>NC_060149.1:844440487-845076737 GCF_021461385.2 Schistocerca piceifrons | reverse complement strand
AGAGACACCATCGAGCTTCAAAGAACTGCGATTTTCGCACAGGTGAGGTATCCGGAACCAACGGTTAAGTAACACGATGAGGAAATATTACCTTATGAGGATTATTTGCTTTTCAGCGTCAGTATTTTTTCGAGTACAGGCAGAATCGGAGTATTTATTGGCGCAAAAGGTCGCTGATGTAGCAACCTGTTTGATGCTCTCATAACGTATGACAGAAATTGGTAACAAGCGAAGGGTCGCACTGTGCTCGCATTTGAAAGAAGTGGTGTTCAAATCTCTACCCAGCCATCTAGATTTAGTCTAGCCACTGCTGCTCTAATTTTCACATGCTTCCATTGAAGAGGCCACGGATATTCCTATATCCTTGCTTTGAGCGGTCGGAAGGAACTTTCAGATTGGAGAGGATGAGAAATTAACTCCGTTGAAACCTTCTCAAAGGAGTATTACTGCCACGTGCCGTAATCGATACTGGGAAATATCTGGTGAGCTAAAAGGGGGTCTAAGCTATGCAAGTCCAGCAGACGACTGCACGGTCTAAAATACTGTGCGAGCTCTATCGGTGCCCAGTCCGTCCTTCTTCGACAGGAGGTTAAGCTACTTCCACGTTTATTACGTTTGCCTGATATGGCAGCATAATAAGGACGCAGTATGAGAAGGTTTAGTTACTTATTGCAACTCGTTGTTATGCAGTACTTTACAAATATTATACAGTAACTATGCCTTGACCAATTTTTTGAACTATTTACCGACGATCGTACTAGTATTCGCCTGAATTGATGTAGGGATGATCCGTGATAACTAAACTTACAAAGCTACACGCACGTTTGAACCCCATTTGCCCCGGAATCAGCTGCTTATACGTCAACTACTACAGTAACAGTCTTTATAATGACAATGTAAAGGTACTATACTAGGTTGGTGTGAGCTTTACTCTAAATGAAAATAACTATGAAAGATAAAACATTGATTTTCCATTATGGCCATTATTTATAGAAATAGTTCTTATTTTTCCGTGTCGCCTTAAATTGTCTGTACCTTACGGGCGTAAAGTTGTGTACACCATATCTGAAGACATCTGCAAGTGGCTATCAGCCCTGCACTGTCTAAACTGTTGAAAGAAAGGTCGTACAAGAAACACTCGAGTGGGTCTGCGTATCAGATTGTCGTCGATATAGGCCACACGCGGCTCACATTTAGTTTGCGCTAAACGTATTGGTGCTACACTAGTAGGTCATTCTGAGCTAACACCTAAAAGCTAAGCATATTGACTTTGGCAAATAACGTCACCCCATTAAATTATATTTCGACTCTATTAGTTTACTGTGATTTGCCACATTTTTACGAGGTTCAATTCCCTACGAACATAATAAAAAATGAGGTTAACAGACTGACATTATCTCCGAGTATATTTTACTGCTCCTCTTCTTACAAAGAAAAAAAAATAAAAGGTTATTAGGATTTCACATCCCCTGACGACGAAGTCATCAAAACAGAGCAGAAGCTCGGATTGGACAGTGATGGAGTATTTACTTATTTATTTATTTGTTCATTTATTGTTCCGTGGGACCAAATTAAGGAGAAGTCTCCATGGTCATGGAACGAGTCAATACATGAAATTATAACACGATATTAGAAACAGATAAAATGAAATATAAAAAAAAAAACATATTCAGGTGACAAGTCGTAAATTTAAATAAAGAAAATCAACAATGTAACGCTGGAATTTGCTTAATTTTTTTGCTCTTCCAGGAGCTCCTCGACAGAATAGAAGGAGTGAGCCAAGAGGAAACTCTTCAGTTTCGACTTAAAAGAGTTTGGGCTACTGCTAAGATTTTTGAGTTCTTGTGGTAGCTTATTGAAAATGGATGCAGCAGAATACTGCACTCCTTTCTGCACAAGAGTCAAGGAAGTGCATTCCACATGCAGATTGGATTTCTGCCTAGTATTAACTGAGTGAAAGCTGCTAACTCTTGGGAATAGGCTAATATTGCTAACAACAAACGACATTAAAGAAAATATATACTGTGAGGGCAATGTCAGAATTCCCAGACTATTGAATAGGGGTCGACAAGATGTTCTCGAACGTACACCACATATAGCTCGAACAGCCTGTTTTTGAGCCAAAAATACCCTTTTTGAATCAGAAGAATTACCCCAAAAAATAATACCATACGACATAAGCGCATGAAAATATGCGAAGTAAACTACTTTTCGTGCTGAAGTGTCACTTATTTCAGATACTGTTCTAATGGTAAATAAAGCAGCATTTAGTGTCTGAACAAGATCCTGGACATGGGCTTTCCACAACAGCTTACTATCTATCTGAACGCCTAGGAACTTGAACTGCTCCGTCTCGCTTATAATATGCCCATTCTGTCTGATCAAAATATCGGTTCTTGTTGAATTGTGAGTTAGAAACTGTAAAAACTCAGTCTTACTGTGATTTAGCATCAAATTATTTTCCACAAGCCACGAACTTATTTCATGAACTACATTATTTGATACTGTTTCAATATTACACACAAGATCCTTCACTATCAAGCTGGTGTCATCAGCAAACAGAAATATTTTTGAATCACCTGTAATACTAGAAGACATATCATTTATATAAATAAGAAACAGCAGTGGCCCCAGCACCGACCCTTGGGGAACGCCCCACTTAACAGTGCCCCATTGGGACTGAACATCACTACCACTCTCAATATTGCGGAGAATTACCTTCTGATTTCTGTTCTTAAAGTAAGAGGTGAACCAATTGTAAGCTACTCCCCTTACTCCATAATGGTCCAACTTCTGCAGTAGTATTTTGTGGTCAACACAGTCAAAAGCCTTCGTTAAATCAAAGAAAACACCTAGCGTTCGCAACCTTTTATTTAATCCGTGCAAAACCTCACAGAGAAAAGAGAATATAGCATTTTCAGTTGTTAAACCATTTCTAAAACCAAACTGAACATTTGACAGCAAATGATGTGAATTTAAGTGCTCCAGTAACCTTGTATATACAACCTTCTCGATAACTTTAGCAAACACCGATGGCATAGAAAAAGGTCTATAATTGTCAACATTATCCCTGTCTCCCTTTTTATAAAGTGGCTTCACTACCGAGTACTTTAATCGGTCAGGAAACCGACCACTCCTAAAGGAAAAGTTACACATATGGCTAAGTACTGGGCTAACATACATAGAACAATACTTCAGTATTCTGCTAGATACCCCGTCATATCCATGAGAGTTCTTGGTCTTTAGTGATTTAATTATTAACTCAATCCCCTCTTGTCAGTAGCATGGAGAGCATTTCAGGTAACAGTCTCGGAATACTTTTTTCTAAGAGCGCTAAACGATTCCCTGTTGGGACTAGATTTCTATTTAGTTCACCTGCTATATTCAGAAAGTGATTATTAAATACTGTACATACATGCGACTTATCAGTAACACGGACATTCCCACTACGCACTGATTCTATATCCTCGACCTGTCTCTGCAGACCAGCCACTTCCTCTACGACTGACCATATGGTTTTAATTTTATCCTGAGACTTAGCTATTCTATCTGCATACCACATACTTTTTGCCTTCCTAATAACATTTTAAGCACCTTACAATACTGTTTGTAATGGGCTGCTACATTTAGATTTTGACTGTTTCTAACGTTTTGATATAATTGACACTTTGTTCTACAAGATATTCTTATCCCTCTAGTCAGCCACCCAGGCTGCCTGTTTGTGCTAGTACCCTGTTTTGTACGTTCTAACGGAAAGTAACTTTCAAAGAGCACGAGAAAAGTCTTGAGAAAAGCATTATATTTATCTTCTACTGTATCAGCGCTATAAACATCTTGCCACTCTTGTTCCTTGATAAGGTTTACAAAGGTCTCTACAGCAACTGGATCAGCTTTCCTAAACAGCTGATGACTATATTTAACACGTGTTGCAGCACAAAAATCTTTTAGAGTTAAAATTTGTGCATCATGATCTGAAAGGCCATTCACCTTTTTGCTAACAGAATGCCCTTCTAGTAATGAGGAACGAACAAAAATGTTGTCTATGGTTGTTCTACTGTTCACTTGCACTCTCGTTGGAAAGAATACGATTTGCATAAGATTATATAAATTAAGGAGGTCTACCAGCATCCTCTTCCTTGCACAATCACTTATACAATTAATATTGAAGTCACCACATAAAACTAACTTTTTGTATTTCCTATAAAGTGAACCAAGAACCTCCTCTAGCTTTACCAAAAATGTTGTGAAATCGGAGTCTGGAGATCTATAAATAACAACAGTTAGAAGTTAAGCTCCGTTAAATTTAACGACACTTGCACAACATTCAAACACCTTTTCAGTGCAGTACTTTGAAACATCAATTGACTCAAATGGAATGCCGTTTTTCACATACATGGTTACTCCCCCACATCGCAAAGAGCTCCTCGAAAAGCTGCCAGCCAACCTGTATCCTCGTAAAGGAAGCCTCTGAATTGTCTCCTTATTTAAAAAGTGTTCAGATATACCAATAATTTCAGAGACAACATCTATAAGCAGTTCACTAACTTTATCTCTAATACCTTGTATATTTTGATGAAATATACTAATTCCCTCGTTACTCGGATACCTAAGCTTTGTCGAAAGTGGTTCCTTTGTTAGAGAGACTTCCCTTAAGCAGGAATGCCTATCAGCTGACTTCAATCTAAAAAAGGTGCAGCTCTAACACCCACTACTGCAGGAATTTTCCCATGAGTGATCCCACCAACCCCACCGAGTGATCCCACCAACCCCACCTATGCTGTCACCTATAAGCTTTGCCAACCTCCCCTTCCCATACCTGCTGAGGTGCAGGCCATGTCTAGTGAAACCCGTCCTGCTGATAGACTCCACCGACACCACTGAAATGTGACCCATGCTTTCTGTAATCAGCGCACCCCCAAGTCTCATGTTATTACGCCTGACGGCTGTATTAAGATGAGGCCGATCGTGACGCTGAAACAGTTCCACGAAATGCACATTCGTGTTGCCAGTCTGAGTGGCTATCTTTTCCAGGTCACCATCTATGTCATACTCCCCATCCCTATCAATACCATTACCAGCCCCACCCACAATCAAAACTGAGCCAATCCTGCATTACGCTTCACAATGCTGGTGACCTGGTACTCACTCCCCAGCACTTCCTGCAACTGCTGGCCTACACCTCTGCCATGAGAACTACCTAACAGCAGAACCTTCTTCTTCCTCTTCGACTTTGCAACTGTTCTAGCTACCGTAACTACTGAGGTATACTTCCTACATCTACAGCTACTAGAGATTCCTCTCCACTAGACTCTGACAGTTGGTCATATCTATTGTAAACACCAATAGTAAAACTATATGAAAATCTTCTTCTCCTACCAGATCTCTTGCCAACAGCCAGCTTCCATTCCCCAACCCCCTTCTCCCTCCTCATCCTATCTAGCTCCTCCTGCGCGTTTTTCAACTGCACCTGAAGGGCACAGATCTTACGCTCCTACTCCTCTATCAACTTACTCTTGCTACATAACCTGCAGTTCCAGGAGAGGATCTCACCAGAATGCCCACTGGCTTCCCCACTGCATTCCCCCCAGTGAAAATACTTTGAACAAGTCTCACACCGCAATCCACTACTCACGAACCTACGGCAAAGCCCACACTTGTCACTCATGGTAAAATTTTACTTTTTATAAGTTCCGCTACTACAATAAGAAGATGCTAAAAACCTGACTACACTAAACACAAACTTACTCTACAAGGGAAGTAACTACTATTATTAACAGTATTAATAAACAACAAATGTGAATACAACAAAAGACTAATACAGAAAGAGAACCAAACGTCTAATGACACAGTAACGAAGCTGAAAACAGTTCCCAAAAGGTTCTTCTGAAATTATTTCACCAGAAAACACAAAAACCTCCGGTTGAAGACTACTAAAGTTCCTAAATAAACCACTATACACAAACAATTAATTAGTACT
Source organism: Schistocerca piceifrons (assembly GCF_021461385.2). NCBI lineage: Eukaryota > Metazoa > Arthropoda > Insecta > Orthoptera > Acrididae > Schistocerca > Schistocerca piceifrons. The sequence continues at coordinate 845,070,760 of NC_060149.1, read as the reverse complement.
TAGCTTTCGATGCGCCGCTACAGCTGCAACTCGTCAGCGCGGAATGTAAACACAGGTAAGAGGTTACGTTGCTCGATATGAAACACAAATATCAGGTCACAACACAGGAAAGGCAGAGATGAATGAAGAAACCACTAATAAGTCACTTATATAGTAAATATTATCACAAAAACCGTTAAAATATGTACCTGAAACCTAAAAATCGAAATCGACCTCGTCCATTTTAAAGGGACGATCTCCAAACTGACGTCAAGCGATTTAGGGCAACCACAGAAAACTTAAATCTGAATTTATGGACTGGTATTTGATTCCTGCTCCTTCCGAGTGCGAGTATGGTATTATCTCGAAATATAGTAGAGATTGTCAGGAATATCATAGGCGAATTGGGCTGGCATTCATTAAAACAAAGGCGTTTTCCGTTACGGTGAGATCTTTTCAAGAAATTTCAGTCACCAACTTCCTCCTCTCAATGCCAACGAACACTATTGTCACCACCCCTTACAGGGAAAAATTATCATCGTAATAAAATAAGAGAAATGAGTGCTCGAACGGAAAGATTAAAGTGTTCATTTTTCCAAGGCTCTTTTCGATATTCGAACGGTAAAGAAATAGTCTGAAAGTGATTCGAAGAACCCACTGACAGGCACCTAAGTGCGAATTGCAGAGTAGTCATGCAGATGTAGATGCAGTCCATTAAACAGTTCACCATTTCGTCCAGGACTCCCATTATGAGCCAAAAGGTTATTATTTTGTGGCGAATCTTGCTATGAATGGATTAAACGACAGAAGAAGGTTCGACGAGTTAGCAGGGTCATGCGAAACACGTCATTTCTTTTCCGCGGTGATAGATGCAACAGACGTGGCACATGGAATCGCCCACTGCTCCACCACGTTCAGGAGGTTCAGATAGCTTACTACCAGAGTAAAAGAGTGTGCCGTACTGTGACTTAAATCCGGAACCTTTGCTTTCGCGGGAAAATGCTCTACCGACGGAGCTATCCAAGAACGTCCTACGATCCGCCCTTACAGCGTTACGTCCGCCAGTTCCTCTTTTGTACTTTCTGATCTTCACAGAAATTCTCGTACATAACTTGCGGAGTGAGTATTTCTGGAAGAAGGGATATTGGAGAGAAATGGCTTAACTACAGCGTATAGCCGGCCGCTGTGGCCGAGCGGTTCTAGGCACTTCAGTCCGGAAACGTGCTCCTGCTACGGTCGCAGGTTCGAATCCTGCCTCGGGCATGGATGTGTGTGATTTGCTTAGGTTAGTTAGATTTAAGTAGTTCTAAGTCTAGGGGACTGATGACCTCCGATGTTAAGTCTCATAGTGCTTAGAACAATTTGAAGCATTTGAACAGCTTATAGGGTTGTTTCAAGAATCAGTTTTTACTCTGTGGCGAAGTGTGTGCTGGTCCAATAAATACGGTTGAGCTCGAATAAACAAGGAACGTACACTGGCGGAAATGAAAAGTATTGCACCATGAATCATCACTTCAACTTTTGTCAAACTTTATCGAGATGTTCATCCCATTACGGGTATTCAATGATTAAAGGTTCATTCTATTCAGAACTGATGGCCTTCATCAACATTAACGAGAATAAGGATTCACGCCCACGAATATATTTTTGTATTCGTACAGCCTCCAAATATCATCTTGATGAATTTTTTGATATGACTGGAACACATGTTGCGTCCCTTCATGGAAAAACAGGCCCTATACGTCCTACGACTGCATGCAAGGCATGTTTTATTGGTGGCTAATCCGTGGACAGGTTAAGTCAGTCAAAGATTCGTACACTCGTCAAGGCGTTTGTGGTGTGAATTTTACTGTTGAGTCTTGTATTATGCTGCTGGCATATGGCGTTCGCTAGTCTGGCCAAGTAGGGTAACAACGTAGGATTTACCTACTGGCCACACGCTGGCGAAAATTGAGACTCCCTTAAAGAATTATCGGATTTAATCTGTTATTCCAAATACCGCCCAAAACACTTTTTGCAGGAGTTGAAGACGTGTGGATCTCGAGAACGAGTGCTTCCTGTGAAGATCTTTCGTCTCGTCGTGTACAGACCCGTTGGTGGCTGTCAAACTGAAGAGACCCAACACTGAACAACACAAAATGCGACCCAATGTCCCAGTTGACGCTCGTTGTAGTCCATGTAAGTCTCTGTTGGCTATAATATAGAGTCATTGGTAAAGGCCCCAAGCCAAGACTAGACGTGAACACAGCAAAGCACCGTTGGTGGTGACACTGTGACTATAATTTGTGTCCAGATCTCCGCTGTTGTCTTCCGTCAATTCGTGAGAGGCAGACGAACAGTCCTACCACACAATCGCTGTTTCCGGAATCCATGTTGATTCCTACAGAGTAGATACTGGGTCTCCAGAAACGACATGATACGGGAGCAAAAATCATGTTCTAAAATTCTACAACAGATCGACGTCAGAGATATAGGTCTATGGTTTTGCGCATCTGCCCGACGACCCTTCTAGAAGACTGGGACTACCGTGCTCTTCTCCAATCATTTGGAACCTTTCGTTCCTCTAGAGACTTGCGGTACACGGCTGTTAGAGGGTGGGCAATTTCATCCGCGTACTCTGTGTAGAACCGAATTGGTGTCCCGTCAGGTCCAGTGGACTTTCCTCTGTTGAGTGATTTCAGTTGCTTTTCTATTCCTTGGACACTTATTTCGAAAAAAATGGCTCTAAGCACTATGGGACTTAACTTCTGAGGTCATCAGTCCCGTAGAACTTAGAACTACTTAAACATAACTAACCTAAGGACTTCACACACATCCATGCCCGAGGCAGGATTCGAACCTGCGACCGTAGCGGTCACGCGGTTCCAAACTGTAGCGCCTAGAACCACTCGGCCACACCGGCCGGCGCTTATTTCGATGTCAGCCATTTTTTCGTTTGTGCGAGGATTTAGAGAAGGAACTGCAATGCGGTCTTCCTCTGTGGAACAGCTTTGGAAAAATGTGTTTAGTATTTCAGCTTTACGCCTGTCATCCTCTATTTCAATGCCATCATCATCCCGGAGTGTCTGGATATGCTGTTTCGAGCCACTTACTGATTTAACGGAAGACCAGAACTTCCTAGGAGATGAACGTGAATTCCTCTGTGTCGCGATCTCCACTTGCAAATACTGAGTCATGTTAGACACACCCAATAGCGAACATGAACTGACAGAATATGAGTTCGATAGCTCCTAGTCAGGGCGTTCTCGGTGTAACACCTTCGGTTTCCCTCAGTGTAGATGAGATATCAGGACTGGCACAATGTTGTTGCTGGCCTGCAGTACGCCTTCGGCGAGTCGCGTGCTTAATTGTACGGCAGTAGGCGAGCCCGCGTGTGTACGCAGCTCACGCGCCCCACGGACAGCGCAGCGCTACGCGGCGCTCGTTTTATTGCAGCGCTCGAGCAGCCGAGGGTGTTGGCCTTGGTGTGGCTTTGGTGCACACGATCTGCGCACTGAGTTGCCAGAGCACAGGAGCGAGCGCGCGTGATTTACACTTCTCCGCGGTCCGCTCTCGGGGAAGTAAAAGGGCAAAAACGCGTGCGTATATGAAAACTTGTGAAGTAAGGGAAAGGAAGGCTATAAAGCCAATAATTACCAGTTGCCAAGGTCAGTGCATGCAGCCTGTCCAAGGCCATAACAGACGTCCGCCGAGCGCAGCCAAAGCAGATGTTGCATCTAACGTGCAACACGCAATGCGTCTTCTGTATTCTACGTTACCAATTTTTTTCATATATTTGGGTGGAAAAATTGATAAACCTATCACAATAACCTGCATATGAAGCACTAAGAACACGGATGTCATATAATAGGAATAGGATTGAAAGTGTATTATATACGTTTTGGAAAAAGAATTCTGCCTGGAGCAAATACAATTTTCCCCTTTTTACCCAATACATGTTTCGCTAAACTTAACCCATCGGCAGTAGATTCATTTGATTTTCTGTCAAATAATAGGTAAAGATTTTGCATGATAATATTTACAGTTTCGGTATATGGTCATAATACTGATAACGTTTTAACTAAATAGCACATACTGATGTTTACGTAGCTCTCTTTCGTTTGCGGTACATATGACATTTTGACCTTTCAGCACTGAGCGCCTGTTACTATAATACTATGTTTGTTTATCAACCGATTTGGACCCAAGTGTTTGACAGGTACGTAGCGTAACTTCTATGTCAGGCATACGTGAAACTTCAGGTCTTACTGTATTTGAGTTGGTGAGCTTGCTCAGAGATGTCAAAAAATAACGGCATGCCGTCAACAGGATGGAAGAAAGTGAAGAGTTTAATGTCCCATCAACGTAGCAGTTATGACACACGCGTACTAAATGACCATCACAGTAAAGCACTGTGGAGTTCAAACCAACCTTTGAGTTTATTACTGTTGATTCATAATTTTCTAATGAGAAATTATTTCAAGCAAACCTTCGTATTTACAGCTGTCTTAAACTGCCTCATTGTTACAAACAAGGCAAATGCGTTCCAAAGATTCAAGGAGCGGAGATGTCAGCTGATCGAAGAAGAAGCAGTAACTGAACAGAGTACATCTTCTGGAAAATAAAAACCACGTACCAGACTGGGACTCAAACCCGGAATCTTCTCTTTCGCTGGCAGTGTTCTTACAGGACTTCGCTCAACGAAATATTTTCTGATGAAGACTCTCGGGTTTCCAGCCGCGTGCCAGTGTTCCGCTACCGCAATCGTGAGAGGATTTCATTGCTAGTAAACACCGGTAAAGTGCAAATCAAATTCACACAGAAGAATTTCCTGTTCTCAAGAAAAAAAGAAAGGAAAAAGAATGTTCTACTGATCAGGAAAGATGATTCTTAACCAGCAGACCCGGGCTTTATTCTCACCACGGGATCAATTTTTATTAAATTTTCCTGGATTTGGGTACATAGTTTCTATTTAATTCCTAACTAAAAGGGAAGGAAGGAAAAATTTGAAAGAAAAGATACCTCAGCACGGAGGTGGAAGGTTCGAATCCTAGTCATGTACTCAATTCAGTCTACTTGGAAATTTTATTACCAGAACAGTTTTGCCTAGCGAATTTTGTCAGATTCCACTTTGTAAATTTATACGATAGACTTAGGTGTCGCTGAGGACCTGTAACTGAAAACCATTTATGTGTCATTAGAATGTCGTCGATAAATACTCAAATTACCAAAGCAGGTCATTGGTACAGCGCTTAACACACCCAACATACTCACGGACCGCTATTTTTATTGCGAGAATTTTTTGGTATCAGGTTCTCTTAGTTTATTTTGACCAACTGCATTTCAAATTACGCGAAGAAAGAAAGCTAGAAACAAAAAGTTCGATCGTCTGCAGTAATGTAAGATCATGTTAACACAACAAATACCTGCTATAAAAAAATCCCAAAGACTGACCTGCATCCAAAGAAAACCCTCCACTCCACAAGATGCAATGAACCGAAGTATTCTTTTACAGGGTGTTGCCATAACGTAGGACAATTTATTCAAATGTACAGAGTTCACAAGTAACAAAATTAGATGGAGTAACATATAGACACTATCTTTCCTAGCATGTATCCCATCGATTGGTGTACACTGTTTTCATAATAAGTGTAATTTACTTTTTGGTTTTAACCTTGACGCTGGATGTCCTTCCCCCTACCGCAGTCAGCATTTAACCTAAGGGAGGGAAGTCACATGCACCATCTGTCTGAGAATCATATAAACTCTGTTCAGTGTGCTAACATCTTAGGTCATCAGTCCCCTGGATTTAGAACTACTTAAACCTAACTAACTCCTTATGTAGCATATTTTCTGAAGCAGACATTGGAAGCCTGTCGTAGCAAACGAGGAAAATCCCCTAAAAGCCACACTCCGGTTTGTCAGTGTAGCTTACTAACGTTTGTTAATCTACCAGGTAAATTTCTTTCGAATCTGTCTCACTTCCCAAGCGGTTCTAGGCGCTGCAGTCTGGAACCGCGCGACCACTACGGTCGCAGGTTCGAATCCTGCCTCGGGCATGGATGTGTGTGATGTCCTTATGTTAGCTAGGTTTAAGTAGTTCTAAGTTCTAAGGGACTGATGACCTCAGATGTTAAGTTCCATAGTGCTCAGAGCCATTTGACCCATTTGTCTCACTTCCCTGTCTCGATAGGAAGTGTGCTGCGCGTTCTATTATACGAGTAGGTCTCAAAGCATACGTAAAGTCTAGAAAAGACGAATCCGAAGAGAATCAACTTTCATATCAGTGCTCCATATATGTGCTGGCGTTAGCTGTCGTCGGAATCAGTTAGTAGACAGCGACCAGAGTAGTGTACACAGCGGATTTGTACTTCACCAGCCGTGAGGCTAACGTGGACTATTACAGAAGGGGTTGTACCACAGCTCATGGACGAGCTTAGGTAACTTCTTGTTGTTATGAATAATGAACCCTGTTAATACATGCGTGCGGCTGTGTGATAGAAAGAGGATACTGGCCACCAAACAACATCCTCTCCTTGCTGCCCATGGCACAGCTCTACAGTGAAAACGAGACGACACAAAAATGTAGCCGGCCCTTGTGTCCGAGCGGTTCTAGGCGCTTCAGTCGGGAACCGCGCTGCTGCTACGGTCGCAGGTTCGAACCCTGCCTCGGGCATGGATGTGTGTGATGTCTTTAGGTTAGTTAGGTTTAAGTAGTTCTAAGTCTAGGGGGCTGATGACCCCAGATGTTAGGTGCCATAGTGCTGGAAGCCATTTGAATTTGAACAAAAGTGTACACAATGACCACGTCAATAGAAACAAAACAGGGCTAATGGTATGTAGTCGAATTAAATAAGGCGATGTTGCGATAACGAGTATAATTCAGTGCAGATTTTGCTTGCTTCTCTTGTGTTTTAGCTTGCAGGAGTGCTCGTTTCAAATTGATAATTTCTTGTTGTGCTCTTGCATGTATTCCAGGAGGGGAACCGCAGAACTAATCAAATTTCTCTTTTCTGAGGCTTTGGTTGCTTTTTGCTGTAACGTATTTGTGTAAACCCTGACTGCCCCGCCCCCTCTACCACCTACCAACACGCCCAACCCGCAGACGGCCAATATGATGGATCTAACACTGATTTTTCAGTTTCAGAACCTACAAATTTCTTCGTTACTAATGACGGTACAACAACTACTGGCTCCACGAGTTACGTCGGCCACCCAACAGACAAACTGAGCAACCCAACAAGTGCTGACGACCAACATACCACCGTTCCGGCAGTTTAACGACACTGAAGAGGAATGACTCGAATACCTGCCTCAGTTCCAAGCACATTGTGAAGTTCGTCGAGTTCAAGGTACTGTATAGCTACAATACTTTCTTTCGATTGCGGGTCCCAAGTGTTCAGGTTAAACAAAAACTGTTTCCAACGGCGTCTCCCGACGAACTGTGACGAAGTAATCCCTGCATTTACTCAGTACTATGACCAGCAAGTTCAAGTAGCTGCAGCCAGATAAGGGTTTTTTTCGCTTGCAGAAAAAGTTGGAACAGACATACTGTCAGTGGTACACAGAATAAACGAGCGTGGCTAGGAAGTGTAAATTTAAGTGTAGTTGTGGCAAATTTTACAGTGATTTAATGATAAGAGTTGCTATAACATTCATGTTCCAGATAGTAGAATATGGGATCAGATCTTAAAGTACTCTGATCCATCACTTCCTCAAGTGTTGTAAATCTTAGAGCAATATGACTCGGCTACCATAACGGCCGATAAGTGTGACCAGGCCCCGATGTATTGGGTCGACTCGCCCTAGGTCGCGACCGGCCCCAGCAGCCACAACAACGTGCACGTACACAGGCGCGAGGGGAGCCACGTAGACAGGTAAACAGGCCTGTGGATTTAGTGAAGTATTGCCCTAGATATTTTGCTCGACATGAAACACAGAATTGACCATCACGTAACGCAACGTGTTCCACGTGTGGGGAAGAAGGCCATGCCCAAGAAGTTCGTTTGCAAAGGCATAAAAACGCCAATTTTGAAGGCTCCAGGAAAAAAAAACAGCCTCGTGCACATGAAATGAGCGATTTGTTTTCTAAACCTATAAAAAAAAGTTCAAATGTGTGTGAAATCTTATGGGACTTAACTCCTAAGGTCATCAGTCCCTAAGCTTACACACTACTTAACCTAAATCATCCTAAGGACAAACACGCACACCCATGCCCGAGGGAGGACTCGAACCTCCGCCGGGATCAGCCGCACAGTCAATGACTGCAGCGCCTTAGACAGCTCGGCTAAAAACCTGTAACAGGTTCCGGAAAGAGTAAGATAAGGTTGTGCCTCCTTTTCACCCTAGTGCTGTGCAACAACGTTCTAACAAGCTATTTGTCTCATTACGAATTGCTGGCCGTCAAGTGAACTTCCAGTTAGAAATAAGTGCCTCAGTAATTTTGCTTAATCGTGCCATGCACGAACAGTTAGGCTCATCGCGCCTTTCTAAATCTAGCAAGCACCTCACTGCTTACAACGGACAGGAAATTCCAGTGCTTGGGCACTATAGTTTGCCTGCTACTTACAGATCTCACACTAGAACAGTAAATTTTACTGTGTTGAAATCAAGAGACAGTGAGAACATATTCGGTTAAGACGCCTTTGATACGGTTGGCCTTAGCATCCACGAGAATGTACTCTCCGTATCCGCTTGTGATCCAAAAGACAGTGTCGCTAGCTTGCTTAAAGAATTTCCTGAACTACTTTCAGAAGGAATGGGAAAAACAAATAACTTCGTAGCGTATGTTACACTGAAAGACGATGCACAGCTGAAGTTTTTCCGGGTCCGCCACGTTCCGATTGCCTTACGAGACAAAGAAGCCAGTGAATTGAAAGAATTTAGAGATAATGGTGTAATTGCTCCCATTCAAGTAGTCAATGAACAAGTCCTCTCGTTTTGTTGCTTAAGCCTTCTGGTCGCATTCACATTTGTGTTGACTTCAAGTCTACAGTCAACCCACAGATAGTCGTTGACACTTATCCGTTACCTCGCCTTGAGGAACTCGTGGACAGGCTTGGTGCCGGACGTTACTTATCTAAGATAGATTTGTGTGATGACTACATGCAAATTCCATTGGATGAAGAACCACAGAAAGTGTTTGTTGTAAATACACACTTAGGGCTATTCAAGTATTTGCGGTTACCCTTCGGTACTGCTACCCTACCCGCCATTTTTCAACGATATTTGGAACAGCTGACTGCAAAAGTGCCAGTTTGTTCAAACTACCTTGACGATATTGTCGTCTCAAGCCGAACAGCAGAGGAACACATTGTCAATTTGTTTACTCTTTTTCGAGGTTGTCAGAAGTAGGACTCAAGTATCGTCTCGAAAAATTTGACTTTTTTCAAACTGAACTACAGTACTTTGGTCATGTGATAAACAGTCAGATTGGGCACCCTCTCGAATCACATTTGCTTGCAATCCGGGACCTGCCTGCCCCCCTCGCAATGTGTGTGAACTGCAGTCATTACTAGGCAAGATGACGTACTAAATTCGGTTCATAGCGAATGCCGCTCAGATCGCGGCTCCATTGCATCGGTGCGTCGCAGAAATGTACCTTTTGTGTGGACTAAAGACCATCAAGACGCATTTCAGAAACTAAAAAATGCTTTGCTTAGTGACAAACGTTTAGTGCATTTTGACCCTGGCAATCCAGTAGTTTTGCAACTCGACGCTTCTTCCTACGGAGTCGGCGCTGTGCTTTCGCACAAAAATGGTGCACGAGACAGGCCTATTGCTTTTGCTTCAAAGTTGTTAACTCAAACTTTGTGCTATTATTCTCAAACAGAAAAAGAGGCTCTCGCTATGGTGTATGGTGTGACCAAATTGCATCTCTATTTGCATGGTTGCAAGTTCTGTTTAGCAACAGATCACAAGCCTTTGTAGTCCTTGTTTCATCCGTCAAAGCCGGCCTAAGTGGCCGTGCGGTTCTAGGCGCTGCAGTCTGGAACCGCGAGACCGCTACGCTCGCAGGTTCGAATCCTGCCTCGGGCATGGATGTGTGTGATGTCCTTAGGTTAGTTAGGTTTAACTAGTTCTAAGTTCTAGGGGACTAATGACCTCAGAAGTTGAGTCCCATTGTGCTCAGAGCCATTTGAACCATTTTTTCATCCGTCAAAGCCGGTTCCCAAACGCACTGCTCAAAAATTGCAACGCTGGGCTTTGTTGCTTTCGCAGTGTCAGTATAAAGTTACGTACAGACCTACGGCAAAGCATGGCACTGTAGACACCCTATCTCGCCTTCTGATTGACCCAGACTCTGCTTTTGATGCGTCTGCCGCATCTTATTTCCAAATCGATGCACAGGACTCTGAAATGCTGGAATCTTTTCCCTTGCATTACATAAATATAGCACAGGTCAAGGAAGCAGACCCAGATCTCAAGATTTTGTTGCATTCCATTCGCACGTCTTTGCCTCGTTCATTGAACAGTATCCAGAACTCACTTGTGGGCCAGTACTTTGCTCGTCGGCATAAAGCTACAATTCAACAGGGTGTGATTCTAGTTCCAAATGACAGTGGACAATCACGTGTTCTTATTCCCAGAATGTTGCAAAAGGATGTGTTGCAATTGCTCCACCAAGCACATTTGGAGATTGTTCGCACTTAACAGTTAGCGCACCGGTATTGTACTTGGCACGGCATGGACGCCCACATTGAACAGATGACGTCACAGTGTTGCGCCTGAGCGGAAAACCAATCCGCTCTGCCACAGACATTCTCAGCTTGGCCTAAGACTCAATCGCCATGGCAACGCTTGCACATGGATTTTGCAGGACCATTTTGGAACACTCGTTGGCTCATAGTGGCAGACTCTTTCAGCAAGTTCCCCTTTGCGGTACCTATGAACTTTATTACCACACCGCGTAGCACCATTCAAGCGTTGTCCTCCATATTTTGCATAGAAGGTTTGCCAAAAGTAATCGTGTCGGACAATGGACCACAGTTCACTTCAAGTGATTTTTAACAGTTTTGTGAAAGAAATGGCATTCGTCATCTAACAAGTACTCTGATTCACCGGCAGTCCAACGGAGAAGCAGAACGCTACATACGCACTTTCGAGTAGCAGATGGCCACGCTTCGCACCGCCCACACACGAGAACAGGCGCAGCAACTCTTTGTCGCCTCCTATCGCTGTCACACACGAGACAGACCATAACCAGTGGAACGTCTGCTTGGACGCCGCCATCGGGCGCTGCTTCACTTTCTACACCCACCGCAGCATCCGACGCCGCCAATGTTTCGCAAGTATTGCTTTGCTCCGCGCGATCTTCAGGGTTTATGGAAACCGTGGGCGCTGGGAAAGTGGCGTGATCCAGGAAGGCATTGGCTCTTCTATGTATCTGACTGCAGATACCGATGGTTTCCAGTGCCGCCACCAGGCCCAAATTCGTACGTGTCATTTCCGCCGTGATTCTGCTGCTTTTCTTCCCCCAGATTCACGGCCTCACGGAACCGCGCGGCCTTCGCAGCCGCCCGCTGGTGCCACCAGGGCGCCCCATGAGGAGCGGATGGACGATACGACCTCACCCTCGCCGTCCCCACCCGCCGATCCAATGGACCTTGACCCTCCATCGCCATCGCCGTCGTCGTCATCGTCCCGGGACACGCCGTCAGGTCTGGACTCGTTACCTGGCTGCAGTTTTCTGGAGGATATTCCTGTTGCCTCGCAAGCCAGATGGCGGTATATGGTCAGTGGTATGCTGTCCTCCACAGCTACAGCTCCCGGCTCATCTCTGCATCCAGAGTCCTGCCTTCCTCCTCGTTGTCGTTCGCAGCCCAGCTGCACGACAACGGTGTGTGTCGCCAGCTCTACGATCGGCAAAGAGGCTGCGAGAAGATTGATAGTAAGCACTGGAGCAAGCGTGTCTATCAGGAAACAGAGGCCAAAGACAAACTCGCAAGAAACGTGCCGCCAACGCCCTCTCGACCGCCAGTATTTAGATCGCCGCCGCGGTCTAGAAGGTCCAGTCAGTCATCCAGTGAGTCAACAGTCGAGTCATCAGTAACAGCCCAGTGGGGGTCGCAGTCACCATTATCTCAGCCTTTAGCTCAGTCAGTACACAGCGACCAGAGTAGTGTATACAGCAGATTTGTACTTCACCAGTCGTGAGGCTAACGTCGACTATTACAGAAGGGCTTGTACCACAACTCATGGACTAGCTTAAGTAACTTCTTGCTTTTATGAATAATGAAACCTGTTAATATATGCGTCAGCTGTGTTATAGTAAGAGGATACCGGCCACCAAACAACATCCTCTCCTTGCTTCCCATGGTACAGCTCTACAGAGACAACGAGACGGCACAAAAATGTATACAATGACCATGTCAACAGAAGCAAAACAGGGGTAATGGAATGCAGTCGAATTAAATAAGGCGATGTTGCGAGAATTAGATTAGGAAATGAAATGCTAAAACTATTTGATGGATTTTGCTATTTGGATATCAAAATAACTGATGATGGCCGTAGGAGAGAGGAAATAAAATGCAGAACAGTAATACTAAGAAAAGTGTTTCTGAGAAAGACGGGTTTGTTATCATAGAATGTAAATTTAAGTGCTAGGAAATCTTTTTAAATGTATTTGGCTGGAGTGTAGCCTTGTACGGACATGTAACGTGAACCATAAGTAGTTAAGACAAGAAGACAATAAAATCTTTTGAAAAGTGGTACTGCGGAAGAACGCTGAACATTAGATGAGTAGATCGAATAATTAACGTCGAGGTACCGAAAGTGAAATGAAAATTTCGTGTGGCATTGACGGCCACGAGTCCCTCCCTAGAGGAAGTTCGGCCTCCAAGTTATAGTATTTGCAGTTGACTCCACAATGGCGACTTGCGGTCGATTATGACGAAATAAATACAACGAGCAGTTCGCGAACGGAGAAAATCTACTACCCGGCCGGCAATTGAACCTGGACCCTCCACATGACAGTCAGACGCGCTGACTGGGTGGACGGTACAGAACGTATTTGGGGCCAAAAGAAATTTATGGCTTAATTTGATTAATATAAGGGATCGTTAAACGGGACGTGGTCTGAGGCATCGAGAAATAATTTTGTGCGTTTTTATATGTGTAGGCCACAGGCTGGGAGGGGGGGGGGGATTGAATTATAGCGGGAGACCAAGGTTTGAATACATTAAGCAGGTTCGAGAGGATGTAGGTTGCAGTAATTACCCAGAGAGCTGCGTCAAACTAGTATTCGAACTTAAGACTACAACAACAAGAACAACAGCATCTACGACTAATCACCGGAAGCAAGCTTTTGACCCTTACGTGTCAAATTTTTCCGCGCGTTGCCACTCTTCCAATTTCAGACTCGCTGGAACTCTCTGAAAGAGCTTAGAGAGAATCAGCTACCCCAGATGTTCCATTAACATGTTTAAACTCTGTTTGTCTTTACTTGTGGGTGTAAAATTTTTTTATGTCGGAATCTGTCCTTTGTTAAGCCTATGTAACTTCGCATCAGCGTAGGACTTAAGCTAACGTATACTCTGAACTGTCGAAAAAAACCGTACTGTAACATTTCTAGCGTTCAGATGGCTGTAAGGGCACATTTTGACAGCCAATTGAGAAAGAAGAAAGTTCTATTAGTAAAAATGTCATGAGGTCAATACACAAAATATAACAGTTGAAAACTTACATATTTGCGGAACTAACATTATTATTTGGGAGTGGTGGCAGAAAGGCTTCCTCGTACAAAGAGTGTTTCCGGAGCTCCTCGACAAACATTGAGATATGGTAGGTCGTACATAGTAAACTGTTTTCTCTTTCATTGTTTAAGATATCTTTTTCAATTAGAAGTTAATAAGTTGGGCAGATGAGTCAGGCACATTAGTCATGGTGCGAAAAACACTGTAGCCCACTTGTAGTTAATTCTTATTTTGCTTGTAAGTCGTCAGTGTTACGAAGGCGCAGAGAAAGGTGGCGCAGTGTCGCCGTCGGGAGGATGGCGGTTGTAATCCTCTTCCGTCCATCCAGTGGTTCCCCTAAGTCGCATAAGGAACATCTATGGATCGTTCATTTGAAAAAGACAAGTGCACGCTTCTATGCGTTACCAAGTCATAGTAAGTTATTGATGTTTTTATCGCACAGCCTAATTTCCGGTGTTTCTCTACTCACCTAGTCCCAATAATTCGTAGCATGGGCCAGAATTCGTAATTAGCAATGCATGGAAGCGTGCACTTGATAAAGGAAGAGCACAGAGGAACACTTCCCGTGGATTACCGCCTGCACGAGTTATGGCGCTGCAAGCAATGCGAGATTGAGTGCGCAAACATAATCTATGTACAGGATGTTTCAAAAATGACCGGTATATTTGAAATGGCAATAAAAACTAAACGAGCAGCGATAGAAATACACCGTTTGTTGCAATATGCTTGGGACAATAGTACATTTTCAGGCAGACAAACTTTCGAAATTACAGTAGTTACAATTTTCAACAACAGATGGCGCTGCGGTCTGGGAAACTCTATAGTACGATATTTTCCACATATCCACCATGCGTAGCAATAATATGGCGTAGTCTCTGAATGAAATTACCCGAAACCTTTGACAACGTGTCTGGCGGAATGGCTTCACATGCAGATGAGATGTACTGCTTCAGCTGTTCAATTGTTTCTGGATTCTGGCGGTACACCTGGTATTTCAAGTGTCCCCACAGAAAGAAGTCACAGGGGTTCATGTCTGGCGAATAGGGAGGCCAATCCACGCCGCCTCCTGTATGTTTCGGATAGCCCAAAGCAATCACACGATCATCGAAATATTCATTCAGGAAATTAAAGACGTCGGCCGTGCGATGTGGCCGGGCACCATCTTGCATAAACCACGAGGTGTTCGCAGTGTCGTCTAAGGCAGTTTGTACCGCCACAAATTCACGAAGAATGTCCAGATAGCGTGATGCAGTAATCGTTTCGGATCTGAAAAATGGGCCAATGATTCCTTTGGAAGAAATGGCGGCCCAGACCAGTACTTTTTGAGGATGCAGGGACGATGGGACTGCAACATGGGGCTTTTCGGTTCCCCATATGCGCCAGTTCTGTTTATTGACGAAGCCGTCCAGGTAAAAATAAGCTTCGTCAGTAAACCAAATGCTGCCCACATGCACATCGCCGTTATCAATCCTGTGCACTATATCGTTAGCGAATGTCTCTCGTGCAGCAATGGTAGCGGCGCTGAGGGGTTGCCGCGTTTGAATTTTGTATGGATAGAGGTGTAAACTCTGGCGCATGAGATGATACGTGGACGTTGGCGCATTTGGACCGCAGCTGCAACACGGCCAACGGAAACCCGAGGCCGCTGTTGGATCACCTGCTGCATTAGCTGCGCGTTGCCCTCTGTGGTTGCCGTACGCGGTCGCCCTAGCTTTCCAGCATGTTCATCCGTCACGTTCCCAGTCCGTTGAAATTTTTCAAACAGATCCTTTATTGTATCGCTTTTCGGTCCTTTGCTTACATTAAACCTCCGTTGAAAACTTCGTCTTGTTGCAACAACACTGTGTTCTAGGCGGTGGAATTCCAACACCAGAAAAATCCTCTGTTCTAAGGAATAAACCATGTTGTCTACAGCACACTTGCACGTTGTGAACAGCACACGCTTACAGCAGAAAGACGACGTACAGAATGGCGCACCCACAGACTGCGTTGTCTTCTATATCTTTCACATCACTTGCAGCGCCATCTGTTGTTGAAAATTGTAACTACTGTAATTTCGAAAGTTTGTCGGCCTGAAAATGTACTGTTGTCCCAAGCATATTGCAACAAACGGTGTATTTCTATCGCTGCTCGTTTAGTTTTTATTGCCGTTTCAAATATACCAGTCATTTTTGAAGCACCCTGTAAGTAGATGGCGCCATCTCAGTAGAAGCCTCCGTGATGTCATCATGACCTAATCCACCGTCCTTTGAGATAAATGTGCCAGCATCGCCAGTTTCGCGATTACATTCAGCAGTTACTATACGTTAACTGTAATATAAACTCGTCAAATAAATTGTAAAATCGTCAAAGTTTCTTAGGTAAACTTAATTGATTGTCATTTGTTTTGATGTAAATATCGTCCAAAAATATGTTTTTTACAGAATCGTCTGTTTTGTCATATTTTTTTAATAATATGGTAGCTGAGTACCCGGCGTTGCGTGGGTGAGTATTTATTTCAGTCTTCTATTCGTACATCTCCTCCTGCCCTCTCTCTCTGTCCGTCTCCTAATATTCCATTCCTGTCTATTTTAGTCTACTCCGCTTTCTGTCCATTATCTCCTCACCACTAGCTGTGTTAACCTCCTCCTTCCGCCTCTCTGCCTATCTATCTCGAACCAACCCCTTCTCTCACCATGTCATCACACCTTCCGCAGTAGGAGGCTGATGGTTGCGAATCCCTTCCAGACGTTAAGTAATATGTGTAGCAAGTTTGGTTCAAATCTCTCCAGGTGCTTAGGAAGAGCTTTTTACCCTTGGCTTTGCCCACGTACGCAAATTCCCATATATATTTCATGTATATTTGACATACTTTACGCTATTTGTACACATAGTTCACCTGTATCTCTAGCGAATTTCACTTTGCAGCTTCGTTTTCACGTACTCAGTGTTTATGACGTCATATATCCTGAATTATGTGTCGTACAATGAATAGTTCGGTAGATAAATTCAGCGACATATTTGGATACTGCCTGCGAATAGTGTTGCGAATAGAGTGATTAGCAAAGAAGTAATAAATTTAAACGTCGGGCATGATGCAACAGTTTTACTGTATGAACAGCGAAAATGTACGAGGGCTATTCGGAGAGTAAGGAACAATCGGTGGTGAAATGGGAACCACAGAGAAAATTCGACGAGCCCTTGCACAGATGTATGCATATAGATAGCGTTACGCAAGTCTTTTCAGTACTGAGCGCACACTGAGTGCATAATGATCCCTAGAAAATCGTCTCTCTCACAAAGTATGCGTGCCTGACGAGAGATTCCGCCTGATTTCATGCAAACCCAGATAACCTAACTGTCATGCAGTTCCTTCTTCATGACAGTTCTCAGCCCCACACTGCAGGGGCAATGAGAACGATCTTTTACCGGTTTTTTGATGGGAAGTTTTTGATCATCCAACATACAGCTCGGACTTGGCTCCCTGTGAGCTTCATCTCCGCTCACATGAACCTTTGGCTATGAAGACAACATATTGGCAGTGAAAATGAGCTACAGTCGATAGTAGAAAATTATCGGAAAACACAGGTGGACGTCTTAAGTCGCAACGGCGATTATGTAGAAAAGTAGCTGGAAGGTGTAGCAAACGGTTTCAAAAAAACTTTTCATTTTATCTGTGGTTTTCATTTCCTAACCGATCGTTCCTCATTTTCCGAGTAGCCTTCGTAGTAAGCGAGAAACTCTTCTCTTTTCAGCATTTTGTGGGGGCTGTTAGCGTGAAAAAGCTACGCAAAACTTTGAAATTATATGTAATGCCTATTGCAAGTCACAAAGTGCTCTAATTCACAGATACTGGATAAATAAAGTCTGTTTATTCGCGAGACGTTTATTACACTTCATTTTCACTCCCACCTCACTCCTTTGATAGATAGGTCGTTTCTATCCCAACAGCGATTCTTTCCAGACAGTGAGAATACCTGTACCAAGTTCGGTTGAAATCGTTCGAGTGGTTTAAGAAGAGATGTGGAACATACATACATATACAGGGTGTTACAAAAAGGTACGGCCAAACTTTCAGGAAACATTCCTCGCACACAAATAAAGAAAAGATGTTATGTGGACATGTGTCCGGAAACGCTTAATTTCCATGGTAGAGCTCATTTTATTTTCGTCAGTATGTACTGTACTTCCTCGATTCACCGTCAGTTGGCCCAATTGAAGGAAGGTAATGTTGACTTCGGTGCTTGTGTTGACATGCGACTCATTGCTCTACAGTACTAGCATCAAGCACATCAGTACGTAGCATCAACAGGTTAGTGTTCATCACGAACGTGGTTTTGCAGTCAGTGCAATGTTTACAAATGCGGAGTTGGCAGATGCCCATTTGATGTACGGATTAGCACGGGGCAATAGCCGTGGCGCGGTACGTTTGTATCGAGACAGATTTCCAGAACGAAGGTGTCCCGACCAGGAAGACGTTCGAAGCAACTGATCGGAGCACGGAACATTCCAGCCTATGACTCGTGGCTGGGGAAGACCTAGAACGACGAGGACACCTGCAATGGACGAGGCAATTCTTCGTGCAGTTGACGATAACCCTAATGTCAGCGTCAGAGAAGTTGCTGCTGTACAAGGTTACGTTGACCACGTCACTGTATGGAGAGTACTACGGGAGAACCAGTTGTTTCCGTACCGTGTACAGCGTGTGCAGGAACTATCAGCAGCTCATTGGCCTCCACTGGTACACTTCTGCGAATGGTTCATCCAACAATGTGTCAATCCTCATTTCAGTGCAAATGTTCCTTTTACGGATGAGTCTTCATTCCAACGTGATCAAATTGTAAATTTTCACAATCAACATGTGTGGGCTGACGAGAATCCGCACGCAATTGTGCAATTTATTTATTTATTTATTGTTCCGTGGGACCAAATTAAGGAGAAGTCTCCATGGTCATGGAACGAGTCAATACATGAAATTATAACACGATATTATAAACAGATAAAATGAAATATAAAAAAACATATTCAGGTGACAAGTCGTAAGTTTAAATGAAGAAAATCAACAATGTAGCACTGGAATTTGCTTAACTTTTTAGCTCTTCCAGGAGCTCATCGACAGAATAGAAGGAGTGAGCCATGAGGAAACTCATCACGTCATCAACACAGATTTTCTGTGAACGTTTGGGCAGGCATTGTTGGTGAATTCTCCATTGGGCCCCATGTTCTTCCACCTACGCTCAATGGAATACGTTATCATGATTTCATACGGGATACTCTACCTGTGCTGCTAGAACATGTGCCTTTACACGTACGACACAACATGTGGTTCATGCACGATGGAGCTCCTGCACATTTCAGTCGAAGTGTTCGTACGTTTCACAACAACAGATTCGGTCACCGATGGATTGGTAGAGGCGGACCAATTCCATGGCCTCCACGCTCTCCTGACCTCAACCCTCTTGACTTTCATTTATGGGGGCATTTGAAAGCTCTTGTCTACGCAGCCTCGGTACCAAATGTAGAGATTCTTCGTGCTCGTATTGTGGACGGTTGTGATACAATGCGCCATTCTCCATGGCTGCATCCGCGCATCAGGGATTCCATGCGACGGAGGGTGGATGCATGTATCCTCGCTAACGGAGGACAATTTGAACATTTCCTGTAACAAAGTGTTTGAAGTCACGCTGGTACTTTCTGTTGCTGTGTGTTTCCATTCCATGATTAATGTGATTTGAAGAGAAGTAATAAAATGAGCTCTAACATGGAAAGTAAGCGTTTCCGGACACATGTCTACATAACATATTTTCTTTCTTTGTGTGTGAGGAATGTTTCCTGAAAGTTTGGACGTACCTTTTTTTAACACCCTGTATACGTAAGGCAATTTTGCAGTATATGTGGATTTTGACCGTATTTTAATTGTATGTTAGTTTCCATCCTTTGTCTGAAGTGCCGTTTGTATCAGCTTCCAGACAGCCCACTTCTGGGGAACTGTAATAACATTAAAGAAAAGAAAAAAAACCGTATCACGACAGTTAGATCGAGTCCCTTTTACGACAATGATTGAGATAGACATCGAATGCTCGGGATTTTATCCAAATTTGAAGCGGCAAGTCTACCGGGATCCTTTTATCCAAGGACTCCTGTTGCGAAAGGCTTCGTAGCGAAAACAGTAATCGGGAAAAGACAAAATTATGAAGGGGGTACAAAAACAACGTAACTGTTTCAACCGGTTCTATCAATTAATCGTTAGTATTATTCTCGAACATTAACGTTCTCTTTGCCTATTTCTGGACAACATTGTACGGTTATTTGTCTTCAGTGTCAGCTGCCAGTTCCCCCATCACTCATCAATCGTCGGCAGGTCTTGCCGCATTTCTGTACAGTACTGTCGCGGTGCAACCTTTCTATATCAGCACCGACTGCGATCAGAACTCACGAATCCATCGTTTTTTTTCGACTGGTTCTTCTATAAATATTTTACATAATAACGGCCCTGCAACAGTCCGTCGTGGTTTTCTAACAGGAGACACACCAAACATGGTGCTCTTCATCGACGCCTTCTAGAAACAAGGAGTCATCGTCTTGAGGAAGTTGGCGGTAAAGTCACTATGTGAGACAGCCGTAATTTGTGAACGCATACACAGAAGTTTTGCATTGCGCCTCCGGCTAATACACGTGTTGCGACTCGTGCAATGTGCACCTGTTGAATAACTGTTTGGTTAGTATTGGAGGCATACAACATATACGTGTATCAGCCTAACAAGATACGCCCAGTTCTGCCATTCGTGTGGAATGTATTCAGTGTTTTATTAATCAAAATACTAATGATGATGCCTAACATGCACACACGCTATTCATAAATGATACCTATGTTCCGTTTGCCACTTATTTTAACAATTGTAACTATGGGTCTATGACAGCCCACGTGACACTGCTGCTAGATCTTACTAACAAAAGTTTTCCACTCAATATTTAGGCTATAATAATTGAATAATCATCTTCTAGGACCTTTACTTTGCAATAATCCATACCAATCAATATGCAAGAAGATTATACTTCAAGAGAAATAAGTGCATTTTAGCTATAAATTTTCAACATTCTTGCACTAGATACTTAATTTTCATTGGAAAGTAGTCATTACAGTCAAAATATTGTTTATTTATCTTGCTGTCTTCCTTCTTGCTAAGATCGAGTTTATTATTTAATGATTTAAATACCTATCTTAGACTTTTTCGTTATTTACGGGCATCAGATCGAACTTCTAGAGACAAGTGAGACAAAGGACAAACATGTTCAGAGTAGTAGAATAGTTTCTTTCAAATAGTAATTTCATCACAGTCTGACTGACAAAGTATGTTTACGGGTCAAAAATTAAACACAGACTCTCCGAATTGGCGTATAACGATCATGTTTATGATCTTGCACGTTCCGCGAGAATTTTCGTGAACCAGAAACTTTTGATTTCATTAATTTTGTAATTAGCATATTTATTTTGCTAAACGTGTCCATTTTTAGAAACCTGAGAATTATGTTTGCAGGAATATGGTACTGGTCAACCAAATATTACTTCGTTCTACAAAAGTATTTCGTTTAATTGTAAAGTTTTTATCATCAACAGGTTTGAAACAAATTTTTTTGGTAAAAGAAAACTGCGGTGTTTCGAAAATGGGAAAAGTGGGTTTCAAGTGAGATTCGTCACGTCTAATACAATTAACTGTAACTGACATAGAAATTTTACGCAGTACACGTTTTGTAGTTAACGTAATTTTATATTTATTAAAATTAACTACGCTATTATAATCAGGAAACCGATACCTAAATACTGAATAATAAAGTTTTATTTGAAACATCTTAATTTGTGGTAGATTCTGATCACATATTACATATCACAGACAACATGAAGGAAATATAAAGTATTATTTGGTTAATTAGTTCCCACAATCGTTTTTAATTACTTCTTTCATTTTAAAATAAACGATGTGATGAGTAACCTTTATTGCTACATATCAAACATATGTGTTGTACTAGACTGTTACTCAAAAGAAATGCTTTAATTAGTTAGAACACTTGGTGAAGGAAATTATTATTTATATGTGATCAAGTATTCACGTAATTCTTATAAACACTGACATCGACTACCAGAGTCAGAAATTTACCTACCCTTCGCCCGCCCACTTACACCTCAGCTTCTGCTGTCACATTTAACTGGAGCAGCTGACCATCAGTTTCTCCATACCACTTACGTAACCGCTGAAAACAGTGCCGCTTGCTGTATGCAGCAACTTGCTTCAACCATGATGAAGTCCTGACACAACCCAAAACTTATGCGTGAGCACGGCTGACTTTGCTTGTGTCATTCATGCTTTCTGCATGAAACAAATTCGTGGAATCCTCTACAGAACTGGACAGTGATTGGTGAGATGGTATCAAGTATCTAATGGAGTTCAGAGCGGACTGTATAAATACATGATGTAAAGCTATTTTAACATATTCCTAATAAGACGTAAATCATTTGGAATTGTTGTTATTTATCTTCATAACATTAAAGGACGTCTTATGCGTGAAGTTAGTGTGTGTCTCATTGTTCCTCACAAACTGGCCACTGAAGTTCTAAAACGCAGCGTACAGATGGCGCTAGCTTGATATTAGGTAGTGAACACATTCGTGATGTGGATGCCATCGTTAAGACCGCAGTCATTGAAGTGGCACACTAGCTCACGAGATGACCATTACGGAGATTTTTCGATATATTATTTTAGGCACATACCGTGCTGGTCCCCATCTCAGCCCACTGTTCACAACACAAAAACAACTGAAACACGTGACACAGACTACACGTTTTCGCAGGAATAGCTAACACGCCTTTCTTCCGAATAGGTCAACGTGACATTTGATGCCACAGAAGTGAACGCTGCATATTAAAAAAATGACGATTATGGAAGAAAAGAGATCTAATTTTATCATAAATATTGTAGTGAGATGTCCACACAGCCAAAGGCCTTGCCGCATTGGTAATACCGGTTCCCGTCAGATCACCGAAGTTAACCACTGTCGGGTGGGGCTAGCACTTGTATGGGTGATCATCCGGTCTGCCAAGCACTGTTGGCAAGCGGGGTCCACTCAGCCCTTGTGAGGCAAACTGAGGAGCTACTTGACTGAGAAGTAGCGGCTCCGGTCTCGTAAACTGACATACGGCCGGGAGAGCGGTGTGCTGACCACATGCCCCTCCATATTGGTATCCAGTGACGCCAGTCTTCTGAGGATGACACGGCGGCCGGTCGGTACCGCTGGGCCTTCCAAGGCCTGTTCGGACGGAGTTTAGTTTAGAGACGTCTACACCGACTTATCATAATGCCTTTTTCTTGAAGGAATATATTTACTGTGACCATTGTTTTGTCGTTTCACAAGGAAGATATAAATTATGGGACGCGACTGTCCACCCGGTTTTTCAGTAATCCTTGGGAGAGTTCTGTGGTTACAGTATTTCTTGGGAATTCGACGACTGCTCTTTATCTGATCTGAATTTTATAGAAATGGTAATAAGTGCGTTGAATCGACTGAAATTTTTACAGAGGTAAATGATGTGCTATTATACGGAGAAGAAAACTTCATGATGCTCTTGGCCGTTTTGTTAATCGCTCGCAGAGAATTCACTGAGTCACGTCACAACAGCCCTTTAACAAGAATGTAACTATTCCCATCAAAGATCCTCGTTAAAAAAATTTTTCGTCCATTTCTTCTTGTTTAAGAAAAGTCAAATACTAGCAAAAGTGTCAAAAAGACGCTTTCGGAAATCGCTTTGCCTATTCTGATAGGTAGCCCCTTTTCACCTGGGACACAAAGACAGACTCTGTGTAACTCATCAAGTGGAGACTGCGACTTTTCAAGTGGAGAGCTCAAGAGACAGATTCGGGACAATTTTACGTTTGTTGTTGAAGAAAGCAGACCTGCCTGTGATATAGTGCTTCATTCGGTTGTGTGGCTGAGAGATTCTGGACGTTGAACAGCTACTAAGAGACTTCAATTTCTACTTAGATCCAGAGGAGACAATTTTGCGGGATTCTAATTTTTTCCCTTGTATTACGAAAATGAGGAGAGACAGCGTATGAGTTACTATTCTTTCTGTGGTGT
This sequence comes from Schistocerca piceifrons, assembly GCF_021461385.2. Taxonomy (NCBI): domain Eukaryota; kingdom Metazoa; phylum Arthropoda; class Insecta; order Orthoptera; family Acrididae; genus Schistocerca; species Schistocerca piceifrons. The sequence continues at coordinate 845,046,998 of NC_060149.1, read as the reverse complement.
CACCGCCAGACACCACACTTGCTAGGTGGTAGCCTTTAAATCGGCCGCGGTCCGCTAGTATACGTCGGACCCGCGTGTCGCCACTGTCAGTGATTGCAGACCGAGCGCCACCACACGGCAGGTCTAGAGAGACGTCCTAGCACTCGCCACAGTTGTACAGCCGACTTTGCTAGGAAAGGTTCACTGACAAATACGCTCTCATTTGCCGAGACGATAGTTAGCATAGCCTTCAGCTACGTCATTTGCTACGACCTAGCAAGGCGGCATTATCAATAGATATTTAACTTGTGATGCCTGTACCGTCAGACTGATGTTCTCCAATTATGGATTAAAATTAAGTATTCTACCAGTTACCTCCTGTTTTGCTAGTCTTATTTCTCTGACCTGTTCCAGACCTCACGCCAGCCTGCGTGAGCTTAAACGCGTGCCTTTCGGCTACCGGTCATAGTGGATTGGCTGTCTGGCCAGTCCACTACACTTTCTATCGTGTATGCTAATTTGTAACCCATCATGCTGAACTCTGTACTGTTTTGAGCTGATAAATTTTTCGTGTATTGTGATTACGAAATGGACTTCCGCTTACCTTTGATTACAATTTAGTTTGGAGGTTTTGCTACAATTCTCGTAACGCTCTCAACATATCTTTATTGCATTTAATAAGGGCATTTTCTGTCTATATTTTAAATGAATGTCAAAGAATCACTTTCCGTTTATTTGAGATGTCCGTTTTTGAATAAACATTAGGCAACATAACTCTCTTCCGTCTACACTAATTACATATCTCAGAATAGAATCCTTGTTATTAAATTATTCGTTAAAATTTTATTTTGTATTTCTGTCTGTTTTATTAACTAGTAATTTTAGCCAATGCGTAGACTATTTAACTGTAGTATCACAGATACAAGGTATTATTTGCAGCGAATTAGTTACGGGACACGAAAGCAGACACGTGGGGCTCGATCGTGTGATTACATCGAGCGTCTGCAACTAGTTTGCTCGTATGGTATGCTGTTTAGAAGAGCAACTCAGAAGCAATAAACGTTAGGTACCGTCGCAATTGTGGTTTTCTCGTCAGGGGTATGAATCTGATCCCTTTAGAATTACAACTGCAATTCTAAAAGTTTATAGCATTCTGTGATCCAGGTTCCAAACCTATTGCGCGATGGGCGATTTACGTGGGGGCACAGAGCATGCAATTTTTCAGCAGTTGCGGGCATGACGATCGGTAGGAGATATTAGATATGGGGGACCTATTCACGGGACGTCAAGAAAGAAGAAGAAGAAGAAGAAGGCGATGCAAAGGCGTGCTGAGTTCCAATGTGCAGCTGCCAGCAGCAGCGGGGACTGACGGCGTCGATGGCAGCGCGGAGTACCGATGGTGACTTCAAATCATGGTCGCCAGCATTGGTATCTGCAGCATCTGCTCAGTAGCAGCAGCACAGCAATAGCAGCCAGTATGATCGGTAAGCTAAGTACTTGCGCTGATAGCGTTAACATGTGTGAAACCACTAGGTCATTGTCAGTGTTGGAGCCTACAACGAATGATGACCAGACAGTCCTAAGTATGAACGTGGGAGTGCCGAAATGGAGCTTACTGATGGGGCAGATAGCCCAAAATCAGGGAAGGGAAGCACGCTTTCATACTCTACACCGTCACAATTAATGCAATTTTTACTACGGGAGCAATGCAGTCTATTATGGAGGCTTTAGGTACTGAGCTAGGTTCTGTAAAACAGAGATAAATTCTGTTAGTAAATTATAACTGTAGAGTCAAATGTAGCAGAAAATATGAAAGCTGAGATGGCAAAAATTAGACATGATATTGAAGGGATGATTGATTCAAACTTAGAATGTATAAGAGCAAATGTGAGCAACATTTCTGATGAGTTTTGATTTTAACCATACTGGATGAGAGGTCATGGTTGTGAACTGAAACGTGAGTGAGCTCACGCGCAAGTAAACAAGAAAGTCACAGAGATGTCTATACAAACAGATACCGTATACATGTTCCTAGGACTTCATGACATGATGGTATCCTGCCAATTGCTAAAAATGTAGTTACTGAAAGAAACCAGTGAAATGTTTGAAAAAGTTGTGATTCTTGAGTTTCTCCCGGCGTATTTGATAGTCAAAATATCCACGGGTGTGCTGCCGGTCTATAGTGTCCAACGGGCACAATATTTCGGCGATCATACATGTCGCCATCATCAGGTGAACTGACGGACTGAGCTCCTGTGAACGTGCCGGCACGGAGATCCGTACGCTATGGCTGCTCACAGGGAACTGGGTTCGGTCTTTCTTTTTTTTTTTTTTTCTTTATTGTGATTTTAACACCTGATACAAAGGCGGGCTGGCAGCAGCACAATACGCTGCTCTTCAGCCTTGAGTGTTACAACAAGTAGTACATAAAGGTGGCACAGAGTAGACAGTAAAAACGGTGGGCAAAAAAAATGTAGACACAAAAATCGAAAAAACATGGAGCCGTTCACGCTGGACGAGAAACATCACTAACACTGGGCGACACGATGCACAGAACATGGATGATGGCGACGGCACGTGAACGGTGGGGGCGTGACGGCGAACAACACTACACACAAACGAAGGCACACACACGAAACACTGACGGCGATGATCTTCGGCGCGCGAATGTTCACTGAGCGTGTACGAGTTCGGGGACCTGCCAAGAGAGGAGGTGGAGGAGGAGGAATGGGAAGGGGAGTGGGAGAGGGGGGAGCAGAGATGCCATGGGCAAAGGAGAGAGGGGGAGGGAGGAAGGGGGAGGGGAAGCCCGGTGGAGAGGGGAGGAGGGAGGAGGGAAAGGAAAGAGGAGGGAAGGGATTGGGTTCGGTCGCGGCGGCGGCTGATTTAAATACCCTCCGCCCGCGGCGCGCTCCCTCCGCTATCCGCGCCCCGCGCCACGGTCGCGCGGTGGAACAGATTGCGACGGCGTCTGAGATGACGTCGGAGTGATGGCTCTGTCCGCCGTGGTCGTCACAACTATACGTTTGCTCGATTTACTCTTGATTAACCCGATCGCTGGTTCCCAAGCCATGCTAATATTATAGCCATAGTCACGGTTTATGAGGTCGTCATTGGTGCGAATTTCAGTGGCCTCTCTAACAACGCTGTCCCAGTATCTCGACGTCTGTACCAGAATCCTCGTGCGGTCATATTCCATGGCGTGATTTTCCGACAAACAATGTTCAGCGACCGCCGACTTGCTCGGGTACATCAGGCGAGTGTGCCTCTGGTATGTACGACTTGCCACATTGACACGGAATCTGGTACACGCCGGCCTTGAGGAAGGCCGGCGTGTACCAGATTCCGTGTCAATGTGGCAAGTCGTATATTGGTCAGACGATGCGTACCGTCGAGGATCGATGCCGTGAACGCCAGAGGCACACTCGACTGATGTATCCGAGCAAGTCGGCGGTCGCTGAAGATTGTTTGTCGGAAAATCACGCTATGGAGTATGACCGCACGAGGATTCTGGTACAGAAGTCGAGATACTGGGACAGCGTTGTTAGAGAGGCCATCGAAATTCGCACCAATTACGACCTCATAAACCGTGACTGTGGCTATAATCTTAGCAAGGCTTGGGAACCAGCGATCGGGTTAATCAAGAGTAAATCGAGCAAACGTATAGTTGTGACGACCACGGCGGACAGAGCCATCACTCCGACGTCATCTCAGACGCCGTCGCAATCTGTTCCACCGCGCGACCGTGGCGCGGGGCGCGGACGGCGGAGGGAGCGCGCCGCGGGCGGAGGGTATTTAAATCAGCCGCCGCCGCGACCGAACCCAGTTCCCTGTGAGCAGCCATAGCGTACGGATCTCCGTGCCGGCACGTTCACTGGAGCTCAGTCCGTCAGTTCACCTGATGATGGCGACATGTATGATCGCCGAAATATTGTGCCCGTTGGACACTATAGACCGGCAGCACACCCGTGGATATTTTGACTGTTTGAAAAAGTTATTTGTATCACCAGTTAGCTATTCATTCAGTGTGTTCTGATTACCCACGCTATGTATCGTAATTTCCAGCTGTTCTAGTAGATCCAGCTTTTTACCTTTGTCCTGTCTATGTAAAATAACGAGATCCTGATCTATTCCCAACATGGGGTGTCCCGTTTCCCAAATATGCGTGGCTACAGCTGACTTTTCGAAACTATTAAGCCGAAAAGCATAGCTATGTTCTTTGTAACGTACTTTAAAGGACCTACCATGGTTTTGGCCATCTACAGGTTTTTCACTTGTTGGGAACTTGAGGTTTCGACCAATAGCATACCATTTCGCAACTGCTGGACCGCTTTCAATGTACCTCTAATGCCCTCTAAACCATTTTGAATGTAAAATGGTGAGTCTCTTCCAAAGCTCCCCTCTTTGCTTTTAAATAATATTACTACATTTTGAGTAGCAGATTGTATTCTATTGCTATATCGACTACAAATCTGCAACAGTTCTGAATTTGAAGGACTGGCTACAGGAGTCCTCTTACTCGCTTGAGTGCTGGTACCTTTCAGCGGCACAACCTGGGAGGAGGAAGAGAAAATTTCGAAGGATCCTTTTCGGTCCCACAAGGAGTTAGCGAAATAAAAGTCAACTTAGACAGAGCCAAGCATGCCTAGGTTGGCTTTATACAACTGAGGTGCGGAAGGTTCCCCAAATACTGTGTACTAATGGCTGTTCCATCTGAACAGCCACGCATTTCATTGGCGCGCACCACACCTTGAAGTTGAAGAATTTTTTTTTTTATAAGGGTTTATACCACCTTCACGATCTGGGTGATCAAGCCAAGATCCCCGTTTCCTGTAATACACAACATTTCACCGCGGCATCGCATGTTGGTTGCTTAAGCATGCCCAGAGCGTACGGTGACAGAGGACTTGCGGCGCTTACCTGTCGTCTCAGGAGCCCCAGGTCGCCAAGCCTGTACCCAGCAAATGAATGCTGAGCCCCTGACGGCGTAAACTTTTCGGTGAAGTTCCCCGTTAACTGCGCTCATATTTCATCCACGGCTTGTTTTGACAAGAAATTATGTACCACGGCACTGTGTTACATTTTATGGCGTACTGTAGATTCGTACCCGATAAATGAGGTGTGCCATGTGTCATCACCATATTTGTCGGCAATACTGGATTAGTGTCTGCAGCAGGTTTCAACTTCTTTACAGCACTTCCGGATCGTCTCGTAACTCTTGATAAAACTGTACAATCTGCTGCTACAGTTCTTGTGCCATATCAACACGAGTGCTGTATACTTAATTTTTGAGATGGTACTATTACATTTGCTAAGCTGCAATACACTCTTTGGTACACAGTAAATATGAGTGCACTGTAACCAATTGATAGTTCACAGTTCCATTCTGTGCTGGGTCGTTTTAAACTGTGGAACACATCAAGAGATTAATTCAGATAGTCCCTGGCCTAGGAAATGTATCAACAAGCAATAGAACAGAAATCGAGTTGCAGTCCAGTAAACAGCCAGGGCACAAGCGTACGGTGCAAACGAAGTGGAGGCTCAAGCATAAGAGGATTTGAAGTGTCCTGAGGTTCCCTGTAACTTAGTTTCATTTCTGGCTCGACATCAGCGACCAGGTCCTCGTGATACGACCCTGACACCTCGTAGGGGCCGCCAAAGGAGTCATTCATAGAGGTCATCGCAGGATATTGGCCTCAGATGTCCATCTTTGTTGACCATGCTAGTGCTTTAGATGCCATCTTACATCCACAGTTAAATGTGCCCGTACAATACCATGCATGTACAGCATTCTCTTACCATGGGCCATGCACGAAATTTGAGCACATATCTATGAAGATATAATCAAAAAATTTACATTATACTAACTAGGGCAGTAGTTCATACTGAAGTAAGTGGCGGCTCGTTATGGTCTCGCAAATGGCTCATTTGCAGACATACGTCTATTGGACCGTTTTTGTTTCGACTATCGTATATTTTCGCAGATATCAGTTTTTACTAGCAGTTACGAGACACTCTGTATATCAGTGACAGAGTATAGTGTTACATATATACTTTTTGCAGATGACGTGCTTCTCTATGAGTAAGTGTCGTATAACAACAGTTCCAATAATATATAGTTGGATTCAGGCAAAATCTCAGCTTTATACAAATACGAGAAACATTCTGTTCGTTTAGGCAAATGTAAATTCGTGTACCTTCTGAAAAGTAAAAATTTAGTACCAGTTGACTTTACAATTAATGAGTAAGTCGAGTCATATAATTACCTGAATGTAGCAGCGTGTGTTGGTATGAAGTGAAATAATCGCCAAGTGTTATTAGAAACAAATGCCAAGCCTCGATTTATTGAAAAAATATGGGAAACTTTGTTTACTTACAAGAACGATTGCTTTTAAAATACTTGCACGATCTGTCTAGGAGTCCTAGTCAATTTTATTGGACGCATATCAGGAAATTCCAACACAAGACATCGAATGAATAGAACAGAGGACAGAGTCAACGGATACAAGCTTGTCTCCATTTCGGGAGAGTATAATGTGATGTGCACATAGCTCAAGATGTACACAGAGCTACCAAGTGAGGTCCCCACCACACAGGCACATCACTAGTCTGGTAGGTACCTTCTCTGTTCCGAGCAGCAGCCTACAAATGGCGCTCGCCGTTTGGGGCTCTCCTTTGCTTAAGAATTACTTCCATCAGCGTATCATGTCCATAGTGTTGCCAGCTGCCACAGAGTGTGCTCTGTACCGTGGACTAGTTTCCCTGCACGAAATACGAGCGCAGATGGAGCACTTCCGCCAATATGAACGATATTCGAAGCGCCACCGACATGCACTCGCTTCCATCACAGTTACACGACAGTTCTTACAATTACACTATGGAGTACAGTTCTGGCAGTTATGTTCCAAAGCTAATGAAGTTCTACCTCTTCTACAGGCACATTAGGAAGTTCTACAGTTAACTACGAGTGTCTGAAAATTTATATCAGTCATAGTGACTAAATCATAGACTGCCAAGAGACAGCAAAGTTATTTAGAGTCTATTGTATTAGGTATAGTTCTTCAAGTGCAACACATCAAGCTACCAGAAATTTAAGTACATTTATTACGAATATTCTTTGTTAGTAAATGATATTTATGCTTGTAATTTGTGGTGCCACAGTTATGTTCTAGTGCGGCCCTGTCACAGCGCTATATGTTTAGACATTCATAACGGGCACATACTGCCACATTGTAGAGAATAATAGCAGAAATTTCATTTTCTGCCACCGTGTATATTCAATTGATACTGATAGAAACATTCAGTTACAGCATCTAAGCACAATGGAAACGTTGGAAAACATTGTGCGTATCGTCGGGCTATGCATATTTCATCCAGTACATGCGACATAGTGTAACACGTTTTTCTTCGTGTTTGTAACCATAACACAAAAAGATTTGTCTCTACAGATGGGTTTTTCTTCAAACCATTATCATATGAACTGAAATGTGCTAGCAGTTATTAAGGGAAATTTAGAGACTCTACATAATAGCAAGCTCAGTGCACAAACTCCATACAGGCGTTTTTGTCATACTGAGTGAATGGAGTGAAATGGTTGAGCGTGAAGAAGGCATAATTTTCGGAGTCCATAAATTCGAGAATCCTTCAAAGAGATTCTATAACAGCTACATGTCTCTTGGCTACTAACAGCGATGTTATGTTTTAGGCGAAACATCATGGAGGGGGAAATATAATCATCATTCTAGTACGCGTAAGATATAGTGATCACTGAACTGTGAATTTCACGCTATGAACCAGTCGACACCCCTATGAAACGATATCCAAAATATACGATAATATTCCCTTAATAATCAGAACACTTGCCTTACATACTAATTATCACCGCCATCTTTATAACAGTATCGTGCATGCTTGTATGCAACGCTTCCAACAATTTACTCATTGCTAGATCCAGTGCTGGGACTCTGCTGAAAGAATTTTGTTCAAAAGTAGTCGCAATTCCCTTCAGTCTCTTCAATGTAATTATAACGCTACCCTGCCCTTTCAAAATCAATTTCATTTTCAGAAAGTGGAGGAAAATACCAGCAACTAGATACGGCGATCAGGGTGGCGAGAGACAGTTGCTATGTGGTTTCTTGGCGTGAATGTGTACTTGTGCATTGTCACTACAATGTGGAGAATTTTCGAAGGCATACATCGCATGTTGTGAAGCCAGAACGACTGTCCAGTCCATTCCACCAGTAGTGGATATGACTGCCATTTAATTAAAATGACAATAAACTAAATCAAATATTTTATGTAATAAGATTAATTTTCTGTGGCCAACAGCAGTTACTATGATTGTGTTCTCGAAAAAACATGGATGCTGCCTCCCCCAAGAAATCACCAGTGGGTCATCAGATTTCCCCACACAATCCCTCCCCCCCTCCTCCCCCCCTCCCAACACACACCTGTGACAGGTCATTTGCCCTATGTATAAAAGCGCGGGAAATCAAAAATTTTGCAGGATATTCATATTTTCGTCACGCATGCATTCAAGATAAATGATCTGGAATACTGGACCAACTCTGATTGTTGCCAGGTTTCCTGGATTTTGAACAAAGGCTGTTTGTATCCCTTACAGGTCCAAGCCAGTGGTTCTGGAACAAAGGCGAGGTCACTCTTCCCCCCCGTACCAGTTATAGGAGGGAAAGCGTTTGTTCCCTCTGCAGGTCCAGACCTATGTGTTAGACTATCCTGAAAGCTGTTATTCACTCAGATCTCCAGGGCAATTTTTATAATATTCAAGTCACTTATAGAATTCAAGATGGCCACTGGTCTCTCTTTCTCTCTCTCTCTCTCTCTCTCTCTCTCTCTCTCTCTCTCATACACACACACACACACACACACACACACTCACTGCTGCTCCTAAAATCTGTAGCCCACTTTTCCTCTAACTCTACTTGTGCTAAGCTTTGTCCTCTCAACCCCCCTGACGTCACATTTTAAGGAATTGCCGTCCCGACTTTGAATCTCACTTGTCCTAACTTGGAGTCCACTTGTATAATGTTTAAACGTCTCCCACCACTGCTGGGAGGGGATATTCAAAAAGAATTCACTAATCCTAAATTTAAAATGGCAAGAAATTTATTTATTCTATGTTTAAATTACAGTAAACCCTCTGTTTCGCAGAAGCAGACAACTTATCCTAACATTAAAACTGTATAATTCACTGCTACAGTCTGAATGGTTGCCAGACACTCATCACTGCCGTATGTTATAGGGAAGCCGTAGGAAAGGGATGCACTTGCGTCTTTATTTTCACAAACAACACGGTTGGAGACGCGTCTTTTCCAAGCCAGACAGTGCAGGACATGGCTTCCATGATTCCTACTGCATGTCAAGAGATGCTCCACACTGCTTACATAAAGGTCCACCGCTACCACTCTGCTAACTACCTAGTTCCTGCAGAGCACGACCGCTCCATCCTGTATCGCCATTCATAACTAACGTCAAACTGCCTTTAGCACCTGACTGCCGCACTGCCACCCACAATGGACTGCTGCACACAGACTTCTACCTCTTGGTCTGGACCAGTCAGTGACATGTCATCAGTTAGGAATGTGGACAGCTGTTTGTCGTGTATTGTAGTCTGTAGGTAGTGTACTCCTACCACAGCCGGCTATTAGGTTGGTGCGTAAGTTTGTACTGTTTTTGTTCTGCATGTCCGTATTCTGATTTCTATGGGTTTATTTATCGATTGTCATTTTTTGTTTGTAGTTCATTAATGCTACGTGAGATTGCATATAGCCATTTTGTCATTTGGAGATAGTAATTGCAGCTTTGGACACTCGCAAATGAAGTGGCAAGTCAAGGAATCAGAACATTTTCGACATTTTCTTCTGTTTAAGTTCAATAGAGAGGTGACAGCAGCGGAGGCAGCCAGAAACATTTGCTTCTCGTCGGCTCCACAAATGAGTTGTAGATAGCGGTTGAGTGGTCATGGATCAAGCTGGCACCTCTCCCCTTTGGGGGTCTCGTGGAGACCATTCCGCTACACACCGCCACTTTCAGCATGGCGAAAGGGTATGTTTCTCGCTATTGGACACGTGTTTCTTATTCAGTTTGTCATGAAGGAGCAACAACAAAACAACGAACCGCGCAGTGCGGGATTCTGATACTGACACTAAAGTCTATTTTTGTGATTGGCAGACAACACCATGACTTTCCTACTGTTATCTGTTGATGTAGAAGTTCTTAGTGGACTTTGATTCAAGATTCACTAATTATTTTCTTTTCACTAAAATTGTGACCTTTTACGTTCGAGGACTGCAGTTTGTATTCCTACTCTCCGTAACATTGTGTGCTTTCTCGTTTTCCTCTTAAGTATTTCACGTTAAGACGATATGGTAATGAGGATATAAAACTTTATAGGCTTGTTTTCCACTGCAGCATAACATTTGCCAGGGAGAGACTTGCTACTTTTCATCGTAGATAACAAATATAGGCACTAACTGCAGGTGATATTTCGTGTTAACTTATCAAAGGCGGTGATGCATTTTAGCCTTCCACGTCAGCAGCATAATAATTATTACTTGATGCCCTTGATCAGAATAGTAAATTTATGCGCATGACTTGTACACGGCGTAAGTACAACATAGAGATACAAGTTAGAGAGCTGAGAGTCCTTGATAATTCTATATTCACGCTAGACACTGACCAACATTTACTGCAGTTATGTTATTATTACTAACCGTAATGCTTTTTGTGACAGCAGTCGAAAGGAGAGAAATGCTGTAAAATACATTAGTGAAGGAAAAGTAAGCAACGACCTAAGCTGTATTATGTTTTCGCTACATTTAAAAAATTCTTACGAGAGCACTAGAAGTGTGCAATAGTTCCCTGTCAGATTTAAACGTATAATACAGTATGAATCACTAGCTTCTTCCACGTAAATTCAGAGGAGGTAGCAGATAGGTAATTCAATCTTCTAGATATTTATTGGATTCCAGAGGTTAGCTTTTTCTTCAAAATATAGATATGTATTCTTTAGAGGAGTACGATATAAAAAAGAACGATGAACCATGTTATATTTAAAGGAAATTGTTAATGAATTCGCCTTTATGGATAGAGCATCTGGTGGAGCTAATTGCGTGTCGCACTTACTCAGCGGACGGAAAATGCCTTAACGATAATGTTTTCTGCTCTTATTCCGCTAACAGGATTTAAAGCTGTTTAGCCAACTGATTAAGATTTGTCTTTATCTCTGTGTAAAGTTAAAATTCTCTTTGCTAGTTTGCACTTATAAAGATACAGTCGCTGATAATTCTCGGGCGGAACAACCCTGCCGTATCATACTTCGAAAAATGCTTACGAAAAATAAGACGGAATTTTCTTTTGTAATGAATTCGAATGGAAAGAAATAGAATATCATACTAGTATGCTCACTGTAGTCAGTCGTGTAGTAGACTATATCAGTCTGCAAAACTGGCATCAGAAGACAATTTGTTACAAATAACGAAATCAAGCAAATGAGGAATGTTAAATCAAAGGTTAGAGTTTAACCTAACTTGTTTGAGGAGAACGGAATATGAATGTGGCGGGAGCCTATCTATGGAATTATTTCGGTATTTATCTAAGTTAATTAAGGAAATTACGCCAGTAAAAGTCCGTATTTTGGCACTGCACATCCATCTCCACGGCCTGCGGAAGTGGAATCCAGATGAAGCGGTGTTTACGATACTTTAGGTCATTTTGAATAAGTGTACAAGTCTCGCTCAAACCAAAAGATAAACATTGAAAGGCTGTTAGTTACAAGTTGCTGCGTGTAAAACAGTTTGGCACAGCGTCTGCGACGAATTCCTTCATAAAGCTTCCGTTTAATGACGGTGTTGTGCACAAAATGGAAAGGAAAAATGTTACACAAGGGTGTATACAAAGTGATAAACAAAATATGCTGATACTAAATTCTTTTTCTTATAAATTTATTTCAGAGATGCTGTTGTTAAGTTAACGACGTTACAGATAGGAAAAAAATCCATTACACAGGGTGTCCCTAGAGGAATGGTCATTATTCAGGGATATGAAAACAACAGTCGTTTCAGTCAAAAAATTTCGTATAGTCAAAGACCCCATTCCGAATAGTTTCCGAGACAGAACACGTTTAATGAAGATTGATATTTATTCTCTATATTATCCAATACATGGTCAGATTTACACATGCACACATGTACAACAGCTAGTAAACATTACACCATGCGTTTTCCGAACTATCAATAGCAAACTTGGTATTTTTAACACATACATATGTGGACATGATCCTACACGTCACATTACAGATGTTGTACAGTTCCAAATATATGTACGAACATCCCACCGTCGACTACAGTGCATATGTGTCTCGGAAGAACATAATGTGTTGCTCATCTGAGTGTGTCTGTTCAAAAATGGTTCAAATGGCTCTGAGCACTATGGGACTTAACTTCTGAGGTCATCAGTCCCCTAGAACTTAGGACTACTTAAACCTAACTAACCTAAGGACATCACACACAGCCATGCCCGAGGCAGGATTCGAACCTGCGAACGTAATGGACGCGCGGTGAGTGTGTCTGTACATTCCCTAGTGAGGACAGCAGTGTCTGTCATGCGACCTAGCAGATCATCTCTCGTATTCACCTTTTTTTGTACACCTCGGTCTTCAGCCGACTCCTTAAACAAAAATATAGTGGCATAAGATCTTGCGATCGTGTGGCGAATTAACTGAACTACGGCGACCAATCCAGCGATTAGGGCAAATGAGGTTAAGATGTTGACTCTCATGTTTGGTAAAAAGCGGAGGGGTTCCGTCATGCTGAGATACATTGCAGGCTGCGTGACAAAAGAAAAGTCTTCAAGATGTTCAACAGACGAATTTTCAAAATATCTAATTACTTCTCTGCTGTTCTTCGCTCTTCAAAAATAACTGGATCTACCAACACTTTACCGATCATGGTGCACCAGACATTGATTTTCTGCATACCATCGATGATTGTTGCGTGTGTAGCTGAGTCCATTCCATGTAAACGAGATTTCATCAGTGAATAGTATTCATGGAAGCACATGACGATTGCCATTTAACCAGTGAAAAAGCTCAAGTCAGTATTGGTGCAAAGAGAGTTCAGCGCCACTCTGCATTGTTGCCAGATGTATCCAAGATAGCGGCAATGACTTCATCCAAGATGCTGGTGTGCAGACTTGGCAACAGTGCATTATGTCATCCAAGATGGAGGCCATGACGTCATCCAAGATATTGGCCATCATGTCTGCTGATGACACAAGAACCTATATCCAAGATGGCGAGAAAGTGCCATGCACCCCTGACACGCTCCCCTGCCACGCCCCACTGGCGAGAAAGACTAAATTTTGGAGGGAAGATAGTTCAATTGGGCTACCTCTACTTACCTAAGATAATGTTGGGAAAGAAAGGGCAGTTGGGTTACCTCCAGTAACCTAAGTCACCTGACTGCCACCTCTTCCTAGGGATTGGCGTTAAGTTTGAATTTTGGCAATAAAGAAAGGTCACTTGGGCTTTCTACTAACCTAAGAAAATAGCGGCAAAGAAAGGGCACGTGGGCTACCTCCACTAACCTAAGTCACCTGACCGCAATCTCGTCCTTGGAAATGGTGGGAAGAGGACTCAAATTGTGGTGGACATAAGTCTTTATTTTGCATGCAATACTTAGTTAAACAATTATAGGCACTACCACCATCAAGTGTAGTCGCCATGAGGTCTGGAGACCATCTGGTCTAGTAGACAGTACTGCTACCAGGGGGCACTGTCGTCTGTTCTGTGATGTAACCCAAAATGGCGGTCTGGGTTGGGGGAAAATGGCAGGAAAAGGACTCTGCCTGTGCTGGACATAAGTCTTTATTTTGCAGGAAATGTCTCCACCAAAAGATCTAGAGTCCAACTGACCTAGTAGAAGGTACTGCCACCAGAGGGTGATGTCATTCTTTCTGTGACATAACCCAAGATGGCTGTCTGGAGGGGAAAATGACTCAGGCTGTGCTAGGCTGCTGGAGAGAGTAAGGGTGGAGTATACTTTATTTATTTTGGAACAATTTATTTAGGGACCGATTTGAGATAGTATGTTTATCACACTGATACAAAACACTCGCCCTGATGTGCTTGGGCTCACACCACACAGCCCACAGACCTGTAAACTACTGCTAAATATTGCCATACAGACATGCAAACAACTCATAGATTACCAAAATAATTTCATTAGGCCTACAGACATGCAAACTCTGTCTAAATAATGCAGTACACTGATGTGCAGACACAAAATCAATTCATAAACTGTCCAAGTAATGCATAGCACAGCCTACAGATCTGCTCGCAAAATAATTCAACAGACACAATCCACATGCGCAAACAATGTGCACTGCCCCCTGTTCCCTGGACTGCACAGGTCACTACCGCACACGCTCCCAGAAGTCGAGATGAACCGGCAGCTGTCAAACCATGCACAGGTACCCGGAAGCATGAGATTGTGGCACCCATTTCATACTTGGCACCTGAGAAATTCCTCTTGATATACATGATCACCTAGGCACCATTGCTGATGCAAGTGGACGGGAGTGAATACCTATTTGCACAATGCAGATGCTCCAAGGGCGTGCACGTGTCAACTCCATCTAAAAGACACGACAAACACGCTTAGTAATTGTCAACTTTCGAAATCATGCACTGCATACCCATTTACAAAATAATGCAACAAACACCAAAATACCTAATAAATTCTCAAACCATAATGCATGACTAACGCTCACACCGCTTAAACTGCCAGAAACAATCCAGTGCACAAACACTCAGTACATGTAAGAAACACTTCCGAACTATCATCAACCGCAACTATCACAGATCCTCAATTCGCCCCACAAGGCCAGCCACCGCGAGCTAGTGCAGGGGCGCTGGCGACAGCATGTGAAAGTTCTTCAGCTGTTATACTGACATCACATGTCTATCTGTCTAAATAGAAGCCAAGTCATCCTTTGGGGCGCGCACGCATGTGTGTCCACTGCTGTTGGTATGTGAACCCTCTCTCTCTACCTGCGGTCCAGTGAAGGCCTAATTGCCAAACGACTCACCCCACAGACGCTGTAGAAATCGTTTCAGAATATCACAGGGTACACTGTTCCTCACGATCCTAATGGAGCTTGTGAAATGTGTCTAGTGTGCACTCGTACCCAGCACAGCTAATGCTTTGTGGCGAAATGTTCGTCCTGCTGTCAATATAAGTCTCAGAAACGTTAAACGTCCACACCACTAAAAAGCCTGTGCACTCATACGAAAACACCATTAATAATTAAAGCGTTCTTGTTGTTTGGAAAGAGACCAGTGTCCAAGAACAGACAGGGGGGAAATCAGAACAATTATGGAAACATAATTCGGAGCACTGTCATACAGAAGAGAAAATGTCCCAAATTTTCTGTATCCTACAGCTGCAGGTCTGGAGATGTCCTAATGCCACTGTGGCGAATGAGTGACAGCAGATCCACACTCGAACGCTAACTCAGATGTGGTATATTGTGGATCTGCATTCTAACGTTGCTCCATACATTGTGCGTGGCGGATCCACCTTCAAACCCTATCCTGGAATTGGTGTATTGTGGATTCGCACACCAGCATCACTCCAGATATAACACGCAGCAGATCCACACTCGAACGCTACCTCGGGTCTACTGCGGGTCCTGGGAGCCATCCGCGACACACAAACATGCGTAGACATACAGAAAACAGAGCAAGGGCTCCGCAAATGTAGAGATGACTGGATACAAGCGAGTACAGTGCTATACTACACCTCCTTATCAGAAAAAATAGTGAATTAGCGCTAGGTATTGGTAGCTGTACTACATTTACAAGCAGTTTTAAAACATGGAGCGAGAGGTCATGTCATGATCGTATGTGTAGAAGTGACATTAAAATCGACAGAATTGAGGAAAATAAGAATATATTGAGAGAAAATACGATGAAATGTGGGGAAACTGAGGAAGCACTTGCATGTTTTCTGCTTGGCGCAGAACAGTTTGCACATGGGGGTGAGTATGCGACAGCAAGAGGAATCTGGGAAAACGTCGACACGGAAGTGAACTAAAGCAAGTAAACAGTCACTTTTTCTTCCGTTGAGGCGGCATTCAACTGTACGTCTATTGAGGTAACAGCGATACACACGAGTTGACTACAGTAATTGACGCTTTTCAGGAAGACAGAGAACCATCTGCTTATAAACTTACTTGCATCTGTGTTAAAGGATAACACCAAATAGATGAGGTGGTCGATTGAGATGGAGCTGTGATGATATACGTTTTAATGGCCCTCTGATAATGCATTCTAGAGAGGGATGTTGGCGCAGGTCATTGGACCATTTCTTCTGCTGATCTGTCAGGATTCATCAGTCGCATGGCATAGCCAGTGTTCGACTCATATACAACCACTTGTTTTGTGTGGGTCTTAGAGCACTGTCTTCTTGCAATCGTTAGCAGTATACCTCTCGGTCATCAGAGGACTTCCATGTCACGTGTGATGAACCGTGACACATTTCTCTAAATGAACGAATGATGTACTCCATTCCCCTGTCACCTGTTAAGTGTAAAATCGATACTTCAGTTTCATAACTGAGTTAGCGATAGGTGCTTATGAGGCACTACAATCCCCATGTATACATCTGCTTGACAGATGCGCTGTTTACAGAGTTAGAGGCGCCAAGACTTGTAATTTCAAGTGTCGGACACCACTGCTATGCATTTATCTGTTTCCTTGTAAGGGGTATTACAAATTATCAACAATCATTTTAATAGAAATGATGTGGGCGTAGTATAATTTCTGAACCGTGATCTGATGTGGATAGTGGACGGTATACAACACTCGAAAGCTATATTGTCCATGTATCACACAGAGCCAGTGTTTTACAGATTGTTACCATAGTTTATCGTACAGAAACCTGCAAGGAGGATGCGTGTCATGGGCTGGAAATATATTTCTTACATTGGAATATTAACAGCGCAGCGTTCCACACAACTGACAATTCGTAAACTCAAGCAATCTAATATTATAGCCGATTTTAAGTGCGGAACGTTGTAGCCTTAGGAGTGCAGATGTTTATGTTCTTTCTTACCAATACCTTCCAGGTACTGATCCTGGGTCTAGAACCATACTTTAGAGTTGATACCATAGTTGATTTACGTAAAATGTTTCGAACTCCATCCGTCTGGAGCTCCATCATGCATAAAAATCATCTGTTGGGTTGGGTTGTTTGGGGAAGGAGACCAGACAGCGAGGTCATCGGTCTCATCGGATTAGCGAAGGACGGGGAAGGAAGTTGGCCGTGCCCTTTGAAAGGAACCATCCCGGCATTTGCCTGGAGCGATTTAGGGAAATCACGGAAAACCTAAATCAGGACGGCCGGATGCGGGATTGAACCGTCGTCCTCCCGAATGCGAGTCCAGTGTCTAACCACTGCGCCACTTTACTCGGTAAATCATCCGTTTCTTGTTCTTCTTAATCCCGTGCTATTTTATCTCAACACTTTCAAATCTGTTACTATACACCGATAAGGGGTGCTAACGTCCTCGATATGGGTGCATTTTGGATGGGTGGGGACTCGGCAAGCTCCATTCATTCATGAGTCGTGGAATGTAGCGGTATATTTCTTGTCAGCTGCAGATTAAATCGTTAACAGTGCTGTAGGGTGGGCTGGTCAAAGACAGTGTGGGGAGACAATTCAGTCTCTAATTTTATCCTAAGACTGCAAGAATGTTCTATAACTCCCATCCGCATAGTGATAGATCTTAAATTATGTACTATGCTCGAGGTGTTAGAAATATGTAGAAAGCTGTCCGGTATACTTTGATGATTTATGTGCTTGACAATTAACAATGAATGGACATACTGCACAGTCATCTAAATTCGAAATGATACTCGCAAAGTAAAGAAGGGGCGGTTTAGCTATGATACTGAAATTGGGGAAACATGCTATCACATCATTGACCGGTGTTGAAATTACTGTAAAATTGCTAAAATTGTTCATGCTATCAACTGCGATGCTTATTATTACAGCACCAGTGCCTTTTCCATCCCATCCATCCACTGATAGGCTGTTGTTTACCACATAATGATTGACTGACAACGCTTGTTTCAGTTGGGGAAAGAGTTTTGTGGATGTGTGACACCTTCTGGTGTTCGCTAGCCCCGAAAAAGTGATCGTGTACGTGAGTGCAATACGAGAAATCAGCTGAAATGGAGTGCAGAGCCACCAGCTATTCCGTAACTGTGACAGATGAATTTAAATGTAGAGGTAGCCCAGTTGACCTATCCTCCCTCCTAAATTCAAACTTCTCGCCAGGGGCGCTTGCCAGGGGGTGTGGCACTTTCCCGCCATCTTGGGTAATGGTACTCGTGTCATCAGCTGACGTCACAGCAGCCATCTTGAATGACGTCAATTGCGTCTCAGTGCAATGTCTTGGATAACTGTACTTTTGAGTGATGTCCTTGTTGTCTGTGAGAGGCTGTGGATCAGAACATCTTAATATCAGTTTATAAACTGACACAGACCTCGAAGTCGTGACATAAAAATAAAATGTTTGGCAGTGTACAAAGTGTGTTAGAAAATAATGTTTCAAACAACGAGACAGGGCCATAGGGGGGGGGGGTCATCTCTTGCGACTTACAGTATCGTCCACAGGATACAATCGTACTCCTATACTACAGGTGATGGAGATTTCAACTGGTCTGTGCAGTTGATCAATACCTGTAGATTTAATAGGATTGTCACATGTGCTCGATGCCTGCATACGTGCGATATTTGATTTCGACATATGGGAGGAGAGACATTCATTAAAAATCTTATCTAGTTCTCTATCTGATGAAGTTAGTTGAGCTTTTATAGTTCATATTTTATCTGTGATGGAGATGGTGCAGAATAACGAAGATAGCATGTTGGGGAGATAGATGTGCATGGACGCGGATCTGTAGTATCTGTATCTAGTTTGGAGATGCGTCTCAATGCGCCCATTTCCACAGAATGGTCAAAACACCATCCTTTTGCACTAATTCAGGTCGCTCTGTTTCTACACGGGTTGCATGAGGTGATGGATATGGCTTTCTCCAAATTCTACCCAGTTTTGACTTAAATTGGAACGGTTACATGCGCAAAGCTGTTGAAATGGAGCAGACGCAGGATGCGTAGGGAGTGACTAAAACCTCGTTGGAATTTTACTGCAGCAGATAGGTTCGACAAAGGTGACTCAGTTTGGATATGAGAGTGCCAGAAATATGATTCACTTGTGGCTGTAATCATTAAATGACTTCTCCATAGGATCGAATGCAGGTATGTGATTGAATGGAAAGACTTGATTCCAAATCACAGACAGCATTTCTAGCAGATAGCGTAGCATTAGAGATATGAAAAGTTAGTCTACATTTCTTATGACCTCAATCAGCACACCATCCACTGTTTGTGACCCTTCTCAATCAACCATCGCCTATAGCCCAGTGGGCACATCACCGAACCTCTGACATGGGATTGAGACAGAATGCATTACAAATACTGTAGAAATATCTATCTGCGGTGGCGTGAGGGATTCGCAAATACCGGTTTGATACCACGTTTCTCAGCCTTTTTAAATTGGGTAATTTTATTACGAGGTTGTTCCATTGGCGACCTGTAAGTGCACTGTTGGTCTGATACTATACACTCCAGCAATCGCCATCACTGTATTTGTCTGGACAAAAAACCTCGTCATTCAGAGACAATGTCGTACCTCGATTTGTAAAGCGGATATAGGTTTAACAGGGATACCCGTAGACCCAAGAATGCTTGTGACAGTAACATACAGTAGTTGTTGGGATCGGGTATTTTAACACCTGGCGGTTCGTAGGACGATTAAACCTCTCTTTCTAAGCCACGGTGGTAGCAGTCACAAGAAAAACTTATGAGACATGTCCATCCATGGTTGGTTTTCTCTCAGTATTATTTCGTATCGCCAGGGATCAGTTATTGACGAATTATTATACTCAGTAGTAGTGGTTGCGTGATAGGTTCGCATTTGAGCATCAGGTTTATAAAGTATGTGTTTGTGTTCCGACATGTGCAAAGGAAATGACTATGTCCAGTCATAAGAAGGGTATGGATTTGACGTGGAGTACTGCGATAATAAGGTAAGAGTATGTTTAGTCATAATAATGGGTACCGATATTTCTATTTCCAGAGCCACAGCCGTCAGCAGGGTGTATTTCCAATACTTCGCTCACTGTCGGGTGTCATTCAACTCAGACCGCAATGGTAACATTTAGTTGTGAGTACAGGGATAAAATATGTATGTGAACGATTTCGTAGGATAGTTCTGTCTATGCGTGCTTGGCCTTCAGCACCAGTGCTCTGTGTAGGAATGATTCACGTTTCCCATTAACGGCAGGAGCTGTCCGAATGCAAAGGCCTTATGGAATGCAGGAATGTAGCTCAGTTAACTTTGTCGTCCTCTAGGCGGCAGAATAGCGAAGTAATACTTAGTATGTGTTGGGTAGCTTTCATGATCGAGTGGAAATTTGAGAAGATTGAATAGGGACGTGTATTTCCGCTGGACCATTATTCCCTCCCATGTAAACTGTTCAGTTGACTGCTACTGCAAATTTCGTGCCTTTACTTAGTTGAAGGAACATGGATTGTGGTGTGTGCATCTAGCAGGTCAAAGACATGTTTGCTTCTTCTCTAGATATGAGAAACACATTAGTTGATTTTGTAAATTATAGGGATGATTTGGAATCTGTTACATAATGGACATAGGTATTCGCCAGTGGAAATATCAGTTTCCTCTATTTGTTTCATGTTCTCACCTAAAGGTCTTCACAGACTGGATAAGTGCAACAGTTTCGGGTTTGTAGAGAAATAATTTCCGGTCTATATCTTCGGAATTATGTTGCGCAGGCGATAGATAGGGTACTGCTGTGAGCTTGATATCGAGAAGTACCGCGAAAATGGTATAATATCATGGCAAATATGCGAAAATACATGTGTTTTTGTAATCCCAGAGTCTGGAGATGGGTGTAGAAAAGCAAGCAAGCAAGCACGTCTGGACATAAAAAGTAGTGCGTTTGTGCCAAGGGGGAACGAGTCCGAATTTGTAGAACAGTTCTGAGAATGACTTCGGTCCGCTGAAGGCGCTCTAGTCACCTGTCGGGAGTGGATGGCTACCGAACCTTGCAGGGAAATATCTAGTGCTGCGAGGAGTATATATGGTGCTGTCTGTGCTCTTGGTGTATGTACGAATGATGTAAAAGGGCTGATTTTGTTTGGCGCAGGATACGAATTGTGTGTTTACTACATCGACATGTTTGGAGATCAGTTTCACGCTCTAATATTCAATCCCCTGTCCTCAGTGGGAGAGCAGCGTAATTGAATAAGGGTCTTTCCGTATTTTGCGATATGTAGTGGCACTTTGGAGGGCTTAATTGTTGGTGCAATATCGTGATCTGTACCAAGTACGATCATAATTCTTTATTAATTCACAAGACATCTTTTGTGCTGGGATGTAGAAGTGTCTACAAACTGATTCGAACAAGAATGGGGTAAGGAATGTACAGAAAGTTCTGAGGAAGCAAGTGTTCAAAGACAAGTTGAAGCAAACGATCCAACTCTGGCAATTAACATAGATGTTTCACTAGATTGAATGATTTTATTTATTTAGAGTTGAAGTTCCCTCTTTTACTTTCCTCCAATGAAGGTTTCTTAATAATGAGAAAAATGTGCAAGCCGGCCGAAGTGGCCGTGCGGTTAAAGGCGCTGCAGTCTGGAACCGCAAGACCGCTACGGTCGCAGGTTCGAATCCTGCCTCGGGCGTGGATGTTTGTGATGTCCTTAGGTTAGTTAAGTTTAACTAGTTCTAAGTTCTAGGGGACTAATAACCTCAGCAGTTGAGTCCCATAGTGCTCAGAGCCATTTGAACCATTTGAAAAATGTGCAGTTATTGGTAGTTTCTGCAGCACAATAATGAAAGTTATTTAAAATTTATGCAGGGTGGACATGGATAGGAGATGTCAGATAAAGTTAATATATCTGTCGGATGAATTTCTATATAGCTCCGACCTCTGCAGTTTTTATATATCTGTAATGGACGGCAGTTTTATAGTTTTCTTTTTCACATCATTGGATGTCATAAAATAACAGATTCCTGCTTGGGGAGGGAGGGAGAGAGAGAAAGAGAGAGAGAGAGAGGTGAACTGTATCCAGCAGTCGTACATAAAAAAACATACCAATTTTGCTCATAAAACTAAGAGGAAAGTGACTGCACCTATTTTCATGGAAGCAGGATATTTATTACCGTCTTAATTTTTTTTTTTTGTAATAGATGCCCGTTTATAAGAGGAGCATTCATGTTAAATACAGTTATTACACTGAGATAATTTGTCTCTCAGAGCGGCGTGGACTTGCTAGGGCTGCTACTGGCGACGTGATGCACGCCTTACGAGCTACACTTTAACAAAGGCCACACACGGTCGACTTTCTTCAGGATAGCGGTCATTTATCTCGATTTGTTGTGTGTCCCTTGGAGCCAAGGCCTATTATAAATGTGTACATTTTGCCGGCATCCATAGCTTTGGCTGCCCACAGCCACATGCTCGGCTGGAAACAATGCCACTGGCGAAAGACTGTGTTCTCAGTTATGGAAATCAGGTTTGGACGGTGGATGGCAGTGCCTGGCGGTAGCAGGCTTTAGAGAAAGCGTTCTGGAGCTTTCTCCAGAATTTTATTGTTGTTCCATGGGGTAGAGGGAGGGGGGGCACACTTTCCGAGAAATACGTTTAATGGTTTGAAGTAAATGTCTAGTTCTTGAGTCCTTTATCCATCTGTGACTGATTTCCACAGACTGGAAACAGTATATCACTGCCATGAAACTGATCTCTTTGTGTAGCATCAGCGGCAGGATAGAACTTGCCTGTACCCTATCTATGGCGAGGAGAGTGAGGGATAAGGGCAGTAGGAAGGGAAGTAAGACTGGCTCTAGCTAGTTAGTCCACCACAGCACATCGACGGAAACACACATGCAGCTGTCATTCCTCTCTCCGGGTGTGATCGTTTGGGATTGGTTTTCTGTGGTAGTTGTGTTACTACAATGATTTTTCTCAGTTACCAGTATACGTGTTGCATTATGAGCCGTTGTTTATCAGTGCCCGTGTTTTTTTCACGAGAATATCGATGAGTAATTTGAACAGTGCAGAATTTTCCATCAGATGTGGTTGCATGTAGTGGCCTTCCTACACTTCAGTGATGGTTTTCTACTCTGTCCCTTTTTTCTATGTATCAGTGTACAAGTTACCCAGCAGCTACACCAAGAAGACCTCTTGGGGGCAGTGGAATAGGACGAAGTTGTCGAGAAATAAAGAGAGCACCATTTATTTGAATTTTGAGCGACAGGGCTGCAGAGTATTTGTCGAGCAATGCAGTGAGAGGCGCCTGTAGTGAACTCCGATGCTTAACAGTGAAACACACACTCAGTTGGTAGAAAGGGATGGCAGTGGGTGCGAGAAGCCAGCTCCTGCACTGTGGTTTGGCCGGCCATTTCAGAAACACGAACAGCTCCAGCACAGGCAATAATCTCTATGAGTTGTGAAATGCGTCCTCAGTCCATCCCGCTGTATCACCTTTATTCGCTGAAAAGTATTCCCCCTACGCTCACCCACATCACCTCCTTCCATTGCTCTTGTAGGAGGCTATAGACACAGTCATCAGCTGTATGCTTGCAGATAGTACACTTATGAAACTCCTCTCCCCAACATCATCGTCTTGTCAGTTGAACACATGTCCCACCAAAAATAAAATTAATACCTCCACTCCCGCCTTTTTCCCGCCAATTAGGAAATGGAGCAGACAGATTCATTTCGACTTTTAGGCGAAGGGGTTATCCTTTGTTGATTTACTATTTATTTATAGTACATCTGTCACTAATTTTTGGTGGTATTGTGATGTTTTTCCAGTAGAGTAACATCAGTAGTATGACAATGTCAATTTTCGAGCTGTATTGCGAATTTACACGTGCCTTGTGTAGCTCTATATACATATATCGATGTGTTATTAGGATCGATCTTTATGATTAATTATGTAATTAGAACCAGTCCTCACACCAGTTTCCCAACCAAAATAAATAAAGCATACTAACCTCCCCCTCCTTAAGCTGGGTAGAGACTGACCGTTTCCCTGTGTGTAGAGGGATGCACTTGGGCTTTCTGCCCCAAAAGCACCTGGGTTCGAATCCCAGAACGGACACCTGCCATTTTGATTTCCTCCTCCAGTTCTCGGGTGTGGGTGGGATGTCAGTACAGCTTTGGGATGAAGACATTCCTGTTTTTTTTTATTCAAACCATTTTTATAATATCTCTCCAAAATTCGAAATTTTCCCAAAAATTCCAAATTCCTGTCAATAGTGCATTGCAGCAGAGGGAGGGATTGGTAGGGAGGAGGCGTGGGGGAATTTTCATTTCTGTAATTGAACTGATTAATTTGCATAATTACTCATAAATTGCAACATTGCCACATCTACCACCAGAACACTGTACTGTTCTGGAGGAGTGGGAGGAAATATGGCAACAATGCTAACTGTGATCGTATCAACTTTGCCCTGTTACTAACAGATGGCACGTGAGAAAGTATTGTAGCCCACGACTCATTCACAGCCACACTTTATTCATTCAATATTTGAGAGATTATGTAGTGACTTGGAAGAAACTTTTCACATAATTTCAAAATGTTAAGAAATTTCTTCTCGGTGGCAATCTCCACAAAATGATGAAAGAAAGAAAGTTTGTCGCTTACTGCACTGTCGCCGTTTATGCAGTAAAACTGTCGCATGAAGCATGACGTTTTAATTTACTTCTTCTTTACTACTAACTATTTGCGACACATTTTCAGACATTATTCATATATGCTAGTGAATTTACCATAAAATTATATCATATCTGACTCATAGCTCAGGAGATATGACTTTACTATCACTTAGATTCAAGACAAGCGGCCGCATCATGCAAGACTTTTAAATTTATTACTTCCTTGCTATTAACTCTATTCTCAACGCTTTTCGCAGAAAGTAACCACATATGGCACTGAATCTACCTGAAAAAATATATCAGTGTGCGACGCGTAGTTCAGGATATATGCCATCACAAACACTGAGGTATATGAAAAACTTTCGTATCGTTCACGAGATTTTAATTTATTACTTCGTTACTACCAACTCCATTCACAACATACTTCGTATACAGTAGTCGCATATACCACTGAATGCACCTACAAATTGTTTTTCTGTATCACATATAGTTCAAGAGATACTACGTCATAAACATTAAGCTGCTTGAAAATGAAACTGCAGAGTGAAATTCACATCAGATATGGGCAAAATATGTGTACAATTGCGTGTGAAATATTTTAAATATATGGGAAATATATTTGAGACGAGCCTACTCTATCAAAGGGGAGAGAGAATAGGGAGGAGAATGTGGACAGACAGTGGGGGTAGGGAAGGAAAAGTTGAACACACATAGGTGGGAGGAGGCGATGAAGAGAGAAAGGTGAGAGGAAAACGGAGAGAGAGAACTAGATGGGAAACGGACGCAGAGAGGGGGGGGGGGGAGGAGGAGATGGACAGAGAAAGGAAAGAGGAGGAGATGAAGAAGGGGAGGTTGGGAGAGCAGTTGGATAGTCAGAGAGAGTGAGAGGGCGGGGGGGGGGGGGGGGGGCAGAGGAGATGTACGGAGAGGGAGTGAAGGATGAGATGAACAGAGAAAGGAGAAATTGGACTAATAGAAAATTAGAGTAAGTACATACCTGGGCATCGCCAGGTACTCAGCTAGTTAATATGTAGATATGTGTCTTTTTCATTTAGCATGTAACTGGTCTGTGAGATCACACGTCCATTGCCATTGCCCATGATTACCGTAACTTCTTGAAATTACCGAAACTTGAGATACCACTTTACTTTCTGTTATGTTTATGCCGTCTTTTGGATGTGAAATATCCAATTTATGTTTTTCCATAATTACGCAATGCATTAGGATTCCACCAAAGTTCTTTGTTGTTCAGAGTCGGTCCATTACGTGATTAATAATTTTACATCGTAAGCTCTTAGAAAGATGAGGTACTGCGCAATTAGTATTTATTTGAACATCAAGACGAAGTAAGCATAAAAGTGTTCCTAAGCTGCGCTGAAATACTAAGTTTGAAATTTGTAACGAGTGAACTAAACATAAAAAGTGTTGATACCAAGAATACGGCATTACTTTTCAATTTTACCAGAGAAATGTATCTGGACCTGTTGCAGCTTTCTCAAGGTCTTGAAATGGAACTCAATCTAGGATGCTGCCGCCACGCTCAAGATAAGAAGTAGTTATGTAATGTCCGTTCTTAGAACAATACAACAAGTGATGCAAAATTAGTGTCACTAGACTACAGCTAACCTTTAATAACGTATCTAAGGTTGACACTATACTGAACAATAGGCTCAGAGTAATGCTCCACTTAATATTAATATCTAAATCTTAAGCTGTACTCTGCAACCCATCTCACGGTTTGTGGCGGAGGGTACCACCGTCACTTCCTCCTCTTCCTGTACTACTCGTGTGGACCCTAATATCTCAAACTGTTTCTTCTGTGTCATTACGAGAGATATACTTCGGAGGAAAAAATATATTGATTGACTCCTCTAGAAACACGCGCTCTCGGAATTTTAGCCACAGACCATACAGTGCAGCATATGCCACTGGAGTTGACTGAGTATCTACGTGACGCTTTTGCGCTCACTAAATGAACGTGTAACAAAACGTGATGCTCTTCTTTCGATCTTCTCTATTTCCGCAATCAATCCGATCTGGTTCTGATCTCAGGAAGATGAGCAATATTCAAGTATTGGTCACACAACTATTTTATATGCTACTTCCTTTGTTGATGGTGTATATTTCCTGAGGATTTTTCCAATGAGTTTCAGTCTGGCATCTGTCATACCCGCGATTAATTTATGAGGTCGTTTCACTTCTTCAGGTCTCTCTGTAGAAAAGTAATTGCTTCCAGTGATTGTTCTGCAATCGTATAATCATACAATACCGGGTCTTTCTCTCTATATATACGCAGTACATTACGTTTGTTTATTTTGAGGGTGAATTGCTATTCCCCGCAGCATGCGTAGATCCACTGCAGATCTTATTGCATTTCGCTACAATTTTCTACTTCTCGGTACAAAACAGCATCATCCGCGGAAAGCATCATGGACCTTCCCATTTCGTCTGCTTGATCACTCTTACATATTGTGAGAAATGATGAGCCTATACACCCTCCCCTGTGGCACGATCGAAGTTGCTTTTACGGCTGGAGACATCTCGGGTTTCAGAATGGCATGCTGCGCTCTGTTTTCTAGAAACTCTTCAATCCAGTCACACAGTTTGTTTTACACTACGTCTGCTCCAATTTTTTTTTCATTAGGTGGCAGCGCGGAACACTATTAAGAGCCTTCCGGAAGTAATGGAACACAGTATTATGTACCTGAACGCCCGTATCTAATGCTTTCTGGGTCTCACGGACGTACAGAGCGAGATGGGTTTCATACAGTCCTTGTTTTCGGAGCCTATGTTGATTCCCACAGAGCAGATTTTTGGTCCCCTGTAATGACATAAGTCGCGAGCACAAGGCATGATACAAAGTTCTACAACAGACCGTCGTCAGAGATATAGGTCTACAGTTTAGTGCATCTGTTCGACGATACTCCTTGAAAACGTGAGTGATCTGTGCTTTTTTCCAATCATTAGCAACATATCGCTCCTCTAGAGACGTATGCTGCTACTAGGAGAGGGGTGTGTTCTTTCGCATACTCTGAGTAGAATCGAACTGATATGCCGTCAGGTCCAGTGGCTTTACATCTGTTGAACGATTTCAGCTGCTTTTCTATCCCTTGGGCTGTTGTTTAGATATGGGTAATTTTATCGTTCGTGTGACGAATTAAAGGACGAACTACAGTGCGATCTTCTCCTATGAAACAATTTAGGAAAAAGACGTTATTTCGACCTTTTCTGTGTCATCCTCTGTTTCAGTGTAACGACGTGTTTGCTGTCGTTTGTCAGGCGGGATCTAACTAATTCAGCACCTCTCAGAAACGAGTACTTCGACAAATCGTTTTTCAGCTACTCAGATTTTAATATAAGGAGTCAATAACAAAGGAAGAAAATAGTTTAAAAAATTGATTCAGTGGTATATGAATTTTTATGGCGAACTCAGACAGTGTTTGTCTAAGTAAATAAGAAAGAAACTGTCTCTTAAAATTAGGAGAACTTTGCAAGGTTTCCGGCTGGGAAAACCTGTAGTTGTACCTTGTATTCACTATTAAATTCATAATAGAGGACCAGCTGCACCAGATTTCGGCAAGTGCAACGGAATGCACTTGCGAATGTAGGTTCTCATCCAAAACACAAAACACACGCAGCATTTCTTGTCTACAACACTTAATTACACTTGAAGCGATTTTCATATCGTTCACCGAGAAAGTGTCTTAAATTATTCATTTTATGTTGTTCAGATTCCGATACCGATGGTGGCTTTGGCCAGAACGGAAAAGACGAATGAAGGTGAGAGCGTATCGGAAGATGGATGTATAAATTTTTGAAAAAATAATAAACAAATAAAGAAAAAAACGTCTAATTTGTTAAGGCAGCTTTTCGTGATAAGCATCACCTCCTCTTTCGACCCCCCAGCCTGCCACAAATTTAGAACTTTCGTGACAGAAAAAAGCAGAAAACACTTTCACTCTGAAAAACCTTTATTTTACGTAATAAATTATAAAGCCCCTCCCAGAAGGAATTTTCACTCTCTAGCGGATTGGTTCGCTGATATGAAACTTCCCGAAAGAAGTGTGTTGAATTGGGACTCGAACCCGGCACCTTTCTTCCCCTGCGACAATGGTCAGCCGTCTGAGGTATACAAGATAACTGCGCATTTGCTCCTGAAATGCAAAGGTTCCGTTTTCGACTGTTGATCCGACACAAAGTTTTAATCAAACAGTAAATTTCGTATGAAGCTCTTGTCCCTCTGAACTTAACTTTGGTAAATGTCCAGGTAAGCTAGAAAAAGAAAGTCAGGGGCAACTGTACAGAAACAGAAGAAATAAAAGAAGGACTCTGTGGAACAGTAGGAGCATGGTCGACACGTGGCGAGTACGGTAAACTGTTGGCTTAGCGTCAATGAATGCTTGTATTGGTTGGCTTTCATGGCCGCTGGATTGCGACATACAGTCGCCTCCATTGTTCAAGTTTTTATTGCGCTAAAATGACATCAATGGCGAAGTGGAAAGCGTATTTTTCCGCGAGTGTAAAACAGGCAGCCAGTGAATAGCGCAAAAAAAGCTATATTATGAACCGACAGAATACAAAGAAGCAGAAATTCGTATTGCGTATCAGACTCGACTGACAAAACACAAACCAATAACTGCAGTCTATGAGGAGTTAATGCGCTTGATAACCAAGCTATTGAAAATTTATGCTCTTCGTTTTATGTTCATATTAATATCACAAAAACGAAAATGATGTTTACTTTTCATCATTAAGTTCTGCTTTCTAAGGGAAAAAATGCTGAAAAGATAGAGCCTGTGATAGGTGCGATTTTAGATAGTGCGATAGAAGAATTACTGTAATAAGATTTTCTTTCTGTATAATTCCTAAACGTTTTCATGGCGAAAACACATTGATACAATTTATTATTTCGTTTGCTGTAATATACACTTTCATTCATAAAAGTTACTTGGATTATTCCTGTAGGATAGCTCCCTGTATAGGTGGTAACTCCCTGTACTCTGTGGAGTGTCCTTTCACAAACGTAAGCGTATTATGTAGAGCTTCCGCTAACGCAATGCCATCCTCCAAAATTTTCGCTGACATGGTCTACGTTGTCTTAACACAAAGGTATCGACGTTCTGAACATTTCTTTCGTGGTAACGATTGGCAGTTCCCTTGGATCTGTGATACTTTCATTTTTGCAGGCTATGATTACAGATTCGCTCTAGTGGTAAGACTGAAATCGCAAATCCGTCATGAAATTTTACGTTCTGTATACAGTGAACAACGCGAGAGGAACCAGTGCAGGTCGCTTACGTCAAAGTCGCCTTAAATGGCACAATGAAGACAATTAAAAAAAAATATAATGTCAGCATTCCTAATTCGTTTTCCTCAGTGTGATGGTGTTCCATTGTGAAGCAGGTCCCGTCTTTTTTTTTTTTTTTTTTGTTTAAATATCAAGTATGACAGTATTTTCATCTGTGATTATAATTTACGTGCATTGCACTGAGCTCGTCTTAGATGTGCTAAAGCGAGGTTAAACACAGAACAAGGTAAAGATTGGCAGTGCAGGTTCTGCTCGTGTCGAAGCAGATTGCGGACGGAAAAACGGTCATTATTCAGTATGCAATAAAATTACTCCATTCTGAAGAGAGAGGCTGTTTTGTTGCATATAGTATTTGCGTAGTACTGCATCTGTTAATGATTTCAGATTACGAGGCCAGCCCATCCCAACGTAATTCTTAAACAGTCGGAGTGACTGATCCTGTTCGGCAGCTTGTGAGATGCACCGACAAGCAATGAGAAAACATTGCAGTGCTGTGGAAGATCAGAGCTCCATGTTGACGAATCTATTCCAAACAAGACTCATAACAAAGATTTCTGTGGTGGTTGTTTGCCTCCAAAGACGTTGTCACTTGCAAAGAATATTCGGGCTCATATAAGAAATCGGCTGCCGGTAAGTACCATAAGAAAAGCGTTATAGGTGGTCGAGGAGAACTTTGGATCACTAACTGTCTCGAGTAACCAAAATTCGTCCCTATAGGTATGTGCGTAGGGACAGCCGAACCAGTCCAGAAAGGGCGGCTTACTGTCATCGATGAAGAATCGTGCTCTGCTACCCTACAGACAACAAAGGAGAGGAAGCTGCAATCGAACTGCCAATAAGATCTGGCCTTACTTAGGAGAAACGTGTGCGAGTTATAGCCATTCTACGTCAATTTTCAGATATTTCCCAAGCCGAAGTACGAGGAGTAGATCAAGGAAGATTCCATCTAATAAATGGGACACTGTGTAAGAGGAACTATGATCCGATGGAGCGGAAATGGTTGTCCATCATGCCAGCTCATTTGCGGCCAGAGATCCTGAAACATTTCCACGACGCTTCAACATCTGATCACTTGCAGTTTGTGAAGATTCTAGATCTAATTATTCACAGGTATCCCTGACCAGGTCACTACCGATATGTTAGACACTACGTCAGACTGCATCTACATACATACTCCGAAGCCACAGTACGGCGCGTGGACGATGGTACCCCGTATCACCAACCACTCGTCATTTCCTTTCCTGATACACTCGCAGACAAAGTGCGGGAGAAACGACTGTCTACAGGGTGTTACAAAAAGGTACGGCCAAACTTTCAGGAAACATTCCTCACACACATAGAAAGAAAATATGTTATGTGGACATGTGTCCGGAAACGCTTACTTTCCATGTTAGAGCTCATTTTATTACTTCTCTTCAAATCACATTAATCATGGAATGGAAACACACAGCAACAGAACGTACCAGCGTGACTTCAAACACTTTGTTACAGGAAATGTTCAAAATGTCCTCCGTTAGCAACGATACACGCATCCACCCTCCGTCGCATGGAATCCCTGATGCGCTGATGCAGCCCTGGAGAATGGCGTATTGTATCACAGCCGTCCACGATACGAGCACGAAGAGTCTGTACATTTGGTACCGGGGTTGCGTAGACAAGAGCTTTCAAATGCCTCCATAAATGAAGGTCAAGAGGGTTGAGGTCAGGAGAGCGTGGAGGCCATGGAATTGGTCCGCCTCTACCAATCCATCGGTCACCGAATCTGTTGTTGAGAAACGTACGAACACTTTTACTGCAATGTGCAGGAGCTCCATTGTGCATGAACCACATGTTGTGTCGTACGTGTAAAGGCACATGTTCTAGCAGCACAGGTACAGTATCACGTATGAAATCATGATAACGTGCTCCATTGAGCGTAGGTGGAAGAACATGGGGCCCAGTCAAGACATCACCAACAATGCCTGCCCAAACGTTCACAGAAAATCTGTGTTGATGACGTGATTGCACAATTGCGTGCGGATTCTCGTCAGCCCACACATGTTGATTGTGAAAATTTACAATTTGATCACGTTGGAGTGAAGCCTCATCCGTAGAGAGGACATTTGCACTGAAATGAGGATTGTCACATTTTTGGATGAACCATTCGCAGAAGTGTACCCGTGGAGGCCAATCAGCTGCTGATAGTGCCTGCACACGCTGTACGCGGTACGGAAACAACTGGTTCTCCCGTAGCACTCTCCATACAGTGACATGGTCAACGTAACCTTGTACAGCAGCAACGTCTCTGACGCTGACATTAGGGTTATCGTCAACTGCACGAAGAATTGCCTCGTCCATTGCAGGTGTCCTCGTCGTTCTAGGTCTTCCCGTCACTAGTCATAGGCTGGAATGTTCCGTGCTCCGATCAATTGCTTCGAACATCTTCCTGTCGGGACACCTTCGTTCTGGAAATCTGTCTCGATACAAACGTACCGCGCCACGGCTATTGCCCCGTGCTAATCCGTACATGAAATGGGCATCTGCCAACTCCGCATTTGTAAACATTGCACTGACTGCAAAACCACGTTCGTGATGAACACTAACCTGTTGATGCTACGTACTGATGTGCTTGATGCTAGTACTGTAGAGCAATGAGTCGCATGTGAACACAAGCACCGAAGTCAACATTACCTTCCTTCAATTGGGCCAACTGGCGGTGAATCGAGGAAGCACAGTACATACTGACGAATCTAAAATGAGCTCTAACATGGAAATTAAGCGTTTCCGGACACATGTCCACACAACATCTTGTCTTTTTTTGTGTGCGAGGAATGTTTCCTGAAAGTTTGGCCGTACCTTTCCGTAACACCCCGTATATGTGTCGATACAAGCCTTAATTTCTCTTATTTTCACGGATCTTATGCGAAATATATGTTGGGGACAACAGAATCGTTCAGCAGCTAGCTTCAAATGCCAGTTCTCTAAATTTTCCCAGTAGTTTTCCCTAAAACAACGTCACATTCCCTCCAAAGACTCCCATTTGAGTTCCCGAAGCACCAGCGTAACACACGGTCAAGACACTTAACGCGACCACCGCCAACGTTCGACGTGAACGTGTAATAACTACTCGCGGACTCACTGACTGGCGGTGGTAGCAATAACAGTGGAGAGCATATGAATGGTGCTTGGGGGGATGGGGGGGTCGCGGAATGAAAACGCAGTCGTTGTCGAAATGCGAAAACGGAGCGATTTATCTCACGTCCAACAGTATATGATTACTGGCTTTCGGGCCCTGAGTGGAAGCATATTCGAAGTTTGCAAACTGTTCGCCTACTGTCGTGGTTAAAGTATATCGTGCATGGCAAACTGGTGCTATCCAAAACTGGCGCCGAGGCAGCTCTGGTGCACCACGGGTCATACATATGGTGGTTGAACGACGTCTGTGGACATATACTCGTATACGGTCGAATTGACGTCAACTGTTGAGCAAATGACTACCCAGATGAACCAAGGGGCTACCGACAGCGTCTCCTCAACGACCGTTCAGCGAATGATGCTGTATATGGACCTCTGCAGCAGGCGCCTGGTTCATGTACCCATGCTGACTGCTGTCCATTGGCGACAAAGACTGGAATCTGCGAGCCAGTACCGCAACTGGCCGTTTCAGATGAATCACGTTCATGCTACTTCGAACAGACGGCCATGGTGCGTTGGTCTGAAAGCAAAGAGACCAGGCAGGTTGAGGAAGTGTTATGGCCTGACGGATGTTTTCATAGGATTCGCTGGGTGAGCTCGTCATTCTGGAAAGAACAGTTGTTCACGACAAGTATGCATCTATCCTTGGGATCGATGTCCATCTCTACATGCAATTTGCTTCTCCTCAGCACGATGTCATCTACCAGCAGGATAATACGACGTGTCACAGAGGGCTGTTTGCGCCATGAATATTAACAAAGAACTCTAGTGCAAGTGGTCTCGGCACGGGATTCAGCATGGCTCTATATTCCTGTCCGTAGCTTCCATAACCTCACTGACTCTTTTCCCGCATGTTTCTTAGCGACCCGCGCTGCAAAACTAGTTATTCGGACTTTAAACAGATGGTCTCATTAATGTGACTATATAGTGTACTGGTGTGATGTTCGAACATACCGGTAATAAACCTAGCATCATGACTCTGATGTTTTGCTTTAATCCGACGTGGTGGTGATCACAAACGATGGGTCGCAGTAGTGTCCTATATGTGGGCTCCTTTATAGATGAACCACACATACGTAAAATTTTCTCAGTAAACCGAAGTCGATCATTCACCTTCTCTGCTACAATCCTCACTTCACTGAAGACCCAAAGAAACTGGTATACCTGCCCAATATCGCGTAGGGCCCCCACGAGCAAGCAGAAGTGGCATGGACTCGACTGCTGTCTGAAGTAATGCTGGAGGGAATTGACACCATGAATCCCGCAGGACTGTCCATAAACCGAGTAAAGAGTACGAGGGGTTGGAGGTCTCTTCTGAACAGCACGTTGCAACAATTTGCGGCTAGGCCCAATAACGTTCATGTTTGGGAAGTTTGATGGCCGGCGGAAGTGTTTAAACTCAGAAGAGTATTCCTGGAACCACTCTTTAGCAATTCTGGAAGTGTGGGGTGTCTCACTGTACTGCTGGAATTGGCCAAGTCCGTCGGAATGCACAATGGACATGAATGGCTGCAGGTGATCAGATAGGATGTTTATGTACGTGTCACCTGTCAGAGTCGTATCTAGACGTATCAGGGGCCCCTTTTTACACCAACTGCACACACCCCACACCATTACAGAGCCTCCACCAGCTTGAACAGTCCCCTGCTGACATACTGGGTCCATGGACCTGTGACGTTGTCTCCATACCCGTACACGCCCATCCACTCGATAAAATTTGAAACGAGACTCGTCCGACTAGGCAACATGTTTCCAGTTCAGTCCAATGACGGGCCCAGGGGAGGCGTAAAGCTTTGTGTTGTGCAGTCATCAAGGGGACACGAGCGGGCCTTCGGCTCCGAAAGCCCATATCGATGATGTTTCGTTGAATGGTTCGCACGCTGACACTTGTTGATGGCCCAGTATTGAAATCTGTAGCAATTTGCAGAAAGATTGCACTTCTGTCACGCTGAACGATTCTCTTCAGTGGTCTTTGGTTCCGTTCTTGGCTCTGAGCACTATGGGACTTAACATCTATGGTCATTAGTCCCCTAGAACTTAGAACTACTTAAACCTAACTAACCTAAGGACAACACACAACACCCAGTCATCACGAGGCAGAGAAAATCCCTGACCTCACCGGGAATCGAACCCGGGAACCCCGGCGCGGGAAGCGAGTGTCCCGTTCTTGAAGGATCTTTTTCCGACCACAGCGATGTCGGAGATTTGATGTTTTATCGGATTCCTGATATTCAGGGTACACTCATGAAATGGTCGTACGGGAAAATCCCCATTTCATCGCTACCTCGGAGGTACTGTGTCCCATCACTCGTGGGCCGACTATAGTGTCACGTTCGAACTCACTTTAATCTTGATAACCTGCCATTTTAGCAGCAGTAACAGACCTAACAACTACGCAAGACACTTCTTGCCTCATATAGGCGTTGCCGATCGCAGTGCCGTATTCTGTCTGTTTACATATCTGTGTATTTCAATATGCATGCCTATACCAGTTTCTTTGGCGCTTCAGTGTAGCTCTTTCCATTTCATATCACTTTGTAACGTTACGCGTAGATATGTAGATGACCTGAATGTGTCAAGCAGCACACTGCTAATGCTGTATTCGAATTTACGGGTTTGTTTTTCCCACTCATTACTTGCATTTTTTCTACAGCTGTCATTCATCGCACGAACTAGAAATTTGGTTTCAGTAATCCTGTATCCTCCTCAACGACGACACCTTCCGTACACTACAGTATCATCAGCAGACACTCGTAGATTGCTGCTCAACCTGTCCGGCAGCTCATTTATGTATACAGAAAATAAAAACGGTGGTATCAACTTCCCTGGGGTACAACTGACGATAGCCTTGACTCTGATGGACACTCGGCGTCGATGACAACGTACTGGGGTTTGTTACTGAAGAAGTCTTCGAGCCACTCACATTTCTGGAAACCCATTCCGCATGCTCGTACCTTCGTTAACAGTCTACAGTGGGGTACAGTGTCAAATGATTTTCGAAAATTTAGGGATATGGAATCTGCCTGTTGTCTTTCACCCAAGGTTCGCAGGATATTACGTAAGAAAACGGTAGCTGAGTTTCGCACGAACGATGCTTAACAACGACCGCGTCTCAGGAATTTTTTAATTTCAATAAAAAACACATCGTTTTGGAACATGGTAATTAGCTCTGATGGTGGAAATGTTTTCCAGTCGACACTGGCATCCGAGATAACTTCACGTTGCAACATCACTCGCAGGATGACAACTACCTACCATAAACAGACGAATGGACTCAAAGAACGCTTTAGTAAGACGTTGGCAGGTATACTCTCAATGCACGATGGTGTCGAATGGAGAGATTTGGGCCGGCCGGAGTGGCCGAGCGGTTAAAGGCGCTACAGTCTGGAACCGCACGACCGCTACGGTCGCAGGTTCGAATCCTGCCTCGGGCATGGATGTGTGTGCTGTCCTTAGGTTAGTTCGGTTTAAGTAGTTCTAAGTTCTAGGGGACTTATGACCACAGCAGTTGAGTCCCATAGTGCTCAGAGCCATTTTTTGGAGAGATTAGGATACAGTATTGCCGGCCAAGGCACTCGCGAACAGGAATGTAAAGCAAGACAGAACAGGCTTGGCAACTTTCTTACTGCTCCACAGTCACGAGGTCGAAACGACAATGGATGCACTGTTCCCTTTTGAGCCGGACGGTACTCAGGGTTACTACGTAAGACACCTCATCACCATGAACAAAGAACCAAGGCAGCCTACTCACATATAGACACTGGACTCCCAGGAGAATGACTGAGAGCTCTAGAACGCCAGGCACCGGCCAGTGATACAGTCTGGGAGACTTGGAATCGATTTTTACTCCCAAGTGTAAAGTGGAACTATCGGAGAAGTTACTGAAGTCTTACTTCGAGTGATATCGTATCCTTCGTCGCTTCGACATCACACATTAAGGCCAGGATTACAACTCTTCATTACGAAGACAAAAACGCAGAGACGTCGTTTATGTCCTCTGTATGAAGACCTACTACAGTCCAGAGGCGGAGAGCGACGATGGGAGGTTCAAGGGAATTGAAGACCGACTCGTCGATCGCAAAACTTCGATAGGAGTGGTTACCTTTGATGCTCATAGTAGTCAAAAGGATGTAACAGTAAGATCAGAGTGTGAGGATCCGCCGGACCTGCCACTGCCAGGATCTATCTCCAGGATGCTCAATTCAGCTCCAGTGAATGATTCTGAACCAGTGGGTCGCTGAGGTAACTGGGATGCAACTAGTATGGCGTAGAGGTTAGCGTCGCTGGTTGGCGTGCTGCAGGTCGCCACTTCGTTTCCGACCATCAGAAATTATTTGGTTTATTTGTTATTTGCTATTTAACATTTTGTGGAGGTTTTGAAATATCACATGTTTTTAATGTTTGTATGTCGTGCAAAATTCCACGTCTGCCTAAACACCAGCATTCTGGAATGTTCGATGTTCATACAGATAGGTGCGCCCTCCGTCTAGGACACCAGTTCTTTTATGGCTATACGTTGGTCTTAGTAACAAACATGCTTTCAGTTCTAGGCGTTGTACTTCAATGGTGACCGTGCCTTACGATTTGGACTTGATACCGGCAACGGCGTGACAATACACTAATTCATTTTGTAAGTGTTGTTTGTGTCACAACGACCAGACGCCGAATTTTAACTTCAGTCACAGGTTGCAAACCTCAACAACAGAACCACAGTTAGTAGACACATGGTGCAACTCCCAACTCCCATCCAGACGAAGTCGACTATATTCCGGGGTCAGGGATTTTCTCTGCCTCGTAATGACTGGGTGTTGTGTGATGTCCTTAGGTTAGTTAGGTTTAAGTAGTTCTAAGTTCTAGGGGACTGATGACCATAGATGTTAAGTCCCATAGTGCTCAGAGCCATTTGAACCATTTTTTTCGACTATACTCATTTGGGTTGATCGAAATTATGTTCAGCTAGATCTTTTAGCAGGCATGGGGAGCTGCGAAAATTAACCTGTCAACTTTACCGATCATATGGCCTGCCATATGTTCATTCAACACAGAGGCTCAGATCGATGGCAGTTCAGCTGTTGCTTCCTATACGACGAAATCTTAGAATGTAATATGAAAGTGTGGCAAAATGTTGCCTCCCACAGACCCAAGTATCTTACGGGGGTTGAATAGTGAACGATTTATGCTAAGAGGAAAATCATCATTACTCGAAAACCGAGCACGCGGGAGAAAGAACCCAAGGAATTTTACTGCCTCACTTTCCGAGAACAAGAAGTCCACAATCAGCTGTCGAATAACATAACACAGATACGGCGTACACAAGCCAAAATAACAACCGTAATGGGACTATCCGTCGCCGGCCACCAGACTGATGCAAACAGTTTCACCAACTTGCCTCAATAAAAGACGTCTGCTTATCAGTTTGTGGAACGGTTAGAGGTGACGCGCAGGGAGCTTAGCTCTGAGCACTATGGGACTTAACATCTGAGGTCATCAGTCCCCTAGACTTAGAACTACTTACACCTGACTAACCTAAGGACAGCACACACATCCATGCCCGAGGCAGGATTCGAACCTGCGACCAGCAGCGCAGTTCCGGACTGAAGCGCCTAGAACCGCTAAGCCACAACGAGCGGCGCAGGTAGGTTACAGATAAGTTACAAGACGACGACGGCACTTCTTACATTCGACAAAGGGACGTTAAAACCTACATTACGAGCCACTTCGCTGCATTTTACGATAGTGCAGGGATAGCAAACGAAAAGTGGTGGAATAGTCTCACATAGGCCCCCCCACCTTACACAAATAACGGAAGACGAAATCAGGACTAGGTGCCTTCTTTCACCAATAACGAACTTTGCAGTGCACTTAACGTCGTGCCGAGAAATAAATCTCCTGGCCGGACGGGCTACCTGTGGAGTTTTACATCAAGTACTGTCACATAATATGTGATGGGATTACGGAGATATAACCCCTGATTTCATGGAGGAGATAACTGTTTTAATATCTAAATAAATAAAAACTAAAACTATCAAATAATTTCGGCCCATAACTCTGTTCCACGTGGATTTTAGATTTATTAAACGCGTTCTTCGTGCACGATTACGTACACTTTTAAGCGCTGTCTTTGGAAGATATCAAATGAGTGCGATCAGAGGCCGGTCAGTGCCAAACATTTTGGCGCTGTACAGAGCTCTCGTGACACTCATCTTGATGGCAAACCCTCCCATGGCCATATCCCGCCTCAGATTTGAAAATGCTTATGATCTCTGTTAGCGAAGTGATGGTAACGTTGGATTTAAGTTACGACCTTGTGCATATTGTCAACAACTGTGTAAGGGAAACCCACACGATATTCGTAATAAACAACACCCTATCGATTTACGTCCCACTTACGAGGTGAATTAAGCAAGGCTGCCCTTTTTCGATGACGCCCTGCGCCAGTGGTTCACAACCTAAGTGGTAATTATCCCCCCTCCCTCCGAGGGGTAAAATACAGTTTTCTGAGGGGCAAAAACAAAAGGGTTCGGTCGCGATACTAAATCATTTTTGAAAGACCATTACTGTGGTCGCTATTTCATAGGATCTTAATCCTGATTATATAAGTTACCAATAATAATTATATTTTTCCCAAATGCTAGCATTAATCCATGACAAAATGCGGTGGTGGATACAGATTGTGAAATGACTGTGTGAACAACATCTTCCTCGCATAGTCCAGTCAGTACACACATACTTGGTACCATTAATATACGACACCAAAATTGAGACGTGTAAGTAACAAATGTTAAAGTATCTCATGAAAATGCCTTCTTCGAGTTGTTGGTCGTTCCCACAACAGATACGAAAATGCTTCATTATTCACTCCATTACAAAGAAAAAACAAATTGACAGCACAGCATAACAGTAACAACGTAACGACCACTACACTATTATAGGGTCTACACTCTATTACTATTATTATTGTTATTATTATTAGTAGTATTATTACTAGTGCAGTGATCAGACACAAAGCACTGTCAGTTCAGTTTCTGACAGTTCAGGAGTTAGGAGTCCAGCAATCAAGTAAATTACAAACAGTACGCACACATTTTAATTTGGCTGATTTTAAACGGCGGTGCCGGGTGTGGGTGAAGCAAGTGTCGCTACGGTGACGTGTGATGCAGAGCAAGCATGTTTTGTAACAAGTGTCTGTTTCCACTGTGAATAGTTAGCTGTCTTTTTTGACGGTTTGAAGACAGCACTCAAGATGCACAGCGAATTGCTTCGTCATTCTATAAAAGGAGATGTTCGGGCGTAAAAGTGAAGCTCCGGCACGATGGTCGGGAACGGTCGAGCAGAGAGAGCTGGGAAGGAGACGTCAGCCAATAGAACGCTGACCGACCGCTCTCTAGGACGACACCGAGACAGCAGCGGCCTCTACGCGAAGAAGACATTAGCGCCTCGCCCCCTGGCCACGGGCCAGTTGAACATTAGCCGTTCTACGAGCTCCACAGCAGAAACTTACGAACTGTATTGTTCCACTTGTATTAGGAGTTGTGTATACTGAAGAGATTTTCTCATTTTTTTCTGTCGGCCATTGCCTGCGACACACCATTGTAAATTCTCAAAGTTAAGTATTGTCATTTATCTTACTTCAATAAAAATTCCATAATACGATTTGTTTGAATTGTTACATAGCGATCCGAGAAAGCAGATTTTCTAGGCACTCCATATACGACGAGTAGGCAGGACACAACAAGAGATTATTAGAAGTAAGCAGTATCAGTTGTTTCATTGGCTCATTAGTTTGTGGTTTAATAGAACACCTACAAAAACTAAGTATCGTTTTCCTTTCGTCATTTTTAAAAGGAAAACTTCCCTTGTTGCACGAACTACATCACAGCCTGCCTGGGTTCTAGTTTTATCGCACAAAATCTTGGTCCGATCATATGCTGACGATGTTAGCGTGCTCCTTAACAACTGTTCCAGATGTAGATGCGGCGAAGCGCATCCTAGAAGAATTTCAGAGGGAGATTGGTGCACATTTAAATATCAATAAATCTGCCATCTTACCAACTGATCAAGAAGAATCTACAAGGGTGTTCTCAAAAGTAAAACCTCCGAATTTTTCACGTGAAAATTCATACAGCTTATTAAATAAAAAGGACATTATTTATTCTAAATCTTTATTCTTCATATTTATTTCTCAACATAGTCACCCTGACGACGTACCCATTTCTCCTGATGAGAGACTACTTTGCTGATACCGTCCCTGTCGAACGTTTGATTTTATTGACGGAGCACCTCTGCTTTCACCGCTTCATCACTGTAGAAATGAACGTCTTGGACGTGTTCTTCAGGTTTTGAAAACAGATGAAGCTCGGATGGGGCCAAGTTGGGACTGTATGGATGATCATCGGCGACAATGAACCTAAGGCATCGACCTGTTGCAGATGCAGCAGCGCTCGTGTGTGGTCTGGTAAGCGATATTGAGAACAGTATAAAAAATTCGGAGGCAATACCTTGCAGCATGGCCTCGTACTTAATAGTCGTATTTTCACTGACTAAATGAACTGAAAATGTCGAAAGCGTTGTGCACAGACCCAAAAGTCACCTACCTCCAGCGTTTTGTTTCTGTCTAAAAACAAACACTTGAAGCAGACCACTGGGCTGGCGCGTCAAGAGAAGTCGTAGCCAGTCAGTTGGCAAGTGTGGGGAAAAAGGTGAAACAATGATGAGAAAACAGCCGAGTGGTGTTGATAATACGACTATGGAAACCTTTCGGCTAAGTGTTTCCGAAACGTGTAATTTCGGCATGCGCTGATCACGACCTTTACATTTACACCTACATCTAAGTCCATACTCACTATGCACTAAGCACTCCGTCGTCAGGCCACGAGTGGCCTACCGGGACCATCCTACCGCCGTGTCATCCTCAAGGGAGGATGCGGATAGGAGGGGCGTGGGGTCAGCACACAGCCCTCCTGGTCGTTATGACGGTATTCTTGACCGAAGCCTCTACTATTCGGTCGAGTAGCTCCTCAACTCGCACCACGAGGCTGAGTGCACCCCGAAAAATGGCAACAGCGCATGGTGGCCTGGATAGTCACTCATCCAATTGCCGACCACGCCCGACAGCGCTTAACCTCGGTGATCTTACGGGAACCGGTGTATCCACTGCGACGAGGCCGTTGCCTACGTCCATACTCAGCAAAACAATATGAAGTGAATGACAGAGGGTACTTCCATTATCCCGGTGATTAGGGCTTCTTTCTGTTCAATCCACTTATAAGCTCGGGATGCATGTTTAAATGTCTCATTGAGCATTAATCTCATCTTCGCAATTCCTACAGAGTATACTGAGTAAAATAGGGATATTATTGTAATGTCAAAGTCATGTTGTAAACCTGGTTTTTGAAACTTTGTAGATAGAGATTGCAGGATAGTCTGCGTTATATTCACGTGAATGCCAGTTCAATTTCTTCAGCATCTCTGTGACGCTCTCATACTGGTCAAGCAAACCTGCGTTCATTCTTGCTGCCCTTGTATGTATACTGCCATTTGTGGAACTGCTTAAATTCGAGTAATACAATCTACCAACAACGTCAATTTACTAGAGTACAACCGTTTGCGGAAATATTAAGTTCTAGGAGTACTATCTACCAACAAGATTACTAGACTAGAACACAAATGAGGCACTGATATCGTTAATTGCCAAAAGCACACTGTCTCCGAACACACATTTAAGTGAATATCAGAGAAACCAATGAGACAAACAATGTGGGCCTACAGTACAGATAAACCTGACTCACCATAAGATCAACAGATATCGCAAGCATAAGTAAACGCTAGTCTCATAATCGACGATGAGGTGCTTTATGGTTCTCAGCGCCTCAAATGGATTACTGTATGATAAAATCCAAAATTTAATATACTGTATCTCATTCAGACACCCACAAAATAGGTTTTTCTATCAGTTTAACTTTAAAGTATACTGATGTCCATTCTA
Source organism: Schistocerca piceifrons (assembly GCF_021461385.2). Classification (NCBI taxonomy): domain Eukaryota; kingdom Metazoa; phylum Arthropoda; class Insecta; order Orthoptera; family Acrididae; genus Schistocerca; species Schistocerca piceifrons. The sequence goes on along the minus strand of NC_060149.1, from coordinate 845,003,717 downwards.
ATTGTACTATATAGTGAGTGAATTGGCATATCTGAGGAATGTGCTACCGTCTAGCGGGATTTACGCCACGCGAACGGGGAAAAAAGTCTGCTGCAGTATGCTACCACCTAACCTAGTGTGGTACTGATATAAACTTGTAGTTAAGCAGTAAGGTGTAGCTGTGCATCCCGTGGACCGTGCACTTTGTTTACCAAATCCGCATGTATTTGGCCCATCTGGCAATTACGTCACGCCAGTAGGGCATGTGCAAAATCTCCTTAAAACGAACACAACTGAAGGCGTGCTCACGACGCTGATGCCAAGTGTCAGCTAGTCCAGAGGAGCAGTGTGGCACAGCGAGGTGGGTTTAGTGCCGTGTATTTAAGATTACCACATCTACATTACGTTTAACAGCATTAAAAGAAAAATAAACAATAAATCCACAAGGCGTCAAAAGTTTGGGTGTTCACGTGCTCTTGTGCTCTTACACATGAGCTGCCACAGCTCTTGACACAAAGAAGCTATATCACTCATCTTTGCATCGGTTCGAGAGTTAAATTAGAGTAATAACTCTGTCATTCCATTTCTAAAGTAACGTTTCAAACCAAGTTCTGCGTCTCTGCTTTTGCCTTGCTACCCTCATTTTTTGTCCCTGTCTCGTGAATTAGTGTTTTGACATTAACTTTTGTACCACTAGCAGACTCTGCATATGACAAGAACTGATTTGGTTCTTTGAGTGTCCCTTTCATGACATTCTGCCAGGGTGGTCATTGAAGGCTTCTCGTGTACTCCTCTTGACTGCCAAACGCGTTTTTCTCAGTGTCTCACTATCTCTAGCCTTATGCTTTGTTTTATACCCATTATGCTGTAGTCTTTGCTCCCTTAGAAGTTTCTTTATAGTGACTGTGGACCATGGCTGGTCCCTCCCATCATGAACATTTCTGTTAGGTATATATGTTCTTCTAAACCAGTGCCAGGTTTCTTCTACATCCTGCTCTCCAGTGCCAAATGGTTCGAGTTGCTTTTTGAGGTGTGACAATACAGCCTCTTTATCTAATTTGCTGAAAATATAAATCCTTCTAATTTTTGAAATGAATATACACATTACTTTGAATTGTTAGCTGTGCCCAAAAGTGAAGAAATGTGGTGCGTCACATAAGGCTTATGTGGGACAGATCATGATACCTCTAAAAATCGGGTTCTCTGGTAACACGAGTAGACACATCCCATCAGTTAACTGAGCAAGCCCTTAAGACTATTTCACATCAGTAGTATAGCTATGTGGGTTTGAGCATTCTTGCCATATTCCTCCTCATCTTCCCCTTCCTCAACCCCTACACATTGTGTATGATGTCACGCAACATTTCTGGCTTTCCAACACCATTCTGAAGTAGGCTAACTTATCTATAAGAAAGTATAAAACTCAGAAAACTAAGAAAAGTTGTAAAATTCAAAATAGCTCTTGTGACATAACTTTGGAAGTCTTTATATTGTCCTAAGTATAAGTCAGTGACAAATTCGAAAAATCGAAGGCTGGGCACTGTCTTGAGTGTGTGAAAGTCAATAAATTCGAGATGAAAGACCTTTGGAATATGAGTACAGACCTATGACGTCAGAAATCGAAATGACGGTCAAAGATGGCGACCTGGAAATACGAGCCCACCATTATGACGTTAGAATCCACGACAGAGATCAACGAATACGAGGACTCACCTGGTTGTATTGGTAGATGAGGTGACACTATTATCAATCTAGTATGGCGACCTATGGAATACAAGTGCAGGCTGTATGGTTGTCAGATCATACACCTCAAACTTAAAATCATGGAAAATTCAAACATCGCCGTTTTTTGTCGCTTCTATGATGTTACAGTTCACTTGCCTAAGTTTAAGTCCACTTTTGCTATGCTTAAACCACTGTCAACACTTCTGGGAAAGGATATGTACAACTGCGTATTTATTATTTTAAAAAAAGCACCACACAGTTGAGAGCCCCAATACACAGTCGCAAATTTCACCAACAGAGGCAATCAACCACATCAGATCACCCACCATGATGCACTCAGAACAGACGGATTGATGGTTAAGACATTAACAAGAGGGAACCACAAACAACCATAGAATGACTGTGTGCTATACCATAGTCAATTATAAGGATTTTTGTATGAGACAATGCCCTACAACAGTTAAAAAAGATCTGTGGTCATTGTGGTGCAGTTGGGAGAGTGCTATAGCCTGTTGTTGTTGTAGAACATTCATTCCATATATTCAAACAGCAGCATGAAAAGTGAGTTCAGTAAGGAAACAGCAGTAGATTCCTTTCTATAGATTCAAGCAGATTTCCAGTTAGCTGTAGTAGTAGTAGATTCATAAAACGTATTGTCATTTATCTGTACTGCAACAATCATGCACTTTATTATGCATGTCAGCATTTTACTTCATTTTTTTCAAGTAGGCAGCTCCACAAAAGTCTTCATTTAGTTCACTTGCCGTGGATGAGTTCTGACAACTCATGACTGACTTTTTATCTTTGATGAAAGAATCTTGTGCAGCTGCTAAACTTCTGCTATGAACAAAATTAATCTTTAACTGACATTGGTATCAGGTGTGATGAAAACTTGATATCGATGTAGTCAAAACGGCAAGTTCAAATCATCCTTTCTATAAATAGAAAGTGTTATGATATCCAGGCTAGTAATTCATTTAATTGAATTTATAAACTATTCCTCACTTAAATTGTAAATGTTTTATATCTAACTTTCCAGTGGATTTGTAATTGGAACAATTGCGGAACCTAAAGTGTGAGCGATATGTAAATGAATCTTATGTTTGTGATGGATTTGTCGATAGAGGAACTTCTGTTTGTGAGTATAAACACTTTCCTAGGTTTTCTAAATCATTTTCAGACAAATGCTTGTATGATTCCTCGAACAAGGGTACTTTTGGTGTACATATTTTCTGCTCATGATAGCGGATGGCAAGAGATGTGATGTGAAATACGCATGTGTGCGGACATGAAGTTATTCTACAAGCCTGCTAGCCTGTGGGTCATTGAGGTATGTTTGACAGTAGTGAAATAGTTCTAACAACCATTGAACTTAGAGCTGTTCAGGGTTAAGGGTATCTTATTTTATGTAGGCTTTTCTTAAATAGTTTGGATGAAGTTTGGACTTAGAATATTTTATATGAAGCAGGACTATGGCAGGGGAATTGAACAATACGAGCAGTGAACAATAGAGACTATACGACGTCTCCCGATACATCTACACGCAAAATTGTAACAAAATACCACCAAAACTGAAATAAAAAGCCCATAAATTGTAACTGTTACCCCATGTTTCAGCAAAAATTATAACAAAATCTCCCTTCAAAGTTGTAGAAAACTGCACCAAAAATGTCCCACACTGAAACAATTGCCCTAAAACTGCAACAGCTTGCCCCGAAACTGTACCAGATCACCATCAAATTCCAACAAATTCCTCAAAAACTATAGAAAATTTGGCCAAAAGCTGTAAAACATGTGCTCCAACATTGTAACATGTTGCCCTTACATGGTAATAAATCGTCCCATAGCTCTTAGTACTTGTTCCAAGACTACAAGCAATGTTACCATAGTGCAGTGTACGTCTTGAGAAAACCAAAATGACGATTCTGAGGGTTCAGGTGCAGTCTGCTTCGTTCTAAGTTTAGAACCGAAGAAGGCAATACCGACAGCAGTTTATGAAATCATCTGTGATACGAGAAACCAAGATGGTGTCTAAAGATGGAGGATTTGAGGATATAGGTACAGCTTACAACATTGCCAGCCCAAAATAGTTATTCCAATTTTTGTGGGACTGCAGTTACATACACTCACTACTCATCCTGTGTCCAGACTTACTAGGCACTGAGTGCACATGAAACTTGTGCTCTGTATACCATAGTGAATAGTTGACCATCATCATGAAACATCATCAGAGATCTACCACTTCCAGACAGGAAAAACAGACTAGTACTGCTCGACATAAGCATAGGGTGATCAATAGTTAACAAAACCGCTTTTGTGGCATGCGGCCGGCCAGAGAGGCCAGCTGCTGTGCCGGCGGTGTGAGTGGTGGGACGTCTGCAGTAAATACATTACGGTTTGTCGTGCATGTTATTTCTAACGAACATAACATAAAAACATGAAATGCAAAATAAATTTACACAAGATGCTGGAACCACCTCCCTTTATTTTTAAAGCATTTCTCACACATTCTTTGGGAATTTGCTCATTATACTCTGCATTTCCTATGAGAAATGGCAGCAATTTGCTGAGAAATGTTGATTTAACTTCATCTAAAGTCCGTGGGTTTGATCTGTACACTTTCTGTTTTAATTCCCACAGAAATACAAACAGCAAGGGGTTAAAGTGGAGGAGGTCATATGTTGTTAGTGACAACTATATCTTGAAATTTATCACGAATTTCCTGTAATGAGAGGTTGGTTGTATATGCCATCATTGAGTCTTGATGAAAGGTCACGAGAGCCCATATTCTCGCAGTTCATTGTCCAAAGTAGGTCGCAAAATGTTTTCCACATATCTGTTGCCGCTAATTATAGCCTAGATGAAATAGGACCTACCATTTTCTCACCACTAACACTCCTAATTTTCGATCATGCAGGGAGGCCTCATGTACTACGTTGGGCTTTTCTGAACTTCAGTAATCGTTACTTTTCAAAATAACGTATCCACTTAGGTGGAACCATGATTTGTCCAAAAACAAAATATTAATTGTGGGTCAATTTCTCTGTAATACAAATTATTCAAAATCCATTCACAAAACTGCAACTATTTTCCATTGCCACTTGATTTAAGTTCTTGCACTAAAGTTAATTTATGGGGCTGTAACTTCAGTAACTTTGTAGCCGTTTGAACAGGGCCACAAAAAATTCCTGTTTGTTGAAAAAGATGTTGAACTGATTTTCTAGGAGATGAAGGCTCTCCTGATGTTACTGAAAGTTTTTTCTGTGATTACTGTATGTGGTTGTCTATGTTTCTGTTAATAATACTTTCCACTGAACGAAATTTATTTATTAATAAACAAGTTGCACTCCGACTAGAAACCTGAAGGTCAGGATATTCCTCGTCAAATAATCTCCTTACTGCACATGCTCTTTCTGAACACATACATGAATCATATGTGAATACTCTTTGGTGAACAGAACATATGTATTTCGCCATTTCACTCAGTACAGTGTATTGCAGCTGCTAACAAACACATGCTACTTGTACAAGATTTCTACACAAACAAAGGCCTTGCAGTGGAGGGGAAATATACTCCCTGACAACTCTGTCCCCTTCTAGGTGTTTGCATTAAGGATTGATCATCCTGTACTAACCGAATCCTCTCAATGTTTATTAATATTCATTATGTGTGTATTTGTTTTTCCATGTTCTATTTTATTTCACCCTCAGCACAAACAGCTCCTGATGTAGACGATACAGTGCCCAATACATCTGAGCAGCAGCAGAAATCAAACCATCATACAGATCTGCTCCCTGATGCAGCTGCTGTCACTATGAAGTGGGAATCAAGTCATCACGCAGAACTGTTTCCTGACTTTGAGTTTCCACTATAACTACAGACAAAATCTCTGATGTAGTGCCTGGTATATCGAAAGAGGATAGAGAACTGTTTCCAGACTTTGAGCTTCCTGTATATCCAACACCTACATCTCTCATCGAACCTCAGATAAATCATTTCAGAATGTTGTCGTTCAGCACAACTTATCTGTTGGCTGCCAATGGGATGAAGTGTGTTAATGTTGGTTTCGCACCTGACATGCACTCCGAAGTTATAATAGTAACAAAGAAAATCTGGTAGGTGCAGTTTAGTGATATGGAGTGCTATCAACAGCAAGCTAAAATACTTCGAGGACATGAATACCACCAAATACAAACCATTTGCAACAGATATCATTCTCTTTGGTAACAACAATGATTCCATCGTCAGTATGTTTGTGGGTGATTTGATGAAGTTAAAACCACAAGACCGAAATCTGTTCATGTTTAAAGTGTCCAAGTGGCTCGAACCTCTGCAACTTGTATGCTGCAATATGGATCCCCAAGTAGCGGGGCAACAGGTGTGCCACCCCACCTTGCATTGTTGCCAAATTTATTCAATATGGCAGATCTAAGATGGCGGACATAGATGTAGCAACATCGCAGCGAACATCACAGTGACCACACAGCGAGAACTTCAAATTCTGGCAGGAAAATAGGGAAATTGGGCTAACTCCAATAATGTAACCCCCTCGTCCCTCCCCTCCCCACCCCTCCCCCATATATAAATTTGCAGGAAAAGGGCTCGGTCTGTGCTGGGCTGCCAGATAGGATGGGCACAAGCTTTTTTTTTTTTTTTTTTTTTTTGTATGCATTGCTCCCATTCCCTCCACCATCTGGAAATTGGTGGACAAAGGACTCAGGATGCTGTGCTGCTGGATAGGATGGACGGATGCATTGTTTATGTAAGCAATTTCAGTTGCCATAGACAGTAGCGCCTTCCAGTATGTTCACCATGAGGTCCGAAATCCAACTGACCTACTTCAAAACACTGCCACCAGAGGGCACTGTTTTCCCTCCCCCTCTCCCCTTCTGTGACGTAATTCAGGGTGGTGGTCAGGGAAAAACTGGCGGGAAAAGGACTTAGTCTTTGGTTGGCTGCTCGACTGGGGGACAGACATAATCGTTTACTGTGTCAATGGCTGATATGTCTGTGCCAGAGAAGGAGGATTTTATCGGGTATATTAGCTGTAATGAAACATCTGAGGACTGTGTCGATATCAGTGATATTTGGTGAAGACGAATACGCTTCATCACATAACGAAGGTGCAGCAGGATGGAGCTAAGTTACACTTCGCAACTCATGCCGATAAATGCGTGTGCCGGAACAATAGATTATTTAATAAAAGTCCAGTCAGTCTTTTGAAGCACAAGAGGCAAGACATTAACTCCGTTGAGCGTGCCCACTGTCCCAGACGCCACACGCTGGCTTATGGGACGGACATGAGGTAACTGCAGGAGCGGTCGTATACTTCCTGTTGCGTTGGAAATACCCGCAGCCTTACTCCTTCCCATCCCCGGTGCACGGATACCCTTGGTTGTTGAACATGAGGTGCTTCGGGATTTATTACGTCTGGTGTTACGGAATATTGTCACATACATAGCCTGAAGACGTCACAGGAACTAAATGTAGCACTGCACAAAGAGAGAGAGAGAGAGAGAGAGAGAGAGAGAGCTTTGCAGATGACACCGGAATATTTAACCAATTACATGTTTTATTCCGAGGAATATCGCCGCCGACGCACTTGAACACAAACTCTGAAAATATCGCAGCACACTGGTGAAACCACCCCTCAGACACTTCGCGCTTTTGTGGGAAATATCCTTGTCTTTGAGCAGGAGGTGTAACAGAAGTTACTAAACCCAACTGTCTCTAAACAAGCTTTTAAAAAAAAAGATCTCTGCACAGTAGTTTGCATCAGTTTTGCGATGTACACCACCACACTCAAATACAGACGCTAAAGAGATTGACGCACACTTGTGAAACCTTCCAGCGAACTCTCACAGGCTATTGTGGGAAACAGGTACCCAAACCGATGTCATCTGCAATATCTGATTTTACATGCCAAAACGACGATGTCAGGAACTCGAAATAAATACCTCTATAACTCCAACCAGGATGCTCACCACTTTTCGAGTTTTACCAGCTTGTTTGAAGACACTGCCATAGACAGAAAAATTTATGAGTCCTGTAGCTGCTCTGGCGTTCATCGCTTTTCTGAAACGGGGAGTGGGTTTAGTTTTATACACTGCTGCTAGTTAGGGACGTGATTTTCACCACTTCTCGAAGGACATACTGGTGGCTAAGCACAGACGGGAAAATCAGAACAATTATCCAAACAGAATTAGAAGTATTGTGCTACAGAAGAAAAAAATGGCTCGAATTTTCGGTGAATAATCGATGTCTTACAGCTGCTGGTCTGGAGATGTTCTAAAGCAACAATGGCGCGTGAAGGATAGCATCCTGCCTGTCCAAACCAGAGGAGGACGCTCTGCTTGGACAGGTCTCTGAACACTCGAAGAAAGAAGACGTCACGTGACTCTCAGACGTCACAGAACTTTCCGCAGATACCTTGCCCCTAACTTGTATGAACCAGTCAGTAAAGGCTCCTGTGCCCTACACAAGGAATGTATAAAGGTCCAAATGTGTGTGAAATCTTATGGGACTTAACTGCTAAGGTCATCATTCCCTAAGCTTACACACTACTTAACCTAAATTATCCTAAGGACGAACACACACACCCATGCCCGAGGGAGGACTCGAACCGCCGCCGGGACCAGCCGCACAGTCCATGACTGCAGCGCACAAGGAATGTCATTTGACTCACTGACGTCATGGAACTTCTTGTGAATGGAGCACTCCGATTGGTTATTACTGATTTTACCTGCCAAACTGCTGTTGTTGCCGCTTTGGAAGCACTGTCCGCCATTTTCTGCTGACGGGAAAATTACGAGACTTTCAGTGGCGTAGCTATTTTCTGCAGTTCGAAAAAAAATGTAGCAGTCATATTGGACTGACAGTTAAACACTGCAGAAGTGGTCTACAGATCACAACATATAGAAACTATCGCCAAAGACATTACCTCAATTACATTGCTCTGCTGCTGTCGAGGAAAGCTTCAACATTTCAGCGTGATGCCGATCTCCAACTTCGCTATATCACCATATTCCATATCGATATAGTAAACACAATCCGTATCCTGCACATCATTTCTACATCCTGTACATAGCTATCGACCACCAGACATATGTATACATACGGCGAAGACATACAGATCCCAAAAAAAAGAAAAAAGGAAAAAAAAAACGGAAGCACATGGACCGTATATACTCCTCGCAGCACTAGATATTACCCGCAACATCGGTTGGTGTCATCCACCACAGACAACGGTCACATGTTAACTTCCCCTGCACACGCTTGTGTGACACGCGATCAGAGGGACCGATGACCTTTGCAGTTTGGTCCCTTTAATCTTCAAACCAACCAACCAACCAACCACGCGATCAGAGCGCCCTCAGTGGACCATGGTCACTCTCTGAACTGTTGTACAAAGGCTGGGCTGGCTTCTCCTGGCACAAAGGCATTACTGTTTCCGGCCCCGACCTGCTTGCTTGCTGCCATGCTTTCTGCAGCCGTCTCCAGGCTCTGGGATTGCAAGAATATATGGATTTTCACATAGTTTGCCAGAATATCTCATGCCATTTACGCGATAAAATGGCTCTAAGTTCTATGGAACTTAACATCTGAGGTCACCAGTCTCCTAGACTTATAACTACTTACACCTAACTAACCTAAGTACATCACACACATCCATGCCCGAGGCAGGATTCGAACCTGCGACCGTAGCAGCAGCGCGATTCCGCACTGAAGCACCTAGAACCGTTCTGCCACAGCGGCCGGCATTTACGTGATAGTTCTCGGTATCAAGCACAGAGTATTATGCCACCGATCGCTTTCACGGTAAAATCCCGGGGATAAAGAGTGGAAATTATATCTCTAGAAACTCGAAACTTATCGAGGTGGAACATGCTGTAAACCACTGAGTAACTAGTAACTTATCTCAACTGCGAATATCTGTGTATGAAAAATTGAAAAGATAGAGGAAACTGAGAGTTCGATTCGGATTTTTCTTACAAATAGCGATGTCAGTGATATAACAGATTCCAAATAATTCTTCTACTTTACAAAGTGAACTAAGGTGTTTCTCATGTCTAGAGAACCAGCAAACATCTCTTCCACCCGGCTTTCACCAGCTCGATGCACTGTAAACACACCAAAATCGATGTACTCTCAACCAAATAAAGACGGCCGGCCGGAGTGGCTGTGCGGTTCTAGGCGCTACAGTCTGGACCCGAGCGACCGCTACGGTCACAGGTTCGAATCCTGCCTCGGGCATGGATGTGCGTGATGTCCTTAGGTTAGCTAGGTGTAATTAGTTCTAAGCTCAAGGCGAATGATGACCACAGAAGCTAAGTCGCATAGTGCTCAGAGCCATTTGAACCAAATAAGGACGAGAAGTACGTAGAAGCAGTCAATCGGACAATTTACGTGGGAGGGTTAGAACAATTCAGCGCAAACATACGCCCATAATGAATCTTCTCGAATTTCCATAGAGAACACACCGAATACGAAAGTCTGCCCAACACATACCGAGTAGTAGTTCGCTTTTCACCAGCTTAGAGGGCAATATGGTTAGGTCAGCTGCATTCTTGTACTCCAGCCCGTCCAGTTCGGATGGCTCCTGCAATAATCTGGAAATTTCAGTCGTTTCGGCCACAGGCTACCGCTGCAATGCACGCTCCCGCACGTCTTACAGAATCGTCGAAGGAAACCAGCCATATATATTTTATCACTGTACTTTGAATTAAATATTATGATTGCAGCCTCGATCCCACGACTTTTGACATTGAGCGAGGTACTGGAAATATCCTTCCCCCCTCCGCCCCCCCCCCTTGACGACGGTGGCTCTGGAAATATAAATCTGATGACTGGACATAATTTTCCACGTAAAAAAGCTTTCATTCCCCTTACAGGTATCGCAATTTTCCACATCAGATACATACCTTCCTTATGACAGAACATAGTCATTTTCTTTGTACATGCCAGAACACTCACATACTTTATAAGCCTCTAGTTCAAAGCGAATCTATCACACATCCCCTACTAAGGATAGTACTTCGCCAGTAACTGAATGCTGGTGACACCTAACAACTGAACGGAAACCTGCGATGGATGGACAGGTCTCATTTGTTTCTCTTGCCACTAGTACCAGTGTCTCTTAGGAAGAGAAGTGTAATCGTTCCATAAGCGATTAACTATTAACAAACACGGTTTCGGCGACAATGTTACTGTCTGCATGCATAAAAAGCGGGCTTGGTTCTACTGGTGCACACAAGTATCGCTAACGATGTCCATGTTAAAAATTATATAAATTTTAGAATTCTAAATATGGCATAGCTTCCCAATTAAGCGGTTTTCCACACAAATACCGCAACACTGAATATAGACAGTCATCGCTGAGGTGTGTATTAATATATCCAAATAGCGGGTATACATCGTCGGTGGTATAAGCTCATAATAAAATCACCAAATTTAGAAAGTTATTCGGCCAAGGAATATGGTATGAAGCCGGTATTTGCAACTCTCACATGCAGCCGCTAGGCCTTTCTCCAACATTTTAAACATATTCTATCCCGACGCCATGTCAGCGGTTCTGTGATATATGCATTGGGTTTTAGGCTACGGAGGATGATCATGTACAGTAGATGGTCTGCTATGCGACGAACCACTTTTAAAAAAATGCAATGCTAGATTGAGGTAGTAAGATATGTAAAAAATACGCTGGCTTTTCTGACCTATAATGTTACACTTTCTGGTAGAAATGCTGTCTGCGGTTTTGAATGAAGTCTTTCCATTCAACCATACACATGCGAGGGATGTTATGGACGTGTCTTTGAATGATTACAGCCACTAGTGAATTATATTCGTGACACTCTGATATCTCGTAGCGAGTCGCCCTTTCCGAACCTATCTGCTGTAGTAAAACTCCAGCATGGTTTTTAGACCATTCCCCTGCATTTTATAACTGTTCTTCGGTCTCTGCAGCTTTGTGCATGTGATCGTTCCAATTGGAGTCGTAATTGAGCAGAAGCCGGAGAGCGCTATACCTAACACCTTCTGCAACCTGTGTGGAAACAGGATGAGCTGAGTTACTGTGACAGGATCGTGTTTTGACCATTCAGTGGGAAATGGGAAGAAGTTGCCGTAGCTCCATCAACCGTGTGCGATGTGTGGGTCAGCACCAAAACGAAGCTTGCTCCTGCATCACGAGGAGGTATAAAAGACAATATGGGAACTGAGGGAAGAATGTGGATTTTGCTACTACGTTGCAGGGCGTCTCCAAAACTAGATGTAGGTACAGCAGTCCGAAGGAGATCTGCTTCCCTCAGGGTGCATTCATGTCTCTCACCCAAACATTCTGTCTGTCATCGATGTTTTGTACCATTAAACAGAGATAAAAACTATGAACTATAAAATCTCCGCTAATGTCATTTAAAAGATAACTCAATAAGATTTTATCTTGATCCTCTCTTCCCATATATATGAGATGTCGTCTGAATGTTGACACTGAGCATATGTGACGATCCTATTAAACATAAAGGTATTGGTCCACTCAGTGCTCGAAGTTGCCTACACAGACCACAGTAAATTTTTATCATCTGTACTGTAGGAGGACCATATCCCACAAACTATCAGTAGCAAGAGTAGGTCCTTGTGTTATTATTTGATACATTGGTTTTTCTTCTGTAACATGCCTAAGTAGCATATGACTACAGCTTTGTACACCACCATACATTTTATGTTATCCACCATGAATTCGAGGTCTGTGTCGGGTTCTAAACTGGCATTAACGTGTTTATATCCATTTACTATCACAGAAAACTGGACACCACAAGGTATAAATTATGCTGCTGCTCCCATCACACACACACACACACACAGGATAATTTTAAATAAAAGGCAATCACAATGTCTGGAACCTGGAAGAGTTTTGTGGCATTGTGGAGCGTTCCCAAACAGCTATCCAAAGGTTATTGACGACCTCTTCATCTAAACTCACCTTTCACAGTGACATGATAGCTGATGGCTCGATGTTCCGTTTCAGTTGATTCCTCATGTTGCAGTCATGTATGCGATCACTGCTTTGTGCTAACCATTCCCGGAAGCTGTTGTTCCTCCACCAAGACTCTTTCTCTACCTCAAATAAGCGATTTCAGTCAGTCAGTATGTGATAATCAACATCGTACCAATGGACGGATGGGATGGGAAAGACATCTTCGATGTACTGTAATAAACATCACAGTCGATATTGCGATCAATTTTAGCAATTTACCAGTTTTTCCGTAATGTCAACGCCTACCAGTGACATGACAGCATGCTTGTCAGTTTCTGTATCATCGCTAAACCACCCCTCCACTACTTTGCGAGTACCATATACTAGATTACGAATGTAGAGAGGTGACTGTGCAGCACGCCCATTCATTGTCAATTCTCGAACACATGTATACCAAAGTATACCACACAGCTTCCTACATATTTCTAGCACATCGGTTATAGGGTGTAATTTACGATTACGATTGCCCATCTTTTCCTATGCAGATGGGAGTCAATAGCATCCTTGCATTCTTAGGATAATGTTAGAAATTGGAAGATATCTTTGCATTGTCTTTGACCAACCCTCCCTGCAACTCTACCACCGATTTAATCTGTAGCTGGTCAGAAGTAGACCACTACATTCCACATCCCGAGAAGGAGCAGAGTGGGTCAAGTCCGTAACTAACTGCTGTTTCATACCAATCTTACTCCCAGCACCCATCCAAGAACGCAAAATCTCTCCAGATGCGCGCATGTCGAGGATGTTAGCACCGCTTATCAATGTATAGAGGATATGAAAGTGTTGTAATGATATAACAGACGGTTAAGAAGAAGAAAATGTTTGGTTTTTATGCATGATGGAGCTCCTGATAGATGGAGTTTGAGGCATTTTACGTAAATCAACTGTGCTTTCAATTCTAAAGTACTGTTCTAGTATCTTGGGTCATTACCAAGAAGGCACTGGTAAGAGAGAATTTAAAACGTGCTCTCCTAAGGCTACACAATTCTGGGCTTAAAACAAGCTATAATGTTAGTTTGGTGCGATTTCCGACCTATTAGTCGTGTGGAATGTAACGCTCTTAATATTCCAATGTAAGAAATATCTTTTCAGCACATGACATACATACATGTTCCCAGTTTCTCTGCGATAAACTATGCCGACAAACTATAAAATGAAGAAACTACTATCTTGCACACCAACGAAAACATCGATTCTTTGTGATACACGCACAATATAGCTTTACAGAGGTGTATAGCGCCCATTGTTCACATCCGATCACGGTTCAGAAATTATATGTACTCGCATCAGTTCTGTATAAAATGATCTTTTGTAATGGAGAATTCCTTTTACAAGGAAAGAGACATTCGCATAACAGCGGTGTTTGACATGTGAAATTACACATCATGCTGCCTCTAAATACGTAAACAGGACATCTGTCAGGCAGATCTATACACGGGGACTGCAGTACCACATGTGCGCGGTTCCGACTTAAATTGGAACGATTACATACACAAAGCTGCAGGGAGGGCGGGTCAGAGACTGAGGAACAGTTAAAATGTAGAGGAACTGTCTAAAAACCATGCTGGAGGAATACTATAGCACATAGGTTCCAAAAGGGTGACTCGATTCGAGGTATGAGAGTGTCACGAATATGATTCACTAGTGCCCGTGATCATTAAAAGACATTTCCATAGGATCCAAAGCAAGTGTGTGGTTGAATGGAAAGACTTGATTTTAAATTGCATACAGCATTTCTACTGGAAAGCGTAACATTATAGATCTTGAAAGCCAGTGTATTGAGTGTATTCCTTACGACCTCAATGTAGCGCTGCATTTTCTTAAAGTGATTCGTCGCATACCACATCATGTACTCTACATAAGCATCCTCAGTCAACCATCATCCTCCCTCGCCTATAACCCAGTGGATGTATCGCATAACCTCTGACATCGTATCGGGATATAACGTGTTACAAAAACTGGAGAAATATCTAGTGGCAACATGAGGGACTTTGGAAATACCGGTTTCATACCAGGCTCCTTAGCCGAATCACTTTCTAAATTCAGTGATTTTGTTATGAGGTTACTCCGCCGGCGATGTACTGTCGCACTTTCGGTCAGTTAATACACAACCCGGCGATCACCATCTGTATTCAATTTCGCGGTATTTGTGTGGAAAACCACTTAATTGGGAAACAATACCATATTTTGATTTCTAAGGCTTAATAAGTTTTTAACATTAATATCGTTAGCAATACCTGTGTGCGCCAGTAGAACCAAGATCGCTTTGTATGCATGCTGACGGTAACAGTGTCGTTGCCATCGTCCTTTTATTTTTTATTTTTTTTTAATAACTGGTCACTTATAAGATGATTACGTCTTTCTTCCTAAGACACACTGGCACTACTCGCAAGAAAAACAAATGAGACATGTCACCAGCATTCATTCAGTTACTGGCGAAGTATTATACTTAGTGGGTTAGTGGGAGATGTGTGATAGATTCGCCGTGATCTGCAGGCTTATAACGTATGTGTGTGGTCCGACATGAGCAAAGAAAATGACTTTCTTCTGTCATAAGAAATGTATGGATTTAACGTGGAAAATCGCGATACCCGTAACGCGAGTGAAAGATTTTTTTACGTGGAAAATTATGTCCAGTCATGTGAATAGCACGGATTTTCATATTTCCAGAGCCACCGTCGTCAGGAGGAGATGTTTCCAACACTTCGCTCTTTGTCGAATGTAGTCAGATTGAGGCTGCTCGCGTAATATTTAATTGTAAGTACAGAGATAAAATATATGTGGCTGGTTTCCCAGGTCTACTTTGCGGTGGTAGCCTGTGGCTGGAACGGTTGCCATTTCCAGCTTATTGTGGGAGCTGTCCGAACTGGACGGGATGGAATACGAGAATGCAGCTGATCTAACAGTGTCCAGTATGTGTTGGGCAGCATTCGTGATTGCGGCTGTTCTCTATGGAAATTCTAGAAGATTCAATATGGGCGTGTGTTTGCGCTGAATTGTTCTTCCCTCCCTCGTAAATTGTCCGGCTGACTGCTTCTATATATTTCTCGTCCTTATTTGGTTGAGAGTACATCGATTGTGGTGTGTGTTCTGTGCATCGAGATGGTGAAATACTGGTGGGAGAGATGTTTGCTGGTTCTCTAGACATGAGAAACACCTTAGTTCACTTTGCAAAGTATAAGGATTATCTGTAATCTGTTATGTCATTGACATCGGTATTTGTAAAAAAATACGAGTGGAACTACCAGTTTCCTCTATTTTTTCAAGTTTTCACATAAAGATCTTCCCAGACCGGATAAGTTAGTAGTTACTCAGTGGTTTGCCGCACGTTCCACCTCGATAAAGTTTCAGGTTCCACTCTTTATCTTCGGAATTATACTGTGCAAGCGACCGTTACGTTACTGCTATCTGCCTGATAACGAGAACTATTACGTAAATGGAGCGATATATTCTGATATCGAGAACTATCACGTAAATGAAGTGATTTATTCTGGCAAACCATGTGAAAATACATATATTCTTGTAATCCTTGAGTCTGGAGACGGCTGCAGAAAGTATGACAGCAAGCAAACAGATCGGGGCCGAAAACAGTTATGCCTTTGTGCCAGGGAGAAACAGCCCAGCCTTTGTACTACAGTACAAGTACCGACCGACGTAGCGGGTAATATGTAGTGCTCTGAGGACTATATATGGTGCACGTGCTTATGTTTTTTTTTTTTTTTTTTTTGCGGTATCTGACTTTCTTCGCTGGTATCTACGAATGTCTGATGTTCGATAGCCCTATACAGGACGCAGAAGTAATGATTTTGTATGGTGCAGGGTACGGATTGTGTTTACTACATCGATATGGTATGTGGTGGTATAGGCCGGTTGGAGATCGGCTTCACGCTGACATGTTCCAGCTTTCACCGACAGTTGCAGAGCAGTGTAATTGAGGATGTGTCTTCGGCGATAGTTTCTGCGTTTCATGATCTATAGATTACTTTTGTATTGTTTAACTGTCAGTCCAATATGACAGGTGTATGACTCGAACTGCACAAAATAGTTTTGCCAGTGGAAGTCCCACAATATGTCCGTCAGCCGAAAATGACGGACAGTGCTCCCAGACCAGGAGCAGCAGCATTTTGTCGGGTAAGTTCAGTAAGAAACAATCAGAATGCTCCATTCACAAGAAGTTCCATGACGTCAGAGAGTCATATGACATCCTTTGTGCGGGGCATAGGAGTTTCTACAGAGTGGTTCGAGCAAGTCGGGGTAAGGTATCTACAAAAAATATTGTGTCGTCTGAGAGTCACGTGATATCTTCTTCGTTCAAGTGTTCAGAGACCTGTCCATGCAGACCATCCTCCTCTGCTTTGGTCAGCTTGGATGCTGTTCCTCACCCGCCATTGTTGTTTTAGAGCATCTCCAGACCAGCGGCTGTAGGAAATCGAAAATTCACCGAAAATTCGAGACATTTTTTTCGTCTGTAGGACAGTGCTTCGAATTCTGTTTGGCTAATTGTTCTGATTTTCCTGTCGCTGCTTAGCCACCGCCGCGCGGGATTCGCAGAGCGGTCAAGGGCGCTGCAGTCATGCATGAACTGTGCGGCTGGTCCCGGCGGAGGTTCGAGTCCTCCATCGGGCATGGGTGTGTGTTTGTTTGTCCTTAGGATAATTTAGGTTAAGTAGTGTGTAAGCTTAGGGACCGATGACCTTAGCAGCTAAGTCCCATAAGATTTCACACACATCTGAACATGTTCTTTTTTTTTTTTTTTTTTTTTTTTTTTTGCCACCAGTGTGTGCCTCTCGAGAAGTGAGGAAAATAACCTCCCTGACTCCAGCAGCAGCGTATAAAACTAAGCCCACTCATCGTTTCAGAAAAGTGATGAACACCGCAGCAGTCGTAGAACTCAGAAATTTCTCTCTGTGTGTGGCAGTGCGTTCAAACAAGCAGCTAAAACTCGAAAAGTGGTGAGCGTCCTGTTTATAGTTACAGAGATATTTATTTTGAGTTCCACATATCGTCGTTTTGGCGTGTAAAATCAAATTTCGCAGTTGATACTGGTCTTGCAATCTGTTTCCCACAGAAGCGACTGAAGTGTCTCAGGGAGATTTCACAAGTGTGCATCGATGTTTTAGAGTCCGTGTTTGAGTGTGGCGGTATACATCGCAAAATTGAAGCATACTGTTGTGCAGCGATCTTTTTCTGAAAGTATATTTAGAGACATATGCAGTTGGATTTAGTAACTTGCGAAGCAGCTCGTGATGAAAATCAAGGGGAGGTTGTGATATTTCCCACAAAAGCGCGCGAAGTGTCTCGGGGACGGTTCCACAAGTGTGCCGCCAACTTTTGAGAGTTTGTGGCGGTTGTGGTATTCCTGGGAATAAAACGTATACTTGTTTAAATATTTTAAAGTCATCTGCAAAGCTCTCTCTCTCTCTCTCTCTCTCTCTCTCTCTCTCTTTGTGCAGGGCTACATTTAGTTCCTGTGACATCTTCAAGTTATGTGTGTGCTAATATTCCGTAATACTAGATGTGATAACTCCTGAACTAGTTCGTGTTCAATGACAGACGATATCCTTGCTCAGGGATTGGAAGGAGGAAGGCTGCTGGTATTTCAAACGCGACAGGAAGTACGGAGACGCGCCTGCGGCTATCGCGTGCCCATGCTGTAAGCTGGCGCGTGGCTTCTGGGGCCAGGCACCACGCTCACCGGAGTTAATGTCTTGCCTCTTGTGCTTCGGAAGACTGGTCTGACTTTTACCGAATGATCCACAGTTACAGCACACACATTTATCGACATGAGTTACAAAGTGTAACTTAATCCTATCCTGCGTCATCTTCATTATTTGATGAAGCGTATTCATGTTCACAAAATGTCGTTGATATCGATACGGTCCTCATATGCATGGTTACAGCTAAAATACCAGTTGAACTCCTTCTCCTGCACAGAAATCTCATCCACTGAACACAGTAAACAATTACGTGCATCCTCCCAGTAGAGAAGATAGACACACAGTGAGTCTTTTTCCCACAATTTTTCCCCTGACCTCCATCTTGGATTACGTCATGGCAGGGGAAAGGGGGAGGACCAACAGTGCCCTCTGGTGGCAGTGTTGTGAACTGGGTCAATTGGACTCTGGACCTCATGGTGAACACACTGAATGGAGCTACTGTCTATGACAACTCAAATTGTTTAAATAAACAATGTATACTCACATTCATCCTATCTGGAAGCCCAGCATAGATTGAGTCCTTTCCCACCAATTTTCAGATAGGGAGGGGAGGGGAGTAATGCATACAAAGTAAAGGCTTTCGCCTGTCATGTCTGGCAGCCCAGCAGAGACTGAGTCCTTTTCCCACCAATTCCTGATGGGGAGAGGGGAAGAGAGGGTGGTGACGATAGAGAGGGGAGGGGAATTAGTTTAATGGAGGTATCCAAACTGACCTATTTTCATGCCAAAATTTGAACTTCTCGCCATGATGTCACTGTGTCATTGCCACTTCTATGGCCACCATCTTGGATGAGCCATCTTGAATAAATTTTGAAACAATACAATGTGGGGTGTCACCCCTGTTGCCCCTCTACTTCCCTACAGCGACAGTCAGTCTATGGTGAACATATGTGAAAACGCTCGTTGATGATGTTATCAAATATATGTAGGAACATAAAGTTCAGGAAGAGGAGGAGGGATTTATACAAGTGTGTAAGTGTGTGCATTTACGCTAACCAGGACCTATGAACAGGAACTTCATACAAGCCGAGTTTACAGGTACAAAAAATGTTCAAATGTGTGTGAAATCTTATGGGACTTAACTGCTAAGTTCATCAGTCCCTAAGCTTACACACTACTTAACCTACATTATCCTAAGGACAAACACACACACCCATGCCCGAGGGAGGACTCGAACCTCCGCCGGGACCAGCCGCGCAGTCCATGACAGCAGCGCCCAGACCACTCGGCTAATCCCGCGTGGCTATAGCTGCATATGTAAGTGTATTTGTGCTCTGACTGTTTTAAGTGCAATACAAGCTGAATTTAAAACATATAAAAGTTATTTTATACATTAAATATTGCAGTTATGAATAGGGTTGATGTACAAAATGAGAATGACAGTGTCACAATGATAGTGATTTATTTTCCCAGTTCACGAAATACAAATCTGGATATCAACAACATGCAAAAGATGTATTGATATATTTAATGTAAATAACACTTGTAAGTTGTAACATGTCTTATTCCAATGTACATATAGCCCAATGGACATAAACAGACCGGCAGTTGGAGAGATGGTCTTAGTAGTTCACACATTAGCAATCTCAGGTAGACTTCACATTCAGTCTGTTGCTAGGTCAAAAAGATGTCATGAAACGTCAGTTTAACTGGCAATGTCGTAGTGTGGAGATACCTAAGAGCTGACCAGAATGACAGATCACCACAAAAATCAGTGGTGTTGCTCCTGGTGGTTCAAACAACGCACTTACTGCCGTTTGGAGGAAAGGGAAGACCCGATGACAACAATGAAACTGGGTGGTGGAGGTATAATGGTGCGGGACTGTATTTCCTCGTCTTGGGTTCAGACATCATAGGGCTGCACTTATACTATCAGGATGCTATCTTGCACCGCCATTTTGGGTTCTGATGTCATAGGACTACATACAACAGGTCACTGTCTTGAATCGTCACCATGGATTCTGTCATCAGAGGATTGAACTCGTATTAACAGGTCGCCATCTTGTATCGCCACCTTTCATTTGATATCATAGGACTATGCTCGTATTCCCAGGTTGTCATAATGTCTCACCATATTGAATTCCAGTGTCATAGGGACGCACTTGTATTCCACAGATCCGCCATCTCGAATTTTTTAGTTTCACACCAACAGAGCAATGAACCATCTTGGCTGTTTTGCATTTCGTGCTAAATTTTACTTAGAACAACAGCCTTCCACAATGACGAATGCAACATGGTAACGTTTGTTCTCCTCGGAGTTTCCACACGCGGATACCATCATTTTGATGCTGTATGTAGAAGTGGAACTAGTCTGACAAGATGACGCACTTCTACTCCTGTTTAAACGGTTGTCCTCAGTGCTCCATACGTATGGTACTTCTCTTGTTACAAACAAGCCCATTTCTGGACTCAAGGTACGAATGTGGCAGTGCGATCCTGCAAGGAAGAGGGAACAGTAAAGCTGTCGTCTGGGGTGCTACCCACGTGATGTCGCTGCTACCGCATGGTACTGACTGTGGTCCTCCCGAACCCATCGATTCCAATTTGGCATGGCAGTCGTGGAATCCTAAACAGGGCGAGTAGCAATATTGTTGAACGATAAAGTGTAGTCTCGATAGACCACGATCCTGTTGCTATCGAATTCGGACACAAGCTGGTAAACACCCCGCCTGCTTACACGAGGCATAATACAAGCTTCTCCCAAAGAACCATGAGTCAACTGGGATTTCCTTACATACGTAATGTACATGGCGTTACTTCTATCTGCTTTGTGCGTTTCTGCTGAAATGCATAACCAAGCATGCAGTAGCCTTCATGTTAATTTTACTTTCATTGCATATAATCTTCAGAATGCTGGAATTTTAATAGCCAGCAGCGTCTTGTTCTTATCCAGGATGTTCGTAACATTTTTGTTACAACTTATGTTGGATATGACATCCACGAGGGGTTACATACAAGCACCTGAATCGGCTTAATATGATTAGAAAACACATTCTGCAGAGATGTTTGTGATATGTACGTCCGCATTTATTTCAGTTTTTATTTCACAAAGCGTGGTTGATTGCGACACACTATAGATTTTGCTGCTCCCCAAAGAAATATGTCTGCTGGAGTAAGGTCCGATGCTTGAGGGGGCGTAACTTTCTTCAGGCGCCACGTTCCTGAAAAAAACTTATCCAGAATGCGCATATTGTTGTTACCTGTGTCCGCAGTAGCGCCATATTGTTGAAACCATAAGTAGTTGCTTTCTTACAGCTTGCTAACGAAATAGTGGCTCATTAAACAATAATTTTCATTATCCACGGTTCCTTAAAAAATATTCCATAACGCGCCATCTGGATACTACTACTCACACTCTAAATTTATGCTCATGCAGTGGTGTTTCAAACACACCACGAGGAGCCTCCGTTGACTGTAATCGTACGTTTTCTGTGTTAACGTGACCAGAGATATGGAATAAAGCTGCCGTATAGGTGGTGACATCAAGAATACCAATGATATTCCTCTCAACAAAATATGCAAACCATTTGCAGTAACGGATTCGCTTTATATGATCCACATCTTTCAATTCTTCCACTGCTGTCACCTCAAACGGGAAGAATTTCACTGTTTGTCTAACCGCTTTACACGCGGTTGTTAGCCCTATAACTTTCTCTTATGCCATTTTACGCAATGATTTTCTGGGCTCTGCTGCATAAAGTAATAAATACTCAACAGCCTCTATTCGTTTAGTTTTGTGAGCTCACAGTTCGTTCGGCATCTAACACCGAGCCTGTCTCTTTATGTTTATCGGTAAGTCGACGAATCGCATTACGATGAGGTACAGCTGTCTCTAGAAATTTTTCAGAAAATGGCTACTGCACTAAAGCTGTGTATTAGTCGCTTTGTCTGAACACATGTTCAACAAGAAAAATACGTTCCTCAGTTGAAAGCACCATTATTTAAAAACAAATTGAACATATAAACTCTACACATTGCATTCAGTACCTTGCACCAACTGATCCAAACATGTAAATGTTATGCAACAATTGAACGAATTAAAAGCAACAGGGTATTTCTGAAACAAGAGTTCTGTCCACTTGTTTTCAGCCCCCTTTGTTTCGAACTTCCAACGTAATCTGCATCCGTAGTCCGTAGTCCAATTCACAGCGACTTCCCGAACGTACAGTATATCTACACATATTTTTGTGACGAAAATCCATTGTAAGAGGAACATAATAAAGTGAAATTAAATTAAGCCACTATAAAACTTCCTTGTATATTTTTCAGTTTCGGGAATGAAAATAAATGCTTTTCTTTCTGGCACGTAACTAATAGGTCAGATTAGTATATGAATAAACTTGGACCTGGATTTGTAACAAAGCGTTATTTTCAACCATTTCTCTGTAGACAATGCAAAACGCTTAACTGTATCTGGCCACAGATACTTATTTCCAGTTTTCCAAAACAAAACAACAAATTTTTCAGTATTATTTAACGTGGGTTATCAGAATACGGAAGCAGTCTTTGGACGATACAGTGCTAATGTCTATGTTCAATCGGACAATGAATCGTATTGTGGAGATATGTAACAGCTGACTAGAATGATAGATCACAACAAAAATCAGTGATGTTGCTTCTTGTGGTTCAGACAATGCACTTCCTGTCGTTTGGAGGACAGGGAAGACCCGGCTGTGTAGTTGCAACAATGAAACTGGGTGATGCAGGTATAATGTTGCGGGGCTGTATTTCCTTGTTTGGTGGCGTGTCATTACCTTCGGCCGATGGAAAACTAACGCAAGTGTCTTTAAAAATACACTACTGACCATTAAAATTGCTACACCACGAAGATGACGTGCTACAGACAAGAAATTTAACCGACAGGAAGAAGATGCTGTGATATGCAAATGATTAGCTTTTCAGAGCATTCTCACAAGGTTGGAACCGGTGGCGACACCTACGACGTGCTGACATGAGGAAAGTTTACAACCGATTTCTCATACACAAACAGCAGTTGACCGGCGTTGCCTGGTGAAACGTTGTTGTGATGCCTCGTGTAAGGAGAAGAAATGCTTACCATCACGTTTCCGACTTTGATAAAGGTCGGATTGTAGCCTATCGCGATTGTGGTTTATGGTATCGCGACATTGCTGCTCGCGTTAATCGAATTCCAATAACTGTTAGCAGAATATGGAATCGGCTGGATCCCAACGGGTTCGATTCCCGGCGGGGTCAGGGATTTTCTCTGCCTCGTGATGACTGGGTGTTGTGTGATGTCCTAAGGTTAGTTAGGTTTAAGTAGTTCTAAGTTCTAGGTGACTGATGACCATAGATGTTAAGTCCCATAGTGCTCAGAGCCATTTGAACCATTTGATCCCAACGGCCTCGTATCACTAGCAGTCGAGAAAACAGACATCTTATCCGCATGGCTGTAACGGTACGTGCAGCCACATCTCGATCTTTGAGTCAACAGATGGGGACGTTTGTAAGACAACAACCATCTGCACGAACAGTTCGACGACGTTTGCAGCAGCATGGACTATCAGCTCGGAGACCATGGCTGCGGTTACTCTTGACGCTGCATCACTGACAGGAGCGCCTGCGATGGTGTACTCAACGACGAACCTGGGTGCACGAATGGCAAAACGTCATTTCTTCGGATGAATCCAGGTTCCGTCTACAGCATCATGATGGCCGCATCCGTGTTTGGCGACATCGTGGTGAACGCACATTGGAAGCGTGTATCCGTCATCACCCGGCGTGATGGTACGGGGTGCCATTGGTTACACGTCTCCATCACCTCTTGTTCACATTGACGGCCCTGTGAACAGTGGAGGTTACATTTCAGATGTGTTACGACCCGTGGCTCCGCCCTTCATTCGATCCCTGCGAAACCCTACATTTCAGCAGGATAATGCACGACCCCATGTTGCAGGTCCTGTACGGTTCTTTCTGGATACAGAAAATGTTTGACTGCGGCCCTGGCCAGCACATTCTCCAGATCGCTCACCAACTGAAAACGTCTGGTCAATGGTGGCGGAGCAACTGGCTCCTCACAATACTCCAGTCACTACTCTTGAGGAACTGTGGTATCGTGTTGAAGCAGCATGGGCAGCTGTACCTGTACACGCCATCCAAGCTCTGTTTGACTCAATGCCCAGACGTGTGAAGGCCGTTATTAGTGCCAGAGGTGGTTGTTCTGGGTACTGATTTCTCAGGATCTATGCACCCAAATTGCGTCAAAATGTAATCACATGTCAGTTCTAGTATAATATATTTGTCCAATGAATAAATGTATTTTAGTTGCCTGTACGATATTCGATGTTTTAGTTAGCCTCTATTTGCCACTGCTGCTCGTGACACGTCAGCAGTGCCGATAAATTGAGAGCGATTTTCCTATACACACGTCAGGCGGTCCAGAGCGGACCGCCAGTGATCACAAGGGCTCCAAATGTCGACGAGGTGAGCTATCTGTTCTGAAGTCATCAGGATGCGTAGGAACGAACGTAAAGCGAACGTGAGGGTGTGGGGGATGACTATATAGGAGGCACTCAGGACTGACGGGAAGCAGTCCAATGGAGAATATCCCCTATCGACCGTATGTAAGTACAAAGCACTCCCCTATCATCTCAGTAGCAACAGTAGCGCAAAATGCTGGAGACGAGGTGCAAGACACTCAAATTGGACTGCGTGGCTGAGATTTTTGTTGGCTTTATGTTAATAATTTAAAATCAGATCTTTTCTTTGTAAATACTATAACACTGATATCCATGTAGCATTTACATCTGAATATTGGCTCTAAGAATATCATGGGAATTTTTAGGACTGACCCAATCAAAGCTAGTGCCTGAATCCCAGCAATCATCTTCAGAATCAAGTAAATCGTCGGCTTCATAACAGATCCAGCAACTCGTGTTCACAATGCTTTATGGTGAATGAATACAGATTTTACCTTCAGTATATATGTAACTGAAACCAGATATGTTATATAAAATATGTAGAATCCAAGACTCGTAGTAAGAGAGGGCTTGATAGCCCTAATCTTGCCAGGTGAAGTAGATCAATAAATAAATAAAAAGTGAAAACAAATAAATAACAAAATGGAACACTTTCTTCGAAGATTATATTAATTTTTACATGTACATCGACATCGAAACTCTGTAAATTACTGTAAGCTCCTTCGCAGAGGATACTTCAATCTGTTCTATACGGGCCTACTAGCCAGTGTTCCCGCTCCTTTGGCGTATGGAGCGTGGGAAGAGTGACTGCTTCAGTATCTCCGAGCATGCTGTAACTAGTCTAATCGTGTCTTCTAGATCTCTACGGGAGCGATACACAGATCAGTCCAGTATTTCCATAGATTCCTTACTTAGCAATTGTTCTTTACGCTTCTAAAGCTGGCTTTCTGTGTTCGAGCGTCAGTTAGTTCAGTTTTTTAGCATTTCCGTGACACTTTCCTGGGAGTCAAACAAACCTGTAACCAATCGTGATACCCTTATTTGTATACCATCAATATCCCCTATTATTCTTACCTGGTATAGGTACCTGTCACTTGAGTAAAATTATAGGATAATCAGATGAGTGTTTCATAATCAGGGTCGTTTGTAGACTGGCTGCATTTACCGCCTATCGCACCAATGAACGCAATTGTCGGTGTAAATTTTCTAATACCAGTTGTGGCTTGATGCTTTTGGAATTATGTGATGCTGCCATTTTGCGTTTTCTGAAGTGCACAGTTTCACTTTAAAACAAGTTATCAGTCTCTCCTCAACTTTGAAATATTATCAAGATCTGACTGGATATCTGTACAGCATTCTTCAGACAGTACTTCTCAATAGATAACTGCATTATCTGCAAAAAGTCTCAGATTCCTATCAAAATTAACTGACAGGTAATTACATTAAGGGTCCCTATACACCTCCCTCGGGCGCATCTCGACTTACATTTACATGACTCTCGATCTAAGAAAACATGTTGCGCCTTCGCACCCAAGAAATCTTGAATTCATTTGAGAGACACCCACATGCCTTGCTCATACTGTGGCATCAAGCAGTCAGGTCTCGTAATTATCTAACACTACAGTGCACTTTCTGGATAGGATGGTGGATTTGTCACCAAAGTGGATGTAGGGATTTATTTTGTGGGAGTGCACATGTGGTCAATTAAATAAATAAATTATCCTTCTTTTCTACACTGGTATCCGGCTTCGGTGTATTAAGTGAAATTGAGTTATCATTACAAAAAATATGTTGTTATGACAAGAATAACGAAGAATGTTGTACCTATTTTCAATGTCGGGTGGTACTGTTCCCTTTCACATTCACAAATTTCGTTTAATACAAGGTATCATTATATCTTTGTTGACAATTAATGGTGAGCCACAGAGTGAAACGCACTAGTATTTACATGGCGAGAGTGTTTGAAACGTACAGCATTTGTGCCTGCAGACTTTGTCCGCATAGTTTGTGTGGAGCTGCCGCCACGATGCATTATCGTGTCCTGGCGCATGGGAGGCAACATCGGCAAGCAGGGTCACTGGTAGAGGCGAGCGCTGGACCGTTGCCATCATCTCACTCACGACAACGCCCAGCACCGTTACGCTGCCTCAGGAGACAGACAGGACTGGAAAACTCACACGCCCACATTCTGCTTAGCGACTGAAATGCACACTCACTGTGCAGAGAGAACACTCTCTGGTCCCTTTTCTCTTTTCTCTTTTTGGCGTGCCATGACTGGCAGTTTCTGCCGACGGTCTTCCGCGTTACGCCACAACGTTCTGACGCTTCACTGCACGCGCCGCTGTGTTGTCAGAGGGAAGTAAGAAGATAAATGCTGTGTAATTCCGCGGCTACTCGGTCAAAGGTCTCTTCAGCGTCAGCTAACATGGCAGTTATTCTTGTCAAAGCAATTGATGTATCGCAACTAGCATGACAGCGTATAAGCTGAACATTATAGACTACAGCGTGAAGACAGCTAGATTTAATAATTAGTGAATCTTGTAGGCAGTCTGGACCATACTCGAATTTTGTTTTGTTGTCTTAAGATACAAAAGCATCATTTATTAATGTAAGGCTCACATATTTATACAAGCGAGTTTCCCTTTTTGGATATTTCAGTTCCAAGTCCCGTGTCATATGTGTGTACAATGAGAATTCTTACCAGGGAATCTACGTCAGTCAATCTATTAGAAGTCTCGCCCATACGATTTCTCACACGACGTTATAAGAACAAACAAAATGTTTTCAGTTCAGATGAATCAGCTGGCCACGAAATAAGAACTCGCCTTCTTATCCGCCTCTCAAAGGCCACTCGTACTCACGAGCGGAAATATCATTTCATGTAGAACTCTACTGACAGTGGCAGAACCACGGCTTGATACATTTTGTTGTACGGAGTTTGTTTCTGGTATTCTGATGTTATGTCATACCCAGAACGCACCAAAAAGGATTTCTGTAAAAAATGGATTCTTCTCATTTAGCGACCTGAGTAGTATAGCTACTCAAGTTCGAGCGCCACATGCGTTGTTACCAGTTTACACCTCCCACTCCCCTTGTGACATCATCGATGATACAGTGCAATACTTCCAGATTTCCCTTATCCCTCTGATACAGAACAATTTCCCTGTGTATAAAATGGCACAAAATTCAACATAGACTAATTACGCCCCTTATACAAGTCTAGCACCTTGGCATGATGGTATGGGTTGCCACCGGGCACACAACATGATTACCTGTAACTCATGTACATAGAAATCTAGGCAGTAGTCTTCACATTTCTGACGTGTGCCCTACCATTGAGGTCTCCATAATGGTAGCTTGTGAACAAGCTAACAGATTATGACATGTTGCCCATGTTACCGTGACCTATCTAGATGAAGCGAGTTATTCGGAACTTGACGTGGTAAGTAGGCTATCCACATTTCCCATCCAATGAACGTACCTGTCATTGGTAATCGAGAGACTGACATGTCATCAATCGCCAACCACTACATCTGACTAGATGCCGTATACAGCAGAAGCAAGAAGAAATAACGTACCTGTGTCTGTCATTAAAGCTTTCAAGTTCAGTTCGATTCGATGCCCAACTGTGCCGGATCTATTGATGTTGCCAGAAATAATTAGTGTGGAATAACATAATTTACTAATTTATATCGTCTGTCTCAGTACGTGAGTGGTTAGTGTGGCTGATTGCCGTGTGGAGCACCCCGCTACTATTTCGTGTACTGCTAGGAATTTCTCCTTCCTGGGAGGACTGGAACGAAGTGCACTCAACATCTTGATGACAACTGAGGAGCTACTTCATCGAGTAGTAGCGGCTAAAGGTCACGAAAACTGACATCGGCCGGAAGAGTGGTGTGCTGACCACACGCTTTGATTGTACCGCATCCAATGGTGCCTTTGGTGGAGGATGACATGGCAGCCGGTCGGTACTGATGGACTTGTCAGGAAATGTTGACGGAATTTCCGTTTTATTCATTGGGGTTGTGCTATGGATTGTTGTGACATCGTAGAAGTTATGACATTTAGTAGACATTACCAGAAATTCAGCCATATTAAGACATCATAGCATGTTGTATTCTCATCTCCATCTCAAGACCTACTGACTCTGCCATATGTGTCCGACTTGCTCCAAGGCTTTCGAGTATTTCATCCTTCGACACAGTGTATGGATGATGTCTTCCCGCATAACATTCTGAACTTCAATGGAAGACTCCATTCAGAGCAAAAGTGCAAACACAACTGAAACATTACAGGTCAGATGCACCGTTTTTCGTGATCTTTGAATGACTTGCATATTCGAAGACGGAAAAATTCATTTTCTAAGAGGCAGCGCTTGTCTAGTTACTTCTCAACACACACGCACACACACACACACACACACACACACACACACACACACACACACACACAGTTTCGAGGCCGGCACTGGCACCAACTCTGTGCCCGGAAAAGAAAAAGTAGCTGTACAAGCTCCAGCTTCCACTGCATTCCCATAACCGACCTCTGTACCACTCTACTGCCCTGCAGCCTACAGCATGCTCATTCCTTCTAGTACTGCCCACGATAATCTTAAAACTCCAAAATCTTTACGCGATAACCTTTTCATCGTTGCAGACGAACAGGAAAAAGGAACCAATAAGTTCAAAAACAGCTCACTCTCTCAGCTAAAAGAAAAGTTAAATGAAATAGACTACATGATGCACCGTTTGCCTCACTAACACGGAATCAAATACATCCTAAGAAATTGGCCTAACACATTTCCCGTTCTGTCTTGCAGTTTATACAAGCTGTTACTGTCAGCAAAGAATTCTGTAAACATTTTCCTATTATTAGTGAATAAATAATATCCCCAGAGTTATTCAGTATGTGTAAAATAGACAAGAGATCTTTGAAGGGCTCTGCGACCATATTGGCACTAATGATTATAGATTTGTCTTCGCCACCAACATTTTTTCTTAATTTTTAACTCATCATGACACATTTAGCCTATCTGTGACATAACAGCACAGTTTAAGGCGAAGTGGAGAAATGTACATAACAGTGAAGCAGTGAAGCTGAGTGTTACGTCTTTAACATCGTTACGCAGTACGCTGTTCCGTGTAATCAATTCATTGCAACATCAGCACCCAAACTACACTCCTGGAAATGGAAAAAAGAACACATTGACACCGGTGTGTCAGACCCACCATACTTGCTCCGGACACTGCGAGAGGGCTGTACAAGCAATGATCACACGCACGGCACAGCGGACACACCAGGAACCGCGGTGTTGGCCGTCGAATGGCGCTAGCTGCGCAGCATTTGTGCACCGCCGCCGTCAGTGTCAGCCAGTTTGCCGTGGCATACGGAGCTCCATCGCAGTCTTTAACACTGGTAGCATGCCGCGACAGCGTGGACGTGAACCGTATGTGCAGTTGACGGACTTCGAGCGAGGGCGTATAGTGGGCATGCGGGAGGCCGGGTGGACGTACCGCCGAATTGCTCAACACGTGGGGCGTGAGGTCTCCACAGTACATCGATGTTGTCGCCAGTGGTCGGCGGAAGGTGCACGTGCCCGTCGACCTGGGACCGGACCGCAGCGACGCACGGATGCACGCCAAGACCGTAGGATCCTACGCAGTGCCGTAGGGGACCGCACCGCCAGTTCCCAGCAAATTAGGGACACTGTTGCTCCTGGGGTATCGGCGAGGACCATTCGCAACCGTCTCCATGAAGCTGGGCTACGGTCCCGCACACCGTTAGGCCGTCTTCCGCACACGCCCCAACATCGTGCAGCCCGCCTCCAGTGGTGTTGCGACAGGCGTGAATGGAGGGACGAATGGAGACGTGTCGTCTTCAGCGATGAGAGTCGCTTCTGCCTTGGTGCCAATGATGGTCGTATGCGTGTTTGGCGCCGTGCAGGTGAGCGCCACAATCAGGACTGCATACGACCGAGGCACACAGGGCCAACACCCGGCATCATGGTGTGGGGAGCGATCTCCTACACTGGCCGTACACCACTGGTGATCGTCGAGGGGACACTGAATAGTGCACGGTACATCCAAACCGTCATCGAACCCATCGTTCTACCATTCCTAGACCGGCAAGGGAACTTGCTGTTCCAACAGGACAATGCACGTCCGCATGTATCCCGTGCCACCCAACGTGCTCTAGAAGGTGTAAGTCAACTACCCTGGCCAGCAAGATCTCCGGATCTGTCCCCCATTGAGCATGTTTGGGACTGGATGAAGCGTCGTCTCACGCGGTCTGCACGTACAGCACGAACGGTGGTCCAACTGAGGCGCCAGGTGGAAATGGCATGGCAAGCCGTTCCACAGGACTACATCCAGCATCTCTACGATCGTCTCCATGGGAGAATAGCAGCCTGCATTGCTGCGAAAGGTGGATATACACTGTACTAGTGCCGACATTGTGCATTCTCTGTTACCTGTGTCTATGTGCCTGTGGTTCTGTCAGTGTGATCATGTGATGTATCTGACCCCAGGAATGTGTCAATAAAGTTTCCCCTTCCTGGGACAATGAATTCACGGTGTTCTTATTTCAATTTCCAGGAGTGTATATCAGGCAGTGCTACGTGGTATAATGGAAACAATCTTGGGCATTAGACGACGTTAGTTATAGTATCAAAATGCATATGAAAAGGTGCTTATCTGTAACACGTCAGCGCTAATTACAAGTAAATGATTATTATGCTTCAGTCACATACAGGGTGACAATCGTTGGACTATACGAAATAAAATCGTCATAACTTCTGAATGATTTGTGTTAGGACGTTGAAGCAGCTCGGTTGGTCGCGGGGCATGATGGGAATGCGCATGCATCATTTGGTTTAGCGACGAAGCTCACTTTTATTTGGATGGGTTCTTCAATAAGCGAAACTGATGTATTTGGGGGACTGAGAATCCGCATTTCGAGATGGAGAATCTCTTCATCTTCAACGGGTGACTGTGTGGTGTGCAGCGTGCAGTCACGGAAAAATCGGTGCGATATTCCCAATGGTTACGGTAACCACCGAACGGTGCGTGAAGGTTTTCGAAGATGATTTCATCCCCATTATTCAAAGTGACACTGATTTCGACAAGATGTGGTTCACGCGAGACGGAGCTAGAGCTCATCGAAGCAGGAGACTGTTTGATGTCCTGGAGGAGCGCTTTGGGGACCGCATTCTGGCTCTGGGGTAACACGAGACCACTGGCGTCGGCCTCCATTGGCCGCCATATTCTCCGGATCTGGACACATGCGACTCCTTTTTGTGGGGGTCATATTACAAACAATGTTTACAGCAATAACCAAAAAACCATTGCTGAGCTGAAATCAGCCATTCAGAAGGTCTTCGACAGCACTGATGTACCGACACTTCAGCGGGTCTTGAAGAATTTCGCTATTCGTCCGAGCCACATCATCGCCAATGATGGCAAGCATATCGAACATGTCATAACCTAAACCCCAATATCAGTAGTCACGTTTACATGTTGAATAAAATGTATGCACGCTGCAGTTTGTAACTCATTTAGGTTTTTTTCATATAGTTCAATAATTGTCATCCTGTACAAATTAGTACAGGAACCGTAATATATAGAAACAACTAACACATGACGCACAAAATTACAAAAAAAGTCAGTGCACTTAAAGGGTAGTAACAGCGGAACAAAGATATTATTGGATTTACAAAGTACCTCTGCCATACACACCCAGCAGCTGGAAATACTAGTACTATCTAGAAGTATAGCTACATTACAGTTTGCACTATTTTATACATCTTCAGCAACTGTAATTGTATATGTCGAAATAATCAGCAACCAAACCTGTTTCATCCACTTAGTGCCCTTCTTCAGAAGGTTAATAAAGCGACAGTTATAAGCTTCTGAAGAGGCACTGCCTGAAACCGTTTAAGGAAATAAAATTTCTTTCATGCAGCTGTTTGCTGATTATTTATTATAATTTGCCAGCGAATGCAGTACATCTACAACTAAACTGCATTCTGTACGTACGTAATGTAATTTCATACAATTTATCTAACAACCATTTAATATTGAGATACTTATAAATAATTCAAACTTTATATATAGTCGATTTCAAGCTTCAGAGTGTTTGATGCCTTACTGTTTCGTGGCGTATGGAGCACAGTTGAATTGATATTACTTTTTAATCCAATGAAATACGCTTTCATTGTTACATGTCAGTGAGAGTATTTTATTCGTTTATATTTTGGAGAAATTCTAATCGTTATGGAAAATACCTCAATGTTTCACATGCCGTATGCTGCACGAGCAAACTATCACTAGCTTTGGTATGCCTAGGCTGAAATTACATAACATCGGAGTTAACAGTCTACTTCCACTCCGGAAAGCTACAAAAATGGGGAATACTGTATTAAATCTCATTGAATGCCTTAAATACACAGATAGCCTAAAAGGTGACGTTTGAAACTATAAGGAGATAACACTGCATGAAAACCAAACGCGTGCGCCTGCTCTGAAAACCAATTAAGACGAGCACGCAAGCGTTTTTTTGCAAAGCTGTGCCAGCACAGCTAAGAACAGGCAAGATTATAGCAAATATTTAACATTCCTGTGACAGTACATTTACTTCCGTGTGTGGTTCTGAACTGTCTCGATAAATTCACCTACCCTTCCCTCCCTATTTCGATGAGTCATGCCATATGATCCTCATGTAAGATGAAAAACTGAGATTGAAAATTTAGCTGTTGGACGCCAGGAATGACGCTCTTTACATATGTAACAACTGTTCTTCTCTTTGTCGATGAATTATGGTGTTCAGCGACCAATTATCGCAATGTGAGACACCTACTACTGACAACATTTCTTTAGCTCAGTGGCCCTGTACGTCTTCCGACTCAGCAGCAGTGTAAGCTGTTAGTTCCAATCGCAATGGAGACTGGTTCATTGTAGGTTCTTATTTTCCGCTTAACTTAACCTTTAAGTGGCACTCTTCTGTGGCGTTAGTTGCGAGGGTCGCATCACAGCAGTAGCAATTGCTACAATAAATAATCTGCTGAAGATTATTACTTAAAATCTTGTTATATCTACTTAAAAACTTAGTTTTTGTGGTTCATATGCTAGTTTATGTGGTTCATATAACCAACAAATAAGAACAAAAATTAAAACATAAATACTGAACTGATTACCTTTAAAAAATATTCATAACTTTTTTATGTCTTTTTATAAATGGCTAAAGATGTAAATGAGTTTTTCGAGATATAGTAATACAAGAAAGAAATAGTATATTACTGAACTATCTAAGAAAGAACATTAATTGTAGAAAATAAAATGGAGGAATATTGTCAAAAAGTGAAAATTCTATTAAAATATGTAAAGTTTTTACTGTTTAAATGCAATATTCATACGATTTTGATAAGAAAATAGAAGAAATGTGTTCATAACAACGAAATTAAAGAACGTCAATCAAATTTACATATCTTTAACTCATGCACTTGTTGCAGGTAACGATTTTCACCCACCTCAGTCAACTCCTCGGATTTATATCGAGTTTGCTGATTATACGCACTCTAATTATTTGAATAAAACATTATCTATCGTACAAAATGTTACTCATGATAAAGCACAGTATACTCACTTTAATTCTCACTCTGATCCAAGATATACAGGAAATAAAATGCACTTAAATTTCACACACTCGACCTTAACTTGACACACTGGCGTACAGGCAACTCTAGTCGACTGTGGACAGCAGCCGTAGACAAATCGACGCTTTCAGTGTGATGCCTCTGGCGTCAGCAGTACTGGCGCTATCGAACTCATAACAGATGGCGCCATAAACACGAGTTTCGCAGGCCAATATATCTAAAATTAATGAAAAGTGAACTTAGGGTGTACTTCACCGCAGAGTGTCAGCCGAGGATTAATGTAGCTGCAAATTGTTAAAAGAAGTTCTTTTTTACGAAGTTTGAAGGAAGCCTTAATACAGTTAATCTTCTCTCAAGTTCAACTCAGTAAGCTGTATTAATGGCCATAGTTGTCTGCTTTGCGATTACCGAGCTGTTTAAGTATAGAAACGTCTCTGAATTGAATCGACCGTCAACGATAGGAATTTTAGTTAGTCACGTACGACCCACATCACAGGGGGACAGTTCTGAAGTGAACATACAGACTGTTACAGTTCCTCTGTAACAGTAATTAGACACGCCTGTAGATGTTTGTTGACACCGGCATTAACAATTTTCTTCCACTCTGGGTAGCTACAAAAATGATCAATTTTGGTGGTTTAAATCCAAATGGATACCTTAATTATCACTTTAATTCAGCATTAAGCTCTGTGCGTATTCATTCGTGGACCTCAAAATGTGCAGTACGTTTCCATTCCTACAAAGCATGCACTGAGAGGTATTCAAGCAGTTAATCACATATATTTACCTTAGGGAGTCAAAAATCGAATTGTAGACAAAAAAATTGCATGAAGATGAGCATCTGAAAGTAAAGAAACGAGATATAAAGGATTGATAGTAACATTAAATCTACATCTACATCTACATCCATACTCCGCAAGCCGCCTGACAGTGTGTGGCGGAGGGTACCCTGAGTATCTCTATCGGTTCTCCCTTCTATTCCAGTCTCGTATTGTTCGTGGAAAGAAGGATTGTCGGTATGCTTCTGTGTGGGTTCTAATCTCTCTGATTTTATCCTCATGGTCTCTTCACGAGATATACGAAGGAGGGAGCAATATACTGCTTGACTCTTCAGTGAAGATATGTTCTCGAAACTTTAACAAAAGCCCGTACCGAGCTACTGAGCGTCTCTCCTGCAGAGTCTTCCACTGGAGTCTATCTATCATCTCAGTAGCGCTTTCGCGATTACTAAATGATCCTGTAACGAAGCGCGCTGCTCTCCGTTGGATCTTCTCTATCTCTTCTATCAACCCTATCTGGTACGGACAGTGTGGTATTTTACTTCGATCACAAACTACACTCCTGGAAATGGAAAAAAGAACACATTGACACCGGTGTGTCAGACCCACCATACTTGCTCCGGGCACTGCGAGAGGGTTGTACAAGCAATGATCACACGCACGGCACAGCGGGCACACCAGGAACCGCGGTGTTGGCCGTCGAATGGCGCTAGCTGCGCAGCATTTGTGCACCGCCGCCGTCAGTGTCGGCCAGTTTGCCGTGGCATACGGAGCTCCATCGCAGTCTTTAACACTGGTAGCATGCCGCGACAGCGTGGACGTGAACCGTATGTGCAGTTGACGGACTTTGAGCGAGGGCGTATAGTGGGCATGCGGGAGGCCGGGTGGACGTACCGCCGAATTGCTCAACACGTGGGGCGTGAGGTCTCCACAGTACATCGATGTTGTCGCCAGTGGTCGGCGGAAGGTGCACGTGCCCGTCGACCTGGGACCGGACCGCAGCGACGCACGGATGCACGCCAAGACCGTAGGATCCTACGCAATGCCGTAGGGGACCGCACCGCCACTTCCCAGCAAATTAGAGACACTGTTGCTCCTGGGGTATCGGCGAGGACCATTCGCAACCGTCTCCATGAAGCTGGGCTACGGTCCCGCACACCGTTAGGCCGTCTTCCGCTCACGCCCCAACATCGTGCAGCCCGCCTCCAGTGGTGTCGCGACAGGCGTGAATGGAGGGACGAATGGAGACGTGTCGTCTTCAGCGATGAGAGTCGCTTCTGCCTTGGTGCCAATGATGGTCGTATGCGTGTTTGGCGCCGTGCAGGTGAGCGCCACAATCAGGACTGCATACGACCGAGGCACACAGGGCCAACAC
Source organism: Schistocerca piceifrons (assembly GCF_021461385.2). Lineage (NCBI taxonomy): Eukaryota > Metazoa > Arthropoda > Insecta > Orthoptera > Acrididae > Schistocerca > Schistocerca piceifrons. The sequence goes on along the minus strand of NC_060149.1, from coordinate 844,967,023 downwards.
CCGGCATCATGGTGTGGGGAGCGATCTCCTACACTGGCCGTACACCACTGGTGATCGTCGAGGGGACACTGAATAGTGCACGGTACATCCAAACCGTCATCGAACCCATCGTTCTACCATTCCTAGACCGGCAAGGGGACATGCTGTTCCAACAGGACAATGCACGTTCGCATGTATCCCGTGCCACCCAACGTGCTCTAGAAGGTGTAAGTCAACTACCCTGGCCAGCAAGATCTCCGGATCTGTCCCCCATTGAGCATGTTTGGGACTGGATGAAGCGTCGTCTCACGCTGTCTGCACGTCCAGCACGAACGCTGGTCCAACTGAGGCGCCAGGTGGAAATGGCATGGCAAGCCGTTCCACAGGACTACATCCAGCATCTCTACGATCGTCTCCATGGGAGAATAGCAGCCTGCATTGCTGCGAAAGGTGGATATACACTGTACTAGTGCCGACATTGTGCATGCTCTGTTGCCTGTGTCTATGCGCCTGTGGTTCTGTCAGTGTGATCATGTGATGTATCTGACCCCAGGAATGTGTCAATAAAGTTTCCCCTTCCTGGGACAATGAATTCACGGTGTTCTTATTTCAATTTCCAGGAGTGTATAAAAGTAATTCTGATCTATACCCATGTTTTGCGAGTTAGTGGAGTACAATACTCGTCTTATTAAAATGGGTCGTCCGGGTGCGTTGCTGTCGAGTGTCAAATGCAAATCGTATACATTTTTCGTGGAACATCATTCGACAACAGTAAAGAATTTTATATTATCCGGAGCGATGAGCAGTAGTTGGCACTTTCAGCGAAGGGCGAGTGAACGCAGTGCTGCGGCCGCCTAAGTCGCTGGCAAGTGTCGGCAAATGGAACCCCAACAGGCGTTCAGGAGCAGGCAGTCAGCCGAGAAAATGTTGCTGGGTGGAACTGTTACCCACTGGCGTGTCAGAAAGTGCAATACATTGTAACTGCGCTATCACTATTTTCTTGAATTCAGCGTTCAGACGAAAGGTGCTGTAAAAATTTAGGCATTGCCTAGTATCTTTGCATTACTTTATTTGTTTTATACGGCACGCATTTTACCACTAGACCACGCCAGAAAAAAAAATGGTTCAAATGGCTCTGAGCGCTAGAGGACTTAACTTCTGAGGTCATCAGTCCCCTAGAACTTAGAACTATTTAAACCTAAGTAACCTAAGGACATCACACACATCCATGCCCGAGGCAGGATTCGAACCTGCGACAGTAGTGTTCGCGCGGTTCCAGACTGTAGCGCCTAGAACCGCTCGGCCAGCCCGGCCGGCTGACCACGGCAGAGACGTCGCGGAACAGTCCGAACAGAGGATATGTCTTCCTCCAGAAACTGCTGCAGACTATATAATTGCCATATTGTAGAGACAGCCAGACTTAAGGAATTTTCGAAGGGGTCAGGTTCTTTGTCCCACGTCGCGATAAGCGCAGACGTAGACTGTGCGGCGGCCGCCCGCTCTCCAGGTGTTATGTCAAAGAGAATACCGTGAGTCAGGACATGGCGTTGTTTGCAGCCAGATAAGAATCCACAAGTACAGTACGACACAGACTGTCTGCACGGAGACCACTGTTGCGGCTTCCGTTGACACGCCAGCAGAGAAGCGCCGGTCGTGGTGAGCCCACTGGCAACCCCGCACAGAGTGACACTACGTCAAGTCCCGTTTCTGCTTACAGCTTCACATACGTGTATGGAAGCTCCGAGGTGAACGGCATTCGTCATCGTCAAATTGGTCTAGCATCTGGCGTGAAGGTAGGGGACGCCATTGGGTGCACAAGACGAGCAACTATGGTTCGCATAGCCGATACTTAGGCAACGGCCTTTGATTCTCTGAGGTTTCAAGGCTGGTGGCTGTGCCTTATTTTCGAGGTCTCCGTGGCGTCCACCATCAAGATAATGCAAGATAGTTTGCTGGCAGTGTTGTTATGTTAGGGCGTCCGTTCGTCCCGTTTTTTCCGAGACAGTCCTGTTTTTTCCTAAAATGTCCCACTGTTCTGCAAGTTCTTTGGTGATGTTGAAATGTCCTTTTTTTGTAATTCCGCTTGGCTAAAGTATTTTACGTTACTGGATGTTTAATGTACACGCTAGGAAGTGCCCAGTTGTACAACTTGTTCTACAATCTCATTTTATTTGCTGTTAAACGGTTTGCACTGTTGGTTGTACCGATACTTCTTCCAATCATCATGTCAAGACAGAAGTGTAATCTTAACTGCAATATAAAAAGCGAGTTTTGTGCAGTCCTAAAAAATCGACTTCACACTGACCAGCGCAGCGCCACGAAACGGCATCGAGAAGACCCTGTGCACCAATGGAAAGAGCGGGCAGCGCCACTGCTCCAGGAAGACAGTTTACAGTCCAGCACCTCCCCCCCCCCTCCCCTCCCAGTCAACGCTGACTTAAACAGCCGCTCATCGCTGGTAGTACCCAGTTCGCACAGCGACTTAGAGAGCATCAGTACTGAGCAACAGAAGACGATACTTAGCCTGTGTTCTGCGAGTAGTAATGCGGAGTAAATGTAATTTCATGTAGGAGGACAAGAAGCCACTTCATAACGAGAAGTTAAGTTATGTTTGTTTCCAATTTAGAAATAAAGTATTCTATTAATCTGAAAGTGTTAGGCGCAAATGATTTTCGATTCCTGCCACCGGCCATCGCAACTTCTCTCCTTGTTTGTTTCTGTCTGTGGTGACTCCCACAGTAGACGACACGACAAATTTACTTTTATCTCTGGAAAAAGTGTCGTCCGAAGAACGAGGCTCCTTGTTAGTGTTGGTACTACACGAGGGAACCATACGTAAGGACAATCGCTGCTTGACACAGCAGCGAATGGATGACGTCAGGATAGACAGGATATCAAGAGGTTCCACACGCCACCGCTGCTGGATGCTTACTTACGTCAGAGCGCAGCGTCGCTCACTCCACTCGTTAATCATCGCTAACGACGACAGCGTCGTCTTACTTCTGATTCTGCAGTGCGAGCTGTATTAGGAGCCAGAACCGTGTATCAAAGCTATAGCCAACTGTACACTGAGATATGAGAATAGCTCTGTATCGAACCAAGCGATAAGTTTTACTGTTCGGTGATAGTAAGAATTACACAGTGGCGACATTCCTGTCATAATAAATAATCTGTTGTTGTAAGTCAAAGATCCAGTTATACCTGTTACTGTTTAAAATCGTTGCTTTAATTTCGTTCCGTAACTTAAAAAATAATTAAGACACGTATAGCCTCCTCCTTGTCACGTTTCTTGTTCTGTCCGCCATCACGTAAGGACGCATTTCTTGATTACTTATAATCTTGCGAATAATAATGGTAATATTTAATGTCGTTTGTACCTTTATTTCGCAAGAATCTGGTAAAGATCCTACTACTAATGATGTGTTCAGAAATTGCACCTGTCTGAAATGTTAATAACGTTGGGAAGCGTGTCAATTGCGCGCCATCCAAACGCCAATACATGCACACTTGCATTTGTCATAAGTCGACTCTTGCAATCTAAATTTCTTGACAAGAAGGCTAATTACTGCTTGAACTCCTGATGATATATCTTTATTTATTATGCTACTGCTGTGGTCACTGTGATGTATCCCGCTTCCGAACAAACAGCTTTCGAATAATTAAGTACAAGCATTAGAAATTCATCCCCTCTCTTTATTTTTATGAGGGACACAATACACCCGGATTGTTCCCAAGTTAATTGCTCCATCTTGTTCGAGTTTTAATGAAGTGATCTAATATGTAGTGTGTCTTGTAGTACCTGTTCGGCCTCCCCCGAAAGTAATTCTAGCATTGCTACAACGCCACTGCATGTACGTTGTGCAAATCAAACTTTGTTATTAGACATGGTGGAGGTATGACATTGTGAATCACGTTAAGCTAAGGAAAAATCGAATGAGTGTTCAGACGAAAATATACTTCTTCATAAAATACATAAAACTTAAAATTACGGTGACAGTAAAACAGAATTTCATTTGGGATCATCTGAGTGTATGATGCAAAAGTAAACTTTTATGTCCATTACGTTTTGTCAATACTAGTTGTGTTCCTTTATTTTGCTTAATTGTCCCAGTTTTTTCTCCAAGCTTTTTAAAATGTCCCGTTTTGTAATAGAAGTTAAATGGACGCCCGATGTCCTGACCTGCTACGCATCAGAAGGCCAGTACGTTCTCCTGTTTCACACCCACGAAAACATCTACTCATGATTTGTTATGAGGCTATCACGGTATCACTCGCCACACTAGGTGTTATTGAAGCCCTGTACTGCTCGAAGGGCATCCCGATAATAGAGAAAACACCTACAAATTTAATCGTGTTTTCTTCTTAATATAACGTACACGCACAACAACTAAAATTCTATTATTTGCTACTCTTTCTGCTACTACAATTTTGTTGGTCGCCAGTGTAGCATTGTGGATATTACCGCACTCCGCCGCTTTCGGGCAGTTTGTACTTTCTTAGCATTCTCGGTCTGTACAGCGAACGAAGGAATATCCAATCGCAACTGAACTTCAAAAGTCACCGTACGATGTGTAGCTTTGGAGACATAGTGTACAACTGTCATTGCCCATCACTGTATTCCACGTACGGGAGGTACACCACTCTAATTTGTCGCAGCTGGTTATTACACAAGATATATGTTGAGACCCCCCCATGAACCATGGACCTTGCCGTTGGTGGGGAGGCTTGCGTGCCTCAGCGATACAGATAGCCGTACCGTAGGTACAACCACAACGGAGGGGTATCTGTTGAGAGGCCAGACAAACGTGTGGTTCCTGAAGAGGGGCAGCAGCCTTTTCAGTAGTTGCAAGGGCAACAGTCTGGATGATTAACTGATCTGGCCTTGTAACAATAACCAAAACGGCCTTGCTGTGCTGGTACTGCGAACGGCTGAAAGCAAGGGGAAACTACGGCCGTAATTTTTCCCGAGGGCATGCAGCTTTACTGTATGATTAAATGATGATGGCGTCCTCTTGGGTAAAATATTCCGGAGGTAAAATAGTCCCCCATTCGGATCTCCGGGCGGGGACTACTCAAGAGGATGTCGTTATCAGGAGAAAGAAAACTGGCGTTCTACGGATCGGAGCGTGGAATGTCAGATCCCTTAATCGAGCAGGTAGGTTAGAAAATTTAAAAAGGGAAATGGATAGGTTAAAGTTAGATATTGTGGCAATTAGTGAAGTTCGGTGGCAGGAGGAACAAGACTTCTGGTCAGGTGACTACAGGGTTATAAACACAAAGTCAAATAGGGGTAATGCAGGAGTAGGTTTAATAATGAATAGGAAAATAGGAATGCGGGTAAGCTACTACAAACAGCATAGTGAACGCATTATTGTGGCCAAGATAGATACGAAGCCCACACCTACTACAGTAGTACAAGTTTATATGCCAACTAGCTCTGCAGATGACGAAGAAATTGAAGAAATGTATGATGAAATAAAAGAAATTATTCAGATAGTGAAGGGAGACGAAAATTTAATAGTCATGGGTGACTGGAATTCGAGTGTAGGAAAAGGGAGAGAAGGAAACGTAGTAGGTGAATATGGATTGGGGCTAAGAAATGAAAGAGGAAGCCGCCTGATAGAATTTTGCACAGAGCACAACTTAATCATAGCTAACACTTGGTTTAAGAATCATGATAGAAGGTTGTATACATGGAAGAACCCTGGAGATACTAAAAGGTATCAGATAGATTATATAATGGTAAGACAGAGATTTAGGAACCAGGTTTTAAATTGTAAGACATTTCCAGGGGCAGATGTGGACTCTGACCACAATCTATTGGTTATGACCTGTAGATTAAAACTGAAGAAACTGCAAAAAGGTGGGAATTTAAGGAGATGGGACCTGGATAGACTGAAAGAACCAGAGGTTGTACAGAGTTTCAGGGAGAGCATAAGGGAACAATTGAAAGCAATGGGGGAAAGAAATACAGTAGAAGAAGAATGGGTAGCTCTGAGGGATGAAGTAGTGAAGGCAGCAGACGATCAAGTAGGTAAAAAGAAGAGGGTTAGTAGAAATCCTTGGGTAACAGAAGAAATATTGAATTTAATTGATGAAAGGAGAAAATATAAAAATGCAGTAAATGAAGCAGGCAAAATGGAATACAAACGTCTCAAAAATGAGATCGACAGGAAGTGCAAAATGGCTAAGCAGGGATGGCTAGAGGACAAATGTAAGGATGTAGAGGCTTATCTCACTAGGGGTAAGATAGATACTGCCTACAGGAAAATTAAAGAGACCTTTGGAGATAAGACAACCACATGTATGAACATCAAGAGCTCAGATGGAAACCCAGTTCTAAGCAAAGAAGGGAAAGCAGAAAGGTGGAAGGAGTATATAGAGGGTCTATACAAGGGCGATGCACTTGAGGACAATATTAGGGAAATGGAAGAGGATGTAGATGAAGATGAAGTGGGAGATACGATACTGCGTGAAGAGTTTGACAGAGCACTGAAGGACCTGAGTCGAAACAAGGCCCCGGAGTAGACAACATTCCATTGGAACTACTGACGGCCTTGGGAGAGGCAGTCCTGACAAAACTCTACCATCTGGTGAGCAAGATGTATGAAACAGGCGAAATACCCTCAGACTTCAAGAAGAATATAATAATTCCAATCCCAAAGAAAGCAGGTGTTGACAGATGTGAAAATTACCGAACAATCAGTTTAATAAACCACAGCTGCAAAATACTAACACGAATTCTTTACAGACGAGTGGAAAAACTAGTAGAAGCCGACCTCGGGGAAGATCAGTTTGGATTCCGTAGAAATACTGGAACACGTGAGGCAATACTGACCTTACGACTTATCTTAGAAGAAAGATTAAGGAAAGGCAAACCTACGTTTCTAGCATTTGTAGACTTAGAGAAAGCTTTTGACAATGTTGACTGGAATACTCTCTTTCAAATTCTAAAGGTGGCAGGGGTAAAATACAGGGAGCGAAAGGCTATTTACAACTTGTACAGAAACCAGATGGCAGTTATAAGAGTTGAGGGACATGAAAGGGAAGCAGTGGTTGGGAAGGGAGTAATACAGGGTTGTAGCCTCTCCCCGATGTTATTCAATCTGTATATTGAGCAAGCAGTAAAGGAAACAACAGAAAAATTTGGAGTAAGTATTAAAATCCATGGAGAAGAAATAAAAACTTTGAGGTTCGCCGATGACATTGTAATTCTGTCAGAGACAGCAAAGGACCTGGAAGAGCAGTTGAACGGAATGGATGGTGTCATGAAGGGAGGATATAAGTTGAACATCAACAAAAGCAAAACGAGGATAATGGAATGTAGTCGAGTTAAGTCGGGTGATGCTGAGGGTATTAGATTAGGAAATGAGACACTTAAAGTAGTAAAGGAGTTTTGCTATTTGGGGAGCAAAATAACTGATGATGGACGAAGTAGAGAGGATATAAAATGTAGACTGGCAATGGCAAGGAAAGCGTTTCTCAAGAAGAGAAATTTGTTAACATCGAGTATAGATTTAAGTGTCAGGAAGTTATTTCTGAAAGTATTTGTATGGAGTGTAGCCATGTATGGAAGTGAAACATGGACGGTAAATAGTTTGGACAAGAAGAGAATAGAAGCTTTTGAAATGTGGTGCTACAGAAGAATGCTGAAGATTAGATGGGTAGATCACATAACTAATGAGGAAGTATTGAATAGGATTGGGGAGAAGAGAAGTTTGTGGCACAACTTGACCAGAAGAAGGGATCGGTTGGTAGGACATGTTCTGAGGCATCAAGGGATCACCAATTTAGTATTGGAGGGCAGCGTGGAGGGTAAAAATCATAGGGGGAGACCAAGAGATGAATACACTAAGCAGATTCAGAAGGATGTAGGTTGCAATAGGTACTGGGAGATGAAGAAGCTTGCACAGGATAAAGTAGCATGGAGAGCTGCATCAAACCAGTCTCAGGACTGAAGACCACAACAACAACAACATATGTTGAGAGGAAGTAATTTGATACTTGACTTGTATTGGAACTACAAAATAGTTTCTCTTAATTTTAAGATTAAGGCTCTTCGCAGTACGCTACGCCTGATTTGTAACGTCCCACTTCGGAATGTCTGTGATGTTCCTTCACTGACTAAACAAATTCGCGAAGGAAAGAACAGTTTTGCTTTCACCCTTATAGGTCTGTTCCATTAAACGAACTAGATAACGGTTTCAGAAGGTCGAAAGATATTCACAACTTGGTCGCACGTGAATTCTTCTGATAAATCTACACTCCTGGAAATTGAAATAAGAACACCGTGAATTCATTGTCCCAGGAAGGGGAAACTTTATTGACACATTCCTGGGGTCAGATACATCATATGATCACACTGACAGAACCACAGGCACAATGACACAGGCAACAGAGCATGCACAATGTCGGCACTAGTACAGTGTATATCCACCTTTCGCAGCAATGCAGGCTGCTATTCTCCCATGGAGACGATCGTAGAGATGCTAGATGTAGTCCTGTGGAACGGCTTGCCATGCCATTTCCACCTGGCGCCTCAGCTGGACCAGCGTTCGTGCTGGACGTGCAGACCGCGTGAGATGACACTTCATCCAGTCCCAAACATGCTCAATGGGGGACAGATCCGGAGATCTTGCTGGCCAGGGTAGTTGACTTACACCTTCTAGAGCACGTTGGGTGGCACGGGATACATGCGGACGTGCATTGTCCTGTTGGAACAGCAAGTTCCCTTGCCGGTCTAGGAATGGTAGAACGATGGGTTCGATGACGGTTTGGATGTACCGTGCACTATTCAGTGTCCCCTCGACGATCACCAGTGGTGTACGGCCAGTGTAGGAGATCGCTCCCCACACCATGATGCCGGGTGTTGGCCCTGTGTGCCTTGGTCGTATGCAGTGCTGATTGTGGCGCTCCCCTGCACGGTGCCAAACACGCATACGACCATCATTGGCACCAAGGCAGAAGCGACTCTCATCGCTGAAGACGACACGTCTCCATTCGTCCCTCCATTCACGCCTGTCGCGACACCACTGGAGGCGGGCTGCACGATGTTGGGGCGTGAGCGGAAGACGGCCTAACGGTGTGCGGGACCGTAGCCCAGCTTCATGGAGACGGTTGCGAATGGTCCTCGCCGATACCCCAGGAGCAACAGTGTTCCTAATTTGCTGGGAAGTGGCGGTGCGGTCCCCTACGGCACTGCGTAGGATCCTACGGTCTTGGCGTGCATCCGTGCGTCGCTGCGGTCCGGTCCCAGGTCAACGGGCACGTGCACCTTCCACCGACCACTGGCGACAACATCGATGTACTGTGGAGACCTCACGCCCCACGTGCTGAGCAATTCGGCGGTACGTCCACCCGGCCTCCCGCATGCCCACTATACGCCCTCGCTCAAAGTCCGTCAACTGCACATACGGTTCACGTCCACGCTGTCGCGGCATGCTACCAGTGTTAAAGACTGCGATGGAGCTCCGTATGCCATGGCAAACTGGCTGACACTGACGGCGGCGGTGCACAAATGCTGCGCAGCTAGCGCCATTCGACGGCCAACACCGCGGTTCCTGGTGTGTCCGCTGTGCCGTGCGTGTGATCATTGCTTGTACAGCCCTCTCGCAGTGTCCGGAGCAAGTATGGTGGGTCTGACACACCGGTGTCAATGTGTTCTTTTTTCCATTTCCAGGAGTGTATATCAGGAAGCTTTCTTCCATACGGGTTTGACACGACGTATACCTGATTATCGTAAAGTGCATTTTTCCAAGACGCATTGGACCTGGGGTGCGATAAGTTACAACCCTCGCTCAACTTTGGTATTTCTAGAGGGGACGCTTACCAGCGCTCGCTACGTGCAAAATGTTGTTAGACCCGTTCTTTTGCCGTTCTTGCAAGAGGGAGATGACGTGTTCCAAAGGGATAACGCTCTCCCACACACTGCCACTGAAACTCAACGTGCTCCGCAAGACGTGCAGCAACTTCCCTCACCAACACAATCTCCGGACTTGTCCAAAATCGAGCACGTGTCGCATAAAATGGGACGAGAAGTGACTCGGGCGGCTTGTCGACCAACAACCCTTACAGAACTACATGAACAGGTCGAGCAGGCGTGGAATATCGTATCCTAGGATAGTATTCGCCATCTGTAAGATCAACTGGATGCTAGAGTCAGCGCCTGCTTTGCCGCCCGTGGAGGCTACATCACGTACTAATAATGGTGTTTCAGCATGGGTCGACACCTAGTACTACGGAACCGCTTTTGCTCTTGATCTGTAAATGTACTGGATATGCACTGTTGCAACTCTAAATATTGAGTGAAATGGAAGCCTCCAAAAGGGTGTACTTTTCTCTGCGGCAGTGTATATAGGTTGCTGGCGTGTTGGAAGAATGCGGAGAGAATGGAAAGACAGTGTTCTTACAGAAGGAACCACCTAGGAATCCGTGTAACATGATTTGAAGTGATCTTTGAAAGTGTGGTCTCAGTTGCTTAACTATCGAGTCACTCTCGCTATGACCGCGTCCTGATCTTCATCACAGTTCACGATTTCCGCCTTGAGCGGTTGTTCCTTCTTCGTCTCATTTGATAACCAAGTTTCAAGGTACATGTGCAGCGCTTTATTGCATGAGAAACGACCAAAAAATGGTTCCAATGGCTCTGAGCACTATGGGACTTAACATCTATGGTCATCAGTCCTCTAGAACTTAGAACTACTTAAACCTAACTAACCTAAGGACATCACACACATCCATTCCCGAGGCAGGATTCGAACCTGCGACCGTAGCAGTCGCGCGGCTCCGGACTGAGCGCCTAGAACCGCTAGACCACCGCGGCCGGCGAGAAACGACCAAAATGCTGAAAGAATTAGACAAGGATGACGAATCTTGACAATTTTCTTGGTATACCGTCATCAAGTAAAGCAAAAGTAACAGTGGCTCCTGAGCAGTACGACAGAAATTTCTGTTGTTGTTGTGGTGGTCTTCAGTCCAGAGACTGGTTTGATGCAGCTCTCCATGCTACTCTATTCTGTGCCTGGTTCTTCATCTCCCAGTACCTACTGCAACCTACATCCTTCTGAATCTGGTTACTGTATTCATCTCTTGGTCACCCTCTACGATTTTTACCCTCCACACTGCCCTACAATATTAAATTGGTGATCCCTTGATGCCTCAGAATATGCCCTACCTACCGAGCCCTTCTTATAGTCAAGTTGTGCCACAAATTTCTCTCCAATTCTATTCAATACCTCCTCATTCGTTATGTGATCTACCCATCATCTAATCTTCAGTATATTGTTCAAAATTATAAATCTTCAATTTCTCGCATGTAGACTAAACTTGAACTCAACCATTAATAGTGGAAAACATATGATACACTTCGTTGGAACATTAAGAAATTCTCCCACTACTTTTGTAATAGAATATACATTATTGCACCAGAAATAATATCTCCAGCTCTCTTCGAAAGTTTATCGTATTTACTCACATGTAGTAAAGTTGCTGCATAGTTAGTAACACCTCCATAACTTCAGAACAAAATGTATGCCTCAAAATCAGTAACACGATAGAAAATTCAATGAATAATTTTCACGGAGAAAATGAGGACAATGCCTTCGGCGCGACCGAGCGAGGTGGGGCAGTGGTTAGCACACTGGACTCGCGTTTGGAAGGACGACGGATCAAATCCGCGTCCGGCTATCCTGATGTAGTTTTTCCGTGATTTACCTAAATCGCTCCAGGCAAATGCCGTGATGGTTCCTTCGAAAGGGCACGGCCGACTTCCTTCCCCATCCTTCCCTAACCCGATGGGACCGATGACCTCGCTGTTTGGTCCCCTCCCCAAAATCAATCAATCGATCAACCTTCGGCGTGTGGTGGCTAGCGATTGGCTATATACAGTGCGATCCGACTTCCAATTTGTAGCACTTTATCTTGCGTTCATTCGTCACAGCAAACAGGAAAGAATGCAGGATTTGAAGTAACAGAAAAAACACATACTGCAACAAATAACGCACCTTATTAAACTGTAATTTTAGGTGTCATCGGACCGGCGATTACAGTCAAAGATAGCCTCTAATAATCTCGCGACACTACGGCATATAGGATACAGTTTAGAATCTGCTCTTAGCCTCTCTCATGATACAGCTCCTCGAAGCTAAACGTTTGCTTCTGTACTGTTAATTTTGAAATCTACGTCTTAAGGGCAAAGACATTTTGATCTGCAAAACTTTCGTGCTTCTGTCACATCCACCATTACGAACCAATATGAATAGAAGGGAAGCATACAGTTTGTACTGAACATAAACCTCCCTTCTCAGATCCTACAATATTCACCCATATTCTTTCTCTTATCGAATAAAGCGGCGTTTCATTTATTTATTTTTTCTTAATTATTAACTGCGTATCTGCGTGTCAACTTCTGTAAGGCAACGTTGTCCAGCAAGGAAGGAGGTCAAATGCCAAGGCATTCAGTCTGTTTGTTCTTACAAAAATCGTAAAAAAAATGTCTAATCAAAGTGTTATGTTTGCACGCTATGAGGTTCTTTAGTGGAAACAGGAGCGAGCAATAGCTGCTGTTCATGAACAGAGAATGTAGATATTAATTTATTCCACATCTAATATCAAACAGTAAAAGTAATACATAACTGTGTTGCTGGATTTCAGCGTCAGCAGCTTACATTCGATTTGCATGTTGAAACATTTACAGACAAACGTTTAATGACTCTGTCACTCTTCAAATGGCTCTGAGCACTATGGGACTTAACATCTGAGATCATCAGTCCCCTAGAACTTAGAACTGCTTAAACCTAACTAACCTAAGGATATCACACACATCCATGCCCGAGGCAGGATTCGAAACTGCGACCGTAGCAGCAGCGCGGTTCCAGACTGAAGCGCCTAGAACCTATCGGCCACAGCGGCCGGCTGTCACTCTTCAAGGTGTATTCAGAAGATGTCGAGCCCTGGCCACTATGGAAGTCTGTAAATGTCATTCGATTGGTAAACACATAAAATGGGACCAGTGGATGAACATCCACCTCTGGAGCGCCGGAGAGGAGACGCCTGCATCTCATTGGCAGTGGCGTAGTCGTTCGTGGCAGCGCACTGGTGTCGCGGTGGTGGCTGTATGGAATTCAGTGACGTATCTGGTGACGCCCATATTTGAAAGCGTGGCCGATCGGATAGGGACGATACCGCAGAAAGTCCATTACCAGCGGTAGTAAGATGACTGTGCTTTCTCTAATCCCCCTCCCAGTTTCTTTGAAAACCGTGTAACCAAAGTAGTGCGATGCATGAAGTAACTCTGTTCTTGTGGTGTCACCGCCAGACACCACACTTGCTAGGTGGTAGCCTTTAAATCGGCCGCGGTCCGTTAGCCCGTCGGACCCGCGTGTCGCCACTATCAGTGATTGCAGACCGAGCGCCGCCACACGGCAGGTCTAGAGAGACTTCCTAGCACTCGCCCCAGTTGTACAGCCGACTTTGCTAGCGATGGTTCACTGACAAATTACGCTCTCATTTGCCGAGACGATAGTTAGCATAGCCTTCAGCTACGTTATTTGCTACGACCTAGCAAGGCCCCATTATGATTTGCTATTTATCTTGTGATGCATGTACCGTCAGACCGATGTTCACCAATTATGGATTAAAGTTAAGTATTCCAGAAGCTACGTACCTTTTTTGCTAGTCTCTATTCCTCTAACTGTTCCAGACCTCACGCCAGCCTGCGTGAGCTTAAACGCGTGCCTTTCGGCTTCCTCTCATAGTGGCTTGGCTGTATTGCCAAGTCACAACAGTTCTAACTAGCAGCACAATAGTCACAAAATAGATTATTACTTAGATCACCGTCCCTAAAATAGTATACTCAGTATTTCACTAAGAAACGTCAGGTAAATGCTGCGATTTTTCTTTCAACAAAGACGCATTTTTTACTCTTCCACCCCTGTCAATCTGAGTTCCGGTTTTCTTTACAAAAGGTAATTATGTGCTAATTACGCATGACGAAGCAACAGTGAAATTTCCTTCTTCATTTCAGGACGTGCCTTTTTCGCAGTAGCAAACATCTAGAGCCAGCTCCAAGCTTGAGAAGTCTCGATCAGCAGCTGACCGAACTAAGAAGAGATTAAAAGTCGTAGTAATTTTTTGTGTTTTATACATAAAAAGTATTTACTGGCTCAGCTTCTCCAAGATACAATATTAATCTGAAGATCCTAGAGTCAGCTTTCTGTAATGTTTTGGTTTGCTGAGAAATATTATAAAATTACTACAGAGCAGAAAACTAGAAACTATTACATTAGTTTCCTTCATAGTGTGACCCCTCTGTACTACACTACTGGCCATTAAAATTGCTACACCAAGAAGAAATGCAGATAATAAACGGGTATTCATTGGACAAATATATTATACTAGAACTGACATGTGATTACATTTTCACGCAATTTGGGTGCATAGATCCTGAGAAATCAGTACCCAGAACAACCATCTCTGGCCGTAATAACGGCCTTGATACGTCTGGTCATTGAGTCAAACAGAGCTTGGATGGCGTGTACAGGTACAGCTGCCCATGCTGCTTCAACACGATACCACAGTTCATCAAGAATAGAGACAGGCGTATTGTGACGAGCCAGTTGCTCGGCCACCATTGACCAGACGTTATCAGTTGGTGAGAGATCTCGAGAATGTGATGGCCAGGGCAGAAGTCGAACATTTGCTATATCCAGAAAGGCCCGTACAGGGCCTGCAACGTGCAGTCGTGCATTATCCTGCTGAAATGTAGGGTTTCGCAGGGATCGAATGAAGAATAGAGCCACGGTTCCTAACACATCTGAAATGTTTCTAATATCGCGTTATAATTTCATGTATTGACTCGTTACATGACCATGGAGACTTCTCCTTAATTTGGTCCCACGGAACAATAACTAAATAAATAAATAAATGTAACGTCCACTGTTCAAAGTGCCGTCAATGCGAACAAGAGGTGACCGAGACGTGTAACCAATGGCACCCCATACCATCACGCCGGTTTATACGCCAGTATGGCGATGACGAATACACGCTTCCAATGTGCGTTCACCACGATGTATCCAAACACACGGATGTGACCATCATGATGCTGTAAACAGAACCTGGATTTATCCGAAAAAACAACGTTTTGCCATTCGTGCACACAGGTTCGTCAATGAGTACACCATCGCTGGCGCTCTTGTCTGTGATGCAG
Organism: Schistocerca piceifrons; assembly: GCF_021461385.2. Taxonomy (NCBI): domain Eukaryota; kingdom Metazoa; phylum Arthropoda; class Insecta; order Orthoptera; family Acrididae; genus Schistocerca; species Schistocerca piceifrons. Next base: position 844,951,839 of record NC_060149.1, on the reverse strand, counting down.
CGTCAAGGGTAACCGCAGACATGGTCTCCGAGGTGATAGTCCATGCTGCTGTAAAAGTCGTCGAACTGTTCGTGCAGATGGTTTTTGTCTTGCAAACGTCCCCATCTGTTGACTCAGGGATCGAGACGTGGCTACACGATCCGTTACAGCCATGCGGAGAAGATGGCTGTCATCTCGACTGCTAGTGATACGAGGCCGTTTGGATCCAGCACGGCGTTCCGTATTACCCTCCTAAACCCACCGATTCCATATTCTGCTAACAGCCATTGGATCTCGACCAACGCGGGCAGCAATGTCGCGATACGATAAACCGGAATCGCGATAGACTACAATCCGACCATTATCGACGTCGGAAACGTGATGGTACGCATTTCTCCTCCTTACACGAGGCATCACAACAACGTTTCATCAGGCAACGCCGGTCCACTGCTGTTTGTGTATGAGAAATCGGTTGGAAACTTTCCTCGTGTCAGCACGTTGTAGGTGTCGCGACCGGCGCCAACCTTGTGTGAATGCTCTGGACAGCTAATTGTTTGCATATCTCAGCATCTTCTTCCTGTCACTTAAATTTCGCGTCTCTAGCACGTCACCTTTGTGGTGTAGCAATTTTAATGGCCAGTAGTGTAATATGGCACTATGAGCAAACAGTGATGTGGAAGACATCCTGTTAACATTGTTTTAGAACATTCCCGTCACTAATAATCTATTCCAAAATGACACGTATTCCTTATTTTTCTTTCTGTGTTTAATTTTTACATCGTGCTGCCACGAGTGTTGTGGCATCCAGAAATAAGACCTCTTTATATATTTTCTTTAAACATGCAGACAGACAGTGAAATAAGTACACGAGTGTTGTGGCAGCCAGAAATAAGGACTCCTCATATGTTTTCCTTAAACAATGCAGACAGCCAGTGAAATAAGTACACGATGCGAGCCCGCAGAGGCAACCTGCCGCTCGCTAGTATCGGCTGTCGTCTCCGTCAGTTAGCTAATTTTACCTGCCGCCTCAGCCACTAGTAGCGACGCGTAACGGAAGTTTTTACGATGCGGTCGCACGTGTAGTCATGACACACCGCTGCTAACTTAGTCACAGCTGTCGCTGCCAGTCTCGCCTCCTGGACGAACATCTGCTTGCCGCTACAAACGATTCTGCGTCACATAAATAATAAATTACTGACAAACGTCTATAAAAATAGCTAAGAACAACGTATTCAAATTTTGCGTCGCATATATTTTCATGATTAGTCGGCCTATAAGACACACAGATCAACTAATAATATTCACAGAAATACTTCGTACTTACTGAAAAATTGCAGTGCAGGTCCACTGCTAGAAAGGTGTTTTTCTCTCGTCCCATACGCGAATAGAAAAAAAAATTGGTTCAAATGGCCCTGAGCACTATGGGACTTAACATCTGAGGTCATAAGTTCCCTAGAACTCAGAACTACTTAAACCTAACTAACCTACGGACATCACACACATCTGTGCCCGAGGCAGGATTCGAACCTGCGACCGTAGCGGTCGCGGGGTTCCAGACTGAAGCGCCTAAAACCGCGAGGCCGGCTACGCGAATAGAAGAAACCAAAGTACAGCAAATCTTGTTTCCTTCTTCCTCTTCTTATTCTTCATCTTCTTCTAGTTGCGCTTCTCCCATGACCCGGGTTCGTGTTTTGTTTGGTTCCGATATTTCATGATTTGGCCCTCATTTGTATTCGCTTTGTGGCCGGATACCATAGTCATCATTTAAGGAGAAAAATCATGTGTAATATCGGTCTGTGAATCGTGCAAACTAGGTTCTGTGTGTTTCCATATTTTAGCTAGTTATATACCCTGTTTTTTGAAGCGAAGATAGGTGACCAGCAAGGCGTTTTCCTAAACGAACTTGGATAACCTCCTAAAAATTACACCTGGGGTGTAAGATAATTAGTACAGCAAGCACATACGATTCTTGCGTGGTTTCCTCTATTTTGCCTTAATCGACACTAGCATTTCGAGAGTAAATTGAGCGAAATAATGGTCTTCCTGAGAAGTTTGTCTTCTTAGCAATGGTGTCCAACCGCACTTAATTCAAAGACAAAACTGTGGGTGAAATGGTATGGGACTTAACTGCTAAGGTCATCAGTTCCTAAGCTTACACACTACTTAATCTAAATCATCCTACGGGCAAACACAAACACCCATGCCCGAGGGATGTCTCGAACCTCCGCCGGGATCGACCGCACAGTCCATGACTGCAGTGCCTCAGACCACTCGGCTAATCCCGCGCGGCGCACTTAATTCAGCGTCGCATCGTACTCAACGCTAGCTTCCTAGCATGAGATAAATAAGGCAAACAATTGTAGCAACAAAATAATAACTGCCTTCTCACAAATATACAGGGGAGTCAGAAACAGTCTGAAAATCTTAGAAAGGTGATGCAGGGTAGATTGTGCCGACAATAAATGTTAAGGAAAATATTCGATACGTTCCGCAGTTTCCAATTTAATTAGAAAAACGGAAGGGCCATGCAAAAACACCTGCCCACTAACATTATGAACATTAGTGTCAATGTTGTCTACAGCTTTATAAATTGTGTGGCTTGAACGCCTGCTCCTCCTGTAGCAACGCGGCATCTCTGTGGCTCCATACTGCTGCTCGTGCGGCTGCTCGGCAACTGACGCCGCCTGGTGACAAACGTTATTCATGCAGCTGCTGTTATCAAGCCCACAACATCCTGCTGCCGCGCGATATCAGTATACGCTTGCGCAACAGGAAGTGAATTATAGCGCACCGCGTATGTCACTTCAGCGAGCCTGCCAGACACAAATATTCTCACTTTTTCTCATAGCGTAGAAGATAATGGGCGAATCTCCTCAGTCGTTCGCTCTGGTTCGAGCCTTGCTGCTGAGCCATGTCCAGTTTTTGTTACCCTCTCTTATTCGCTTTGAGGAAAGCAAACGAAAAGCACGTTTGGCAACACCGTTTCTGGCAGGCTACTCCATTTGAGCATCAACGACCTGATTGGTTGACTTCAATGCTAATTAAATCGGAAACGATACAGGGTACCGAATTTTCTTCTTAACAATTATTTCTCAGCAAAACCAGCCCTAAAACATCCTTACAAGCTTTTTAGACTGGTTCTGACTACCCTGGTGTATAAAGACCAAGGTACGTCGTAGAAAATTGTAGATTCAGAAACAGTTTCATTTGAATTTGTCAGTGTTTTTCTGCGAGATGGACATCATAATTCTGGACGTCTAGATGAGAGTCGCAATCACATAATATGTAATTTGTTAGACGATCGATACATAGCTATTGAGCTGGAGATTAGGAAGGGATAACGGTATATGACATACGAGAGCAGCCGGATGACCAGTGGAAATGCGTAGGGCGCGGTTGTGTCTGTTCTGGTCACCTTTCGCTGGGCATTTCCATTTTTTGTACTGATACACTCAGGCAACAGGGTTAACAGTCGTTGCCATGACCTGACACTTCTCTCAAATGGATTTGGCTCCAAAAGCAAGCGGGTGCTTTTCTCCTTCTTCAATACGTTTTTTTCTCGGCCAGTTTCGGTTGAAAAATGTGGAACTTGTGGGACATCGTGGAATATTCCCGCTTCTGCCCCCTGTAGTTTCATTGTGTTCCGATATGTAGTGGAGTTATACATAACCTTCAAAATGGTGAGAGCTGTCTTTCGGCGGAAAACCAGAGCATCACAGATCTTCATAGGCGTTTGCAGAATGTCTGCGGAGACATGGGAGTGAACAAAAGCACGGTGAGTCGTTGGGCGAGGAGTTTGTCATCATCGTAAGATTCTGAAAACCTGTTCGATCTCCGGCCTGCTGGCTGGCCGCACACAGCTGTGACCCCTACAATGTTGCAACATGCGGCCACTCTCATTCGAGGTGATTTACGGGTCACAATCAAACACGTCGCTGCTCAACTAGACACCTCTGTTTGATGTGCTGACAGTCTCGTCCACCAGTAGGGGTACTCAAACGTATACACCCACTACGCCGGCTGCAGAGCGGTTCTAGGCGCTTCAGTCTGGGACCGCGCGACCGCTACGGCGTGCAGGTTCGAATCCTTCCTCGGGCATGGATGTGTGTGTCCTTAGGTTGGTTGGGCTTAAATAGTTCTAAGTTCTAAGGTACTGATGACCTCAGATGTTGAGTTCCATAGTGCTCAGAGCCATTTGAACCATTTGGACCCCCACTACGTTCCGCACCACCTAACAGAAGACCATAAAGAGCAACGAAGGACCATCTGTGCAGAATTTCTAGCGCGTTGCGGGACTGATCGTGATAAATTTTTTTTGCCGAATGTCGTCACAGATGTTTCTACCGAGAAACAAAATGGCAATCCACTCAGTCGCGCCACAGCACCTCTTCTCGGAAGAAGAAGACGGGAGTCGCATCCTGACCCGGTAAAGTCAGGGACTCTGAAGGGATTATTATTTTTTAATACTCTGCCTCATTGTGCAAGGATCAACTCTTAAGTGTATTCCGGTATCCTCAGGAAACTGAAGACACGACTGTAGCGTGTTCGTCACCACAAAAACGCAAACGATCTTCTCCTATTCCACGACAACGCAAGGCCTCACACAAGTCTGCACACCAAAGTAGAGGTCACAAATCTTCAGTGGACTATCTTCCTCATCCGCTCTAAACCCAAGATCTCGCAACTTTAGACTTCCGTCTGTTTGGTCCGATAGAGGATGCACTCCGCGGGAAGCAGTACGTGGATGATGAGATCATTGATGCACCAAGACGCTGGCTCTGACGTTGACCAGTAGAGTGAAACCCTGCAGGGCATACTGGCCCTATTAGTAAGGCGACGTAAGACCGTCGCATTGAACGGAGGTTTTATTGAAAAATAGGGGTTTGTAGCTGAGAGAGCGGGGAATAATATGGTGTACTGGAATCATGAATGGAATCAACCTGGTTCCGGAAAAAAATGTGTTGCATTACTGGTTGAACGTCCCGCACACATGACGGTATGACGGACGGCTGTGTATCCAGAGGTATGAATCTTTGATAAAATCATTTGGTTATCGTTATAATGTTTTACACTAAGTGTTTATAAGTACGGCATAGGTATACTTTAGCATACTGATCTGTACTGCGCGACGATAGTTCATCTTTCGGTAATGGGGTTACAGTGGTCTTGAAGGGTACTTTAAGAGTGTTCGTATTCCAGATGTACCACAATGCGGCAGATAAAATAAGCTCTTCCGTCTTTTTAGTTGTAGGATAGACTGCTGTAATGTGTTGATTCTTGTCCGCATGAATTTATTAACGCAGAAAGCCTTTCGCATCTGCTTAGCCACTGCAATACGTTCTTCACGTGTGAGAATGACAGTGGAGTCGTCTGCATATACTTGCAGTACTAGCTTCACAAAACTGAACACGAATTCCACTATAGTGTTGGTGGAAGCATCTCATAAGGGGCTCTGACAGTGGGCAGTCCCGTCTAATAGATCTTTGGATAGATACGTAACTGGCAAAGGATTGGCTACGTTTCATCCTGGTGTAATGCTACATAATGTTGAACGGAACGATGCATTACTATAGCTTACACAGTATAGGTCTTTTCAAAGTCAACAATAACTGTGTCTAAGAGAATGTCATCGTTCAGTGCTAAGGCGACAATCCCCTTTAAGTGGCCAAAACTTCCATCAGAGATAGACGTAGGATGGCACTACGGTGATGGGGACCGAAAATGTGTGGAGAGACGTTTCGAACTCTACTTTTCAAAGCTCGAGTACATAACCTACAATACACGATTAAAAGCATCATAGCTCTGAAATCCGTAATAGACGAGCTTGCAGCGTTTTCGAATACCGCGCTGTTATTCCGTTGGTACATCTCTCCGGTATACGGGACCAGTCAGCAACTAGTTACTGATTGCTCTCAGACCTTCTCGAAAGAGATATCTGTATTTATTGTCAATTTGTACTGGTAAAATACTTTACTTCTCGGAGCGTTTTTGAAAGCGTGCTGTAAAGGGTTTAAGTAATTTTTGCACTGATATTCTAGGTCCCCGCCTCCCTAGCTCGACTCAGAGTAAACCGGTTCAAATCTTGGTGGTGGATGAATTTTTTACTGGCAATGTTTAGTCGGTGACGGAAGGAGTGATGGTGGCGTAACATCTTTGATTCAGTCCTTTCGCCAATGTTCTGTATTAAATTTCAAACCCCTCCTCAGCGGTTCATGACGTGAGACCGTGGGACACTGTTGTCGTGATCCGTCCGTCGGATGGTGACTTTAAATTTCTCGGCCTCCTAGGGGCTCATCGAGATGAGAAGGCTTTCTGCCGGCACCGGGTTTCACCCTCTCCCTTCACTTCATCCTTAACAATACAAAACCCAACACTATACTCTACAAACACACTTCACACACCGATACTCACTTGATACTTCGTAACAGATCGGAGGAAGGCAGCGGCAGACCACCTCCACTACGAGCGACGGTGCAGGATTCCCGCTTCTGCTCCACCGACGCTCATTGTCTGAGAATGGGACTATTTATGTACGTGTATATTGTAGGTCCATCCTCTAAAACTCATTCATCCATGCTTCAGCGCCCTTAGGTGAGACATTAAAGTTAACATATATTATGGTAAAATAAGGCTGTATGTAATACTTCCTATCCATCTGCTTAGCGTAACTGGAAGCAGTACGAAATTCTGTTAGGTATACTTAAATATATATTTCTATTTTTATTTACTGCATTATGGATACAAGCCCTATCATTTCTCAAACGAAGGTGACTCATTGCATTGAAAATTCCCTAAACAATGGTATTTTTTTAAAATTCTTAACTCTTATAATACAATAATAAAGATATTAATGTATACAAAATACGCAAGCTAATATACCCGTAGAGTGCAACAGATAGAAGCTGACTGCTAGAAGGAGCCTGCCATGTCTCTGGCAGCCGCGTAATACTAGTTCAAATGGCTCTGAGCACTATGGGACTTAACATCTTAGGTCATCAGTCCCCTAGAACTTAGAACTACTTAAACCTAACTTACCTAAGGACATCACACATATCCATGCCCGAGGCAGGATTCGAACCTGCGACCGTAGCAGTCCCGCGGTTCCGGACTGAAGCGCCTAGAACCGCATGGCCACCGCGGCCGGCTGCAATACTAGTTCCTTTTGCCTCCAAACAGATTAATGTTAAGCTCTGCGGGATGTGCGCGGCATCTTCTTAAATTTGACGTAAAGCTAAGAATAGTACTCTTTTGTTGTTTTTCCCACTAATTCACCTGCTTCGCGAAACGTTTTCACATGTTGACTATTTTGGTTTTGTGTTATTTAGCCTACGTTCTATACTTGAGGCTTATATTACACGTGATTCCTTAGGTGCCTATCACAGCTCCGAAAGCTGTATTTACAATAGAGTTTTTCGAGTGAAGATAAACGAGCAGGCACCATGACCGTGTAAACCTTTAATAAAATGTTACATTCCGTGTGGTTCATGCAGATTAGGGCTCGGCGTACACTGTCTCATCACTTTTGTCACAAGGTCCTTCTATACGCAAAAAGAAAAAAATACGGCGTTCTACGAAGGAATAATCCAAATGTGACGGAAATCAGTAAATTTTATGTACATGTACAGACAAATAATTCATTGCAATTTCAGAAAAACTGGATAATTTATTCAAGGGAAAGAACCTTACAAACTAAACAAGTGAATAACGCGTTGGTCCACCTCTTGTCCTTACGCAAGCAATTATTCGGCTTGGTGCGTATTGAGAGAGTTGTTGGATTTCTCCTGACACATATCACCTCATATTCAATCCAGTTGTCGCATTAGATCGTCAAAATCCATAGCTGGCTGTAGGGAACTGCGTTATTGACTTGCACAGTTTGTGAAGATCTTCCTCGTGTATAAATCATCCAGTTTTTTTTCTGAAATTTTAATCATTTGTCTGTCTGTAGAAGTACATAACATTTACAGAATACTTCGATCCATTCGTATAATTCCTTCGTGGTGCGGTTTCTTTTCTTCTTTTTTTCCACTGCATTGGGCAAAGGTTAATCAAACTTTCTCTAGTTGAGAGGACCCCACGAGAAATGTGTAATCGTATGACAATGAATCTTTTAGGAACATTTGTAAGGACACGGGAAGATAAACAACGAGTAAACCATTGAAATAAACACATTTCAAAGCGAGAGGGCAACCTTTATTAATTGCGTACCATGTCTGCATTTCATATTGCACACGTTGTTCAATGTGACGACCATCTACATCGATGACGGCCTGGAACGTCACTAGAGACACCATTTCACAATTGTTCACAGCAATTTTCGAAATTTGCTCCTTACTGGCTAAAACGCAGTTAAAATCGAGTCCCACATTCATCGGCGTTCGAAAATTACTAAAAACCTCTGTAATTTCCCATTTATGAAAATTCCATCTGTCTTGTTTGGCCATAGATTTAGATTTTTCGTAAATCTCGAAGTCTCCGTGTTGCTCCACTCTTAGACAGGTAGATGGCGTTTGGAGTGCACAGAATGTCACGTTTATGTAAGATGGAAGTTCGTGCTTCATTACCGACACCCACTGTTCAGGACTGTAGGATTGCAGGAGCTGCTACTTCTTGGAAAAAGTCGATGTCTGGTGTACCCAAGTACTACTGTAATTCCTGAAACTCGTCATGTGAAGTTACTCGACTGAGGTTAACCATTGCTATTCTACACGTCTATAGTGATTTGCACATCATTTTTATATTATTATCAAATTAACCGTAGTTCGAGTGACTACTTGCTACGCTGACGGTGCTTTACAGATGAAGTTTTTGTTCCCTTAAATACCGTCGCGGCTATGTTAATATCGGTGAATCGAATTCTACTTCCGATTTACAATTTTCTTTCTGCAGTTTGTTAAGTGCGAACTGTTTTCTTTCACTTGCCTTATCACTGTTGTCTTACTGTAGCTTTAACGTTCATTTGAATTCAGATTTTTGTCAAAAGATTGTCTTTGCGTTCGTATCCCATCTCAAACTACTGCGCCCTACAGCGTTATATTCCAACGAGATGGGTGGTAAAGCATGAAATTTCCCGTACTTGTCAAGTTTTGCATTCGCTTAGCGTCGGATACAACTCAGTTCTGTGGTCTCGTGAGGCTTCCTCCTCCCTTGTAAGGTTAATTATGAGTGGATACGCTCCTTAAGCCTTCGTTTGAAATTTCGCACCCCATTATATACACTAAAATGTACGTTTTTGACGATTTGGTACGACGTACCATATTCAGACAATGCCAAACTTACCGCTAAACACGTAAGTTTTCGCGTTCCATAAGTCTATGCTGCGATATAACATCGCTTCAGTGCACCTAGCCCAGATGTCGTATGAAAATTCGCCTCTCCTTTCAGAGGCTTCTCACATTCGTAGGCATGTTTCAACGTTATTTGAATTAACACAAACAGCAAAACGCACGCGTTTACTCAGCTGCTTTCGGGCACTCGTAGCCGTAAGAGAAATCGTATCAAAGGGTGTAATGTCGTGTGGACACATTAATAGTAGACACAAATTTAGTTCGCGTCGATCTTTCGGCCACACATTTCGACAAAGATTATGCCATCAATCTTTGGCTCCGCAAGCAGGAAGTGCAGTTCCATACAACCAGGTGTCTAAAATTAGTATATCAAACCAACCACCACGAAAAATTATTGCGTTAGCCGTATATTTCTGGGTATGATGGTGAAAAACTGCGACTATGGGAAATGTTTCATTACTGGAAGTCACCAGCCACTTTCATATTCATTCACTGCGCTTTTAGAGAAGTTACATGCCAGCAAATGTTTCACTATTCGTAGAAATGAACCACCGTCCTTTTTGACAAACGCGACTTATAAGTGTACACCGTAAGTCGAGTGGTAGCAAATTTGGTTATATCGACGTTTGTCGTGATTGCATAATAAAACTATTAAAGTGACTGATTGCTGTAATTATTGATTTCCAGCCGTCAAATCCTCTGTCATGCGTACTTTCTTAGTAACTTTAGATGTCTACTGGCGAGGAGCATTGTCTTCTCTGGAAAACACTTCAGAAATGCATAAATAGGAATAAATAATTTCACAATGAATGAACATATTGTCACTCAGTCAAGATAATCAGGAAGGACTTCCTAATCAGTTTCAACAGTCGTCAGGAACATTATCTACCATGGACTTGGAAGAATAGAATTAAAATTTTTCTGAACTAATTTGTAAAAAATCACATTGCATGGGCAGACTAAAACTTAAGCCATTATTTTTTGTAAAATGAAAGCAGTGTTTTATTAGTAAGTTGCTTCCTCGTTCGGCAGTCACTAAAGTAACTCAAAACGTAATATTCAGCACATGAATCACCTACAGACATCTATGTGTACGTTTGTGGTTACATCAGCTTTTTCTGCCGAAATTTCTGAACTATTAGAAGAATGGACTTGAACTTCAAAACACTGTGATTTCAATTCAAATCACGCTCTTTTTGATTTCATACGGTATCCTTAGATCAGTTCTAGCGTGTACTGGACTGTTTCTTCACAAGAGTACCCGTGGTTTCTACCCAACTGTAAACCTAAGCTGAGCCAGTACTCCAACCATAATTACGTTAGTGGTGCCTATTTAATAATTGTTGTCTTTCCTTTTGGGTCTCTATTGCAGAACGTTTAACATACAATGTAATTCACCATTAAACCTATCCTAGTACGATTTATGACCACGAAAATGATTGCAGCAATAGAAGATGCTCGTCATAACGTAACATATACGATTAAGTAGAACGTAATGAAAAGAAATACTATAAAGATGTAAAGAAGGAAAAGTGAGTCCCATATGTGTACTACACATTTGTTTTGACTCTAGACTCTAGCCACGTTTAAGGTTTCCTGGCTATCACGGAAAGACTTCGAGACTTCCCAGTTCTTCATCATGCATCTTAACCTAAACTATCATTAAAACAGACGTTTTCAGTGTGGGCAAAGCTTCATGGTCCGTTACGGCCATTTGGAAAAGACAGCCGTCACCCTGTGCCGTGGTCACGTTGCAAGATATTTTACAAAGTTGTCAGAATTAACGATCCCTCTTCTAGTGTGTGTGCGTGATGAAGGATGGCAAGAAAGTTAAGAAGGGATATTAGAATTTAAGAGCCCTCCGGGATGAAATCATCCATTTTCGTGTTGAATGATGTATTCTGATGTAAAGTAAAGAAAGAACATAATGTTCTTTCTGGGATGAAATTTATGTCCTGTTCTTTCGAAGTACATCAATATCTTCAAATATACTCCGCAAGCCACTTTCTAGCGCATGACGTTGTGTACCAATATTATCGATTTTCTTATCTAATCGTACGCTGACCTCTGTAATCTATTTTACGTTATTCTCACGTCCCTCAAACGAGGTATACAATGGTCTCAGCATAAATGTCTTTCTATAATACACGATTTACCCAACAGCGTTTCGTTAGAACTACCTCGTATTTCTTTCAAAGACTTCCATTTAAGTTCCATGAGCATTCTTATTACACTACCTTAGAGGTGTGCCTTTGAATTCGTTCCAAATCTGTTGTCATCCTTACTTGATACAAACTCTAATCTTTAGATTATTGACCGCACTAGCCTCTTGTATGCAGTTTCCTCTACAGATCCAATGCGTTTACCCAGAACCCTTCCAATGCCGAAGTTTTCCATTCACATTTCCTAATACTGATATTGAACATTTCACGTCGCTATCTTTACGTATTTATATAGCTTGACATTGTCAAGATGTACATCACTCACGTTGTAGTAAAATATTCTTTTTCTGTTACGGGCATTATTTTACATTCACCTTCCATTGTAACGTACTAGATTCTGCCAGTCAAATAATGATCAAGCCAACCACATATCTACGACGATAACCCGCCTCATCGCATCTTCACTAGTAGTCCACGATGTGGTAGAGTGTCGGATGTCTTTCGGATATCTAGCAAAACGGAAACGACCTGTTGACCGACATTTATTGTTTGTAGTATGTCAAGTATGACTAGAAGATAATGTGCTCCACGTGATTGGTTTTTTCTGAATCCGTGAAGGTTTATGAGAGACTCTTGTTTTCCAACAAGAACGTAATAATTTACGGGTTTCGAATATGTATACTGAGAACACGTACGACTCATTGTGTCATCCCAGGATGCGGTTGTAGATCAGTCTCATGTAATAAATTTTACGTAGAATATTTCAAATTCCATAACTACAGTATTGTAGTGAAGTGTCTATAACAATTATTTTGTATTTCCTTTGTACTCACATATATTCTTTCTCCGTGTTTCTATTAGTATCAAAGGTAATAACTGATTAGAAAAAAAATTATTTGCTTTAGTGTGTAACTGCGCTTTTATTGCGTCTAATGACTGCCTGTTTCGTTACCAAGTAGGATCATCAGGTTATCTTACGATCATAAACATCACACTGCTCATTTCAAGCATTCTGTACGAAACGTTCAGAAAATACATATAATACCTAACATACGGTACAAAGTGAAACCTTAAAATAAGCCAGCCTCTAAGATTGGCCCACTGACGTAAATCTCGTTATGCTAAACGTTAAGGTCGATGGTACGCTTTAAAAAGACCAAATTTTTCGCCAGAAGTGATGAGACTGACCCCTATGAACACAGGTTGTTTTCACCTTTTAAGAAAGTCACGGTATAAACTATATCTAAAAATAAAGTAGCATAAAACATCAAAGGTAACGACATAAATAATAAAACATAATAAGTTAAATAATCACCTCTATAATAAAATATTAACAGTAGAATGCACATTTAAGTTATTACACGTTCATCCATGGATTTCATACAGTGCGTTACACTATAAAATATTGATCTGACTGAGAACTGTTCTAATCAAACTTAATAGTATTATTTACTGAGTGCTAAAATTATTTATATAGCAAATGTATCCAGCATCCATAGAGAGAAGTGACGCAAAGGGGCTATGTATTACTCAAAAGCCGGCCGGAGTTGTCGAGCGGTTCTAGGCGCTAGAGTCTGGAACCGCGCGACCGCTACGGTCGCAGGTTCGAATCCTGCCTCGGGCATGGATGTGTGTGATGTCCTTAGGTTAGTTAGGTTTAAGTAGTTCTAAGTTCTATGGGACTGATGACCTCAGAAGTTAAGTCCCATAGTGCTCAGAGCCATTTGAACCATTACTAAAAAACCGTCAGTTGACAATCTTTGTCCGCATTTCCAGTTTCCCCAACAGCGGCCATCTGTAGGAAGACGCTCTCGGAGCAGCCGCGTCGCGCTTCCTCTACATCGTGTAGCAGTTCAGCAGCGTGCCACGGCCATCATTATCACTCCTCGTATGCAAAGTGTATTCGTGGTACTCATGGGAGACTACATCGATAGCTCTTAGTATTAGGAGAAGACCGCGAAACTCCACAACACTGATCCATGATTCCTAAGGAATATTTTAAATATATAGTGTAGTGTTTTTAATAGTAGGTTGGCCCGATGATGTTACCTGGTACCAAAACCGATAGTCATCAGACCAAATAAAATTGCGACAGACTAAAGCATGTATCTTTTTCTGGTTATGTTGGTCACTGTTCCAATATGTAATGTCTGATTATCTCCTACACAATCTACATCTACATGATTACTCTGCAATTCACATTTAAGTGCTTGGCAGAGGGTTCATCGAACCACAACCATACTATCTCCCTACCATTCCACTCCCGAACAGCGCGCGGGAAAAACGAACACCTAAACCTTTCTGTTCGAGCTCTGATTTCTCTTATTTTATTTTGATTATCATTCCTACCTGAAGTGTTGGCAGAAGAGCCAACACCGTGTTGCTAGAGGAGGCCGAAATGCACGCGTTTAAATACACGCAGACCGGCGTGAGGTCTGGAACAGGACAATGTCTTGAGAATTGCAATAAAGTACGAAAATCTTGTAATACTTAACTTTAATCCATAATCGGTGTACATCGCTCTTGTACAGATATAATCTCCATTTCAATATACACTGGTAATGGCGCCTTGCTAGGTCGTAGCAAATGACGTAGCTGAAGGCTATGCTAACTATCGTTTCGGCAAATTAGAGCGTAATTGTCAGTGAACCTTTCCTAGCAAAGTCGGCTGTACAACTGGGGCGAGTGCTAGGAAGTCTCTCTAGACCTGCCGTGTGGCGGCGCTCGGTCTGCAATCACTGATATTGGCGACACGCGGGTCCGACGTATACTAACGGACCGCGGCCGATTTAAAGGCTACCACCTAGCAAGTGTGGTGTCTGGCGGTGACACCACACTACCTATGTAGGTTGGGATCAACGAAATATTTTCGCACTGTCTCGAAATTTGGTAGAAAATCCGAAGAAATTCTGGTCGTATTTAAAGTACACAAGCGGCAAGACGCAGTCAATACCTTCGCTGCGCAGTGGCGATGGTACTGTTACCGACGACTGTGCCGCTAAAGCGGAGTTATTGAACGCAGTTTTCCAAAATTTCTTCACCAGGGAAGACGAATGGAATATTCCAGAATTTGAAACACGAACAGCTGCTAGCATGAGTTTCTTAAAAGTAGATACCTTAGGGGTTGCGAAGCAACTCAAATCGCTTGATACGGGCAAGTCTTCAGGTCCAGATTGTATACCCATTAGGTTCATTTCAGAGTACGCTGATACAATAGCTCCCTACTTAGCAATCATATACAACCTTTCGTTCACCGATAGATCTGTACCTACAGATTGGAAAATTGCGCAGATCGCACCAGTGTTTAAGAAGGGTAGTAGGAGTAATGCATCGAACTACAGACCTATATCATTGACGTCGGTTTGCAGTAGGGTTTTGGAGCATATACTGTATTCAAACATTATGAATCACCTCGAAGGGAACGATCTATTGATACGTAGTCAGTATGGTTTCAGAAAACATCGTTCTTGTGCAACGCAGCTAGCTCTTTATTCGCACGAAGTAATGGCCGCTATCGGCAGGGGATCTCAAGTTGATTCCGTATTTCTAGATTTCCGGAAAGCTTTTGACGCCGTTCCTTACAAGCTACTTCTAATCAAGCTGTGGGCCTATGGGGTATCGTCTCAGTTGTGCGACTGGATTCGTGATTTCCTGTCAGGAAGGTCGCAGTTCGTAGTAATAGACGGCAAATCATCGAGTAAAACTGAAGTGATATCAGGTGTTCCCCAGGGAAGCGTCCTGGGACCTCTGCTGTTCCTGATCTATATAAATGACCTGGGTGACAATCTGAGCAGTTTTCTTAGGTTGTTCGCAGATGATGCTGTAATTTACCGTCCAGTAAAGTCATCCGAAGACCAGTATCAGTTGCAAAGCGATTTAGAAAAGATTGCTGTATGGTGTGGCAGGTGGCAGTTGACGCTAAATAACGAAAAGTGTGAGGTGACCCAAAATGTGCGGGTGCAATACCATTCCCGAAGGTGGCAATATCTTCACCAATTCAACTGGAGCAGGAGAGAATTGTCTCCGATTTCCTCGTATACCAGCGATATTCTTCCTCCTTTTTTATCATCACAACGCAAATCCGCTTTGTGTCTTACACAAACAGGCCTGAACGTATTTCGCTTGCTATCGGGTGGGCACCTGTGCCGGGGAGGGGAGAGCCACCTGCGAAACTGGGCGACCCCGGAACCGCAGCGGCTCACCATTAACATAGTAATGACGAGTAACAAGCTACCTGCGAGGGCGAAGGGCTGCGGCCGAGGGGATGCTGGCGGGGGATCTTCCCAGCCGATAGCCGCACCTGAGCGCAGCAAACGCTCCCCTTCTCCCAGAGCTCAGAGCTAGCACCTGGCCGCTCGCCGTCATCCCCTGCTCCCTGCCGTCCTTTGTCTTTACCTCCTAATTCGGTTCAGCTCCTTCCCGTCCACATCAGCTACCTCATTACCTACTAAATTATCCGCAAAGCCGACGTTCATCCTGGAGTTATCAGATTCTTAGCAGCGCGTACAACTACCTGATTGTATGAGTAATAGGAGGAGTACAAAATTGTTAAGGCTTTCGTGGCCACTTGTTGACAAATTTCACACTGCCTTCTGTCTCGGGTTCTGTCTCTCTTGTTTGACGATTTCTCCAGCGTTTCGTCAACACGAGTGACTGCCATCGTCAAGGCTTCGCGCTCCATTGATGGTGGTGACTGGACACCTCTGGATTCCTTTTCGTCTCTTCTTCGCTTACGTCACATTAAAAAAGATTAATTCCACGGAGAAGTTGACCTTGTGTGTAAGATAGGGGCGCAGAGTAGATATAAAAGAAGCTATATCAAATTTATTTGTTCATGGATTGCTTTTTTAGATGAATCGTGAAAAATTCTGTCACATTATTAGGCAAAAATATTGCAGCAGATAATACATATTTATAGAATAATATTTCTCCACTTGGGCACAGAAAGGAATGAAATTTCAAATTTACGTTTGGTCATCTAGAACGTTCTAGGAGTAATGATTCTATAACACCCACATTAACAACGAGCATTCTTCGGGGTTGTAATGCAAACAGTAATTAAGGATGTATACTGTGCTTTGTAACACGTGCTTCTTAAAATAGCTTTCGAACTTTTCATCACTTACATTTTTTGCTAACCTACTGTCACTTAGCTAATAGGATAACGTCGTAATTTGCATGAAATGCGCCGGCCGGAGTGGCCGTGCGGTTCTAGGCGCTACAGTCTGGAGCCGAGCGACCGCTACGGTCGCAGGTTTGAATCCTGCCTCGGGCATGGAGGTGTGTGATGTCGTTAGGTTAGTTAGGTTTTATTAGTTCTCAGTTCTAGGCGACTGATGACCTCAGAAGTTAAGTCGCATAGTGCTCAGAGCCATTTGAACCATTTGCATGAAATGCTTTGAGTATGAACGCAAACGACGGAATTAAATTTACTAATAACGACGTACATCGGTAAATGATGGAGTGCTCGCTATCAGAGGCAAAATGTGTGCCTCATGATAATACGGATCAGTGAATTTCATGAAAATTACATAGCTTTATCCATTATATTTTATATAGTGAAGCAGATTCAAGCAGGCCCTTATTGTAAAAAATGAGAGTGAAGATACTTTCATCTCACCGGAAAACGCTGCCGAATCGCCTATCCTTCCAGTACTCTGTCATATAATGTTACATGTCAACCAGAAATTAAGTAGACTGATGATAAATACAGAATGATATTGTGGCAAAATAAAATCCAGTCGTAATGTATTAAGGAGCATGGATAATGAATTTAGATCTTTACGTGAAAACTGAAAACACTCACAAACAAAACCTTAAACACTGTACTAAAACCGACGCGGCAGTCTAATTTACGTATTTTGTTGTTCAGAAAGGAAAAGAAATCCTCACCATGCAAGACGGCCGCTCGTCCCTCCAGGTGCTCGCTTTCGTTTGACCTGCTGTTGACTTCTCAAGTGATTACTGTTGGTTTTGTGCTTGTTGACACACAGTAAACAGCAATCACTTCAGAGGTCAACAGCAACTCAAACCACTGCGACCATCGGAAAGTTAGGAGAAGGGTTGGGCAGGTTCAGACGAGGGAGAAGGTCCCGTTGAAATAGCATGTCATTGCTGACGGAGGAAGAATTCAGGTGGCATAAGACATATCATGTCATTTATAATCGTCTTACTGAGGAGAGATTTGCGGTTTCGACCTAAATTTAATTTAGCAATATCTGATAGTCCTTAATCACGATGCAAAGGAGGAATATGAGACATAATAATCCAAAAAACGAGCTTCCTTTGAAAATTCCTGATCAGTATGCCTTGCCATAGTGAAGTACACTTCAGCTTTTACAGTAGCATTCGAGCTAACTTCGATGACCTGGTCGAACGGTTTTCCATATTATTTCGATAAGTACAGGTAAAAGATAATAATTTATCAAAAGAAAAAAATATACGTCCATCGCTAGTAAGAACAAAGTTCTTCCAAAACTTAATGGTCGTTAGATGATTGGAAAACACGCCGAGTTTTCCATACGGAGCTCTCTCTTTGCACTGGAGTGTACGCTGTAAATCTACTAACAGTATGGCTAGCTGGGACACGAATTGAGACAGTCAGAGGTCGAGGCTGCAGACAGAATCCTATTGTTTTAATTTGCCAGGTTCTTCCAAATGGTCTTTCTATTTTATGTGTGTTTATATACTATAGAGATCCTAACTTGTTAAGACTTTCATCTATACACAACATATACAACGCTTTGTTCTGTCCCATCAAGGAAGGAATGCTGCCTGAGAAGGTGCCCTGTGTAAACAAGATTCTAAGACAGCCAACATGTTAGGCGTTTGTTGAATAACACAGTGCAACACATTGTCATTGAAAATTTGTAAATTACTTATATTTAAGATTTATGCATTTATTTGTACATCATATGATGAAAATAGGGTTTAAAATAAATACTTAGCTCTGTGTATTGCCTTTTGGTTTGTGTCCCGAGTGCTTGGTCCGACGTTTATTTAACGATTTTGCCGACGTCTCGTTACCGTCTATTGCTGATGTCGGACATCGACACATGCGAAATTTAATGAAATATGATAGTTTTTGGTAACTAAAATTGTTTTTGTGGCATGCCGTTAGTTTATTACTGGTTGCAAAATATTTTGTCTTTTAACGCATCACGAAATATACGCTATCGTCGCAGCTATTAACCCTAGAATAAAAAGATTCAAATTCTGGGACATTAGTAGCAAGGTGGGGTAAAAATGTGGTGGCTTTTTTCTAAATTATTTCTGTTAAAATAAAGATTCTTGAGTAATATAAACCAATAAACAAGGAATATGCAACATTTATAACAAAACATTGTTAATGCTTTACAATATAACAAAGTCAATAATAATTAAAGTGTCAATGTATTTTATTACATCATTGTTGCCAACTATGGAAATATGAGATTGTACTTATCTTTCGCATTATGTTGACCTTTTTATTACAACATTTCGAAACGCAGTAGAACATATGATAAAACATCAGAAGAATCATTGAAACAAATAAGTATGTTTTCGCAGAGTATGACAAATAATGTGTGTATTGGTAAAAAATGTGAAGCTAAGAACTAGCAATAAAAAATAGTTCATTATGTAAGAGGAAATAAAGATTTTAAAAATTCATTCGAAGTCCGATGAAATTTTGAATACATAAAACATTATCAAACCAGATTGTCGTACTAACTTAGACAAATGTTTTTCCGATGTGCCTTGAACATTGGTTTCGAACAGACGCAGCATTTAAAGGAACTGTTCCGCTCTTCTTTTCGATTGCAAAGAAAACAAGACTTTTTTTTACATTGGTTCTGATTGTGTTGCTGATCCTGGAATATCTTTCCCAAAATGTGTCAAAATCTGTTCCACTATTATGTGAAGGACTTTCGGTAATTAGTTTTCGTGAGTCTGTCATTAATTTCTCCTTCGACATGCCCAAACGCCAATGACTTTAGAAAATACAGTACATAGCCCTTTATCCCTGACGCATCTAGAAGACCATACACATATCGCATAGGGCTGCATCTTTTTGTTTGTGATATGGTCTTACTGTGGCATAGTGAACCAAATACATCGACCCCCATTGTTATTATTGTAGAAATGTACTATGTTCGATTTCTTTGCCTCCTTATCTGCTTCACCTACCTGATGCATCAGAACAATAGTTTTATTGTTTTATACTTTTGGAATATATGACTCTAACTAGTTTTCTTCCCTGTTAATGGATGCAGACGAAGAAACTGGCTTATTCGTGGTCTCAAGCAGGGATTCTGGGATTTCTGTTTTGTTTTTACGTAAGGTACTAGCCATTGACAAATGTTTTTCAGCTACTTCACAAGAAGCAAACCAGTTGTCCATCATAACCTTCCTGTTGGTTCCATAAATATAATCGTACAATTTCGTCACATGTGTGTATGAATCAAACATCTTTATCTGAAGTTTATTTTCTTTGCTTCCATAAAATTAATATGTCTTCGTGTCACATAAAGAAGTTATCCTTAGCCCATATTTGTCCGGTTTGCTCGGCAAATACATTTTGAATTGACATCTGCTTTGAAAGCTAAGGACTGTCTCGTGAATGGTTAGGAGAGCTGAGGTAGTGTATAACACTAGCCTGGCGTTACTCAAGATAATGTTACCCTGTGAGAGGATTTTGAAATTCTGACCTCGTGTGTGTCTAACGGATAAAGGTATCGGACTGTAAGTTTGAATATATTGCAATTAAGAGAAAAACTAAACTGGCTCTAACTTTGGGGTTTAATGAAAATGAAATGCATATGTGAATGAAAAAAAGAAACGGTCGCCAGCCTAATTAGGCACATTAATTTGGAAATATAAGTTTAAGAAAATTGAATATCAGTTATTGAAGTTCCTTTCATTAATATTCTCTTTGAATAGCACACAGGATACAAATGGACACAGGGCACTCTGAGCTGAGTGTAGCAGCAGTCACCAATACTGCACGTACTAGTAATGATAGAAAGCAAAATTTGTACCAGACTCACACTAATAAGAGCTACACTCAGGGTTCTTACTTGAATCAGTTCTGAAATGTTACTACAAGAAGTGCAGAACTAAAATTTGCCAGAGGGTTGGTTGGTTGGTTTGAGGTAGGAGACCAGACAGCGAGGTCATCGGTCTCATCGGATTAGGGAAGGACGGGGAAGGAAGTCGGCCGTGACCTTTGAAAGGAACCATCCCGGCATTTGCCTGGAGCGATTTAGGGAAATAACGGAAAACCTAAATCAGGATGGCCGGACGCGGGATTGAACCGTCGTCCCCTCGAATGCGAGTCCAGTGTCTAACCACTGCGCCACCTCGCTTGGTTGGCCAGAGGGGGTTCTGGCTTAACTGACATACAAATACCACAAATAAAAATAAATAATACCACAATTACACTGTTTATACTCCTATTTATAGAAATGTATCAGATTTCCTTAGTAGCAGTAATATTCCAATTATCTTTCCAATATGAGAACAATGTGGTGGGGACCCATAAACTGATATTGCATCACTAGTCAAACTATATGATTATTTCAGCAGCAAAATTCAATTCAACTAAATTTAATTCTTAGCTTCACTTGGAATAGTCTATGTTTTTACTTTTCAAGGCAAATTATTCAACACTGAGCTCAATTAACTTCAAAAATTCGTTCATGATAGTAATAAAAGCTAAATTTAGTTTAAAATGGGTGAAACTTGTTTGCCTTTTTACATCACCTGTGAAGCAGGTATTTTAGACAGTAATATTTACACAGTCTGGCACTGAATTTTTGCAAAACGATACTTTGCAATAAATCGAGAGTATTTTAGTAAAATTCTAACCAGCTTCGTTTTTAATAATCCTTGCACATATGACAAAGGTAAATAAACAATAATAGTGCATTTGAAACAGGATACTCGGTTTTATAAACACTTAGGAGGGGGATCCTGCTTAGGTTCATGATCAGGATAAAAGTTATGGTACTAAACACAGGTTTATAGAACTTGGATTATTATTAAAAACACTCACACAAATTAACTGGTCCATGGTCTGATACATATCTGTATGCATGACGTTGATGGAGCGGTGGCGAAGTAGTGGTGGCAAGCGACGTGGAAGCTAACTGTACTCACGGCTCTTGATGTTTGAATGCTCTATACAATTTCTTCTTGGCGACGGATTTTTCATGTGTTAGAGCCATTCCTTATTGCAGAGAGTACCATGCAACAGCCAGATCCACATCCGAGGCAAAATTCCTTGCAAAGCGGCTTCCAGTTGCCTCCCTTGGCACCGTCGACGTGTACCGTGCAACGGCTAGCCACTAACTGCCTATCGTTCCCACCAAGTAGCCGCCCAGTTCGTCCGCCAAAACCACCTTTCACATTGCGCCAATGAACACCACACAACATAAAATACACACGTGCATCTCTTACATACCTACAAATTTAAATACTTTGGATAACATAGGAAATAGTAACTAAAGAAGAAAAAACCTGACAACTGCCAGTAGGGTCTGGACTCTGAGGGTTCCATCAGAACTTAATTATATGTATAAATACTTCATCTAAAGGTTTTTATGAGCGAGTCTGCGAATATCAAAATACGTGACATTAATGGCCGTATCTTTTGACTGCATGGACCGCAATCTTTAGTATTTGATATAAATTTCAGCTTGAAGATAGTTCATCCATACGTTTTTATGAGTGAGTTTGCGAATATCAAAATATGTGACATAAATGACCTGTCTTTTGACTGCATCAACTTCGAAGTTTAAATTTAATTCGCCATCGAGGGACCGTAACCTTTAGAATTTGACATAAATTTCAGCTTCATACCTCAATCCGTTCCTGAGAAAAAGGTTTCTTAACAGACTTAAAAACAGAGGGACAGACAACAAAGTGGTCGTATAAGGGTTCCGCTTTTACTGATTGAGATACAGAATCATAAAAAGAGAAGAAATACAGGGTGAGTCACCTAACGTTACCGCTGGATATATTTCGTAAACCACATCAAATACTGAAGAACCGATTCCAAAGACCGAATGTGAGGATAGGGGCTAGTGTAATTGGTTAATACAAACCATAAAAAAAATGCACGGAAGTATGTTTTTTAACACATCCTACGTTTTTTTTAAATGGAACCCCGTTAGTTTTGTTAGCACATCTGAACATACAAACAAATACGTAATCAGTGCCGTTTGTTGCATTGTAAAATGTTAATTACATCCGGAGATATTGTAACCTAAAGTGACGCTTGAGTACCACTCCTCCGCTGTTCGATCGTGTGTATCTAAGAGCACCGAATTACATAGGGATCCAAAGGGAAAGGTGATGGACCTTAGGTACAGAAGACACTGGAACAGCACATTACGTCCACATGCTAACACCTTTTTATTGGTCTTTTTCACTGACGCACATGTACATTACCATGAGGGGTGAGGTACACGTACACATGTGGTTTCCGTTTTCAGTTACGCAGTGGGATAGAGTGTGTCCCGACATGTCAGGCCAATAGATGTTCGATGTGGTGGTCATCATTTGCTGCACACAATTGCAATCTCTGGCGTAATGAATGTCGTACACGCCGCAGTACATCTGGTGTAATGTCGCCGCAGGCTGCCACAATACGTTGTTTCATATCCTCTGGGGTTGTAGGCACATCACGGTACACATTCTCCTTTAACGTACCCCACAGAAAGAAGTCCAGAGGTGTAAGATCATGAGAACGGGCTGGCCAATTTATGCGTCCTCCACGTCCTATGAAACGCCCGTCGAACATCCTGTCAAGAGTCAGCCTGCTGTTAATTGCGGAATGTGCAGGTGCACCATCATGCTGATACCACATACGTCGACGCGTTACCAGTGGGACATTTTTGAGCAACGTTGGCAGATCATTCTGTAGAAACGCGATGTATGTTGCAGTGCTCTCCGATACACACGATCGAACAGCGGAGGAGTGGTGCTCAAGCGTCAACTTTAGGTTACAATATCTCCGGATGTAATTTACATTTTACAATGCAACAAACGGCACTGATTACGTATTTGTTTATATGTTTAGATGTGATAATAAAACTAACGTGGTTCCATTTAAAAAAGACGTAGGTTTGTGTTAAAAAACATACTTCCATGCATTTTTGTATGGTTTGTATTAACCAATTACACTAGCCCCTCTCCTCACGTTCGGTCTGTGGAATCGGTTCGTCAGCATTTGATGTGGTTTACGAAATATATCCAGCGGTAACGTTAGGTGACTCACCCTGTATATAAATAAACTCGCCAGGAAACTTCTGTCGAGTCTTCTAATCACATTCTTTTCGCTGGTTGCCGTCAGCCGCCGTTTCCCATTGGTTTATAGATGGGGTGGTCGCAGAGCATTTAAGGAGACCATACATCGTACTGCACGCATCGTCAGGGCGTTTATGGAGGAAGGTCAGTTATCTTTCTGATCATTCCAAGATGTCCTACAAGCATTATATGCACCAGTTCATACCAGATGGCACAACCACTCATAGTTTGACAGGATATTTCGTGAAAAGTGGACATAACACTTCCTTTGTAATGTCTTAGACTTATGCGTGTGCAGAATTTTAAAAGTATGGTGTAAGAAAGATCAGTAGGAAATAAACGCAACCGAAGAGGTCAGACTTTGAAGTCGCATTGTGGAGGACGCCGGTTCAAATCCCCG
Source organism: Schistocerca piceifrons (assembly GCF_021461385.2). NCBI lineage: Eukaryota > Metazoa > Arthropoda > Insecta > Orthoptera > Acrididae > Schistocerca > Schistocerca piceifrons. Next base: position 844,927,723 of record NC_060149.1, on the reverse strand, counting down.
CCCTGCCATTCAGATACAGGTTTTTCCCTGCTTTGTGAAATTCGCTTAAGGTAAATGACGGGTTGGTTCTATTGAAAAGAATCGGCTGATTTCCTTTATAATTTTTCACCAATCCAAGCCTGTCCTCTGTCTCTGGTGAAATTATCGTCGACTAATACTAATCTTACTTCCTTATATCCGTTCTAACTGGCTTTTTTAGGTTTCCAGTAATCAAAAAACCCATGTACAATTTTTCATATGCACGATAATAGGAGACGGGTATTGACAATTGACTGCTGGTTAATCACAGTCATTGAGGGCATCTTCCGTAGCTGTTATATTTCTTTTGACGCTGTGTTACATGCAGTTAGAAAAACGTAGATTACTTCCCTCTTCCTTTGCTCTTTGGCTTTACAGTCATCTAATGACATCAAGTGCAATATCTATTCCTATAAAGTGATGTTTTGTGCTCGAGATTTCGTACAAAAGTTGACTGGATATTATTCCGCGTAACGTGAGCAACCATAATGTTTGATAACAGTTTCAAGATATTAAAACAAGATTTTCGGTTCATGATAGTACTAAAAAGATTATTTTGTAGTTTTGTTAACACAGGTAGCTTTTCGTCTATCAACATATTTGAGAAACAGTGTATTACAAAACTGAACCTGTACAATGTTATACGAAAAATTTAGCGTCAGCAACACCAGGATATTTACCGCCCAGGTAACGAAATAAGACAATGGCGCGATAACTATTAAGTTATCGGATTCTGAGTTTGTTTCTTATTTAAATATGTTGATTGATAATTTTTGTGCGTAAATCTATGTTTCTGTTTGTTTCTCATCGTGAGAAAGAATACCGCGATACGCCGACGGCAGCGCCTTCGTCGCTTTCTCCACAGATAATAGGCCGACCACTGCCACGCACTAACCTACGATCAGCGCGGTGAAGTCTGCCGACGTCTGTTAATGCTCTGCTGCTCTCTGCCCGCAACTGAATTACTTACAAATATAATTGTAATTGAAAAATAAATCAATATCATTGTGTTATCTGACTAACATGTAAAGAGATTATTTAACAGTATGCTTGCTACCGTGGTACTGTCAAGATCTATGTGTGAATACTACGTGTTAATAGCGACCACGGGAAGTGAAAATTAATTTTATTCGACTTCTCATTTAAGAAGCATACAGTGATCACTTATTTTTCAAGAATTTACTGAGATTATTTTCATCTTTTGATTGCTGTTTACCGCAGAAAATGTAAAATATTTGTTGGTTATTTGTGATTTACGAAAAATCTGGCAGTTCAGCAACATATAATTTACTGCGCTGCCCATACCCGAGATAGGCTTTATTCCTGACAATTTTCGGTGAAGTTAACATTTTTACCAGTGCAATCGAAAGTGCTTTTACTCAAAACAGTCTCTCGACGTCCGAATCTGCTAATTCCTTATCAGAAAACTTCACACGTTTAGTTGTGGCTTACACCCTGTGTAACAGGAATCCGAAGACGGTCAAAAAGATTAAATCAAATACTTAGTTCAGTGAAAGGCTGATTAACTGAAAGATGAATTCCTGTTACATTTATACATCGGAAACAGGGACTGTAACGCTGAGCATGGTGGTCATGACTGCGCCTATTGGCTCAGAACCGCAAGAGCACACCCGTTAGAACGTGAGAGCGACGATTAGATTCTGCGATAGCCATTGACTTGCGCTCAGTCGAACTCATTTAGAAATGGTACGGAGAAGTGTCCCACATTCGCCAGCGACTACATTAGCAATCACGCCAGAAGAAAGGATTGAAGAGGAGGACTTTCCTTTGGTGATTACATCAGTGACCGATTACCTAAGCAGTTTGGTCCCATAAGAAAAAAAATTACATTAGTGATACAACAGATTACTTACCTAAAAACCCAACTTATAAGGGGATCGCTCCCACTCGTCACTACCAATTTCTTTTAAATTTATGATACATAGATGGTATAGCCAGAAGTGAATGTGAGAGAAGTGGGCGCTTCAGATGGCTGAGTGTTTAGCAAGAAACAACAGCATGTTTGGTACGGGTCGGACGCGACATGTCCTTTATGTTAGTGTGGGTCCTAGGCAAGGAACGTCGTAGCAGAGAGAGTAGACAAAGGTAATCCAAGGGTCGTTGGTTCGAGACTCGATGGAAAAAATTCTTTTTTAAGTTAATTGCACTACTAATAAACCGAAATAATCCTCAGTTCATTTACTGGCTTTATTTATTTATTTCTGTTTATTTGTATTTTCATAAAAAGCATGAAAAGAAAGGTAAACGAAAATTGCAAATAAATTCCCAAGAAAGGACTGTAGTTACAGTGTCCACAAAGACTCTGCAAATAACGTTCTAAGAAGGGATTGTAATTAAAAAGTCCGATGAAACATAAAAGTCGACGATTAACATTCGTCACATCAATCGAAATACACTTTTAGATCTGACGTACAATAAAATGTTTACATCGGTATGTTCTCTTTTCAGGCTGCCAGTACCAATCGACCTATATTCGAACCCTGGACCATCGGGGTGCAGTAATAATTCTCGTGAAATGACATGACATGAACAAATTTACCCACTCCTATACAGCGCAATATACTATAAACGTTCCTAGAAAATTACTGCCTACGTGTGCCTACATGAGAACACTGATTCTTTTGGGCCGAAGATTCAAACTACGGTGCATGAGTACGCAGCAAAACATAGGAATGTCGTCATTATTCCATCCAAATCTGGGAAACTTCTATCAGCCTTCTACAAAAACTTTTTGACGGTTGTGATGAAGATTACGTGCAGGAGAACAAATTTTCTCTGTTAACTCACTTGTGGGCAGGACAAACAAATCCACTGTTATTATACGACGAGACTTTTAGAGATTAAGAAGGATTACTGTCGCACAGTACTCAAATAATTCACTCCAAATGCATGCAGCTGGTGGGCCACTGCGTTGTATATTTTTATGGTCATGTAAAAAATTTGATCAGACAGTTTCAAAACTGCTATTATTGGACGAAATCGGTGATGACGTGTAGGCGCGGTCCCCTTGGTAGTCAGGATGTAGGTTCGAATACACATCTAAATCAGAAAATAGGCAGCCGAATGCTGGCATGGAAACTGATCTTAGTAGTTTAAAAGCTGATTTTGCAGTTTAGAAACTGAACTGAATCAGGAAATAGGGAATTACAACGCAGGCATGGAAACTGATTTTAATTAGTTTCGTAATTGACTCTATTTGTTTGAAACTGAACTTAATCAGAAAGTAGACGATTAGAATATTCGATTAAGTAGTCAGCTCGATAAACAGATTAATAGTCTGAAAACTCAAATTAATCAGCAGATGGTTGATACAAAAACCGAGTTAAGTAGTCTAAGTACTCAGACGGCGAATACGTATTCTAGATTAGAAGAGGATATTCGCTAGTGTAGGGAAGAAAGAGCTCAAATAAAACAGGATGCACTAAAGTTAAGTGAACACTTAGGAAATATGAAAATCTTAGAGCAGGAAGAAACTGACAAAAAATATATTATTATTTGTCAAGAGATTGTTGATCAAAATGACTTATTTCGTTAGGAAGTGTTAGAGTGCATTAAGGGCGATAGGACGTCAAACGGGCCTACTTCGAGAAGGAGAGGCACCACAGGACATTGTAATTTGCACTGTCTATGCTTTTACAAATAAATTCATAAAGCTTTGTCAGCATGACCAGGAAGGATTCAGGATTCACACTCATAGCAGTGGAAGTTCAAAAACACGAAAAAATAATATTTTTTAAATGTGAAATTTCATGATTTTTTTCGCTTACTGTTGGCTACATTTTTTGCTATAGGTACACTTTTCTTCATAAGTAAGAAAGATTCTTTGATGAATTTTCCACAGCTTACAAACCATAATTACATGTGTATGAAACTCTAGAATTTATTTAATGTATCGAAAAATGAACGGGCTGTTACGTTTTAAACTTCGTATTTAGAGAAAACTCGAATTTTATACTTAATTATCTCAATTTTTACCACAGTTTTTAACAGATTTGGGAAATTCTTGAGCATCATACACCTGTAAGTATGGTTTGTACGCTGTGCAAAATTCGTCGAAGAACCTCTCTTTCTTATGAAGAAAAGTGTACCCACAGCAACAAATGCAGCCAATACCAAGTGAAAAAATGATGAAATTTCACATGTAAAAAAAATTTGTTTTGTTATGTTTTTGAATTTCCTCTGCTTTGAGTATGAATCCTGAATCCTTCCTGGTCATGTTAACAAAGTTTTATGAATTTATTTGTGAAAGTATAGACACTGTAAATTAAAATGTCCTGTGGTGCCTCTCCTGCTCCAAGTCGGCCCGTTTCGCGTCCAACCCCCCTTAAAGAGGTATCTACCGATACATCAAAGAAATGAGAATCATGGATTCAGGAAACTGCAAATATAGTTATTCGTCTGGAAGAGGAACATACTTCATTCGAAAAAATAAAATCACAGGTACATGCGAACTGAAACACCTTAAGCGCCGCCACAGCGGAGCAACAAAAAGAGGAAGGTGACGGGATGAAAAAGGCAGCATTGTTTGGTAGGGTAGAACGAACAGAGAACCGCCTGCACGACGTGTGCAAACGGGTTTCTCAGTTTCATGCATAGAAAAATCCGCATGCGGTAGATGGTAGTGTTGACACGGAAAGGCGGGGCGACAAGATAGTGCTACGTTTTTCAATTTGTACGGTGGGGTCAATGGAACCTGAAACAAACAAAAACGGATCACAATGTGGTGCTGCAAAGTAATGCCTCCGGATTTTGAAGTGGAAACTCTTAAGCCTTTTTAAACAAAACAGACGTAGTTAACATTCTACACATTTATTCCTAATGTCTAGATATTTATTTCTCAGCATAACTACCCTGGCGACGATCACATTTCTCCCCTACGAGAGACCAGTTTCTTGATATCGTCACTATGGAATGTTTGGCTTTTTCCGCGGAGCCACATCACCTCTGCTTGCACCGCTTCATCACTATCAAAGTGATGTCCTCGAAGGTGTTCTTTACCTTTTGGAGACAGATGAAAATCGTATGGCGCCAAGTCGGGTCAGTTTGGAGGGTGATCGATAACAGTGAACCCAACGCGTCGGATTACTGCAGATATGGCAGCGCTCGTGAAGGAGGGGGTGCTCTGTGTGTGGACGAACTCTTCGAATTTGTGCTTTCAGTTTTCTGTGATGTTACTGCACGACGTTTCTCACACACTGATGATGTTACAATATGTGAAACGCCGTCATGTTACACGCTACAATTCGGAGCGCTCTGGCAACAGAGGGTTACAACTTGAGTCAGTAAAGTGGGAAAGTCGACCGAGTAATATTGCATAACGACTAATACCTCAGTCGAAATCGGGATCAGAACAAACAATTCGGAAGCAATACTTTTCATCACGCCATCGTAACTTAGCTACGGCTAATGACATGGTCAATTGTTCCCCTGGTTTCAGTAGGCTGTTTAGGTTTTTATGATGGTAACGCCACGTAGCGCTCTGTATGATAATCACTGACTGTGCTGTGTGCAGTCTGTGGCTGGTTTGCATTGTTAGAATATTCGCTATTGTAGTGTTGGGCAGTTGGATGTGAACAGCCAGCAATGGTGGATGTGGAGAGAGAGATGCCAGAGTTTTGAGCGGACGATCTGGACGTCAGAAATAGGAAATTTTTTTAATTGGATGTCACAAAATTATATATATATATATATATATTATGACTTTTGAACGCTATTAAGGTAGATATATTGTTTGTTCTCCATCATAATCTTTCATTTGCTAACTATGCCTATCAGTAGTTAGTGCCTTCAGTAGTTAGAATCTTCTATTTAGCTAGCAGTATTGGCGCTCGCTGTATTGCAGTAGGTCGAGTAACGAAGATTTTTGTGAGGTAAGTGATTCATGAAAGGTATAGGTTATTGCTAGTCAGAGCCATTCTTTTGTAGGGATTATTGAAAATCAGACTGCGTTCCGCTAAAAAGTATTGTGTGAAAATCTCATTCTGGAAACATCCCCCAGGCTGTGGCTAAGCCATGTCTCCGCAAGTATCCTTTCTTTCAGGAGTGCTAGTTCTGCAAGGTTCGCAGGAGAGCTTCTGTAAAGTTTGGAAGGTAGGAGACGAGATACTGGCAGACGTAAAGCTGTGAGTATCGGGCGTGAGTCGTGCTTCGGTAGCTCATATGGTAGAGCACTTGCCCGCGAAAGGCAAAGGTCCCGAGTTCGAGTCTCGGTCGGGCACACAGTTTTAATCCGCCAGGAAGTTTCACTTCAGAGATTTAGTTGAGGCTTACACACTGTGTAACAGGAATAAGACTGGTTGAAGAGATTCATAAATAATTTCCGAGATGGTTGACATCTATTAGGATATCTTGCCGCATATACCGTACAAGAACGATCTGCATTCTTCCTACACTCTCCATGCAGCATGAGAAGGTCGGGTTTTTCTGGATTGGTATTACCCATCGTCCACTTACGACCTACAGCATGGACTCACACACTAACTGACTAGCAAGTCGCAATGCACTTAAGGAACACAAAAGCACACTGCATGCAAATATAAGAACATCACACCAAGCAACTACGCAGGCTGAATGGCACAAACAAGTGTCGGTGTGGAAGCCTAGCACAATACCATGTCTCGTAAACGACTCACACTGGACTATTGTAAAAAACACCGCTAACATTTTAATTTACCCTCCTTTTAGTCTGTCAATGTCAATAGGCAATGTTCAGTTTAAAAAATTGTTAGTTTGCCAAAAAATACGCTGTCTAAGTATTATTACGATCTGTTTATTGGCTAACAATATGAGACCTTGATTACCAATCCATTCTGCGAAAACAGCACATCAACAGCCCCGTCCATTTCCGCAATATATGCAGAGCAAGTTTCAGGTGGTTCACCCTGTATTTTTTCCGTATTTTCCTACGTCTAAGCCGGCCGCGGTGGTCTAGCGGTTCTAGGCGCTCAGTCCGGAACCGCGCGACTGCTACGGTCGCAGGTTCGAATCCTGCCTCGGGCATGGATGTGTGTGATGTCCTTAGGTTAGTTAGGTTTAAGTAGTTCTAAGTTCTAGGGGACTGATGACCACAGCTGTTAAGTCCCATAGTGCTCAGAGCCATTGTGAATGTGTAGATCGTATGATCCAAAACTCTGAACCTCGTTCCACAAGTTGTCGAATGCCCTTGAAATAAGCATATCGTTTCACTGAGGAAGAATAACTGTACTTGCTTTTCTGCGTCGACTGATGAAGAGAGTTGCGAGTCCTACACTTACAGAAAAAAACTCTACTTTTCAAAAAGCACATTTAGAACTCTTGAAATGTTTTGAAGTATTAGTGATTTTCTGACTGAGGACGTCTCAAGCTGGATAGGAAGCGTTTAAGAAAAATGTAACATATCCCTCCAGGAGGTAATATTGGTCAAAACCAGAAAAATTTTTTATTTAATGATATGTCTTGAAACCACTTCCGTTGAGATATGAGCTAATCTGTCCTCTTATTTCCGTCTGCCTGTTACGTAGAAGTAGACTCTATAAGTAGCGAAGTATATGGTTACCACAGATCCTGACACACCCTTCATTCCTTTTTCGCAGTAAATCAGGCTCTTTTTTCAAGTACACCCGACTCCATTCAGAATGTGTCACATAAATTGGTCACACGCCCCTTTAACATTTGCACATTATCGACGGGTTTGGCTCACGCCAATACGTTTAAATGTCTCAGCAGCCAGCTACCCGATCTCCTCACCAGACCTCCCACGAAACGTTGCGGTGTGGTACTGTCGCACTGGACAGAGTGGTGCATAAACCACCGTCGTTACCTTTCACCAAGGGCATCGTTGTTCATCGCGATGAACTCTGTGATACACAGTTCCGTAAATTTGTTTGGTAAAGTGTATGGCCCATGAATCAGTTACTGACAATTCCTGTCCATACATTAAAAAAAATGGCTCTGAGCACTATGGGACTCTTCTGAGGTCATCAGTCCCCTAGAACTTAGAACTACTTAAACCTAACTAACCTAAGGACATCATACACATCCATGCCCGAGGCAGGATTCGAACCTGCGACCGTAGCGGTCTCGCGGCCCCAGACTGTAGCGCCTAGAACCGCACGGCCACTCCGGCCGGCGCTGTCCATACATCGATACTGTGGAGATTCTGATGCCTCACCTTCATGGCTGTGCGAGAATATGCATGTGTCCGCAGGCGCGTATTCTGGAATTTTACTGTTCCATCTACTGTGAATTCCCCTACACCATCGAGTTGCCAGCCGCGGTGGCCGAGTGGATCTAGGCACTTCAGTCCGGAACCGCGCTGCTGCCTCGGGTATGGATGTGTGTGATGTCCTTAGGTTAGTTAGGTTTAAGTAGTTCTAAGTTCCAGAGGACTGATGCCCTCAGATGTTAAGTCCCATAGTGCTCAGAGCCATTTGAGCCATTTTTGCCCCATGGAATTGCACGCATTGCTTGCCACATGTGCAACAGCCCACAACACGACACGTAACTGTCTCCACGTATATCACTATAGAAACTTTTCTTCTAGTTTCGATCGATACTACCTCCTGCTGGAATATTTCACTTTTTTTTTTAAACATTCTGTATATCCTTTACTGCTAACGACCAAAATGCGAAGTGATCTCTTACCAACAAACAACCGACTTTTAAGACAGTAATTTTCCTTCTTTATTTGATCTGTGTATCTTTGTGTGTAAACATACGGACGATGTTTTATTACCAATCACTCTAACGACAAAGTGAAAAGCAACTTATACCTGCATCATTTTATTTAAACTGTCACGTTTGTCCCACGCCGTGCATGACGAGGAAGTGCTGCCGTCATCTACGAAAGTGTTTTTACTTGAGCCCTGGGGCCAGACGGGGAGGATGGGGAGGCAGCCGAGCCCTTGTTTGCGCCGGGACATCCATCTCGGAGATTGTGTCGGCGCAGAGCCGCACCTGTGGCAGGCAAGCCAGCGAGCTGTACTGTCCTACAGGTGGCCGGCCGCAGGGGCTGTGCAGTGATGAATTGCACTGGCAGGCGCAGCCCATTGAGCCGGCAGCGGCTAGCGCCTAATCAGCCACCAGCTAATCATAGCGCGGGTACGTCGCAGCTGTACCAACCCTGGCTCCGAGTACAAAATTCTGTCATTTTAAACTCACTAATACATTATACACAATCTGTGTAAAGAAGAAACTCCTATATTTCATCGTGCCTTTCTTCGAGTATTCTAGTTTCAAATTGAATTACTGCGTCGTTTGGTTGTTATCGAACTCGAAATCTGGTAATTTTACGTTCTCACTTATTTATGAAAACAATCTTATTATATACCACTGGTTGTTAGAGACATTAAAATCTCTTGTTATAAAGGTATGGAACGGTCTTTCTGCTTTTATGTCTATACTGTACAGATCTCTGCGAAGTGTGTGGCAGATTGTACAACCTATTGCATCCTTTATTAGGTCTTCTCCCCATTCCATTCTAGTTTAGTATGCGGGAATAAAAAGCTTGCTTAAACGTCTGTGTACACACTGTAATTAGTGTAGTCTTTTTCTCGCGATGGTGTTGTAATATTAGTAGATTCCTTACTCAATGGTCCTCGGAATTTTGTAGGTAGCATTTTGTGGCATAACGGCGTCTATATTCACGCGTCTTCCAGTTCAAGTACCTCAGCATCTCTATATCACTCCCTTATGCATGAAACAAAGATATGACAATAACAGCGATACTTCTTTGTATACGTTCGGTATCTCCTTTTAGTCCTATTTGGTATGGATCACACACTTCAGCGGTATTCTGGGATGGGTCATACTAGTGTTTTTTAAGCAGCCTCTTTTGCTGACTCAGCACAATTTGCCAATGAACTCACGCCTCCCAGCCACTTAACCTCAGACATTGCCTATGTGATCACACCATTTCCTATACCTACAAATCGTTACACCCAGATATTTGAGTGACTTAATTGATGATGATTATGTCTGGTTTTGTTGGGCGTTCAACTGCGCGGTCATCAGCGCCCGTACAACGTTCAAGTTTTTCACACAGTCCTATTTTTTTACTCAGTCCAATTTAGCCACTGTCACGAATGATGATGATGATGAAATGATGAGGACAACACAAACACCCAGTCTCCGGGCAGAGAAAATTCCCAATACAGCCGGGAATCGATCCCGGGTCCCCGTGATCCAGAGGCAGCAACACTTGCCACTAGACCACGAGTCGCGGACGACTTAATTGATACCGATTTTGACTAATCGACACTGAAGTCTCTAGAAGCTAATTTCTTCGTCTTTTGATGTACACACTTTTATAATTGAACATTTAGAGCAACTTGGCAAAATTTCTTCTTCTGAAATATTACGAAAAACCAACTGTATATCCTACAAATTTTTTCACACCATACTTCTATAGTGATAAATAAATCATGTGCCACAATTCTGTTGTTATTTTTAATGTTGTCGGTGAGATCATTTATATACAAGATGAACAGCAAGTGACCCAACGTTATTCCCTGGGCACACCTGAAGTTACTTTTACAACTGTCAATCACTTTCCGTTGAAGAGGTTATGCTGCTTTCTTCCAACCAAAATATCATCAGACCAGTCGCAAATTCGATTTCATACTTCATATGATCGCAGTTTCATTAATAAGCGTTCGTGTGGAATACTGAATTTACCTGGTTGTCTTAAACCATTGTTTCCAGGACACCTAGTGAGAAAACCGTGAGTTGCGTTTTCCATGCCCAATGTTTTTCTATCCATGCTGGCTGGCATGGAGTACACATCTCTGTTTGAGATACCTCATTATGTTTGATCTTAGGACATGTTATAAGAGTTTACAACAGATGGATGTCAAAGATACTCCATGATAGATCTATGGGTATTTTTGTTACCTTCACTGTAGATGGTATAAGCCTACAGATTTTATTTAGTCCAGCCTATTGCATGGGTGTAGTATCTCAAGTGGAAACTTTAATTAAATATCTTAATTTTGTCCTTTATATCTGCCAGAAGTAAATCATCACCCATAAAAACAATAGTAAAGTAATTCATCAGACTAAGAAATTAAACAAAGATCTCAGAAAACTCAGTTTATTACGTATACGTAATTCGTTTCATACAAAATAGTTTAACACTCATTGAAAGCAATAAGCTAATGCCTTGGCGAAACTGGACAAGGGATCTGGAATGCGATTCAGGGGAACACGTATCCGTACAAAACATTTGCATTCAGAGAAACCGTACTATGATTGCCAAAGGATAGTGCATAGAGATAGAAAACACAACAGAAGGATATGTGTATCTAGAGCTGGAGTTGGAAATATGTTGAACTTTCGCAGCAAACAAGTCTTCAGAATGAAGATTCAAATTACTGAACATCATTACAAATCCAGAATGAGATTTTCACTCTGCAGCGGAGTGTGCGCTGATATGAAACTTCCTGGCAGATTAAAACTGTGTGCCCGACCGAGACTCGAACTCGGGACCTTTGCCTTTCTTGGGCAAGTGCTCTACCATCTGAGCTACCGAAGCACGACTCACGCCCGGTCCTCACAGCTTTAATTCTGCCAGTATCTCGTCTCCTACCTTCCAAACTTTACAGAAGCTCTCCTGCGAACCTTGCAGAACTAGCACTCTTGAAAGAAAGCATATTGTGGAGACATGGCTTAGCCACAGCCTAGGGGATGTTTCTGCAAGGTTCGCAGGAAAGCTTCTGTAAAGTTTCGAAGGTAGGAGACGAGGTACTGGCAGAAGTAAAGCTGTGAGTACCGGGCGTGACTCGTGCTTTGGTAGCTCAGATGGTAGAGCACTTGCCCGCGGAAGGCAAAGGTCCCGAGTTCGAGTCTCGGTCGGGCACACAGTTTTAATCTGCCAGGAAGTTTCATCATTACAAATGATTTTGTCGTTTCATACAGTTCGATTCACTTCTGCACATGGATCTCACCCTATTAATAAGCTGAAAGTGGAGGCTGGAATGGCTGCATCTATCAACAACTCTTCAGGTCTGTGTCTAAGTTCATCAAAGTCGTATGGGAGCCTCTTGTCCCAGACAAGCCTGGAGAAGTCGTCTAGTACAGGAAGTCCGCCGTGGAGAAGACGGCCTATCAAGACTGCAGCCTGAGAAAAGTTCTACCCAAGAAGTAACTCACTGCAGAGCATTTCCGAAATGGAAAACTCTCCGCTTTGAATTTTTCAGTGTCGCATAATTTTGATTTGTTGAAGAATAATTCTCGTGAATGCCAACCAGTAGGAATATACACACATCAAAAAAAGTTTTGTATCACCTCTGTTGTGGATTGGCAAGAGAGCCATCCCACTATGAGAGGAAGCCGAAAGGCACGCGTTTTAGCTCACGCAGGCTGGCGTGAGCTCTGGAACAGGACAAGGAAGTTAGACTTTAGCAAAAAAGGACGTAGCTGTTGGAATACTTAACTTTAATCCGTAAATGGTGAACATCGCTCTTGACGGTACATGTTTTACAGCATTAATAGTAACTGGTAAAGGCGCTTTGCTAGGTCGTAGCAAATTACGTAGCTGAAGGCTATGCTAACTATCGTCTCGGCAAATGAGAGCGTAATTTGTCAGTGAACCATCGCTAACAAAGTCGGCTGTACAACTGGGGCGAGTGCTAGGAAGTCTCTCTAGACCTGCCGTGTGGCGGCGCTCGGTCTGCAATCACTGATAGTGGCGACACGCGGGTCCGACGTATACTAACGGACCGCGGCCGATTTAAAGGCTACCACCTAGCAAGTGTGGTGTCTGGCGGTGACACCACAACCTTGGTTCCGAGAGTTCTGGAACGTCGGCACCACATAATGCCACCCTAAAACAGCAGGGAACCTCCACCTCGCTGACTCGCTGGACAGTGTGTCTACTGGTAACGCGTTCAGCCTGATCGGGTAGACTTCAAACACGTCTCCGACGATTGTCTGGTTGAAGGCATCTGCGACACTCATCGTTGAAGAGAACATGATGCTAATCCTGAGCGGTCCATTCGTCATGTTTTGGACCCATGTATACCGCGCTGCATGGTGTCGTGGTTGCAAAGATGGACCTTGCCATGGACGTCGGTAGTGAAGTTGCGCATCATGCAGCCTATTGCGCACAGTTTGAGTTGTAACACGACGTCCTGCGGCTGTAGGAAAAGCATTATTCAACATGGTGGCGTTGCTGTCAGGGTTCCTCCGAGCCATAATGCCCAAGTAGAGGTCATTCACTGCAGTAGTAGCCCTTCGGCGGCCTTAGCGAGGCATGTTATCGATAGTTTCTGTCTCGCTGTATCTCCCCCATGAACGAACAACATCGCTTTGGTTCACTCCGAGACGCCTGGACACTTCCTTTGTTGAGAGCCCTTCCTGGCACAAGGTGGACGCGATCGAACCGCGGTATTGACCGTCTAGGCATGGCTGAACTACAGACAACACGAGCCGTGTACCTCCGTCCTGGTGGAACGTCTGGAACTGATCGCTAATAGGCGCTGCTCATGCAACGTTGTTTACTTCTTTGGGCGGGTTTAGTGAGATCTCTGAACAGTCAAAGGGACCTTGTCTGTGATACAATACCCACAGTCAACGTTTATCTTCAGGAGTTCTGGGAACCGGGGAGTTGCAAAACGTTTTTTGATGTGTGTAACATACAAGACGCTGCTCATATCTTATTCCTGGTTTAGATGGTTAACCCGCTAAAAACCTGTTAGTCTTGCTGCTCTCAAGTGTGTTTAACTTACTCCCTCACACGGGCTGTTTTCGTGCACTGACTGTTACGGTAAGACCTCTGTAATCACAGGCTCACGCCATACCCCCACTTCTAAATTATTTGCATTTCTAGATTTCCTTAAACATTCAGTCTGGCAGCAACTGGGAGAGGTGTCAGCATGCTACGATCTTCAAAGTAGTTCTAAAATTTCTGTTTTCTAAGACGTTATTATAACAGCCTGCGTTTTTCGGCGAGTTTTGACAGCTCACTGTTTGTATCCACAATGACAGTTCTTCTGGGACTCCACCATCAAGCGGTACTCATCTCGTAACCATACAGCTTGCGAAATACAGACTTCGTTGTCCCAAAAATCCTGGAAATGTAATCTGCACTGTGTGATTTCACACGCTTGTGTACAGGGCAGCTATCTTTCAGCTTTTGTTCCCTACCCTATACCTGTTTGGCGTTTCCCATAGCATGGTTGGTGAGGGACGATTCTGGGAATAGAGCTGGGGGAAATAGAACTGGGGGACTGACAAACTGCAGTTTATGGCCCTATAACACCTCTCTCGTTCTCCGCGGAGTCCACCCTGTTCTTACAGTGCCTTCTCAGTTAGGTGTGCATACAATTTAACATAGGAAATTGTAATCTAAATAGTTAAGTATTGGCAATCAGTGGTACTGATTAAAATTTCATTATTCGGTGGAGACTAACTTATTCCGATTTGACTCTTTCTTTCTTGTTTTACGTAAGTTATGGGACAATTTGGAAATACAGTCCTATAACATTACCCCATCCTTTTCTTTATAAATTTATTCGGCTGCAGTTATACTCAAAACTCGTTGCAGCGTAAGTGCATGAAAGAATTTTTTCAAAGAGGTAATTGAAATTGTGTGTCATATTTGGCATCATTTATCATATTCTTTATCAATCTAATAAGCCACCACACGGTTGATCCTTTTCTGGCTGGCAAGAAAGGTGAATTTTATTTTCTTAAACGCACTGTATTCATTTAGCGTACCGTCTTATGAGCTCATTCATTATTCTTTTAAAATTAGTATTACAATCTCCATTCTTGTCTTAATTCATATTCACATTTATTGACTTTAAAATACAAAGCATTAATATAGGTAAAGGTGGATAAATGGGCCCCCACTTCGTTTTTTTTATATAACACCTTTTATTTTTATTATAATCGCCTGAAATTAGCATAAAACATTTCTCTAGTATGTTCTGCAATACTTACGATATGTTTTGGTTCAACTTTTTAATATTTGAAACAAAATTTTATTTTTTTCCTGATAGTCTGCATTTTGTTGCGTCAAGAATTTGTGCTGGTAATATGGGCCGCAAGGTAGTTTGAAATAAAAAGAAACAAAAATTTGAAAAAAATAATTTTATTTAATTTTTGTATATAATGAAAGAAAGACTCACTCTGAACATTGTTAAGTCGTCTACTGGTGGGATGATTTTCACAGCCTACGCCTAGTCTATTTACAATAGTCACACACATAAGCATCTTTTTCGCATCCAGCGCATTCATTGTGAGCCCACATCTCACAGGCTATACACTGGACCCAAAGATCACCTTTTGTGTCCTTTGAAAAAACCCCTTCACAAAATAGACATACAGCGTCGTCACCATCAGGGACAGAAACACCAACTTCAATGTCTGGGAGAGATTCTCCCGAATCAAAACCTACACTTTCCTCTTCACCTTCTTCATCTGATTCATGTTCATACACTAACTTATTTCTTCTACTTGTTCTAGAATTTGATTGTTTTTCATTGCCACCTTTCTTCATTGTACTACTCTCTTCTTCTCCATCTTGTTTCTTCTCAGTTTTCTTATTTTTATTTTCTTCTGCCTCTTCTAGAGCACGTTTATAAGGAGAAGAAGTTACAACAGCACAAGTAATGGGTTTAGGGCCTTTGTTTGTAAATTTTCTTTTTGGTCTTGGTATCGGCAATGAGGAGAAACATGACCAAAAAGTTGTTGGGAAGACCACCTTGAGGGCCCATCTTCTGCCAAGTCTCTTGCAGATGGTGTAGTTAATGTCGATGATGTGCCAGGATGAATGCCTTGAGTTGATTGACTTGAAGGCTTGTCCTTAGGAGTTCGCCTTTACTGGCTTTCAGAGCATCCACAGTCATACTTTGAACGTCAATATCTTCAGAGGGAGCAAAGTCAATATCATTAAACACTTTTCGATTTACAGGAAAAATTCCTGTGACTCTGAACCCTGAAATGGCTTTTTCAGCTGTTTGACATTTCAGGAATGCATTCCCAAGTAGCTCAGCAATATCGTATGGTCCAAGAGGCCTATTGTTGTGCAGCATCCATTGCCTTACGTAGTCACTATAATGATTCTTAAGGGGTCCCATGAAGCTCCTATCTAGTGGTTGCAGCTTGTGTGTAGTGTGCGGAGGCAAGCTAACTATTGTAACGTGGTGTTCACGAGCTATGTCAATTACGTCAATATTCTTTGTGTGGGTATGGTGGCCATCTAAAATAAGCAAAATAGGATCATCTTTTGATGGCTTTGTTTTGGAGATAATATCGATTAACCAATCAGTGAAAAGGGTGCTCTGAATCCAACCAGAGGGATGACACCTTCCTATAGAGCCAGGTGCCGGCCTCGGTGGTCTAGCGGTTCTAGGCGCGCAGTCCGGAACCGCGCGACTGCTACGGTCGCAGGTTCGAATCCTACCTCGGGCATGGATGTGTGTGATGTCCTTAGGTTAGTTAGGCTTAAGTAGTTCTAAGTTCTAGGGGACTGATGACCCCAGTAGTTAAGTCCCATAGTGCTCAGAGCCATTTGAACCATAGAGCCAGGCGGAGCCCCTTTCATCAGCGTATCCGTCATATTTTTCCTGGGGAAAATTAGCATTGGTGGGACGAAAGTACCAGACGCGCTCATGCAGAACACACACGTTACAAGTGATCCTCTTTCAGCCGCAGATAATGCACCAACTTGCCTTTTTCCCCTCAGGCCGATGACACGAGAAATTTTGCTTTGAACGACACTAAGGCCTGACTCGTCCACATTAAATACTCTGTCCGCAGGATATTTGTAGCTACTGAACGCAGCTTCAAATAAATTGAAGAAATTGTCGACAGCTTGTTTATTAAACCCATTAGCACGTGAAATAGAAGTTGCGGATGGCTTCAAAATAGACAGAATATTTTTGTGCCATGACATAAAATGGTCAAAAAAAAAAAAAAAAAAAAAAAGCCCGACCAGCAACTTCGCCCTTTACAAATGGATGAGGGATTTTATTTCTTGTGCAAAGCTGGTAGGCCATGCGCCTGACGTCATTTGTGGTAAGGCCGTAGAATTTGGATTCCATAATGAGAAGATATTTAACCAGTTCATCCTCAAGTCCCTGTGGTAAAACCGGTGAACGGCCCAATTTAATATTAACTATTTCTTCGACCGGTTTATCGATTCGTGAAAGCCTTTGGAGCGTAGAACGACGGACACAGTACACTTAAACCGCTTTTTTTAACCCCATTTTCTTTCTTTAAAAGCTGCAATAGCATTTGCCATATTTGCTTTGTCCCACGATTGCCGTTTCGATTTTTTGGGGGGTACAAGATGTCTTCGAGGCATCTGAAACATAAAGATTAGAAATATTTGTAAATGGTCCCATAAAAGCTGATTGATTTTACGGGGCCCATAATACCAGCAGCAAAAGGGGCCCATATATCCACCCTCGCCATCTTGGAAAAAACGATTTTGCCTACGATTAGTTTGGTTCGCAACCGACGTTAATTAATGTAAAACGGCATCCCATCAACAAGCCAAATACGTACCTTACCTTAGTTTTGCTAATAATATGTTAGAAATTTGAGTTTTATTCAAGTAAACACTAACCTTTCAAACTTTTGATGACAGCGAAACAATTCACAGCACAACTACTCACAAACCATGACAGTTACTACGTCTGCGCACTCTACAGTGAAGTTTGGCAACTAGTTCTAGTAGTTCATGTGCTCTCCGCTAGAATTAGTGGCCTGTACTTCCAAATATGTAGGGGGCCCATAATACCAGCAGGGGCCCATTTTTCCACCTTTGTCTCTACTTCTCTTACTCATTTATTCACTCCTGGGTTACGTTCAGTCATACTTTTTTGTTCTTTAAACATCAGTTTATCATGATGTTTTAATTTTTACAACTTCGTACTACCAAAGCTGGAAATTCCTATACTTCAAAACACACGTTATAGAGAGAACGTAGTTGGATAACGACGCGATATCCGTACAGTTACTTTCTAGATTGCTTAAGATTAAACGGTGGTACCATCTACCAGCAATACGGTAGATATAGTCTACCTAACTTTTCTTGTGTCCCGAGCACCGTAACACTGCTCGGAACTCGCCGATAGAATTCGGAAGTTTTTGTGATGAGTGCTAGTGCTGCCAGTCTACACTTAATAGTGCTGTAGTAGCCATTATGGAGTGAACTACTTATTGTTTGATTTTGTGCTTGGGCCTTAATTTAATTATATTTCACATTCACTGAAATAACTACGACGTGTGAACATGTTTGTCGTAACGTACCGTAAAGAAGCTTTGTTACTGCCGTGCATCATTTCTGTCACAGTAGTTAGTTGCTGAATCTTCCCTCTCCGCAAACCGCACAGCTTATGTGCAAAGAAAAGCTGGACTGACTATAACTTAACGTAAAAGTTTCTGTAACTTTATGACAGACAATCAACATTTTGGTTCAGCCCCTCTGGTGCAGCAAACACGGAGCTGCTTCAACACGGTCCAACATTATACAACCACTGTTCAGTATTACTCTTTATAAACTCGGTGTCTTGCTCTACTGTAGCGATGGTTATAGTTTTAGATTACCACGAAAGAGAGCTTCATAACAGACCCGCCCTTTCCGCTAAAGTGGGATGAGAAAGAGTTGCTTTAGGGAAGTTATAAATACTTTTTTTGGGCGATTGACCAGTTTTGTAAGTTGAGATTTACGCTACCAATACATGTGCCTATAACCTACTAAAATTTAATTAACACCGAACCAACACATTTCAACAGTTTTAAATTGAGCAGTTGTAGCGAAGGTGCTAAAAAACCAGAGAATTCATAAATAAGTAAATAAATAGTTATTGAACTTGAAACCAAATCGTCGCATTCATCCTAACGCAGAAGTGAACAAGAAAATATATTAATGTAACTCACTTAGTGATAGGCCTATTGGTTCGCTACTTAGCTTATAATAATTAGGGTCTAATGAGCTGATACTCATCGACACACGCACACACACACACACACACACACACACACACACACACACACACACACACACAAAATTAAAGCCTGAACTCGTGTGTCCTTATCTGTAATACAAAAACCCGATGGTATGCCTGTTTTCCGCAACCAAACTATAAACACGAAACGAACGAAACTTTACTATTCTGCATATCATTCCAAATATTAGTCATTGCCACTGAAAAAAAGTCCTGTAAACTACAGATGAAAAGATAATGGAGAAATAAGTTTTCGTTATAAAATTACGAGTCAGGGTTAAATAACCCTTTTCTCAATGGTAAATGAGAGACTAATCGGTTTTCGCTTGATCCTTAGTTTTCTAAAAGGGTTCGCTCCCGCTGCTTCTTCAAGACGGGTTTTCGTACCACGCAGAGCCAGTTCATTACGGTACGGTCACACTTTTTAGAAAAAGGAAACCTAAAAATGATTCTGACTTGCCCATTTCATAGTGTTTGCAAACACAACGCTTATTTTAAGCTTGCTTTACATATTACGGCGAGAACTTTCGCTGTTATTTGTTGACTACACAGAGCAAAGTGACAGATCAGACCATTGCGCGCTTAGTGTGTGTCGGGAGCAGGCACACTCCGCTTGAGTGCGCAGCTATGGTTTGTCGCATCGTACCTCCACGGTGTGTTGCTATGTCAAAAGCGCAGTGCATGACTATTATTTTGTGAGATTGGCTTTCAAAAAGTGGGAATTTTTGGTTAATATTGGTGCTTTTTGTGTTAGGTAAGGAGGGTGTCCAGGCCCCCCCTAAACACCTCCATTATGTACGTCCGTGATTATTACATTACACTTACTTAATATTTTCAAACATATCTTTTCATTTTCTTAACAAGAGAGTCATTTGTTCTTCAGTTGGGAGCTCAAATGGGGTTTATCCTCTCCTTTAGTGAGTTACTTGCAGTTATTTATATTCACATACAAGGGATAGGCAAAATAATGTGAATACTGTAATTACAATGGGATTGGTTCATTAATAAGGGGTTGAACCCCCATTTGCCCGTAATACAGCTGCTATTCTTCTTGGATTACTGGCATATAATGATTATATAGTCTGCAGTGGTATGTTATGCCACTCTTCGATCAGAACCATATCTAACTCCTGTGGTGACGAGAAAGGTAGAAATATGCCCCAGAATCGGCTCTCCAGTACGCCCACAAGGGTTCGATAATGTTTAAGTCCGGGGACTGTGCTGGCGAGGGAAGACGCTGCAATTGAGTTTCATGCTCCTCATAGCACGATTGTACTGTCCTGACTGTGTGAATGGGCGCATTATCGTTCTGAAATACAGCATCATTGTTGCGCACAGCATCTGAATCATCGGGTGCACCTAATCGCCTAAAATGTTCACATAATCGTTGGCTGTAACAGTACCTTTGAGGGTAATGATGAGATTAGCCGAATACCATGATATGGCTGCCCACACCATCAAACTTCCTCCTTCATGCTTAACCGCTGGAATCAAGCAATCTGGATTATAGGCATCTTTCGCCGTTCTCCAGACGTAAACCCGGTCTGATATTGGAAGTAACGAAAACGTTGACTCATCGGACCATATGATGTGTTTCCACTCATCATCCGTCCAGGATTCATGCTCCTGACACCATATTTTACACTGCTCTGTTTTGGTTGTAGCAATTCGTGTTAGCGTAGGACTATCTGTGTCATTCAGTTTTGATTTGCGCCCACTATTATGTTTACAGAATGATGTCTTTCCATGTTTTGTGTTGAAATAATTGCTCTTGAAACATTCAATAAGTTGGCTGTCTTGGTTACTGATTCTCCAAGTAATTGGGCCCCCACACTCTGCTCTTTATGGAAATCTGTTAAGTCTTCCATTGCACGTCAACCTCGGTCTCTGAATGCAAATACGAAGTTTGCACTACTCTTAAACAAACTGCACTGATGCCTAGTCCGTACTGAACACGCACAGTCCAACGCGATACGTACCTTACCTGCATTGTTCACCGTCAGAGACAACCATCCCATTACTACCACCGTTCACATTATTTTGCCTATCCCGTCTTTGCTACTGGTTATCCCAGAGATGTCTACCGATACCTAGCAGACAACTCGCAATTTCCAGCACACTGGCAATAGTTTACTTGTAACCCAAACGTGCTGTGGCCACCCTACACATTCTAACATCTAACTATATTGCCTGTCTTCTGTTTATTCTCCTTTGCTTCATCCGAATAGTTAGATTTCGCGTTGTTTCATCACCTCCCACATTACGAATTCATTTTCTTTTTCTAAATTATGGCTATAGCTGATCTGAAACATAATCACGAGCATAATATGGTTCTCGATTCATACTTGAAAATTGCAACACAAATATCTCTTATGTTACATGTTGTTTCTTTCGGTAGTTTACTCTTACCCTTGCCATTGATTATATTGTTTCACAGTCACAGTGGTTTGTTGTCTGTCTATCTTTGATAGTAGCTGAATGATTTCCTACTTCCTAGGCCATGCCAAGTTTATTCTCTTATAATCTCTTATTCCTTTTCTTATGTGTGCTCTTCATCCGAAAGTTCAGCTGCCTATCCTGTCAGCAGTACATGGAGATACACAAAACATTACCACATCATACTCTCATAAAACTAGTAAATACGCATTTAAATAGGTAAATTGTTTTACTCATCAACTGTATCCTCAAAACTCAGCTTTCTTTCACGTCTGGTATATCCCCACAGCGCAATGTTCCTTCAAGTCTGCTACACTCAAACTCTTATCATCATTCACATAAATTCAAATCGAAAAGCTCCATGGCTTCTTGCCCAGCACTCCGTCACATCTGGCGAACATATAAACAATTAAGTTCCAACCAATATGCACTTCTGCATCATTGGGCAACTATAGCCATTGATCTGTGTAATGCTTCTTTTCTCGGCACTTCCTGCAAAGTGATCAAGACTTCTCCTCAAGAAAATTGGTCTTGTTGCATACAAAAACCCTTTTTCACAACCTCATAACTATTTTACTTTTGCCAGGAACTACTTTATGTCATTAATACATCTTCTTATAAGAGACCTGAGTCTGTATGTCACGTCTCTACTCATTTGTACAAATCTTCTCATTCTTTAAACATTTTTAATGCTAAATGTGGTATTTTACGATTGATTTATGGCTTCGTAAAGTTTCTGAGTCGACGATGTAGTGATGAACAATTTTTTGTACACGGTAAGGCCCATGTAGCACGTAAAAGAACTTGTTGGCCAGATATCTGCTCTTTTTAGACCGCTTCTGTGATAGTAGCAAAACATTTTCGCTCACATTAATCATAATCTCTCTCATTGCCGGTTACTGTGATCGAGCGGTTCTAGGCGCTTCAGTCCGGAACTGCGGTGCTGCTACGGTCGCAGGCTCGAATCCTGCCTCGGGCATGGATGTGTGTGATCTCCTTAGGTTAGTTAAGTTTAAGTATTTCTAAGTCTAGGTGACTTATGACTTCAGATGTTAAGTCCCTTAGTGCTTGGAGCCATTTGAACCATTTTCTCTCTTATCGGTCCTCCCTGATTTTCCTTCCTGTTCTCAGCTTTTGTGCTTATCATCTAATGTGATAATTTTACCATACCTTGGTGATATTTACGCGTAACAGGTGAGTAATCTACAATTCTCTTATTCGATCTCCTCTTTAGCCAACCTTTCCCATGTGCTCCTGGTTTATTGACAACACAAACCATTTGCTTAGAGCGACCTCACAAAGTTCCTTCACCTTACTGAAAATTCTCGGTTTGTATTGACTGTCTAATTAATCCGGTCGAACAGGTTCCCCAAAAGGTCGTCTCCACAATCGCTATACTCGTATACTTCCACTTCGTTGCTCTTCTTCTTCTTCCCGTCCCTATCAGTAGCACATTTGAACGTTTTCCAGTGTCTGAAACTTCCTCATTTTCGCTCATTTCATTTTCCACTTCTGGTGTGTTTAACAATGCATCTACGAATCCTCTCAAGTTAAAAATAATATTAAATGGCAGACAATTCTGTTCTACTGCATTGCATCCTCCGTATTCTGTCTCTTTCACTTCCGTTTCCCTGGTCCACAGATTTTCCCATTCTTTGTCATCTTTGTCATCCTCTACGTCACCTATTTTATGACTCCTTCCGATCGAAGCTGGGATCACATCTGTTATAAAATCACCTATTTGAACCCCCTCACAATCTCCCGGCTAACTAGCTTACTGCTCCTTTCAACTATTCCTTTTCGTTCCGTATCATCATGAATATTAATTTGATCTTTTCGTCCTCCAAATTCACCAGTGCAAACCTCTTCTTCAAGCATAGCACAACACAGTAATATTTCAAAAAATCAAGACCTAATATGAGTTTTACTGTCGAATTCTTCACAATAAAGAAATTTGTGGTATAGGACACACGATACGTCACAATTAAAATGGCCCATATCTCAACAGGTATTCGTTTCCGAACTATAACTATTGGTTTTGGCTAGTACTAATTCCTGTAGCAATATGTGACACAGTTATACAGCCTGTACACGTTTTATCAGGGTCGATGAAGAGTTTTCAGTCTGAGGGCAATGCTGCAGCGTATATGCAACACAGCGCGCCTCGGAGAAGGGTGTATAAGCATTGACATGGAAGCAACGGGTTATTGTTCCCTTCGGACGGAAATTTTTGGTCGTCCCTTACAGCGTACTAACATTGATTAATTTAATGATTCGTTTGTCTAAGCCTGTCAGAACAGTCTTTATTTATTTGAGTCAAAAGCTTTCTCAAAATGTGTGAGTCTCAGACAAAGCGATAATTCAATCTTGTTGCTGTGTTCTGTAATTTCACTCCATACGTTCCTCTAATACTACAGAGCAACTTCATCATTTAAGAAGTATCCAAACGAATTTATAGTCCAATTGCTGGTATGGAAATATGAAGAGGAGCTTGTGCTAAATTAATAAATTGAGCTGGTCCATTGGGAGTGCTCGTAAACCTTGATAGTAATGTACTGCCCACTATAGGCAGATAACGGGATCCGAGTACAAATCCAGCTTTCAATTTTAGCTTGTTATAACCTTTCAAGCGTTCCAATAATCCTGACAATGTTTCTTTGAAGAAACGCAGGTATTCAGACCGACCCGAAGGTCAAATAAATGAAACATATCTTTAAGTTACCAGTCAAACCACTTTTCACATCGATTTAGTTAAGAAACTGAAAATTTATACCAACAATTCGTTTAGAAATCTGGTTTCTGCGAAACAAGTAACACCAATTAAAATATTTTAAATTTGGCAGCGAGAGAATAGAAAAATCACTAAACGTATCATTGGAATTAAACAAGAATAATGTGGAGCCATTGAGAAAATTTTGTGTGCTAGGTTATGAACCTTGCTTGGAGACTTTGCTGGCGGTAAAATGACACGGATTTAACACTGAATCGGGTAATAGTGCATCGCATGCTACTAATAGTGTAACAGCGATCTGGTAATAACGTTGCCACCTATATCCCTACTGCTTAAACGTTCTTGTCGAGGCATCGTTCGAGCAGCTGGAAGCGTGCTACTCTCACTTGCTTTGCAGCAAACAATTTAGGAACGAACTCTGCCCTAGCAAGTGTATATAGTCCGCACTTGTGTAGATTTCAGGTATGTTCTTATGAGAGTTATTAAATGAAACCAGTCCAGTACTGAAAATCCGTAGAAACCGACAGGAAAATCGTTTGAATATCAGTTCTTCAGCAAGCAGGCAAGCATTACCAAAACACCGTCGCTAAATTTACGATAGCACCATCACCTGGAGCGGAAAAAAGAAGCCATGTACCTTTAAAGCGCGAGCTGTAAAAACCCTGTAATGTACCTTTGGTACATTCCCAGGAGCTTACGAAGCGTCGCACCAAATCAGACTCGCGCGCAGCCAGAATTCACGTACACATGACAATGTGGTTCATAAATTACGTGACGTACTGCTCCAGAGTTTTAATCCACGCTCTGCTGTGACACCTCTTTTTACCGAGCTTACTAATCCGTAACACTGTCAAGGTAAACAAGAAATTGGCTAAGCAGAATTCGACGTCCGCACACAGGAACGGGATTTCGAATACTTTCTTTGATTTTTGTACTGAAAATGTAACCTCGTTGATCACGAAAGGTCGCAAACTCCAGACTTCCGAATTTCCGAATTGATAACTACGTTAAAACACGAACACAGCCCCGGAGGACCAACAACTGCCACCGCAACCCCACAAGGGCTGCCGACAGACTCATCGAGTGAGCGAGATACAAAACACTCCACGAATTTATTTAACCTTTAGAAAGTGCATTCAATGAAAATCTGGAGTAGCATGTAGGCATTCTCGTTGGCAATTTCCTTCTACTACTTAGAACGCTTCTGTAACGTGCTGCCTCCTTGGGGACTTCAAAAGTTTTTTCTGCAACAGGAAATGGAACAACGGCCGTAATGGTGAAAAACTCTCCCTGTAAGCCAGGAATGGAGGTTCTAGCCAGAGCCCATTTAGGATGACTAGAGAAAATTAGCTCCAGGCTGAAGGAAACCTCCTTCCTCCAGAATCCAACTCAGTCATAGACAGTAACCAAAGGAACGGCAAAAAATGGCTCAAATGGCTCTGAGCACTGTGGGACTTAACTTCTAAGGTCATCGGTACCCTAGAACTTAGAACTACTTCAACCTAACTAACCTAAGGACGTCACACACATCCATGCCCGAGGGAGGATTCGAACCTGCGACCGCAGCGGTCGCGCGGTTCCAGACTGTAGCGCCTAGAAACGCTCGGCCATCCCGGCCGGCAAGGAAGGGCAAGTAGACAGTCTGTATACATCAGCTTCGGTTACCACACGATTCATTATGCAGGGATTCTAACGTTTCTTCACCCAAATTTTCTTCCTCAGTTTATTTTTCACCCAGAGTGAATAATTCTCGTTTTTTTTTGTTTTTTTTACTGACGTCTGTTATAGATTATATATTATGGAATAAATAGGAGAGGTGTTCAATAAGTACTGCAACGCATTTTTTCTCGGCCAATTTCGGTTATTGATGGAGCAAAACGTGGTTTCGACATCAATAGGCAGACTTTCCAAATATCTGTCTATAATATGTTTCGTCGCAAGCATACAGACCTTCACAGTAAGGTAGCATAAGGCTGTTTCATTGAACGGATATTGTATTACAAAATACGATAGCCAAGTGAGTGGGGAATAATATGGTGTATTGTAATCCTGAATGAAACCCATCTGCTTTAACAAAAAAATGTGTTGCTTTGGTTATTGAACGTCCATTGTACAACTTCAAAATTTATATTTTTGTAAGATGACTTTGTTGTAATTTCTTTAGTTATGTTGAATTTCTTGAATGTTGGCAGCGCCTGAGCTTCCAGATCGAAACAACAACGAACGATAGTAATTTACATTACTTGCTCTATTGTCTCCAGTCTGATTCAAGTGTGGTTCGGGGTGTGTTCTTAATCCCTTAGTCTTTACTAGAAAATCAGTTTGAAATTAAAAACGTTTGCTGGGGAAGAAGATCCATCACAAACTCTTCCACGAAAGTGTTATTCAATTATTAAAAAGTGTCAGAAGTGCAGCGAAATAAATTAGAATCAATCTGAATCTGACTGACTAGTCCTTGAAAAAGATACATTTACTTTTTGTGTTCTTTATATGTGTACTTCCACAATAGTAATATTATGTGCCCTCAATTAATTATATAGAAGAGCTATGTAGCTTCTTGTGCGATATATATGAATTTTTTAGTTTAGCACAAATAATTTGCACAAATAATGAATGGTCAGTTTGACTTTTTTTTATTTTACAAAATCTGGCAACTCTAATCCCAGTTCTATTGGGGAACAAGCAGTAGTTTGATAATGTGTACTATTGAATCAAGAAACTGTTCGTAAAGACGAACTTGTTGATATTAACTAACTTACTCTAGATAATCGCTTCTACAACTTATCGAAACATTACACTCGACACTTTATGCGTTTACTCTAATATTGTATTATCTAATTTTGTTTTCCAATTTATAAAACTCGACCAGCCAACGATCAAGCCTAGGGATCCTGTCATTAATTTTTCTTTTTCTTTTTTTGTAATTTCCAGTATTCCCAGGGTAGGTGTTATATCAAACCAACGCTCATTAAAGCGTCACGTGATTCCAAATTGGTTGTACTTTACTCCTTCTTCCCTACACCTGCGTTCTACTGATCACACTTTTCATATATGGGCAGCTCCATAAGTAGCCAGACTTTCCAAATATCTGTCTATAAAATGTTTCGTCGCAGTCAACGGAACGATGTGGCACGATGGTAAGACTTTCGTCACGCATTCAGATGGATGGTGGTTCAAGTCTCCGTCCGGGCATCCAGATTTACGCTTTCCCCAGATCGCCTACTGTAAATTCTGCGAATATTTATTTACCCAGCCTTCCTCAGTCCGAACTTCAGCACGGGAAGCTGTAGAGTGTACAGTTACTAGCGCCAAAAGCGTACTTCAGGAAACCTCGATTGGCAGTATGATTCGTATCTTCCGATTAAGTGGTATTGGAGCTATTATTTCTGTGTTACATAGGTAAAAATCACTGTTTATTAAACTACGCTCAGATTTGAGTCCGTCGCTTCATTTATTTATGCATTCATTTCGTCTTTCAAGATTAAGGCACTTTTTCGCGTTCTTTCATCTGATCAGACATCCTTAGTGAATCAACATTGTGGTAAATACGGTGCATGACCAATATACACGGTCCAGTCACATTAGTGTGAAATAACCATTCGCAGACGGCAGTGGTAGCACCAGCAGTGGAGGATGAATGACGCGTGTCGGGTGGAAGCCGAAAAATATGCTGTCGTTATCGTAATGTGAAAACGCAGTGGTTTCCCTCACGTCGGCCGGCCGCGGTGGTCTAGCGGTTCTAGGCGCTCAGTCCGGAACCGCGCAACTGCTACGGTCGCAGGTTCGAATCCTGCCTCGGGCATGGATGTGTGTGATGTCCTTAGGTTAGTTAGGTTTAATTAGTTCTAAGTTCTAGGGGACTCATGACCATAGATGTTAAGTCCCATAGTGCTCAGAGCCATTTGAACCAACCCTCACGTCGAAAAGGGCATGATCAATAGCTTTCGGGTGCAAATGGTTCAAATGGCTCTGAGCACTATGGGACTCAACTGCTGAGATCATTAGTCCCATAGAAGTTAGAACTAGTTAAACCTAACTAACCTAAGGACATCACAAACATCCATGCCCGAGGCAGGATTCGAAGCTGCGACCGTAGCGGTCTTGCGGTTCCAGACTGCAGCTCCTTTAACCGCACGGCCACTTCGGCCGGCTAGCTTTCTGGGCCGGCCGTAGTGGCCCAGCGGTTCTTGGCGCTACAGTCTGGAACCGCGCGACAACTACGGTCGCAGGTTCGAATCCTTCCTCGGGCATGGATGTGTGTGATGTCCTTAGGTTAGTTAGGTTTAAGTAGTTCTAAGTTCTAGGGGACTGATGACCTCAGAAGTTAAGTCCTATAGTGCTCAGAGCCATTTGAACCATTAGCTTCCGGGAAAATGGTGCAAGCATTTCAGAAGCGGCTAAATCTGTAAACTGTTCACATGTCACCGTATTTAATGTATGCCGTGCATGCCAAAACGACGATATCCAAAACTGGCGTCAAGGTTACTTGGTCAACCATGGGTGATAAGGGTGAACATCAGCTGCAAAAATGGCTCTGAGCACTATGGGACTTAACATCTGAGGTCATCAGTCCCCTAGAACTTACAACTACTTAAATCTAACTAACCTAAGGATATCACACACATCCATGCCCGAGGCAGGATTCGAACCTGCGACCGTTGCGTTCGCGCGGTTCCAGACTAAAGCGCCTAGAACCGCTCGGCCACACAGGTCGGCTGTGATTGGTGGTCACATGATATGACTGGGCAGCGTATAGAGTTACTAATAACAAAAATAATGCCAATAATAATGAAATATAAAGAATATTTGTAATTCAAGAAATGTTTTTTTATTAATATTGTGTTACACATTTTTCTCATTACATTCTCGTCGACCGTGAATATGATCATCTAACGGAAGTGTATGGCAGCAAAACATAAGGACTCAATATGGAGAAGAATTTGACTGGTCAGAGGAAGAGCGAGAAGCTTGTCAGATGAGATGGAAGGAGGAAAAGAGAAACAGAAAGGGATGGATAATTCATAGTGTGCCAGAGACATGGGTTCCCTGTTGGACAGAAGGAAAACAGCTGAAATACGCTGAGAGGGAAACTACGGCGATGATAAGAGATAAAGCTTTATCTCCTCTTTAAAAAATTTCTAGATGAAATGTAAGCAAGAGAAAGATTACGTGCGTGGTGCAACTGATTGTTAGTCCTAAGTTAGATGCCCATCCAAGATAATGCGAAGACAGTTTGCTGGCTTTTTAACAGTGCAAATGGTAGCAATGTAAATACATAAAACTGCAACGCGTCACCTTTTATGGAATAATTATTTGTTGTTCCATGAAGCAGTTTGAAAAGCTTTTCATGCTCAGCTTCAGATGGTTTTCCGGAAGTTACATATCTATTTCAAGCAAAATGCGGGGTGCTGGCTTGCGATAGTATGGGCGGGTTTTTTCGCTTCCATTGTGATGGCCACTTGCCACCTCATCAAGTAACGGTTGTATAGCACATTCTGGATGCTGACAAAGTTTCGCTACCACAGTGTATACGCATACTTACTGTGTAAAAGTGTGTGATGTGGTGCCAAGTGGCCATCACAATAGATATTAACAAAAAAAATCCGTCCATACTGTCGCAAGCCAAAACCCAGTATTATGCTTGAAATGTAGGTGTAGTTTCCGGAAAACCATCTGGAGGTGAGACTGATAAGGTTCGAAAAACGGATCATGGAATAATAAATAACTATTTTAAAAAAGTGATGTGCAGACATGGATTCTAAAACATCTGTAATGGATAAGCTTGATCTTAAATGGAAATATTTTCAAAAAATGGTATTTTGTTGACATCAAATGTAAATTTGAGTGTTTGAAGTTTTTTCGGGAGAATTTTGTCTGGAGTGTAGTCTTATACGGAAGTGAAACGTGGACGATGAACAGTTCAGACAATAAGAGATTAGAAGATTTCTAAACTTGGTACTGCAGAAGACTGCTGAAGATTGGATGGGCCTATCGAGTAACTAACGAAGAGGTACTGAATGGAAGAAAAGAGATTTATGGTACAACGTGACTAAACGAAGGGGTCGACTGATAGAACACTTCCCGAACCACTAACTATTGTCAGTTTCGCAATGAAGTGGAGTGTGTCGGGCAAGCCGCGTAGAAGAACAAGACATGAATACAAAAAGTCTTTCCAAACTGGTAAAGCCTGCAGTAGTTACTGAGGGACGAAGAAGCCTGCACTGGATATACTAGCTCTTAGAGCATCAAACCACTCTTTGGACAGAAGATCAGAACAATAAATGGATACCAACAAGAAGTAAAAGAGGAACTGTTTTACGCATTACTCCGTAGATAATCTTCCGTTGTGGAATGTGGATGACCTGTGAAGTCTTAGGGTTTATTTTAAGACAAAGGTTTTGTGCGCGTGGTGCTACTGCTTCTAGCGGATGGAATTTCGATAAAATTAGATTTCGTCAACTTGTATGTATGGAATATAATTGATACACAGGAAGAAATCCAATGAACCAAGGACTAAATCGTGGGGACTCCAGAGAGCACATGACTTTTGCGGCGCACAGGCGGCTCGTTGATATCTGTTTCTAAAGATGGCTGTCAACCCACAGTATCGATCTATCGTCCACGAACAATCTCTTTCTTATTTTTACTACATAACGTACAGTAATTGGGGACATTTCTTTCTTATAGTAAACTTGTGGCCGAAGACTTGATCTCTCTTAAGTTCTGTTCACTGCTCGCCCACTACTTAAAATTATGTTGCACTCGCGCTGGAAAACGCGAGCGTAATTTATCCTCAGAGATGTCTGAGCAAGGCAGGCTAGGATGCCAAGCAGCCTTGGCGGCAGGGCCCAGCAGCTTTTAAAGCGATTTCTCACCCCCACACAGTCTTTTACGAGTCCTCAAGCACGGCAGCAGAAAACCCCACACATTTGCCGACAGGGAGTCTTCAAATAACTTAAACCCCGGGCGAAAATTTTTGTTTGTGTAAATCCTCGCAGGCGGAGTAATGAGGGAGGTGCTTAGCAGCGGCAACATTCGCGACCGGGCCAGAAGGCGAAGTAGAGTCGTACAATAAACGCCGCCAGCGGCGCCGCCGCTCGTAAAGTGACGCATCGTTACGGCCGCTAGCAATAGGCGAGCATTAGCACGGCTGACTCACGGCAGGTAGACGCCGAGCCGCCTCCCTGATTCACCTGCCGTATTGTCACCCGCCACGAGGAGTCCCGTCCCGCCTAAGGAATACGAGTACTGCTGCGCACCGCCCTTGTCTCGTGTAGCGCCTGCCCCATCCCGCAGCCCAGAAGTTTTCAGACTTTCATTTCGGCCGAAATGTTTTTTCTTCTGCTGTCGCCGAGCAGTGGGGCGTCTCTTTCGGAGGCATTCACGAAATGTGGACTCGGAGCGGCTGCTAGAGATGTTTGCGAACAGGGGATTCTGGATACTGGTATTTCGAGCCTTATATGAAACGAGCAAAGCACTATCCTTAATGCTGTGTCTTCTGTTTTCCTTCTCGCGCTTAATAAATCCCACTGGGTAAGGTCTCAGAATGAGCATCCTTCTATAGACGGTTGTCTCTCATTCCCCATAACAGTGCAGCCCACTTAGTTCGCAATCAGCTTGCCGTAAACCCTCATGTTACACAAGTCACATCTAACCAAATAATACACTCTTGTAAACGGAAAGTGTTACACCGAGACTGAACGTTACCAAACTGTTACTCTAATGTTTCCGCGGCTGTGAGATGTGCTGATGAAAATTTCATTTTGAAGTGAACTTAATTTCCGTACAGAAAAAAGCTATACGTAGAGGAGAAAAGGGTGGAGTACATGATAAGTATTGGATGTGCCTAGGTCTAAGGCGCTGCAGTCATGAACTGTGCGGCTGGTCCCGACGGAGGTTCGAGTCCTCCCTCGGGCATGGGTGTGTGTGTTTGTCCTTAGGATAAGGGACTGATGATCTTAGCAGTTGAGTCCCATAAGATTTCACACACATTTGGACATTTTTTTGGATGTGCCTAACGCTACAGAGACTTTTCAGGTGGAGATCGTAATACAGAGTGTAACAGAAAGGTATAGCCAAAAATGAAGGAAACATTTCATACACTTAGCGGAATAAAATGTGTTATATGGAAATTGATTCGGAAATGCTACATTTCAGTGTTACAGTTCACTTTTTACTTCCTTCATAATAACAGTAATCGTGGGAAATACACAGGAACTGATCGTAACTGTACTGTATGAAACCTTTTCTTACATTGAATGTTTAAAATACCCTTTCGGTTACTTTTGGCTAGAATGTACAGTACGTTGTAATTCTATGGTTCACCTCCAGAGTTTGCTGTTAAAACTGAACGAAGATAATGAAGTGATCGTTTGACATCACTGGCTAACTAACCTAAGGACATCACACACATCCATGCCCGAGGCAGGATTCGAACCTGCGACCGTAGCGGTCGCACGGTTCCAGACCGTAGCGCCTAGAACCGCTCGGCCACTCCGGCCGGCTAGCTATGCCTCACTTTGGGGATAGAACTGATTAGAGCCACGCCACAATTAAATTCAACTCATCATCAAGGTTGAAAAATTTTGTAGATATTAACATCACTAAGAGTTCACAACGCATTTCTACGAGGGTGAGTCAAATGAAAACCTTTAATATTTTTTTGAAATGTTATTTACTGTGCAGAAGTGGTACAAAGCTGTATCACTTTTCAACATAATCTCACCCACGCTCAACGCAAGTCCTCCAGCGCTTACAAAGTGCATAAATTCCTTTAGAAAAAATTTCTTTTGGTAGTCCGCGCAACCACTCATACACCGCGTGGCGTACCTCTTCATCAGAACGGAACTTCTTTCCTCCCATTGCGTCTTTGAATGGTCCAGACATATGGAAATCGCTTGGGGCAAGGTCTGGTGAGTATGGTGCATGAGGAAGCACTCAAAATGCAGGTCTGAGATTGTTGCAACTGTTGTACTGGCAGGCCTTGCATTGTCATGCTGCAAAAGGACATCGGCTGACAGCAATACACGTCGCTTTGTTTTGATTGCAGGCTGCAGATGATTTTTTAGGAGATCTGGTGACAGTGGTCCCTCTAGGCATGTAATGCTCCAAAATGACACCTTTTTCGTCCCAAAAGAGAGTCAGCATAACATTCCTTGCTGCTGGTTCTGTTCGAAACTTCTTTGGTTTGGTGATGAGGAATGGCGACATTTCTTGCTCGCTCTCTTCGTTTCCGGTTGGTGGAAGTGAACTCAGGTTTCGTCCCCAGTAACGATTCTTACTAGGAAGCCACCACCTTCTCGTTCAAAGTGCCGAAGAAGTTCTTCACAAGCATCAACACTACGTTCTCTCATTTCAGGACTCAGCTGCCGTGGCACCCATCTTGCAGACACTTTGTGAAACTGGAGCACATCATGCACAATGTGGTGTGCTGACCCATGACTAATCTGTAAACATGCTGCAATGTCATTCAGTGTCACTCGGCGGTTTTCCTTCACTATGTCTTCAACTGCTGCAATGTTCTGTGGAGTCCCAACTCGTTGTGCCTGACATGGACGAGGAGCATTTTCCACTGAAGTCACACCATTTGCGAACTTCCTACTCCATTCGTAGACTTGCTGCTGTGACAAACATGCATCACCGTACTGAACCCTCATTCGTCGATGAATTTCAATAGGTTTCACACGTTCACTACGCAAAACCCGAATAACAGAACGCTGTTCTTCCCTGGTGCAAGTCGCAAGTGGGACGGCCATCTTCATACTGATACCGCGACGGTATGTATGCATCTGCACTATGCTGCCACCTACAGGCCATTCTGCACGCTGTTTGTAGCATGATTACCAACTTACAGGATAACGGTGCGAAATTTCGATTTGTTTTTGCAAATTTAAGGTTTTCATTTGACTCAACCTCGTATTCCCTGTAACACTTGTATATTGATTGAACCTACCAATAATAGATCTGTCAGTACGTCTATGAATTATTTAAATGTCTTCTTTTAATTTGACCTGCTAGGGATCTCAAACACCCAAGAAACATTCAAGAATAGGTCGCACTAGTGTTTTGTTTGTGGTCTTCTTTATAGTCGATTTACGCTTTCCTAAAGCTCTCCCAATTAACTGAAATCGACGATTCCTCTTCCCTGCTACCGTCCTTACATGCTTGTTCCATTTCATACCGATTTGCAGTGATATGCGTAGATATTTCATCGACACAATTGCGTCAATCAGGGCCGCGCGGGACTAGCCGAGCGGTATGGGCGCTGCAGTCATGGACTGTGCGGCTGGTCCCGGCGGAGGTTCGCGTCCTCCCTCGGGCATGGGTGTGTGTGTGTTTGTCCTTAGGATAATTTAGGTCAAGTAGTGTGTAAGCTTAGGGACTGATGACCTTGGCAGCTAAGTCCGATAAGATTTAACACACATTTGAACATCTGTCAATCAGGACGCTACTAATGCTGTATTCGAACATCCAGATATTGTTTTCGCACTCATCTGCGTTCAGTTATATTCCTTTACATTTAGCGCAAGCTGTCATTCATCAAACCGAACAGAAATACTGTTTAAGTCTTTTGGTAGCCTCATACAATCATTCAACGGTGGCATATTCCCGTACACCACTGCGTCATCAGGAAATAGGCGTAGACTGCCGACCATCCAGTCCATCAGATGACAGATGTACACAGAGATTGAGAGCCGAGCTATCATACAATAAACAAACTTAAATTTAGAGATTTCATTGTCTATCTCGCTCGATTTCTCATGAGCTTTTACAAGTACTAAGTCTCCGATTGCAAACTTAGCAAAACGCGCTTCAGCTTCATGACGACGTATGCGAGCATCGGCTTTTAGCTTCATTACTTCTCGCAAACGATCTTTTTTCACACCAATACTAAAGTCAATCCATGGGGGGAATTTGATTATCTCTTCCACTAAACTTTTATTTCTATCATCCAACAGGATTTCCTCTGGAGAAAATCCCGTAGATTCATGTCTCAAGGTGTTCATAATTCTCTCAAATACTGCTACATATTTGCCCCATGCCCTATGGTTTTTCCCTGGGGCATTCCTGAAGATACACTTATTTCTGATGAGCACTCACTAACGAACACCTTGTACTGGGCTGTTTTGCTTAAAATTTTTTGAGCCACTCACATATCTGGGAACCTATTCCACATGCTCGAATCTTCATTAACAGTATACAATAGGGCACCGTGTCAAATGCTTTCCAACAGTCTATGAACATAGAATTTGCCAGTGGCCCTTCATCCATGGTTCACAGGATATCATGTGAGAAAAGAACTGCTAAGTATTGCACGAGTGATGCATTCAAGTAAATGCTGATGTGCTGACAGAAGCTTTTCTCTCACAAGAACATTTATCGTATTCGAACTCAGAATATGTTCAAGAGTTCTGCAGCAAATCGGTATTAGCAGGTAATTTTTCGGGTGCGTTCTTTCACCCTTCTTACACGATGTGTTCAAAAGTATCTGGACACCTGGCTGAAAATTAATTACAAGTTCGTGGGGCCCTCTATCGGCAATGCTGGAATTCAGTATGGTGTTGTCCCACCCTTAGCCTTGATGACAGTTTCCACTCTCGCAGGCCGTGCGCTACAGTCTGGAGCCGAGCGACGGCTACGGTCGCAGGTTCGGATCTTGTTTGGGCATGGATGCGTGTGATGTCCTTAGGTTAGTTAGGTTTAATTAGTTCTATGTTCTAGGCGACTGATAACCTCAGAAGTTAAGTCGCACAGTGCTCAGAGCCATTTGAACCATTTTGAACCACTCTCGCAGGCATACGTTAAATCAGGCGCTGGAAGGTTTATTGGAGAATGACAACCCATTCTTCACAAGGTGCTGGACTGAAGAGAGGTATCGATGTCGGTCGGTGAGGCCTGGCACGAAGTCGGCGTTCCAAAAGATCCCAAAGGTGCTTTGTAGGATTCAGGTCTGGATTCTGTGGAGGCCAGTCCTTTACAGGGATGTTATTGTCTTGTAACCACTCCACCACAGGCCGTGCATTGTGAACAGGTGTTCGATTGTACTGAAAGATGCAATCGCCATCCCCGAATTGCTCTTCAACAGCGGGAAGCAGGAAGGTGTTTAAAACATCAATCTAGGTTCAAAAATGGCTCTGAGCACTATGGGACTTAACCTCTAAGGTCATCAGTCCCCTAGAGCTTAGAACTACACAATCCTAACTAACCTAAGTACATCACACACATCCATGCCCGAGGCGGGGTTCGAACCTGCGACCGTAGCGGTTGCGCGGTTCCAGACTGTAGCGCCTAGAACCGCACGGCCATTCCGATCGGCCATCAATCAGGGCCTGTGCTGTAATACTGCCATGCAAAACAACAAAGGCTGCAAGCCCCTTCCATGTAAAACACGACCACACCATAACACCACCGTTTCCGAATTTTACTGTCCAGCCGGCCGGTGTGGCCGTGCGGTTCTAGGCGCTTCAGTTTGGAACCGCGTGACCGCTACGGTCGAAGGTTCGAATCCTGCCTCGGGCATGGATGTGTGTGATGTCCTTAGGTTAGTTAGGTTTAAGTAGTTCTAAGCTCTAGGGGACTGATGACCTCAGATGTTGAATCCCATAGTGCTCAGAGTCATTTTTTACTGTCGGCACTACACACGCTAGCAGATGATTTTCACCGGTCATTTGTCATACCTACAACCTCCCATCGGATCGCCATATTGTGTACCGTGATTCATCACTCCACACAACGTTTTTCCACAGTTCTATCGTCCAATGCTTACGCTCCTTACACCAAGCGAGGCATCGTTTGGCATTTACCAGCGAGATGTGTGGCTTATGAGCAGCCGCTCGACCATGAAATCCAAGTTTTCTCACCTCCCACCTAACTGTCATAGTACCTGCAGTGGATCCTGACGCAGTTTGGAATTCCTGTGTGATGGCCTCGATACATGTCTGCCTATTACACATTAAGACCCTCTTCAACTGTCAGCGGTCTCAGTCATTCAACAGACGAGGTCGGCCTGTACGCTTTTGTGCTGTACGTGTCCCTTCACGATTCCACTTCACTATCACATCGGAAACAGTGGACCTAGGTATGTTTAGTAGTGTGGAAATCTGGCGTACAGACGTATGACACAAGTGACACCCATTCACCTGACCACGTTTGAAGTTCGTGAGTTCCGTGGAGCTCCCCATTCTGCTCTCTCACGATGTCTAATGAGTAATGATGTCGCTGATATGGAGTACCTGGCAGCGGGTAGCAGCACAATGCACCTAATATGAAAAACGTACAATTTTGGGGGGTGCCCGGATACTTTTGATCACATAGTGTATACAGTGCGTTACAAAAAGGTACGACCAAACTTTCAGGAAACATTCCTCACACATAAAGAAAGAAAAAATGTTATGTGGACATGTGTCCGGAAACACTTACTTTCCATGTTAGAGCTCATTTTATTACTTCTCTTTAAATCACATTAATCATGGAATGGAAACACACAGCAACAGAACGTACGAGCGTGACTTCAAACACTTTGTTACTGGAAATGTTCAAAATGTCTTCCGTTAGCAAGGATACATGCATCCACCCTCCGTCGCATGGAATCCCTGATGCGCTGATGCAGCCCTGGAGAATGGCGTATTGTATCACAGCCGTCCACAATACGAGCACGAAGAGTCTCTACATTTGGTACCGGGGTTGCGTAGACAAGAGCTTTCAAATGCCCCCATAAATGAAAGTCAGGAGGGTTGAGGTCAGGAGAGCGTGGAGGGCATGGAATTCGTCCGTCCTTACCAATCCATCGGCCACCCAATCTGTTGTTGAGAAGCGTACGAACACTTCGACTAAAATGTGCAGGAGCTCCATCGTGCATGAACCACATGTTGCGTCGTACTTGTAAAGGTACATGTTCTAGCAGCACAGGTAGAGTATCCCGTATGAAGTCATGATAGCGTGCTCCATTGAGCGTAGGTGGAAGAACATGGGGCCCAATCAAGACATCACCAACAATGCCTGCCCAAACGTTGACAGAAAATCTGTGTTGATGACGAGATTGCACAATTGCGTGCGGATTCAACATTACCTTCCTTCAATTGGGCCAACTGGCGGTGAATCGAGGAAGTACAGTACATACTGACGAAACTAAAATGAGCTCTAACATGGAAATTAAGCGTTTCCGGACACATGTCCACATAACATCTTTTCTTTATTTGTGTGTGAGGAATGTTTCCTGAAAGTTTGGCCGTACCTTTTTGTAACACCCTGTATAGATGAGTTACCCGTACGTCTATCCAGTCACTTCGGTCTTTGAACTAACGAGAGTTTCGTCATAAATGCAATCTAAGTAAGGGGAAATTTCCTTAGAGTACTGTCTGTAAAACCGAATTTGGGTTCAGTCCGTACCTAGCGACTGACTTTTTCTGTTGCTTCTGTATGCCCAGGATAACTATTACTATGTCCGCCGTGTGCAAGTATGTGTGATTTTCAAATAACAGTGTATTTTTACTCTCCTCTTGTGTGAACGATTTATTAAATGGGTAGTTTAAAATATCACCTTTCATTTTGCTCTCTTCTGTTGACACACCAGACTGTTCAATGAGTGACAAGATAGACGTCTTCGACCTCAGCATTTTCCAGGTTTTGTTATTAAACCATACCGGATACTTTCTTCCTCAATCCACTTACTCGACACATACCTCTCCAGAGTGCGATTTACAGCCAGTTTAAACGGCGCTCATAATTCCTCTCCGTCCATTATACTGGTACTAAATGTTTTCTAGCCTTTGTCTAAGAGGTATGCCAACAGCTGCTTATCTGCTCTTACTAGTAAAAATAATTTCCTCGCCTTCATCCACATCTACGTCAACATATATATTCCGCAAGCCACTGTACGATGCAAGGCAAAGGATACGTTGTACCACTACTAGCCATTACGTTTCCTGTTCCACTCGCCAATGGAGTGAGGGAAAACGACCATCTATACGCTGCCCTATGAGTCGTAATCTGCCCTATTTTATCGTCATGGCCCTTAAGAGAAGTTTATCTTGGCAGTATTGTTGATGGATTAATTCGTTTTAGTAACGATCGTAGCAGTAAGGGCATTACGATGTCTCTATACTAACACCACTGATGAGGTCACGTCTGTTTGTAGATACATGGTCTAAAATATTTCCATTGCACGTAGGTAATCAAATTAGCTGTTCAAGACAGTTTTGGGAAACGATGTTCAAAACTATATGACAAGGCTGCCAGTCCATACCACCTGCATTGAATCCATAGACGTTCCAGTCTATACTCGATAGGCTAAAGTCACCTCCAACTAATGTGGTATGATTTGAGTGATTTTGCACTACTGGGAAGAGACTCCCTTTGAATGATTTTAAAACTGTCAAAAGCTGAATCGGGTGGCCAGTGAAAGCATCCGATAATCAAGCTGAGTTCACCTAGGCCTGATACTCGTCTCCATGTAACTTCAAGCTTATACTCAGATTCGACCTCCATGGATTTCGATTGCAATGAACACTCCACCTCCTATGGTGTCTAATCTGTCTTTATGATAAACATTCCACGCCTCGCCAAATATTTTGTTGATTTCTACCTCGGGTTTCTGCTCTGTCTTGGTCCCGAGGATAATTTGAGTATGGCAACTTTACTGTATGGCAGTAAATTGATGAACTTCATTATGAATACTTCGATAATTTACTGTTAAAATTTCGGCAGTGGAAGTGTCCTTACGTTGTACACGGTCTGATTTTACTCTCTGCATTTCAACTGGCAAATGTTCATCAGAGGATGTGAAACTACCGCCAAGTCTAAAAGACCATTTTGTGTTCCGTTATTACTCTCCTACCCGAGTAGCTGCGTCCTTTGCATGTTAGTCAAAACTGAACTGTAAAAATATATGACATAAATGTATTTATACGTTTTGTTGCTACAAAAAGAAATATTCTTACCAATACATGGCAGAAAAAATTTACTGTAGATGCAATATGGTCTTCACTTCCATCTAGACGTCACTTCATAATGGCAATAAGCCAAAACAGGCCTGTCGTGTAAAATATTTAAAGAAATATATTACCTTAATGCAGCTAGTTTAGCAGCATTGATATTCATTACGTCTTATACTGACGCATACTATGCTGTGAGTTAAATGGAACGAAAAACAAAAAAAAAACAAAAAATTACACTACTGGCCATTAAAATTGCTACACCACGAAGATGACGTGCTACAGAAGCGAAATTTAACCGACAGGAAGAAGATGCTGTGATATGCAAATGATTAGGTTTTCAGAGTATTTACACAAGGTGGCGACACCTACAACGTACTGACATGAGGAAAGTTTCCAACCGATTACTCATACACAAACAGTAGTTGACCGGCGTTGCCTGGTGAAACGTTGTTATGATGCCTCGTGTAAGGAGGAGAAATGCATACCAACACGTTTCCGACTCTGATAAAGGTCGGATTGTAGCCTATCGCGATTGAGGTTTTTCGCATCGCGACATTGCTGCTCGCGTTCGTCGAGATCCAATGACTGTTAGCAGAATATGGAATCGGTGGGTTCAGGAGGGTAATACGGAACGCCGTGCTGGATCCCAATGTCCTCGTATCACTATCAGTCGAGATGACAGGCATCTTATCCTCATGGCTGTAACGGATCGTGCAGCCACATCTCGATCCCTGGGTCAACAGATGGGGACGTTTGCAAGACAACAACCATCTGCACGAACAGTTCGACGACGTTTCCAGCAGCATGGACTATCAGCTCGGAGACCATGGCTCCGGTTACCCTTGACGCTGCATCACAGACAGGAGCGCCTGCGATGGGGTACTCAACGACGAACCTGGGTGCACGAATGGCAAAACGTCATTTTTTCGGATGAATCCAGG
Organism: Schistocerca piceifrons; assembly: GCF_021461385.2. Lineage (NCBI taxonomy): Eukaryota > Metazoa > Arthropoda > Insecta > Orthoptera > Acrididae > Schistocerca > Schistocerca piceifrons. The sequence continues at coordinate 844,886,706 of NC_060149.1, read as the reverse complement.
TTCTGTTTACAGCATCATGATGGTCGCATCCGTGTTTGGCGACATCGCGGTGAACGCACGTTGGAAGCGTGTATTCCTCACCGCCATGCTGGCGTATCACCAGGCGTGATGGTATGGGGTGCCATTGGTTACACGTCTCGGTCTCCTCTTGTTCGTATTGACGGCACTTTGAACAGTGGACGTTACATTTCAGATGTGTCACGTCCCCTTCTCTCTACCCTTCTTTTGATCCCTGCGAAACTATACGTTTCGGCATGATAATGCACGACCGCATGTTGCATTTCCTGTACGGGCCTTTCTGGATACAGCAAATGTTCGACTGCTGCCCTGGCCAGCACATTCTCCAGGTCTCTCACCAACTGAAAACGTCTGGTCAATGGTGGCCGAGCAACTGGCTCGTCACAATACACAAGTCACTACTCTTGATGAACTGTGGTATCGTGTTGAAGCTGCATGGGCAGCTGTACCTGTACACTCCATCCAAGCTTTGTTTGACTCAATGCCCAGGCGTATCAAGGCCGTTATTACGGCCAAAGGAGGTTGTTCTGGGTACTGATTTCGCAGGATCTGTGCACCCAAATTGCGTGAAAATGTAATCACATGTCAGTTCTAGTATAATATATTTGTCCAATGAATAACCGTTTATCATCTGCATTTCTTCTTGGTGTAGCAATTTTAATGGCCATTAGTGTATTTTCATATTTCATTGTTCTTATTTACAAATAACAGCACAGCACAAATAAAGGGCTTTAAGACACAAATCTTTAGGTTTATATATATATATATATATATATATATATATATATATATATATATATAAACCAAAAGATTTGATATATATATACACACTCCTGGAAATGGAAAAAAGAACACATTGACACCGGTGTGTCAGACCCACCATACTTACTCCGGACACTGCGAGAGGGCTGTACAAGCAATGATCACACACACGCACGGCACAGCGGACACACCAGGAACCGCGGTGTTGGCCGTCGAATGGCGCTAGCTGCGCAGCATTTGTGCACCGCCGCCGTCAGTGTCAGCCAGTTTGCCGTGGCATACGGAGCTCCATCGCAGTCTTTAACACTGGTAGCATGCCGCGACAGCGTGGACGTGAACCGTATGTGCAGTTGACGGACTTTGAGCGAGGGCGTATAGTGGGCATGCGGGAGGCCGGGTGGACGTACCGCCGAATTGCTCAACACGTGGGGCGTGAGGTCTCCACAGTACATCGATGTTGTAGCCAGTGGTCGGCGGAAGGTGCACGTGCCCGTCGACCTGGGACCGGACCGCAGCGACGCAAGGATGCACGCCAAGACCGTAGGATCCTACGCAGTGCCGTAGGGGACCGCACCGCCACTTCCCAGCAAATTAGGGACACTGTTGCTCCTGGGGTATCGGCGAGGACCATTCGCAAACGTCTCCATGAAGCTGGGCTACGGTCCCGCACACCGTTAGGCCGTCTTCCGCTCACGCCCCAACATCGTGCAGCCCGCCTCCAGTGGTGTCGCGACAGGCGTGAATGGAGGGACGAATGGAGACGTGTCGTCTTCAGCGATGAGAGTCGCTTCTGCCTTGGTGCCAATGATGGTCGTATGCGTGTTTGGCGCCGTGCAGGTGAGCGCCACAATCAGGACTGCATACGACCGAGGCACACAGGGCCAACACCCGGCATCATGGTGTGGGGAGCGATCTCCTACACTGGCCGTACACCACTGGTGATCGTCGAGGGGACACTGAATAGTGCACGGTACATCCAAACCGTCATCGAACCCATCGTTCTACCATTCCTAGACCGGCAAGGGAACTTGCTGTTCCAACAGGACAATGCACGTCCGCATGTATCCCGTGCCACCCAACGTGCTCTAGAAGGTGTAAGTCAACTACCCTGGCCAGCAAGATCTCCGGATCTGTCCCCCATTGAGCATGTTTGGGACTGGATGAAGCGTCGTCTCACGCGGTCTGCACGTCCAGCACGAACGCTGGTCCAACTGAGGCGCCAGGTGGAAATGGCATGGCAAGCCGTTCCACAGGACTACATCCAGCATCTCTACGATCGTCTCCATGGGAGAATAGCAGCCTGCATTGCTGCGGAAGGTGGATATACACTGTACTAGTGCCGACATTGTGCATGCTCTGTTGCCTGTGTCTATGTGCCTGTGGTTCTGTCAGTGTGATCATGTGATGTATCTGACCCCAGGAATGTGTCAATAAAGTTTCCCTTCCTGGGACAATGAATTCACGGTGTTCTTATTTCAATTTCCAGGAGTGTATATCAGGAAGGGCAGTCTGCATATTTAAGATAGGGCTTGATGTGTTGGCAGAAGGCCAACACCGTGTTGCTAGAGGAGGCCGAAATGAACGCGTTTAATTACACGCAGGCTGGCGCGAGGTATGCTTCATAAAATAAATAGCAAAGGATAAATGCGCCTTGCTAGGTCGTAGCAAATGACGTAGCTGAAGGCTATGCCAACTATCGTCTCGGCAAATGAGAGCGTATTTGTCAGTGAACCATTCCTAGCAATGTCGGCTGTACAACTGGGGCGAGTGCCAGGACGTCTCTCTAGACCTGCCGTGTGGTGGCGCTCGGTCTGCAATCACTGACAGTGGCAACACGCGGGTCCGACGTATACTAATGGACCGCGGCCGATTTAAAGGCTACCACCTAGCAAGTGTGGTGTCTGGCGGTGACACCACAGGGCTCAGTTCAGATAATATTTGATAATCATAGTCGCTTCCAAAACATAAAAAATCTGTGTAAAACTTTGTCTCCTGCGGTGGATGAATGTCATGAACACTATATCTGGATGAAATTTCATTTCAAAAAATAATGCAAAAATATTTAAACTTACCACGACTGAAAAAATAATTTCTTGTCATATATGCTGGTTCTTATAAAAAAGACTTTACTTGCACGTGCAGGGAAGATTATTCTTCAACTTAACTGTAATTTTACATTGTCTGAATCACACGAAGAAGGGTCTGAAACACTATTTTCTTCCTCGTACTTGTGCATGAACTGCTACAGAGACGGGAACTTGTATGATTCCATGTTCTGGATTGCGGTGTACATGTGAAAGTTAGATATCCACTAAACCTTCTCACAACCTTTTACTCTTTGAAGTGATGTCATCACATCTTTGTAACCTATCCTTGGGTAATTCCAGTGTATTCCAAGATAATTATGTGTTAACCATAGTGCAGGTTTTTGTCTTTTTGCCACACTTTAAATTTATGAGAGATTATCATGATAAATTGCTCAAAATGTTCAAATGTGTGAGAAATCTTATGGGACTTAACTGCTAAGGTCATCAGTCCCTAAGCTTACACACTACTTAACCTAAATTGTCCTAAGGACAAACACACACACCCATGACCGAGGGAGGACTCGAACCTCCGCCGGGACCAGCAGCACAGTCCATGACTGCAGCGTCTCAGACCGCTCGGCTAATCCCGCGCGGCGATAAGTTGCTCACATTCACTGTAGAAACCTTGAGAATCTATAATGATGTCTGCAGTTTAAGGAGCCCCTATAAAATGCTTCAGATGTTAGGTAGTGCGTACTGATTTATACAACTCTTTGCACAATCACATGAACAGAGTGTAATTAATCACACAGTCAAGTAGTACTAGAACATACTCTGAGGAGTTCAATAGGAAATTTGCTGAAGATTCGAATTCAGTTCTTCGATCAGCTGGACTTGACTTAATACTCTCTTTCTGTTTTTAGCAATCTGTCACCGCAGTTTGTGCAAACTTCTTAAATTTACGTGGGCTGATGATGTATCCGTCTTCTACTTTAACACCTTCATTATTCTATGAAGGTGAAATCTTCTGTACGTATCGAAGAGGAAGCTGTAAATGTTATTATTCCAGCTCAGTTCTAAATCATCATACAATTAGAATTTTGAATTAGGGTAAGCTGCAGCGTTAGTTAAAACAATTGTCAGCCGGCCGGAGTGGCCGTGCGGTTCTAGGCGATACAGTCTGGAACCGAGCGACCGCTACGGTCGCAGGTTCAAATCCTGCCTCGGGCATTGATGTGTGTGATGTCGTTAGGTTAGTTAGGTTTAAGTAGTTCTAAGTTCTAGGCGACTGATGACCTCAGAATTTAAGTCGCATAGTGCTCAGAGCCATTTGAACCATTTTTGAACAATTGTCAAATGTACTTGTATCCTTGTTCAGGTTCCCTTTTCTATCAGTCTGAAATGGAAGTATAATGAATCATTTGTAACTGAACAGAAGTTTTAACAGACACACGTGTTTGGATGCGGTCAATAGCAGAGGGTACTCAAACACCTCTCATGAAGAGGAAGATAAGGACAAAATGGCTCAAATGGCTCTGAGCACTATGGGACTTAACTTCTGAGGTCATCAGTCCCCTAGAACTTAGAACTACTTAAACCTAACTAACCTAAGGACATCACGCACATCCATGCCCGAGGCAGGATTCGAACTTGCAACCAGACTGTAGCACCTAGAACCGCTCGGCCACCCCGGCCGGCAGTTAAGGACAGATGAATACCAGCAATCAATACTTTTAGAAGTCTTAAGTGTTTCTCATCGACTACAGAGACATGCTGTATTTTTAAATTATTTTAAAAATGACAATCTTCTTTTCTTTTGCACCTCAGATTCAATATATGAGTAATTACCCACTGCACTTTAAACCATATTAAATTCCTGCTTTGCGTTCGTAATAATACGCCTCATGTCTTCAAAGTAACCGACAGTCACCTTGAGAGGCATATATACGCTAAAACATCTGTACTCCAGTACCGTTATGCCTGCAGGTTTGTCTATAAGTCATCCTACATTTTCCGAACCATTCAAGCCCAAGGCCAATTCGGAAATAAATATCTGATGGGTTAATCCCATCCAACTGTAGGAAACTGTTGTTTCGAATTGTTAAAGCATCCTTGTACTGGATATGATTCATAATATCATCATTTACATTAAACGTTACTGAAGCATAAGATTTGACTGAAAAATATTCATTTTGTATCAGAGGCGCTCAATAGTTAGCGTAATATTATTTTCTTTTCTGAATGCGCGTTGGTTTTGTTCAGGATTCCAATACACGATCCTATTCGCCACTCTTTTGACTACAAAACCGTATTTTGCAACATAATCTCTGTTCAATTCGGCAGACTTACGCCACCTTACTGGGATGGGCCTTTATGCCGGCATTGTACCGCTCCACTGGTCGACGTCAGAGGCGATGTCTTGGTGCATCAGTAACCTCCCCACCATCCATGGCTGGTTCAACTGGTTCTGAGCACTATGGGACTTAACATCTTAGGTCATCAGTCCCCTAGAACTTAGAACTAATTAAACCTAACTAACCTAAGGACATCACACACATACATGCCCGAGGCAGGATTCGAACCTGCGACCGTAGCAGTCGCGCAGTTCCGGACTGACCGCCTAGAACCGCGAGACCACCGCGGCCGGCCACCATCCATGTTCTGCTTCCCAGGGAGGGCATCATTCATTGGGCTAAACAGATGGAAGTCAGAAGATGCGAGATCCAAGCTGTAAGGTGGATGAGAAAGAACAGTCCAATGAAGTTTTGTGAGTTGCTGTTGGGTCTGCAGAAATGTATGAGGCGTTGCATTGTCATGGAGAAGGAGAAGTTCTTTCGAATTTTTGTGGCGCCAAATATGCTTAAGTCGTTTCTTTAGTTTCCTGAGGGTAGCGCAATACACTTTAAATTTAATCGCTGCACCATAAGAGAGGATATAAAGAAGAATAACCCCTTCAGAGTCCCAGGTATCTGTCGCCATGACTTTACTGGCTGGGGTTGCAGCTGTGAACTTCATCTTCAGAGGAGAGGTGGTGTGGCGCCACTTCATGTATTGCTATTTTGTTTCCGTTTCGAATTGATGAATCCATGTTTCATCGTCTGTGACGATGTTCGACAAGCAGTTGTTATAAAAGCCTTGTACGCGCAAAACATTCCCCACGGATGGCCTGCGTTTGTGGCCGAGCGGTTCTAGGCGCTTCAGTTTGGAACTGAGTGACCGCTACGGTCGCAGGTTCGAATCCTGCCTCGGGCATGGATGTGTGTGATGTCCTTAGGTTAGTTAGGTTTAAGTAGTTCTACGTTCTAGGGGACTGATGTCCTCAGAAGTTAAGCCCCATAGTGCTCAGAGCCATTTTGAGCTTCACGGATGGTTCTTTGTTGCTCTTTACGCTGTTCTGCTCGGTGGCCAGGAACCCAGCTGGCAAACACTTCTGAGTAGCCTACCCCAACTTGTGGACGAGTGTGTCAGTAATATCAACAGAGAATTCCATATGAGCAGAAAAGTGCTTGATTGTGATCTATTGATGAACTCGAATGACAGTGTCTGCATGTTACAACTTTGCTGCGTGTGGCCGTCCGGCGCACGGGAATCAGAAAGGCTTGTGCGACCTTGTCGCGATACTGACACACGATCGCACAACGACTCGCAGTGCTTTTATTCACTTCCTGGTCTCTGTAAATATTCTGAAAGTGAGTATGAATATCTGCGAGGCATTGATTTTCCTCCAGAAGAAACTCAATGACAGCTCTCTGCTTGGAACTCATCTCCATAACAGACGCCATTTTGAAGGCTATGAATAGCGGCATCATTGTCATGAAACTATAAGGACTGAAGCAGAAATATTCCACGATCTCCCAAAACAAATTCCAAATCAACCGAAATCGGCCGAGAAATAGAAAATTTGGCATTACTTATTTAGTACCTCTCGTACAATGTAGTAATAGTGTTCTGACGTAGAGTTTATGCCAAGTGATGTCATTGCACAGATTCCAGTCTACCGAATTAAGAAACTGATAATTTTTCTGTGTCATCACATTGTGCCTCTGTTACGAAGTGATGAACTGAAAAGTGTGTGAACTAATTTCCAACCTTGCGCCTATTCTTCTTTAAGTTTAGGTGTATTGTGATTTGTTCACCACAAAAGTCGATATAGTGCCCGTCCTGGTACACAATAATCAACATGAGATGATCTGATGTCTATACAGACACTGTAACGTGTACGATGTTGGCCGGTGACTCGCCTATTTTACATCCAGGGCCAATTGTACGGAAGACCCTGTAAACTGTACGAATCAGTTTGTTGTTGAGATACGCATTCAGTGCGATATAACGCTCATCAGTTTGCTAACCGGTACTATACCGCCTGGTTAATCTGACTCAAAGTTTTTATGGATCCTTCTACAAATCTTGACTACTTGAGGAAGCTAATATTGGTCCAGTTCAACCTTCTGTCGAAATTCAACTGTTTTCATCAATGCACTTATTTGAATTTTACGTATATTGACATCTGCATGTAACACATACCCTTTTAAAGATTATTTTCAAAAATGCGATTAAGATGACCCGTTCCTGAACAGGCTGTGTATTCAACATTCCCTCCCCCCTCCCCATCCCACATCACACAGTATTACTGATCTCTAAAGTGGAAGTAGCTCAAAATTTATAGAAACAATTAGGATTATTATTCAAAGAATTTCTCACAAAATCGGTTAGATTCCACTATTTTGTGATGTTGACAACAATATTTAGAAAAGGCTAAAAAAACAGTACAGCTTTTAAATGAGGTACCAGTATCTTTAGTACCGCTGACTACACAACTTAGAAAAACAATCAGACTACAGACAACATTCAGCGAAATCAGTTACTCCTTCAGTTTCCTCTTCTATGAGAAATGGAACTGAAAATTAATATCAGTAATCACATACAGCATATCATAACGTATAATTTTCAGAAAATAGTAGGCAAGGGAGGCAGAGAAGGCCAGTCTAATTATATATGCCAATTTTAGTGATTTCAACTACAGTCATCTAGCAGAAAAGTGTACCTGAATGATAAAAACCCACGTTTTCAGTAAACTGGAAAAGAATATTTGTGGACTTATTAGTTTATCATTTTCAGTTTTAGAACATTCAAGCTGCTTATTCCTGTGGGTCACCTGCTTCTTTAACCTCCACTCTTTCTCGCTTCACTCTCTTATTTACCATAGCCTCCTTGGTAACAGCATCTGCAGATGTCTCTGCTTCCTTTTCACGCAGCCAATCAATAACAGTTAGAGGTTAAACATTGTATGTTCCATCCTAGGTCGTAATTTTTTCATACATGAATACTAAGAATTGTACCATTATTGAAAGTTATTACTGTACCCATTACATCTATTTTCTACACTATCAGCCCAACAAATACGATTTTCGGTATTCGATCCCCTATGTGGCAGGTGATGCCTTCGTTGGGATTCTGTGAGAGAACATGGACATATCTCTAAGAGAATATGTTTTTAGCAGATCCCTCCATTTACGATTAATTGCCACTATAACAGCAAGAAATACTTGTAAGTATGTTGTATGCCAGTACACCCAATGCTTGAAAGTTACCGTTCAACCAAATGATATGTCTTACTCACTATTGCATTGACCTAGTTGCCTTGAAACCTCTGGTTGGTGTTACATTTCTTTGTTTTCTTTACTCTTTTTCTAACACAGAAAGTATGTACACTGAAATAGAACAATACAGCAGTAACTATAAATCACGCATGTTTCAGATCACACATGTTTCAAATTCAAAAGGCAAGAAGTGAACAATTATAAGGTCTTTGACCGCAGCTAAGCCACAGCCTTCTAGATACGCCTGTACTGAGATTCCAGTAGCCAGCAAAGCCTTCTAGGATACACTTGTATTTACAATCCATATCCTAAAGCTAAGAAAAGTAAGAGAAAGAAGAATATGTTACATATTCTGACGCACTTTAAAAGGACAGAGGTGCATAAATATGTGCAACATTATGTTCCAACTAGATATAAGAAGGAACAGAAACTGAAAATGTCCGTAAACTATAAATATTTGTAATTGATATCAAATGCTCTTTCCTGCAAAACAGTAATATTTTTTTCAAATTTTTGGTCATTTTTCACGAGCAGTTCCTCTTAAATCAGCAATATCATTAAGGCAGGGGCTGTATACACTACTACTACACCATTTCCTAGTAGTTTATTGTTTGATTTTGTACATCTCCGACTGATTCATTTCAGTACCCCAACACCCTTTGCTTTCATCAGTGGGTGCAAAATAATTAACACATATAGCTGATGATTCAAATGGTTCAAATGGCTCTGAGCACTACGGGACTTAACATCTGTGGCCATCAGTCCCCTAGAACTTAGAACTACTTAAACCTAACTAACCTAAGGACATCACACACATCCATGCCCGAGGCAGGATTCGAACCTGCGACCGTAGCAGTCGCGCGGTTCTGGACTGAGCGCCTAGAACCGCTAGACCACCGCGGACGGCTGACCTGATGATATTTATTTTAAAATCATAGTGTACAACATCACCTCTAAACCATAACTGGTGAATGAAAGTATAGAGATTTTCTTCCTATACCTTCTTTGCAAGGATAGGGAGGAACGTAATACATTAATGTCCACACAAGAATGTATCAAAGTTTTGATAGCTTTGAAAACTTCAGAACACATAATGGTTGGTGAAGTACCGGTGTAATGCTTCAGGTGGGTGTAAGAGTGTGAATGGATCAAAGCAGAAGTCGTTATTCAGGTTTCTTTAACATACATTACCCAGTGAGTTACAGGTCCATCTGCAACAGCTAAATTTACGATCCTACATTTTTTCGATTACCATATTGTCTTAGGTATCTCATTTTACATAAACACTCCACAAAATCTATGAATGCTCAATTTTTTGATGAAGAAGATCGGCATTTTTAGGAGTTCTGCTGGGTAGTATAGCTAGAAAGTTTTCCTTATGAACATTCCAAGCCCTGGCGTGTTTGGTTTTAATTATAGTCCTTTGAAAGCCACAGATTCTGTGAAGTTTCGAAGGTAGTAGACGACGTACTGGCAGAATTGTAGCTGTGGGGACGGGTCGTGAGTCGTGCTTGGGTAGATCAGATGGTGCAGCACTTGCCCGCGAAAGGCAAAGGTCCCGAATGGTGTCTCGGTCTGGCACACAATTTTAATCTGCCAGGAAGTTTCCTAAGTTCTACTATTTGTCAGATGAACTTCAGATACTGTATATGTTCCTGTTGATCAGTGTAGTAGGTATGATTTCTCAAAGACAATTTTGTATATTGAAACACGCTCTAAATCACATACATGAAATTTCAGTTTGCACAGATCCAACATTTCATTACGATTTTATTTAGTATTTAAAAGCTCATTACCATATATGACAATTGGCTTCATTTCTGTTGTTCAGTGTACAGTTTAGTTATACTGTTTGATTATGTGGAGGAGAATATTCAACCATATGTATGATCCTCAAAGTTTAAAATGGGTCCACATATGAAATTTTTAATCACTGTGTTCAAATGTTCAACGTTACATAGCTTCATATACTGCCTTGCAATATCAGTTATAAAACTTCATAATTGATATGAAGGTTGTCTGAACATCAATTAATCTGCATCTGCAGTAGTTCATCCACCAGCTATGCAAGTACCTTCTCTGTCTTTGTTTTTGCTGATAATGCCCACTCGAATTTAGAATATGTAATAGTAACCATTAATATTTATTTGAAGCCCTTATTTTCCAGTGAATATTGCTTCATATAAGTAAGATCTGCCTGAATAAGTCATCCAAGCCTAGTATTCCAACATATCTATGTGGGTATGTTTTGTGTACTAGTTTGTGGGGTCCTCAAACTATTGTTTCTATACCTATTCAGTGAAGTACCTTTCTCAGAACTCTGAAATAACAGTTATGGTTTCATTTGCATGAGCCATATTTCCTGCAGTGGCCAACACCTCAATGACTTTTCCTTTCTTTTACATGCTGTAGTGTACTAAACTGTGTTCGACATGGTATACAACTTATATGTTCTCAAACTAGTTATGGTGATGTTTATCTTCGTTTTTTTTTAAATTTTCTGTCAGCCTCATGTTTCGATTCTTTAATTCAACTGTTCTGTGCACTATTAATATGTATCATCTCATGTAGCTAATGCTGTAATAAGCCTCTCAAATTCAAATAATTTTGTGTTAATATCTGAGAGACTTTTGTTGATTGCTTCAATTTTTCTGTTGTTATATGGGTGGGTGTTCTGTTTATGCATCATCTCACTTAATACCTTCAAAGGAGTGCACAACGTAACTGTGAGCCTCTCTATATTTCACTTAATTATGTATGCATATACCTCTTTTGGAACTATATATGTTAATGAATGGCTATCATTTTTTCAATTGTATCACCCTTTGCAATTACTTAAGTCAAATAATTCAAACCATACCTAGCAGCGATCATTTCTCGAACATTCATATCCATAAGTCTCTGGTGGTCATTACTATTCTCGCAGAATGCTTTCTGAGAGGTTAGTTGATTATTTGAATTTTTAAATTATGAGTTTCGATACCATCACTCGACATTTAAATTTCCTTTGTATGAAAATTAAACCGTCATTTATCCATTCCATAGTGTAGATTTCAATATTTTATTAACTTTCTTCAGATTTCATGGAATGATATTTACAATTTTCGTTGTTATGTTCAACTTTTACTTTGACCTAAGGACAGATGTTCTGTCTATTCACAATCCCACTGTCCCTTTGGAATGAGTGCATGATATGCCTTCGGGAATTTTGGAAACTTATTATACAAAGTTGAAAGGAACTCCTGAAATTTTCGTCCATTTCACCCCTCGTTTCACTTTTTTGTTTTACCCATACTGCATTCATTCCAACAATCTTCTCATATGGTTATAAATTCATTCACTGTCATGTCAGTTTATACATGTGGTTGGTAAATGCGTTTTAAAGTGATACTCCCTTGTTCAAAAATGATAGTGAGGTTTGCATTATCACTTAACAATTTTTCAGAATCATAGAGTGCATCTGACCCAAATAAAAGACATCTAGTCCCATGTGATGACCAAAACAGAAATATTTCCATATTTTATCCTGGTTTCAAGCAGTAACGATATCAAATATAAACACAATGTTCGGCTTTAGTATTTTTTAGTGGCAGGATGTTGTTGCTTTCTCTGGATGTCATGTAGGTTACACTGTCATTGACAGACAATATCTTTTGTAATAACTGGTATTTGGGCTGAAATAATATGTTTGGAAATACAGACACATACTGTAATCGAATTCCGCCTGGCTGTGTAAGCAGTGACACAATAACATTCATCATACCACAATCTGAAGGTCCAGCAATTGTCAGTCATATATTGTCAGGCAGGAGTGTTAAATTCTTCTTCCAATTTTCAGAAGTATTACAGGACCAATAAGCTACTATGAAGTCCTTATGATAAGGATGGTTTGACCTCTTAGCTATGGTTTTGACTTTGTCTTTGTATTAGCATACAATAAATCTTGAAGGGGAAACATAAATGTGATTCATACACTTTGTAATTTATAGAATCTTACATGCAGCTGGATACAGAACATGCTTAAATAAGAATATAGTTCTGCGATTACATATGGCTTAGCTGGATCATACATATTACCACATATTAATGGATGATATGCATCATATTGCTGAATGACGATCGATTCTAGGTGAGGTAGAATTTGGCTTGCTACCTCCACCATATTGGTCCATGTTTTCTCGTATAACATGTAGTCATAAGCAGCTTAGACATTATTTATCAAGAGCATGCGCTATCATGCAGCTGACATACATCAAATTTTTAAACATTTGCTCTTGCCAATGGGTCCACTACCTCCTACAATAAGATTTAACCATTCCTGGGGGGGGGGGGGGGAGTCCCCCTGCTGAGATAATATGATCATCTAATACAGCTAATACAGTGAGGGGGTCTGAGTATTTCATCTGGACAGGGCATTAATTCGTACTGAAGTGTCAAGTAGATGAATCGACTCCATTGAGGATAGGCCAGCCACAGTGACCGAGCGGTTCTAGGCGCTTCAGTCTGGAACCGGGCGACCGCTACGGTCGCAGGTTCGAATCCTGCCTCGGGCATGGCTGTGTGTGATGTCCTTAGGTTAGTTAGGTTTAAGTAGTTCTAAGTTCTAGGGGACTGATGACCTCAGATGTTAAGTCTCATAGTGCTCAGAGCCAACCATTGAGAATAATATCACTTTAGAACCACTATAGCGAGCATTTCTGAAGAGCAGCCCTGACAACAATCCCAAACCAACGCATTTACTGTCACTGCTGTGCAAACTGTATGTTGAAATAAGCAGCATTAGATTCCTTTAGGCAATTGTGATAGCTTTGTGTCACCTATGCATCAGACAGCGAATATGTGTTACACATATGTAGGCATAAAATTTCCATCAATGGTCATCATCATCATCATCATCATCATCATCACTAATACTAACATGATGGCTTTTTTGTTGTACCTGCATGAAGGGTGGGATTGTTCAAACATTTGCAGAAGTCTACATAACATTAAAACACAAAATCTAAAACTAGACTTTTCGACTTTGGGTATAAAAAAAAGTAGTGAGATCTATGACCATTTCATCGTTATTGTTCATGCTGTATCCACAGGTACTGCTGAAAAATAAATATGGTTACGATACTTGATGCCATATCCGATGACAACGAGAGTGTACTACAGGTTCTGAACACTTAAGCATCTGTCAGTGCTCTCAAGTCATCCATTAAACCACTGATGAAAGAGAATAATGACTGCGGGAAATTGATGTTTTCATGAATTTTACTAAGCCCTATCGCCTAAATATCATGGAAAAAATTATTTTTGAATATGTTACAATTCTGCAAGTGGGAGAATATGGATTCAATGAGAAAGAGTGTGTCATTCGTTTCCGTAAGTGTTACAACTATCTGACGTTTTGCCTTTAGTTGTTTTTTCTGTGAATATACGTGCGCTGATGTAAGTTCTGTCTGTCTTTGTGTATGAAGTGTGTATGTGTGTGTGTGTGTGTGTGTGTGTGTGTGTGTGTGTGTGTGTGTGTGTGTCTGTCTGTGTGTTTAAGCGTAACTTTCTTATTTTATTATTTATTGACTCATTTTTAAATACATATTTTTATTTTATTTTTATTATTTTTTATTTTTTCTGGTTATTATTATTATTTATTTTTCATTTATGTACTTCGGAGAGATATTGGATTTGTGACCAATCCATTGGGATTATTGTCTGTTAAAGAATCAGCCACTGTAAACAGTTAGTGGTTAATGATATTCACTTGGTCATTTAGCAGTAGCTTTTTTTCAGCCTCTGTTTGGGATATATGGTAATACACGACACTCGAGGCACAGAAAATGATAGCTATAGTGCTATATTTCGAAAACAGTGACCACAAGGAAAACTACAAAGTTTCAGAGAAAACTATTGGGCTTACAAATAATGAATTAGACGCTGATCTGTAAGCACGTTTTCGTTCTGTTATAAGAATTTCAGTGAACTGTTTCAAAACTATAACCTGTATGTGCAAACGATAACCTATATGTACAAACGAAAAAATCATGTAATATTTCAGGCCACTCAAGGAAGTACCTAGTAACTAACGTGAAACGCATCTGGATGAAAAATTTAAATAAAAAAACTTAAAGCGCTTTTCTTTGCAATTTACATACAGGTGATGCGAAAATGACAACCACAAGAAACTTATTAAGGGTAAAATAGTTCATCATTTACTCGTGAGTGCTGATAATTCCTGAGCTAAGGGTACCTTGAGCTGTTTGTTGTGTATACAGCTGCGTGTGTGTGTGTGTGTGTGTGTGTATGTGTGCTGTGTATGTTGTGTGTGTGTGTATGTGTTTTCCAGCTGTTGTGACAGTCATTACCGATTTTTGATCTCTTTTAGCCCGAAAAACCCACAAATTATCGCAGTGTAGGATGTAGGAGCCATTTTGTAATTGTCACGGAAAGTACGTGTCAAGCGGCTGAGTCACACTGCCAAGGAAACAGATGCAAGTAGAATCGCATTCCTGCGGATTGTGCAGCAGAACTGACAGATTCTCGTGTTAGATGTCTGTATCATAAACTTATGCTCTTTTGAATCATTGGATTATCCGTCATCAATGAGGAAGAGTCAATCAGATTTTAGAGCTTCTTTTAGTAAACCCTGTTTCACTTGTTCATAGCATGTGCAGTTGTGAACATTGTAGAACAAAACGCTAACAAGTTCCTAGATAAACTCACCAAAGGCGAAGAGATATATTACGGTTGTGAGCCAGAGACCTAGCAGCACTCAAGTCAGTGGATATATGCTACTTCTGCGCGAATCAACGAATGAAAATGAGTGGAAACATCATGAAAACAACGTCTTTGTCTCTGTCTTACAGATCTTTTACTGATATTAGTGATCTGGCATTCATATTTTCTCCCTATGCACGAACGTTAACCAGCATCACAAAAATCAAACGCTAAAATAATTGCATGAGGAACTGAGGAAAAATGTTGATTGCATTGTGATAATAAATGGATTGGCTCGAGCACCGCTACAAGGCAGTAGTAAAGTGTCAGGCAGTTCATGGCCAAAAGCAAATTAACAATAGTTTGGCATCAGAGTTAACTACCTGCAACTTCTACCTGCTCCGTAGAATGGAAAGGTACATTGAAGAAGACATTTGGAAACCGTACAAGAGTGAAACAAAGATATGCTTGTATATACCTCGTGTTTCTTAATTCCATAGGAAATACAGTGGTCAACATTCCAATTAAAGAGAGCTGCCAGTTAAGAGAGATTGTTCTCTTTGCGCTTGCTGAGACCGAAACATTTCTCTGTGTCTCGTCTTGTGTCCCAACCTGTTAGTGATTGATACGGCCTAGGGAATGTACGGACGCTAACACATCGTACAGATGCCATCACGGTTCTGGACAGACCCTCGGAAGATCTAAATCACCGATACGAAGGTGGTGTCACAGATACAGGAACTTCTGAAAGGTCATATGGGCTAGTCCCATTACTTGAAACTGGACTTAAATATTTGGCGTCTACCTACCCTTCTGGCGTTTCAGAAGCTAACTTCCATGTGCTGGTGGCGTTACTGGCGATGTCCTCTAGCACAATATTCTTTTACGTACAAG
Source organism: Schistocerca piceifrons (assembly GCF_021461385.2). Taxonomy (NCBI): domain Eukaryota; kingdom Metazoa; phylum Arthropoda; class Insecta; order Orthoptera; family Acrididae; genus Schistocerca; species Schistocerca piceifrons. Next base: position 844,870,703 of record NC_060149.1, on the reverse strand, counting down.
AACTGGATTTTTACTCATGGAAATCGTTAACTCACTTCTTGAACTGTATTTATACAGTGTTTGTGACTCTTAGTGTTTTTATTACGACTACCTGACATAACTTGGTCGCCTGCACCATTCCGTATGTGTCTGTGCCTCACATGTGATACACCTGCGATGGAATAAACTTCCAGCACCAATAGAAAATTGCGTGATCGCGATACCTGTATATTGCTGGGATAACAATCGCACACAAATAGTGGAAGACAAGAGAAAACTGAAGTTTAGGTCAAAGACGTGTTACGTGCCGTGCTTTCCACAGATCAATGAGCAAGCGTATGAGTACTTCGATTAAAACCGGCACTACCCCTAGCAAATACCGGGTGATCAAAAAGTAAGTATAAATTTGAAAACTTAATAAACCACGGAATAATGTAGAAAGAGAGGTAAAGATTGACACACATTCTTGGAATGACATGGGGTTTTATTAGAACCACCCCATATTGCTAGACGCGTGAAAGGTCTCTTGCGCGCGTCGTTAGGTGATGATCGTGTGCTCAGCCGCCACTTTCGTCATGCCTGGCCTCCCAGGTCCCCAGACCTCATTCCGTGCGATTATTGGCTTTGGGGTTACCTGAAGTCGCAAGTGTATCGTGATCGACCGACATCTCTAGGGATGCTGAAAGACAACATCCGACGCCAATGCCTCACCATAACTCCGGACATGCTTTACAGTGCTGTTCACAACATTATTCCTCTACTACAGCTATTGTTGAGGAATGATGGTGGACATATTGAGCATTTCCTGTAAAGAACATCATCTTTGTTTTGTCTTACTTTATTATGCTAATTATTGCTATTCTGATCAGATGAAGCGCCATCTGACGGACGTTTTTTGAACTTTTTTTTTGTTCTAATAAAACCCCATGTCATTGCAAGCATGTGTGTCAATTTGTACCTCTCTATCTACATTATTCGGTGATTTATTTAGTTTTCAAATTTATACTGACTTTTTGATCACCCGGTATTGTAGCAACGACACATGTGCGTTTCTGGATATTCAGACTTTAACAGCTGGTCCACGAACATTAAACCAATTGACACATCAGTAGTTAAAATACACTGACGGTAAAAAAATCGCAGCACCAGGAAGGTGATGTCTATTCAAATTTCGCGCCAGTCGCATGAGAGTGGCCCTAGTGGCACCACTATGAGGCTGCAAAGCAGGTTTGCTTGAAATACACGCTGTAACGCTTGTGAGCTTTAGTTACCTTTAAGAGTGTAAACAGTGAGTTGATGTCAATCAAGGCGACAAAGGCGCCATTATCGTCACCTCACGAAGCTTGAAGGGTGTCGTGTAATAGGGATACTAGAAGCTGGAAGTTACTTCTACGATATTGCATAAAGACTTGGCAGCAGTGTAGTCAGTGTACGTGTCTGCTGGCAACGGTGGTCACAGTAATGTACGGTGGCAAGGAGACTGAGCTCCAAACGGCCACGAGGCACTACCGAGAGGAAAGATTATCGTGTTCAGCGTATAGCACTGGGGCACTGTGCTGCATCTGAAGTAGAAATGTGAGCACCAGTTGACACCACAGTGACTCAAGGAACTGTTTCTAATCGGTTACTTGAACGACAGCTCCGAGCCTGACGCCCTGTAGTGTGCAGTCCACTGACCCCAAATTACTACCATTTGCGTCTTCAGTGGTGTCAAGCGAGAGCTCATTGGAAGGTAGAGTGAAGGTCTTCCTGATGAAAGCTGTTTCTGCCTCTGCCATGGTCGTGCGTTGGTTAGAAGGAGACCACTTGAGTGCCTGCAACCAACCTGTCTGCGTGCAGGACACACTGGGCCTATGGCTGGATTTAACGTCTGGGGGGCGATTTCGCATGACAGCAGCAGCACTCTCACAGTTATCCCACGCACCTTGACTCCAGAATTATACGTCTGTCTGGTGATTCGAGCTGTTGCCCTGCCAATCATGGGCAGCATTCCAGGGGATGTTTTCCAACAGGATAACGCTCGCCCACGCACTACATCTATATCTACATCTACATTTATACTCCGCAAGCCACACAACGGTGTGTGGCGGAGGGCACTTTACGTGCCACTGTCGTTACCTCCCTTTTCTGTTCCAGTCGCGTATGGTCCGCGGGAAGAACGACTGTCTGAAAGCCTCCGTGCGCTCTCGAATCTCTCTAATTTTACATTCGTGATCTCCTCGGGAGGTATAAGTAGGGGGAAGCAATATATTCCATACCTCATCCAGAAACGCACCCTCTTGAAACCTGGCGAGCAAGCTACACCACGATGCAGAGCGCCTCTCTTGCAGAGTCTGCCACTTGAGTTTGCTAAACATCTCCGTAACGCTATCACGGTTACCAAATAACCCTGTGACGAAACGCGCCGCTCTTCTTTGAATCTTCTCTATCTCCTCCGTCAACCCGATCTGGTACGGATCCCACACTGATGAGCAATACTCAAGTATAGGTCGAACGAGTGTTTTGTAAGCCACCTCCGTTGTTGATGGACTACATTTTCTAAGGACTCTCCCAATGAATCTCAACCTGGTACCCGCCTTACCAACAATTAATTTTATATGATCATTCCATTTCAAATCTTTCCGCACGCATACTCCCAGATATTTTACAGAAATAACTGCTACCAGTGTTTGTTCCGCTATCATATAATCATACAATAAAGGATCCTTCTTTCTATGTATTCGCAATACATTATATTTGTCTATGTTAAGGGTCAGTTGCCAATACCTGCACCAAGTGGCTATCCGCTGTAGATCTTCCTGCATTTCACTACAATTTTCTAATGCTGCAACTTCTCTGTATACTACAGCATCATCCGCGAAAAGCCGCATGGAACTTCCGACACTATCTACTAGGTCATTTATATATATTGTGAAAAGCAATGGTCCCATAACACTCCCATGTGGCACGCCAGAGGTTACTTTAACGTCTGTAGACGTCTCTCCATTGATAACAACATGCTGTGTTCTGTTTGCTAAAAACTCTTCAATCCAGCCACACAGCTGGTCTGATATTCCGTAGGCTCTTACTTTGTTTATCAGGCGACAGTGCGGAACTGTATCGAACGCCTTCCGGAAGTCAAGGAAACTAGCATCTACCTGGGAGCCTGTATCTAATATTTTCTGGGTCTCATGAACAAATAAGGAGAGTTGGATCTCACACGATCGCTGTTTCCGGAATCCATGTTGATTCCTACAGAGTAGATTCTGGGTTTCCAAAAACGACATAATACTCGAGCAAGAAACATGTTCTAAAATTATACAACAGATCGACGTCAGAGATGTAGGTCTATAGTTCTGCGCATCTGCTCGACGACCCTTCTTGAAGACTGGGACTACCTGTGCTCTTTTCCAATCATTTGGAACCTTTCATTCCTCTAGAGACTTGCGGTACACGGCTGTTAGAAGGGGGGCAAGTTCTTTCGCGCACTCTGTGTAGAATCGAATTGGTATCGCGTCAGGTCCAGTGGACTTTCCTCTGTTGAGTAATTCCAGTTGCTTTTCTATTCCTTGGACACTTATTTCGATGTCAGCCATTTTTTCGTTTGTGCGAGGATTTAGAGAAGGAACTGCAGAGCGGTCTTCCTCTGTGAAACAGCTTTGGAAAAAGGTGTTTAGTATTTCAGCTTTACGCGTGTGATCCTCTGTTTCAATGCCATCATCATCCCGGAGTGTCTGGATATGCTGTTTCGAGCCTCTTACTGATTTAACGTAAGACCAGAACTTCCTAGGATTTTCTGTCAAGTCGGTACATAGAATTTTACTTTCGAATTCACTGAACGCTTCACGCATAGGCCTCCTTACGCTAACTTTGACATCGTCTAGCTTCTGCTTGTCTGAGAGGTTTTGGCCGCGTTTAAATTTGCAGTGAAGCTGTCTTTGCTTTCGCAGTAGTTTCCTAACTTTGTTGTTGAACCACGGTGGGTTTTTCCCGTCCCTCACAGTTTTACTCGGCACGTACCTGTCTTAAACGCATTTTACGATTGCCTTGAACTTTTTCCATAAACACTCAACATTGTCAGTGTCGGAACAGAAATTTTCGTTTTGATCTGTTAGGTAGTCTGAAATCTGCCTTCTATTACTCTTGCTAAACAGATAAACCTTCCTCCCTTTTTTTATATTCCTATTAACTTCCATATTCAGGGATGCTGCAACGGCCTTATGATAACTGATTCCCTGTTCTGCACTTAACAGAGTCGAAAAGATCGGGTCTGTTTGTTATCAGTAGGTCCAAGATGTTATCTCCACGAGTCGGTTCTCTGTTTAATTGCTCGAGATAATTTTCGGATAGTGCACTCAGTATAATGTCCCTACCACCCGTTCTAAACATCTGAGTGTCCCAGTCTATATCAGGTAAATTGAAATCTCCACCTAAGACTGTAACATGCTGAGAAAATTTATGTGAAATGTATTCCAAATTTTCTCTCAGTTGTTCTGCCACTAATGCTGCTGAGTCGAGGGTCGGTAAAAGGAGCCAATTATTAACCTAGCTCGGTTGTTTAGTGTAACCTCCACCCATAATAATTCACAGGAACTATCTACTTCTACTTCACTACAGGATAAACTACTACTAACAGCGACAAACACGCCACCACCGGTTGCATTCAATCTATCATTTCTAAACACCGTCAGTGCCTTTGTAAAAATTTCGGCAGAAATTATCTCTGGCTTCAGCCAGCTTTCTGTACCTATAACGATTTCAGCTTCGGTGCTTTCTATCAGCGCTTGAAGTTCCGGTACTTTACCAATGCAGCTTCCACAGTTTACAATTACAATACCGATTGCTACTTGGTCCCCGCATGTCCTGACTTTGCCCCGCACCCTTTGAGGCTGTTGCCCTTTCTGTACTTGCCCGAGGCCATCTAACCTAAAAAACCGCCCAGCCCACGCCACACAACCCCTGCTACCCCGTGTAGCCGCTTGCTGCGTGTAGTGGACTCCTGACCTATCCAGCGGAACCCGAAACCCCACCACCCTATGGCGCAAGTCGAGGAATCTGCAGCCCATACGGTCGCAGAACCGTCTCAGCCTCTGATTCAGACCCTCGACTCGGCTCTGTACCAAAGGTCCGCAGTCAGTCCTGTCGACGATGCTGCAGATGGTGAGCTCTGCTTTCATCCCGCTAGCGAGATTGGCAGTCTTCACCAAATCAGATAGCCACCGGAAGCCAGAGAGGATTTCCGGAAGGACCCTTTCCACATCTGGAATGACTCCCCCCGGTATGCACACGGAGTGGACATTGGTTTTCTTCCCCTCTCTTGCTGCCATATCCCTAAGGGGCCCCATTACGCGCCTGACGTTGGAGCTCCCAACTACCAGTAGGACCACCCTCTACGACCGCCCGGATCTTGCAGACTGAGGGGCAACCTCTGGAACAGGACAAGCAGCCGTGTCCGGCAGAAGATCAGAATCAGCCTGAGACAGAGCCTGAAACCGGTTCGTCAGACAAACTGGAGAGGCCTTCCGTTCAGCCCTCCGGAATGTCTTTCGCCCCCTGCCACACCTCGAGACGACCTCCCACTCTACCACAGGTGAGGGATCAGCCTCAATGTGGACAGTATCCCGGGCAGCCACAGTCGTAGTCCGATCGGGGGATGCGTGGGACGAGCTGGCCGTCCCCGACAAACCCCCATCCGGATACCCACAGTGATGCCCATTGGCAACAGCCTCAAGCTGTGTGACCGGAGCCAACACTGCCTGAAGCTGGGAGCGAAGGGATGCCAACTCAGCCTGCATCCGAACACAGCAGTTGCAGTCCCTATCCATGCTAAACATTGTTGTGCAAAGAACGTCTGAACTAATCTACAGAGAGCGCAAACAAATCGACACAAAATTTAAGCGGTTATTAAAATACAAGATTGCCTAGTAAATGCAGTAATGCTGCTACTTGCGCACTGCTGACACACTGCTCGGCGGCGGAAGGAGACTACGCGATTTTACACTATTCAGGTACTAAAACGCGATGCTACAACTCTCAAATACTATAATACGCCCGAAATTTATGAATTAAACAATGCAAGTAACAAAAACACGCAAAGAAATTAAGAATTAAACTATGTAACAAATAAGGGAGCTAGGAGTATACGACTTTCTGCTGGCAGCTGCTTATCCAACGGCGGCAGGGAGCACACTGTTGTAGCTCAACATGAACTACAGAGTGTTGACAGGTTGCATTGGCCTGCTTGATCACCAGATCTGTCTCCAATCGAGCTCATATGGGACATGATCGGACGCCAATTTCAGCGTCAGCCAGAAACAGCGTTAACCATCCCTGTACTGACGGACGAGGCGCAATGAGCATAGAACTCCATTCCACAGACTAACATCCGGCAACTGTAAAACACATTGCATGCGCGTTTGTGCGCTTGCATTCAAGATTCAGATGGTTACAGTGGTTACTAATGTACCAGCATTTCTCATTTGCAATGATTTATACAGCGCTTACATTAACCTGTGATCTTGCAATGTTAATTACATAAATACGTTACCTAGACAAATGTATAGCAGAAAGTTCATCACTCTGGATTAATTATTTTCTGATGCTGCAGTATTTTTTCTGTCATCTCAATCTATTTCCTTTCTACTGAATACGGAGACAGATATTTGCGTGAGCACAGAGATATCACGCTGGATATTCAAAGCATGAGAAAAGATTACTTGGATAAGCTGCATAAGCCGATACTCGTTAACGTACCAGGTACAGTTGTTTCAGATAATAGATTAAGTTTACACTGGTATTCTCGTTTAGAAGTCTTTATGAGAGATGAAATGGAGCACATGATAGGTGTGTCCGTTCCCCACAGGCGAACGAAACAATAATCAGCTAGTAGATCATGCGCAGTCTGCATACGAACCGCTGTATACGTATGATTTCGGCAAGACAGTGCAATCGAATTACCCCCGAACTTTGCCGAAGCAGGACGATGAACCTTCCCTGAAACATTAGGATACTTAAGTTTTCTTACCTATGTACTGTAGACTCTTCTATAATTTCGGCGAGGGTGATGAATGTGAGTAGGATAACGACCTTTATAACTCCCTGTGTTGTGTGCAGCCTCTCAGATGCGTCAGAGTTTTGTAGATTCCGTGTCATTCTGACTGATACGAGTAATTTTAAGTGTTAGAAGGTTCTTAAGTCAATTGGCGTAAATTTCTGTGAGTAATATGTACAAAAAGAAAGAAGCAGTACCCCTGAAGGAAAGCCATAAATTCCAGATGCAAACAGATTAGTGACGTGGGTCTTCAGTAATAGTAGTGATTTAACAGTACAGATCTGCAACGTTAGAAACAATATACTTTAAAGGTTTTTGATGGAATTTCTCATGCTGGACATAAATATTTAGAACAAGATCTGCTTATAAGTATCACTGATGTCGAAACTCACTCTTCCTTATCCGCGACCTTCCTTTCTAAAAGAAGGTAGAATAATGCAACGGGGCGAAGATACCGATTTCACATAGATAATCTGCGGTTCAGATCTTGCAGGTCATCATTTAAAACACTGCATTGTGTTCTAAAACGACTCCGAAGGTCTACAGAAGAAACAGCATCAAGCGTCTGAGGCATATGTCAAGGCTAAAGCCATTTTTTCCATGCACCACATCTAATGCATTTGCTTGTTGTTGGGGTGGAGAGGCCATGATACACCGCTATCCTGAACTACTTTATCTCAGACTCCTATCGAACTCTCACATTACCAAAATGTTTTCAATAGACGGAGCAGCTGCTAATCTAAAGTTCAGCTATAATTTTTTATCCATAGTCTCGAAACTGTGTTTAGCAAGTGAATTCTAACAAGTACGAAACCTTCTGTTAAAACATTCTTCATTTCCCTTAACTAAGACGTAGTCTCATCAGACATTACACACGAACAAACCATACGTATTAACTAAACTGTATTCTCACAATGTTTTAGAGTCACTAGTCAATGAGTGACACTGTACTTTCCAAAGTTTTAAGTTCGTATTTTGGATAAAATAAAGTTTTCTTTGAAATCATATGTTATAGCGTAGTGATTAAGACGGCTCGCATTTGGCAGACATTGGTTCCAAATCTTCGCCCGATTGTTTGGTTTTCCGTTGTTTCCCAGAATCGCTTCAGGCACATGAAATTATTTCTTAGATTGGGCTACTGCCAATTTCATTCCTCATCCTTAACCACCTGACGTAGTGCTCCGCCTCTAATAACCTCATTGCTGATGACGTGCTAAATTCAAAAATTCCGGTGTTCTCCATTTTCAAGCCAAAATTTTGTGTATTAGGTTAAATTAAGGTAAACTGGTTTCAGACCTAATCAGATATTTCCCTTGCGCCACACATTTATTTGTATTTACAAAATATATATCAGTACCCAGTCTTGAGTCACTGTGATTTTTTTATGGGTTTGAGCAATAGTTTTCTGTTTCAGGAAAGCCATGTTATATTCGATGCTTTTCATATCTGTCCACACTGATACACACCGAAGAGCCAAAGGAACTGGTAGAATTACATAATATCTTGTAGGGCCCCCGCGAGCACGCAGAAATGCCGCAACACGACGTGGCATGTACTCAGCTAGTGTCTGCAGTAGTGCTGGAGAGAAATGACACCATGAATCCTGCACGGCTGTACATAAATCCGTAACAATAGGGGTGGAGATTGTAGTGCTGGTAGTAGAGCCAACACCGTGTTACTAGAGGAGGCCGAAATGCACGCGTTTTAGCTCACGCAGCCTGGCGTGAGGAGGGAAGAACTATACTGACGTGAGGTCTGGAACACGACAAGGAATTAGAATTCAGAAAGCGGACGTAAATACTTTGATACTTAACTTTAATCCATTAATGATGAACGTCGCTCTTGACGGTACATGAGTCACAATATTATCTGTTCAGAAGACGTAATAACTGAATATGGTGCCTTGCTAGGTCGTAGCAAATGACGTAGCTGAAGACTATGCTAAACTGTCGTCTCGGCAAATGAGAGCGTATGTAGACAGTGAACCATCGCTAGCAAAGTCGGCTGTCCAACTGGGGCGAATGCTAGGGAGTCTCTCTAGACTAGACCTGCCGTGTGGCGGTGCTCGGTCTGCGATCACTGATAGTGGCGACACGCAGGTCAGACGTATACTATCGGACCGCGGCCGATTTAAAGGCTACCACCTAGCAAGTGTGGTGTCTGGCGGTGACACCACAAAGATGTCTTCTGAAGAGCACGTTGCTAGGTATCCCAGATATGCTACATAATGTTCATGTCTGGGGAGTTTGGTGACCACCAGAAGTGTTTAAAGTCAGAAGATTGCAATTATGGACGTGTAGGAGTTCGCATTGTCCTTCTGGAATCGCCCAAGTCTCTCGGAATGCACAATGAATATGAATGGATGCAGGTGATCAGACACGATGCTTACGTACGTCGCATCTACACGTATCAGGGCTCCCATATCACTCCAATTGCATACGCCCCACACCATTACAGAGTCTCCATCAGCTTGAACTGTCCCCTGATGACATGCAGGGTCCATGGTTCAAATGGCTCTGAGCACCATGGGACTTAACATCTTAGGTCATCAGTCCCCTAGAACTTAGAACTAGTTAAACCTAACTAACCTAAGGACGTCACACACATCCATGCCCGAGGCAGGATTCGAACCTGCGACCGTAGCAGTCCTGCGGTTCCGGACTGCAGCGCCTAGAACCGCACGGCCATCGCGGCCGGCTCAGGGTCCATGGATTCATGAGGTTGTCTCCATGCTCGTACACGTGCATCCGCTCGACACAATTTGAAACGAGACTCGTCCGACCAGGCAACATGTTTCCAGTCATCAACAGTCCAATGTCGGAGTTGACGGGCCCAGGCGAGGCGTAAAGCATTGTGTCGTGCAGTCATCGAGGGAACACGACGGTGCCTTCGGCTCCGAAAGCCCATATCGATGATGTTCCGTTGAATGTTTCACACGCTGACACTTGTTGGTGGCCCAGCATTGAAATCTGCAGTAAATTGCGTAAGGGTTGCACTTCTGTCACGTTGAACGATTCTCTTCAGTCGTCGTTGGTCCCGTTATTGAAGGATCTTTTGTTCGGCTTCAGCGATGTCAGAGATTTGATGTTTTACCGAATTCCTTATATTAGCGGTACACTAGTGAAATGGTTGTAGGGGAAAATCCCCACTCCGTCGCTATCTCGAAGATGCTGTGACCCTTCGCTCGTACGACGACTAAAACACCACGTTCAAATTCAATTAAATCATGATAACCTGCCATTGTAGGAGCAGTAACAGATCTAACAACTGCGCCAGACACTTGTTGTCTTATATAGGCGCTGCCGACCGCAGCGCCGTATTCTGCCTGTTTACATATATCTGTATTTGAATACCCATGCCTATGGGTGCTTCAGTGTAAATGTTTTCAACTTGTGATAACAAAAAAATGGTTCAAATGGCTCTGAGCACTATGGGACTCAACTGCTGAGGTCATTAGTCCCCTAGAACTTAGAACTAGTTAAACCTAACTAACCTAAGGACATCACAAACATCCATGCCCGAGGCAGGATTCGAACCTGCGACCGTAGCGGTCTTGCGGTTCCAGACTGCAGCGCCTTTAACCGCACGGCCACTTCGGCCGGCTTGTGATAACAGCGCTAACGATCTGGTGACTAATGCTTTAGTTGTCCTATCCTCGAAAGCACCAGCAGAAGCCTTGACAATTCGAAATGAGAAATTAGAGAAAAATAAAAATTAGGTTACTTTCCAAAATGTTTTGTAATGTTGGTAGAAGCTACATATCAGATCTTATGATCTCGTTTCAGCATGTATATAGTTTGTGTTATGCGAACTATTGCAGTAAAGTAGTTATCTTTGCTATTAACCTTGCACGCGAGGCACTGCCCACCGTCAGTGTGTTCAAAAGACGACAGTAGCGTAAACCACTACAGATTAGAGACATGCAGTTCATTATCTGGAAATATATTTCTGTGGAGTACCTCACGATGTCGTTGGCATAAACTTCGCACATTGCCTACAGATTCTTAAGTAATGTCTACCGAGGTCCACAGCAAGGGGACCTGCTCGTGAGATGAGCGACCAGTCAGTCGCTGACCGACGATAGTGGCTGTTGTTTCCAAATGAAGCTCAGAAAGTATCTTACAACCACTGTTTAATAATAATGGTATTCGAAACAGTCAGTCTACATTGTAGAAATGGTCTCGCTAAGGCGAGTGCCTGCAGCAGATGCCAAACAATAGTTGACGACTGACAGTGTACTGACTAACCCTCATCCCACATCTTGGTGACCTCGTAGAAGTCACCACTTCCCGTTACGTAGGTTTGTACGTGTTATTATTACAACTTTTGTTCCATGGTACTTCATGATAATGTATCGTTAAGAACAAAACTTTCATTTCTTCACTTCCAGCCACGTTGCAAAAGTTGAGAGCACGTGTTATCGCAGCCATCGTGAACGGGACGAGGTACCTTGTCGAGAGGAAATGGAGTGAAAAGGCCGGCTGGACATCCGTCTTTCCCAGTTGGGTCTCATATCGAGTGTATTAAAGGTCTTTATACGAATAGAAGTTCCTTCTTTGAGATGGTATTAAAATGACATTTTTTATGTTTATTGTTGCTGTAAATGTAGATTTCTGAAGCATCTAGTGGTATTTAACAGACTGTAGTATTTGTCCTTTATTTCACTCTGTTGAAAACCAAGTTTTAAGAATTTATTGTGAAAACAGGGCAATTTAGGAACACTTGCCGTCGTTCTTACACTGGTGTCCCAAAACAAAGCAAAAAACCGCTTTTTCCCGTTCTGTGTTTAATTCACGATATAATGAATACAAACTGTTAACATGCGTCTGTACGATCGTATTCTGCACGGAAGATGGGATTTCAGTCAACGGAAAACCACGCCAAGAATGACACCAGGGCACCTATCAAACGGAGCAGTGTTTATCAGGTAGTTCCACATCCACAATCGCTGTGTACACAGTCACAGACGGTACAGTATGGCAAGGAGAAGACGCTTACCAGACTCTCTGCGGTGGAGGGCCATAGGAAGAATGGAAGCAGGACAGTCGTAAAATGATGTGGCCCCATGGCTTAACGTAAATGGTTCTGTTGTTTCTCGGATGTGGCGTCAGTTAATAGAGACCGAAACAATGTCCCGAAAACCAGGGCAGGGACGACCAAGTGTGACATCAGAAAGAGATGACCGTTATTTGGCTATAAGGCACGACGGTACAGCCTTAGTACAACGTAGAAACTGGTATCGGACCTCGCAGCATCCACTGGACGCGTTGTATCGAGGCAAACGGTGTGGAAAAGGCTTCGACAGAGTGGCCTTTAATGTCAGAGACCTGCTGTATGTGTACCCAAGCACAATGGAACTTAACATCTGAGGTCATCGGACCTGTAGACTTACTACTTAAACCTAACTAACCTGAGGACATCACATACATCCACGCCCGAGGCAGGATTCCAACCTGCGGCCGTAGCAGCCGCATGGTTCCGGACTTAAGCACCTAGAAACACTCGGCCACAGCGGGCGGCCTACGTGTCTTCACAGAAGGGAACGTCTAGAAAGGAGTCGTCAACATGCCACCTGTACAGTCGAAGAGTGGGTCAATTTTTCTTATTTGACTTTACGTCGAAAGAGTTGTGGAATTAAGCTCTATCCCAGATGATATTTATCGAGAAATTGTCACACAACGAATAGTCTCTCGAGTCTAGAAAAGAGATAGTGCTTATAAAAAGAGCAAAGGGGCGGGACGAAAGAATTGCAGACGGACATCGCTAATCTCAGTTTTTCTCAAGTGCATATCAGCCGTTTGAATCTTCGGGGACTCTGATATAAGGTGTCGCTTTACTGAGTCGTAATACGCCTTATCGGGTAAGCTATTAGTTTCCTTATCTATGTTTATTGGGATTATTTGTTTTGTCTCGTTGTACTGCTTTCGTCAATATCGTTTGCACCTATAATAGTTGAACACTTTGTAGCCATTGATCTTTTTCCTTCGCTCAACACATGAAAAATATTTTTATACTGGTAATAAGTGTGGTGTCACCGCCAGACACCACACTTGCTAGGTGGTAGCCTTTAAATCGGCCGCGGTCCGGTAGTATACGTCGGACCCGCGTGTCGCCACCATCAGTGATTGCAGACCGAGCGCCGCCACACGGCAGGTCTAGAGAGACGTCCTAGCACTCGCCCCAGTTGTACAGCCGACTTTGCTAGCGATGATTCACTGACAAAATACGCTCTCATTTGCCGAGACGATAGTTAGCATAGCCTTCAGCTACGTCATTTGCTACGACCTAGCAAGGCGCCATTACCAGTTACTATTGATGCTGTAAAACATGTACCGTCAAGAGCGATGTTCACCATTTATGTATTAAAGTTAAGTATTCCACAGCTACGTCCTTTTTTGCTAGTCTAATTTCCTTGACCTGTTCCAGACCTCACGCCAGCCAGCGTGAGCTAAAACGCGTGCCTTTCGGCTTCCTCTCAAAAACGGGTTGGCTCTCTTGCCAACCCACAACAATAAGTACCCTCCGTCATGCAGGAAAACGCGAAGTTTACAGGGTGTTCGCAATTTCAGAAAACTTTATCCTCTACATGAATGAAGATAGAAACTAGAGGTAAATTTTAACTTAATTATAGGACCACAAAGCTTTTATTCTATAAAGAACAGTCCAATTTCGGAAGGGTATATATCCCACATGCATGCACATATAGCCATGGAGTACTGATTACAAATACGTTCAGAGTAAAGCATTTGTTTACCTCTTACAGTCGTTTAATTTCTTCTCCACCAGATGCATGACGAACATCAAGACGATAGTCAAACCCTTCCCATAGTTTTATGTTTGGAGATACTGCATTCGCAATCATTGCAATGAGCCATTTATCCAAAGTATTTCGAATGAGACGCAAAGACGAACTCGGTCACAAACACACACAAGAGAAGAATCACATACTACCTCGGAGGCCGATGGTGCAATGTGAGTACCATACGCCAGTTAGAGCCAGTCCATCATTGAGGCAGCCCATTGTTAAAAAAAGTGCGAGTCCCAGTGAGGTGGTGCTTCGTCCTGTAGAAAATGAAGCTTTCGCTAGGATCTCGCAAATGTGGAACGAGCGAGTAACTCTTTGCACCAGGAGGATCCCAAACGCCTCAAATGGTTCAAATGGCTCTGGGCACTATGCGACTTAACTTCTGAAGTCATCAGTCGCCTAGAACTTAGAACTAATTAAACCTAACTAACCTAAGGACATCACACACATCCATGCCCGAGGCAGGATTCGAACCTGCGACCGTAGCGGTCGCTCGGTTCCAGACTGTAGCGCCTAGAACCGCACGGCCACTAAGCCCGGCTCCCAAACGGCAATCCCGTTTATGGCAACTTACAACTGGTGCCAAAGTTAGGTGAGGTTAGTGTTGTTTAACGTCCCGTCGACAATGAGGTCAGTCCGCAGCTCGTGGTCGTGCGGTAGCGCTCTCGCTTCCCACGCCCGGGTTCCCGGGTTCGATTCCCGGCGGGATCAGGGATTTTCTCTGCCTCGTGATGACTGGGTGTTGTGTGATGTCCTTAGGTTAGTTATGTTTAAGTAGTTCTAAGTTCTAGAGGACTGATGACCATAGATGTTAAGTCCCATAGTGCTCAGAGCCATTTCGACAACGAGGTCATTAGAGACGGAGCGTAAGCTCGGGTTATGGAAGGATGGGGAAGGAAATCGGCCGTGCCCTTTCAAAGGAACCATCCCGGCATTTGCCTGAAACGATTTAGGGAAATCACGGAAAACCTAAATTAGGATGGATGGAGACGGGATTGAACCGTCGTCCTCCCGAATGCGAGTCCAGTGTGCTAACCACTGCGCCACCTCGCTCGGTGGTGCCAAGGCAATAAGCTTCTATCTGCTTTCGATTAGAAGACATACAACGAATCTAAGCTCCGAGACCAGGCCCTGAAGGCCACGCGTGCCATCTTCTGCTATGCGGCTTCATTCTAAAGCGATATGGAGGGGCATGGGGTCAGCACACTGCTCTCCCTGCTGTTGATGTAGAAGCCGTACCCTTGTGGAGTCCGATGTATCTTTCTGAAAGAGCCTATATTGGTAAATGTAGATCCTCTTATTCTCTATAACAGTGCTTTGGAATTTCGTCTATAAAGTCAGGCTGTAATGGTTCATTCAGGGAGACCTTATCGGAGTGCTTAACTGAGTCTGTCATTCTTGGTTTGGGGATACATGGTATGGACTGCGGCCGCACTTCGGCAGCAGGGAAAATAACATCTTCCTCGTTTGTTGTTCCGCGTGAAAAATGTGTGTGTTGTGCATGTACAGGGTGAAGTCGGAGCAGACTTTCCGACGCGCTCACATACAAAGGCCCTAGCATCGCAGGCAGCACTAAAGTAAACCCGTCCACGGTAATGTTTGCTAAAGAGCCTAGGCGATACATATAGTAGATACGGAACAACAGCGTCTGCAGGAGTTCCACGGCAGTTTGCAGTCGCCTGTTTCAAGAAGCTGTGTAGCTCCTCTACGCCCACGCTTTCATGGTGACCATTACAAAAAGTTCTACTGTCATCTCTGTGTAGAAGTTAGTATATCTGTCGAGAAGTCACAGGATGCGGCATTGTGACGTCCGTGAGTCTGGGTGCGATCACCCACTAATACTGTCCCATCTACAAAATAGCGTACAGACATCGGTTGAAAAACAGCGGTTTTATGGCAGAGGGAAAAAAGTGTCCCGGGAAGTCTCTTGGGGAAAAACCTCTGCGACAGTATGGCGATTTATGCTGCCAGTAGCGACAGTTCATGCATGAGCGGATGGAACTGTTAGTAGACGTTTCCTGGGACAGCTTCACCGTCAGCGTACATGTAACATGGCAGAGTCGTCGCCAGAGAGGTCAGTCTGTTCATGAACTCAGCATCTCAGTGTTGTGTGGCTTTTGTTCGTTTATGTGTGTTAGTTTTCTCTGTTGTTGCCGGTTTGTGGCCTGTATGACAGTAGCTGGCGGTGCCAGTCATATTTGCTGTAATACAGGGGTTGCGGATGTTCCGTTGTCTGTATTCTTACTCTAAGCCTGCCGTACGTGGTTACTATTATGCTTTTAAGTGTGGCTGTTATCGTAATTTCTCAGATTTTGTGTGAAGGAGTTGACTGAGTGTCTCGAGCTCCTGTACACTCTTGTGGCGAGTTCCTTGAATACCTCCACAAGGTTTTCAGGGCAGAATTCACTGTGCACGTTCGCGCTGCGTATATCGTGGAAGGCTGCTTATGATTCGTAGTTTTTTGCTCTGTATGACCTGTGGGTGGCGTGGTGTGTTGCTCCAATAAGTGTCTCGTACATGCAACTCGACAAAATTCTCTTCAGTGTAGTTCGCCTAGTAACCACTGGCTAGAGCTGTCCGCTGGGCCTCGCTTGCGCTCTGTTTGCGAAAAGAATGTGTAACGTCCCCTTAGAAAAATTAAGGATGACAGTGCTGGAAAAACTCTTACATTATATGATACAAAGACAGCTGAGTAAAACTCAACGTACTCAAACAGTTTTCTCTTTACTTATTCTGATCATCACTAACATGACACACAATATTTTTAGCACAACGTAATCTGACTTTCAAAAATCCCTACAAAAGAATGGCCCTCACTAACATTAACCTATACTTTTCGTGAATCACTTACCTCACAAAAATCTTCGTTACTCGAACTACTGCAATACAGCGAGCGCCAACACTGCCAGCTAAATAAAAGATTCTAACTACTGAAAGCACTAACTACTGATAGGCATAGTAAAGCAAATGAAAGATTTTGATACAGAACAACCAATGTGTTTACATTAATAGCGTTCGAAAGTCATAATATATATATATATCTATCAATTCATGACATCCATCTTTACAAATTTCCTTTTTCTGGCGGACACACGTCCAGATCGTCCGCTTATAGCAACCTCTCAAAACTCTGGCCTTTCTCTCTCCACATCCACCATTGCTGGCAGCTCACCGCCAACTGCCCAACGCTACGCGCTGTTCACATCCAACTGCCCAAAACAATGAATCCAACCAGCCACAGACTGCAAACAGCGCAGTCAGTGATTTTCATACAAAGCGCTAAGTGGCGTTACCAACATAAAAACCTAAACAGCCTACTTACAAATGTGCTCCCCCCCCCCCCCCCCCCCCCGCCCTAAGTCATTTTCCTGTCCAGCCAGACACCGATATATCCAACTTTTCACGGAATCGTACTGGGCGTATGTATAGTGTAGTTTATGTGTAGTGTTGGTGTTTGTGCTGTTGTCTCGGTGTATGTGTGGGCGGAACTGCCTCGCACTTGTCGACGTTTACCTTAACTTTCTTCGTCCAGGGCTCGACAATTCTGAGTACTGTCTGTGCTTTCCAATCTTGCAACAGGATTGCGGTGTTATCGGCACAGATGGCTATCATCGTGTTATGTGTCACTGAGATGTACTTGATGTAGAGGTTAAACGATAGTGACCCCAAGATGCTTCATTGAGGTAGGGACGGTGGTTATCGCTGAAACAACCGGTTTTCGGTTATATTGTTTTTTTCAACGACAATTTAACCAGATTGTTAAAACCACTCAGTATAACCGGTTTCTGAAATAACCGATTTTCTGTTTTTTGCTCTTACTATTTCTTGTAATAAACATAGAAATCGAACCAAGACTGAAAAATTTTGACTTCCTCACTTTCCAGATACATAAAATGAAAATACTAAATTAAATAGGCAAGTAAAAGAAAACTTAGTCCGTCCATTGTTCATGGCTTTAGTCGAATGATAGCAAGTGGATGAATACCAAAAAAATCACAAGTATTCTCCTATAACTCTAGCTTTTTTAAACTGCTCAAAAATCATGTTGTAATTAGGGATCATACTCCTGACTGGACAGTAAAAATAGTCACTGCTAAAAGCAGACCGTGGTTAAAGAACTGTTTTTCATCCGTTTTCAAAGGCTACAAGTAAAGGCGTGTTGTGTAGACACATCCAGCAAATCAGCTGTTTTCTATTTTTATTGTAAACTATGAATTAACCGTTAATTTTTAAGTTTTCTCCTGATATTATGTCACAGATTTCTTGTGGCTCCACGTTTTTAGTCTTTTAAAGCAAATAGGCACTGTACTTCATTGATACCGTACTTCTAAAAACATTTCCAGACTGGGGATGGTGCCATTCTACAATACAACTGATGTCCGAAGACAACAATGGCAAACTACCTAACAGACCAGATGGGGCATATCTGGCACATTGCACGTACACGCGTGCCATCTAATAGGCCACTCCATAAGGCAACAGGTACAGTATCGTCTCAGCAAAGCTGTACTAATTCTTGTGCCATATGTTTGTTCCTCCTTGCTGCAGGAATTGTTATTGAAATAGCGCTGACCGCTTTTCCCATTTTCTATAATAACCCAATACTTCAAGGCAATGCAAATTTTACGAATAAAAATTATTCTTTCTTTAAAAAAGGTGTATTTAAAAACAAAAAAGTTAGGCTTTGCTGCTATGGCTAATTGATATTTCGATTTATCACCCAGTTATTAGTTAAAATAATCACCTTCTGATTGTTGCTCTTCTTCCTATTTCCGTGCTTCCAAAGAAAATTGGTGAGAAATTCAGCCTTATGCAAAACAGGTTTGTAGTTTTGTTTTCGCATTTTTTACCAAAAATTTCTGTAAAGATAATATGTAACAATAATTTTGCAGAACAAAGTAAATACAACCGCTGTAGACAGCACTAAAAGTGATGAAACGTGTCTGGTGAGAACAAAACTACAAAGGTCCCTCACATAAGGCAGTAAAAAGTGGGATCATTTGTTATAACCAAGACCAAACAAATACCGAAAAATACCGGTTATTCAGAACTAAAATACCGTAATCAGTTTTAACCGATCGGTTTTTCCCGTTCCTTCCTCGGCGTACTCTACCACGTCGTGTTGATTGTTTGTCCTCAATCTCAGTGCTGAAACTTTTGATTGTGATATATTAGTTTATAAGACATACGAGTCCGGCGTGGAAACCGCCGTCACTGAGTTTTCATATGACATCGTTGTACCAGAGACAATCGAAGGCTCTGTTTGATGTCCAGGAATGCAGTCCCCGGTGCCTTATTAATGCTGTAGACTTTTTATATGTTTAGCTATAAGGAGGAACTGTTTTGCTATTGAGTGGTGTATCCTAAAACCAGACTGCTTCGGTCTCTTGTTGTCGTTATTTTTGCAGTCCCTAGTGAGTCGTTTGAGAAATACCTTCTCAACAATTTTGGGCCGCGCGGGATTAGCCGAGCGGTCTCAGGCACTGCAGTCATCGACTGTGCGGCTGGTCCCGGCGGAGGTTCGAGTCCTCCCTCGTGCATGGGTGGGTGTGTTTGTCCTTAGGATAATCTAGGTTAAGTAGTGTGTAAGCTTAGGGATTGATGACCTTAGCAGCCGGCCGGTGTGGCCGTGCGGTTCTAGGTGCTTCAGTCTGGAACCGTGTGACCGCTACGGTCGCAGGTTCGAATCCTGCCTCGGGCATGGATGTGTGTGATGTCCTTAGGTTAGTTAGGTTTAAGTAGTTATAAGTTCTAGGGGACTGATGACCACAGATGTTAAGTCCCATGGTGCTCAGAGACATTTGACCTTAGCAATTAAGTCCCGTTAGATTTCACACACATTTGAACATTTTTTGAACAATTTTGGTGAGTGAGATGGGTTTCTATAGCAACAGTAGTATTGCTTTCTTATCTAAAGTGATAGCTGTAGTTTCCGAATGTCAGTTATGTTGGAAATCCGCCTCAGAGGACTTAGCACGGTAGTGGAATCTGCACCGGAGCTGAGTGACCACTGGGCGCTCGGCTGCTCTGTTTTACGGATTTTGTTGAATCAACCAATTTAAAGGCTTAAAGAGTGTTCGAGTGCAGAAGCCTGAGGAGACAGTGGAGAGGGGGGGGGGGAGGAGGGAGCACGGGTAATCAATGTGCGGACTGTCGAGGAAGGTCATAGAATTAGTACAAAGGAAGAGATTGATAGCTGGAGTGGCAGAGTGGCGGAAAGTCGACAGACTTAGTGTTTGCAGCGAAAAGTAAAGCGCCGAAGGAAACACATTTTTTGTAACTAGCTTTCACGAGTCACACAGAATGTTAGAGGGTGCTCTGAGTTAGAGACTGTCAGAGGAGCCTGTGATTTCAATTCAAAAATATTTACTGTCATCTGACGGAGTGAACATTTTCTAATGAGTTTGGCGCCATGACTGATTGCAGTTAAGAGTGTTCCTACGGACAGAAAGAGGCAGCCGAACGTGAACATTTTTATTTAGGCAGCTAATAAAGGGATGAAACGTTACACGATACATAGCGTAGTGACTGGGAACTTTTTTCCATCACGTGTACTCCCAATGACCTGTCAACCTCATTCAGTGTCTGTCACTAACCCTACCTCTAGGCTTCAAACTGGCTTTCTTTTACGTAGCGCTACAAAAACGACATAGTGACCTCGGCGACGGAGATTGATCATCAAAGTAATTCACAATTCCGAGGGAGAGGGAAATGAACTGGAAACTGCCAGCAGAAAACTTGTCTAATTTCTTGCGACCGGTGAGTCTTGCAAGATGCCGGCTTCGATGGTCACGCTGCCCGATCTCGGAGACGTATAGTGGCGATGGCGCAGATTGTGCGCGTGGCGCATAATGTGCACTCTCACAATAGAGCGCTCCGCGACGCGTGACCTGTTCCGTGGCGGCGTGACACACAGCGGTAGCCGAGCCACGGTCTCCTTTCTGCATGCGCAATGCGCCGGCCGCACATAGCTAGAATGTCATTCCACCGTGTTTCTCTGCGCAAGTGAAAGCTGTTTAAGACGCCATTGCTATCGCTGGCTACCTTCGAAACCTATTCTTAGTTTTCAGTTTTGAGGAATGCGTGGACGAATAAAAAATAAATGTGGCATGCTGTGAGAACTATTTGTCGCAGCGTCTCATTCCATGTCTGTTTTTTTCAATCTCTAAATGTTTCCTCAACCCGCGACAACTTTCGTTAAAATACAGGGTGTTTCAAAAATGACCGGTATATTTGAAACGGCAATACAAACTAAACGAGCAGCAATAGAAATACACCGTTTGTTGCAATATGCTTGGGACAACAGTACATTTTCAGGCAGACAAACTTTCGAAATTACAGTAGTTACAATTGTCAACAATAGATGGCGCTGCGGTCTGGGAAACTCTATAGTACGATATTTTCCACATTTCCACCATGCGTAGCAATAATATGGCGTAGTCTCTGAATGAAATTACCCGAAACCTTTGACAACGTGTCTGGCGGAATGGCTTCACATGCAGATGAGATGTACTGCTTCAGCTGTTCAATTGTTTCTGGATTCTGGCGGTACACCTGGTCTTTCAAGTGTCCCCACAGAAAGAAGTCACAGGGGTTCATGTCTGGCGAATAGGGAGGCCAATCCACGCCGCCTCCTGTATGTTTCGGATAGCCCAAAGCAATCACACGATCATCGAAATATTCATTCAGGAAATTAAAGACGTCGGCCGTGCGATGTGGCCGGGCACCATCTTGCATAAACCACGAGGTGTTCGCAGTGTCGTCTAAGGCAGTTTGTACCGCCACAAATTCACGAAGAATGTCCAGATAGCGTGATGCAGTAATCGTTTCGGATCTGAAAAATGGGCCAATGATTCCTTTGGAAGAAATGGCGGCCCAGACCAGTACTTTTTGAGGATGCAGGGACGATGGGACTGCAACATGGGGCTTTTCGGTTCCCCATATGCGCCAGTTCTGTTTATTGACGAAGCTGTCCAGGTAAAAATAAGCTTCGTCAGTAAACCAAATGCTGCCCACATGCATATCGCCGTCATCAATCCTGTGCACTATACCGTTAGCGAATGTCTCTCGGGCAGCAATGGTAGTGGCGCTGAGGGGTTGCCGCGTTTGAATTTTGTATGGATAGAGCTGTAAACTCTGGCGCATGAGACGATACGTGGACGTTGGCGTCATTTGGACCGCAGCTGCAACACGGCGAACGGAAACCCGAGGCCGCTGTTGGATCACCTGCTGCACTAGCTGCGCGTTGCCCTCTGTGGTTGCCGTACGCGGTCGCCCTACCTTTCCAGCACGTTCATCCGTCACGTTCCCTGTCCGTTGAAATTTTTCAAACAGATCCTTTATTGTATCGCTTTTCGGTCCTTTGGTTACATTAAACCGTTGAAAACTTCGTCTTGTTGCAACAACACTGTGTTCTAGGCGGTGGAATTCCAACACCAGAAAAATCCTCTGTTCCAAGGAATAAACCATGTTGTCCACAGCACACTTGCACGTTGTGAACAGCACACGCTTACAGCAGAAAGACGACGTACAGAATGGCGCACCCACAGACTGCGTTGTCTTCTATATCTTTCGCATCACATGCAGCGCCATCTGTTGTTGAAAATTGTAACTACTGTAATTTCGAAAGTTTGTCCGCCTGAAAATGTACTGTTGTCCCAAGCATATTGCAACAAACGGTGTATTTCTATCGCTGCTCGTTTAGTTTTTATTGCCGGTTCAAATATACCGATCATTTTTGAAACACCCTGTATATCAGCTCAGTGGCAGTGGACGAGCACTTTATCAGAGACGTATTCTTTCGCTCCGTACTAAGCGAAACTGCTAAGACTCCGGTGCTGTCTCTCGACAAACGACATGCAGAAATATTTTGAGATGCGGAAAGTTGCGATGCACTCAATTGTGGACTCAAATAGGTTGTACTTTGAAGGTCACCACCACTAACTGAATGTATATTGTAATTGCATTCACTGTTTTAAAGGTGGCAGGGGTAGAATACAGGGAGCGAACGGCTATTTGCAAATTGTACAGAAACCAGAGGGCAGTTATAAGAGTCGAGGGAGAAATATTCGGAGTAGGAATTAAAATACATGGAGAAAAAATAAAAACTTTGAGGTTCGCCGATGACATTGTAATTCTGTTAGAGACAGCAAAGGACCGGGAAGAGCATCTGAACGGAATGGACAGTGTCTTTATACGAGGATATAAGATGAACATCAACAAAAGCAAAACGAGGATAATGGAATGTAGTCGAATTAAATCGGGTGATGCTGCGGGAATTAGATTAGGAAATGAGACGCTTAAAGTAGTAAATGAGTTTTGCTATTTGGGGAGCAAAATAACTGATGATGGTCGAAGTAGAAAGGATATACAATGTAGACTGGCAATGGCAAGGAAAGCGTTTCTGAAGAGACGTGTGTTAACATCGAGCATAGAATTAAGTGTCAGGAAGTCGATCCTGAAAGTATTTGTAAGGAACGTAGCCATGTTTGGAAGCGAAACCTGGACGATAAATAGTTTAGACAAGAAGAGAATAGAAGCTTTCGAAATGTGGTGCTACAGACGAATGCTGAAGATTAGATGGGTAGATCACATAACTAATGAGGAGGTATTGAACAGAATTGGAGAGAAGAGAAATTTGTGGCACAACTTGACTAGAAGAAGGGATCGCTTGGTAGGGCATATTCTGAGGCATCAAGGGAGGGCAGCACGGAGGGTAAAAATCGTAGAGGGAGACCAAGAGATGAATACACTAAACAGATTCAGAATAATGTAGGTTGCAGTAGGTACGGGGAGATGACGAAACTTGCACAGAATAGAGTAGCATAGAGAGCTGCATCAAAACAGTCTCTAGACTGAAGACTACAACAACAACAACATTTTAACGAATTAGTCGTGTTTGTCTTGTACAAACATCAAACATGCTCGATGATCTCCACCCATCAGTCCTGGTACTGGTTAGTAGTATACCTATTGGCATATAAGGTCAGATAACGACCTAATCTCAAGGCCACAGTTCATTCCTCATAGGCAACTGTGTGTGTTAAATTCAAGGTCAGAATGTAATCTAGTACCTGCCATGTGTGAGCATTAGATCCTCCCTTCTGCTGGCCATGCCTGTATGTCGATTGTTCGACAGAGAAGCGGAATGAAGATGGTCACTGTCCTAGCTCTAAAACCAAATTCAATGTCACCCTCTCCATCTCTCAGTAGGTCAACAGATGATTTCAACACGATGGAAAAACTAGTTCCTCCTCCCCCTCACTTCTCTCTTTAGTCCATAGATGAGCCAAGAACTCTACACGGAATAAAAAGTGTAAGAAGTCTGTCACATTTGTATGTAAGTATGGCCACTCACTTCCCTTATTATTATTTATTTATCAATATATTCTATGTGTTTTACTGAAGGTTTTTTCCGTTATTTGCAACACCGTAATGATCCCTTATTAAGAGGATTGTGAATCATCATTAGTTGATATTTTGGACCATGACACACAGGTGTTCGTGTTTCTTTTGTCTATACCACTACACCACCCCCACAGTCATCCGATCTGATTCATCGAAGCAGCTGTTTGAGCGGGCTGTGCCACAGTAGCAGCAGCATACACTTGAACTATGGGATCAGGAAACGCAGCCAGCAAACACACCCCAGCAGCAGCAGCAGCAACAGCAGTGGCACGGAGCGTGGACATCAGAGTTTCTTCAACTCGCCACACTGCAGGTAAGTGCTTCAAGAACACTAGTCTTCAGCAATAGTTATCATGTGACTGCCAGCGGATCGAAATGCATAGCACCTGACATACACTTCGAAGTTATAGTAAAAGCAGAGAATGTTCATTGTGTTGCTGCTAAAGTGCAGCATATATGGTTTGAGTGGGGCTGTCTATGTAGCGTGATGAGGTACATCGAGGGTAGGGTGATGATTGAGTGTCACCCATCTACTGCTATCGACATCCATGTGTTTGGCAGGAAGGAGTCCTTTGTCTGTATGTACCAAGAGGCAACGTTGGATTTAACTACTGGTAACTCATGGATTTACATAAAACATTCAAGTATCGTGAAATTATGTCACCTATACAGTTCGTTAGCTATCACAACAAACAGTTTGTTTGCTGGCGGGCGAATGTCAAAGATGAATTTTATGATGTTGCAAACTATGTATGTGAGTATATTGTGCATGAGAGTGATTTAGAATAGTGTATAAATTCATATGGTCATGCACTATCGAAGTACTACTATTACTGCCACTACTACTACTGACCCCATAAGCACAAAATCCATAGAATTAAAATTTACAGATGTAAACATGTTTCGTTGCTCCTATGGGCTTGAATGCATAGTATAGGTTGAATTTAAAGCATGGAGAAAACAATTAATCTTGAAATACTGAATAACAGAATGACTGTAGTTTTTAACTATTATGATTATTGGGAATAATATACCCTACAAAACTATTTTATTTCCACCAACCTATCTTGCCATTTTAATGTTTTATAAATATATGTGGCTGGCGCAATGTCACTGCCACTTCTGTTTGGGGGAATTACGGGTCACTGGAGAGAGAGATCTCGTCACCCATATCACAAGCTGCTGCAACCTTGATAAGAGCCAGTAGGCCTCACCTAACCTGCTCACAATGGCCAGAAGCGTCCCACACACATGGTCCATGACAGCACATGAGAAGTGGAGGACAGCAACTCTTTGCCACACTAGTCAGTGGTCAAAGATATCAGTCCTGCCAGTCTCTTCACACTAGTCCACCAGTGCCCACACACATACCTGAGAGATAACAGTGCCACCAACACCCACACTGTGAGCATCCT
This sequence comes from Schistocerca piceifrons, assembly GCF_021461385.2. Classification (NCBI taxonomy): domain Eukaryota; kingdom Metazoa; phylum Arthropoda; class Insecta; order Orthoptera; family Acrididae; genus Schistocerca; species Schistocerca piceifrons. The sequence continues at coordinate 844,845,067 of NC_060149.1, read as the reverse complement.
CGATAAGACGATCCTCATTAACTATCAGTATGTCAAGCAGTCAGAATTCATCTCCCAGCAACAACCTGACATTCAAATATTAATTAAAACTTAGTAAAGATCTGCAGTCATTGTGTCTCAGTGAGTCAGTTATTTTATTCTTAAACGGAAATAGTCCCATTACCATAATCGGACCAACTTGCTAAGCTGCAATGTTGTTGTTGTGGTCTTCAGTCCAGAGACTGGTTTGATGCAGCTCTCCATGCTACTCTATCCTGTGTAAGCTTCTTCATCTCCCAGTACCTAATGCAACCTACATCCTTCTAAATCTGCTTAGTGTAGTCATCACTTGGTATCCCTCTACGATTTTTACCCTCCACGCTGCCCTCCAGTACTAAATTGGTGATCCCTTGATGCTCAGAACATGTCCTACCAACCGATACCTTCTCTAGTCATGTTGTACCACTAACTCCTCTTCTTCCCAATTCTCTTCAATACCTCCTCATTAGTTATGTGATCTACCCATTTAATCTTCAGCATTCTTCTGTAGCACCACATTTCGAAAGCTTCTATTCTCTTCTTGCCCAAACTATTCGTAATCCATATTTCACTTTCATACATGGCTACACTCCGAACAAACACTTTCAGAAACGACTTCCTGACACTTAAATATGTACTCAATTTTAACAAATTTCTCTTCTCCAGAAACGCTTTCCTTGCCATTGCCAGTCTACATTTTATATCCTCTCTACTTCGACCATCATCAGTTATTTTGCTCCCTAAATAGCAAAACTCATTTACTACTTTAAGTGTCTCATTTCCTAATCTAATTCCCTCAGCATCACCCGATTTAATTCGACTACATTCCATTATCCTCGTTTTGCTTTTGTTGATGTTCATCTTATATCCTCCGTTCAAGACACTGTCCATTCCGTTAAAGTGCTCTTCCAGGTCCTTTGCTGTCTCTGACGGAATTACAGTGTCATCGGCGAACCTCAAAGTTTTTATTTCTTCTCCATGGATTTTAATTCCTACTCCAAATTTTTCTTTTCTTTCATTTACTGATTGCTCAATATACAGACTGAATAACATCTGGGATAGGCTACAACCCTTCCCAACCACTGCTTCCCTTTCATGCCCCTCGACACTTATAACAGACATCTGGTTTCTGTACAAATTGTAAATAGCCTTTCGCTCTCTGTATTTTACCCCTACCACCTTTAGAATTTGAAAGAGAATATTGCAGTCAACATTGTCAAAAGCTTTCTCTAAGTCTACAAATGCTAGAAACGTAGGTTGGCCTTTCCTTAATCTATCTTCTAATATAAGTCGTAGGGTCAGTATTACCTTCCGTGTTCCAACATTTCTACGGAATCCAAACTGATCTTCCCCGAGGTCGGCTTCTACCAGTTTTTCCATTCGTCTGTAAAGAATTCGTGTTAGTATTTTGTAACTGTGACTTATTAAACTGATAGTTCGGTAATTTTCACATCTGTCAATATCTGATTTCTTTGGGGTTGGAATTATTATATTCTTCTTGAAGTCTGAGGGTATTTCACCTGTCTCATACATCTTGCTCACCAGATGGTAGAGTTTTGTCAGGGCTGGTTCTCCCAAGGCTGTCAGTAGTTCTAACGGAATGTTGTCTACTCCCGGGGCCTTGTTTTGACTTAGGTCTTTCAGAGCTCTGTCAAACTCCTCACGCGGTATCATATCTCCCATTTCATCTTCATCTACATCCTCTTCCATTTCCATAATATTGTCCTCAAGTACATCACCCTTGTATAGACCCTCTATATGCTCCTTCCACCTTTCTGTTTTCCTTTCTTTTCTTAGAACTGGGTTTCCGTGTGAGCTCTTGATATTCATACAAGTGGTTCTCTTTTCTCCAAAGGTCTCTTTAATTTTCCTGTAGGCACCATCTATCTTACCCCTAGTGATATATGCCTCTACATCCTTACAGTTGTCCTCTAGCCATCCCTGCTTAGCCATTTTGCACTTCCTATCGATCTCATTTTTGAGACGTCTGTATTTCTTTTCACCTGCTTCATTTACTGCATTTTTTTATTTTCTCCTTTCATCAATTAAATTCAATACCTCATCTGTTACCCAAGGATTTCTACCACCCCTCGTCTTTTTACCTACTTGATCCTCTGCTGCCTTCACTATTTCATCTCTCAAAGCTACCCATTCTCCTTCTACTGCATTTCTTTCCCCCATTCTCGTCAATCGTTCCCTAATGCTCTGCCTGAAACTCTCTACAACTTCTGGTTATGTCAGTTTATCCATGTCCAACTGCAATAATTAGACATTTTTGTTATTATTCTTAAGAAAGGAAAAATAATACAATGAAAAATCATTTTATATGTTCCTTTGCACAAGTCTCACAGTGCAGTTTTAGAGGAGGAGCTTCATCAGTTTGCCACTATGCATTCTGCACTATTTTGGTTACATATGGCAATATGTCTACAGTTAGTTTGTTAGTTCCTTGCTCTATGGGTGATTTTGCACAACAAGTAGTAATGATGTGTAACGAGTCATTTTACTTTCATATCATAAATTCATTTGTAAATGTAGCTACATGTTAAACATTTATAAGGTTTACATTCTTTTAATGTATAGATGTAAGTTAGAAATTCCTGTCCACTACATTTGACGCAGAACAATAATATAAATTCTTTTATGAAATAGAAGGAGTTGTCAAGGAAAAACATTTTCAGTTTTTTTTTTAATTTTACCTTTCTGTCTGGCTGGCATTTTATGTCATTAGGTAAGTGACAAAAACTATTAGTCGCAGCATTGGTCCCCCTTTTTCTGCTAAGGACTGCCTTAATGTAAAGTAATGACTGTTATTTCTCATTCTGATATTGTAAATGTGTACATAATTGTTCCTTGTCAACTGTAGTGGATTGTTTACAACAAACTTCATGTGGGAATAATTATGCTGTGAAGCAAAAGGCAGAATGCCTAATTCCTTAAACAAGTATCTACAAGATAATTGTGGGCGAGCACCACATGCTATCCTTGCAGCACGTTTTTGAGCAACGAAGACTTTCTTTCCTAAAGATCAATTACTCCGGAACATTATACCAAATGATATTATTGAATTAAAATATGCAAAATACAGCAGGTTACTGATTTGCGCCTTCGCAAGATTTGTAATGATTCTAAGATCAAATCTGGCTGAAATAAATTGTTTCAGAGTTCCAAAATGTGATTTTTCCAGTTGAAGGTCTCATCAATGTGGATATCTAATAATTTTGAGATTTCCATCCTATCTATTATTTCCTCACCACTTGTTAACTTATCATTCGTGCAGTGCCACTACATATGTAGAACTGAATGTATTGTGTCTTTTTAAATTTAGGCCTAGAACATATGCAGAAAACCAGCCAAATATGCTTTTAAGAACACTGTTTACCATTTCTTCTGTTTCTGTATTTCTGCTGGGGTTGATTACAATACTAGTGCCATCTGCAAAAATAACAAAGTCTCCCTGTTGTAGTCTCCCTGTTGTATATTACAAGGAAGATCGTTTACGTAAATGAGGACCAACAGTGGATCTAAGATTGACTTTGAGGAACCCCACACGTGATTTCTCCCCAGTCAGAATTACATCCCGAGACAAAATTAGGCTGAATTACTAAGTACAACATTCTGCACTATTTTGGTTAAATATGGCAATATGGCACTATCCATTGGTTGGCTATACCAGCAGTCCCACATGATTTCAGTTGATCTGGGAGAATCCTGTGATTTACACAGTTAAATGCCTTAGACAGATCACAGAAAATACCAACTGGGGCAATTTTGTTACTTATTGCTTGTAAAATTTGAAGAGTGTAGGTGTTCTCACAAGGGAACCTCCCCATCGCACCCCCTCAGATTTAGTTATAAGTTGGCACAGTGGATAGGCCTTGATAAACTGAACACAGATCAATTGAGACAACAGGAAGAAGTTGTGTGGAACTGTGAAAAAATAAGCAAAATATACGAACTGAGTAGTCCGTAGGCCACATAAGCAACATCATGGACAATGGTAGCTCAGGAGTGCGGTGGCGTCGTGGTAGCGTGAGCAGCTGCAGAACGAGAGGTTCTTGGTTCAAGTCTTCCCTCTAGTGAGAATTTTACTTTCTTTATTTTTGCATAGTTATCTGTCCGTTCGTTCATTGACGTCTCTGTTCACTGTAATAAGTTTAGTGTCTGTGTTTTACGACCGCATCGCAAAGCCGTGCGATTAATAGACGAAAGGACGTGCCTCTCCAATGGGAACCGAAAACATTTGATCGCAAGGTCATAGGTCAACCGATTCCTCCACAGGAAAACACATCTGATATATTCTATACGACACTGGTAACGGCATGTGCGTCACATAACAGGAATATGTTGTCGATCCACCAAACTTGTACACTTGGCGAATGGGTAAAAAGATTCTTCTACCTTGCCCGATTTAGGTTTTCTTGTGGATGTGATAATCACTCCCAAAAAAGTGATGAAAACACAAGAGTTTGTCACATAAACTGAAAATAAAAAAATTAAACTTTTCACTCGATGGAGGATTGGAACCAAGGGCCTCTCATTCTAAAGCTGCTCACGTTACCACGAGACCACGGCGCTCCTGAACTCTTAGTGTCCTTGATGTTGCTTGTCTTCCCATGAACTACTCAGTTTGTATATTTTGCTTATTTTTTCACAGTTCCACACAAGTTCTTCCTGTTTTCTCAATTGATCTGTGTTCAGTTTTTCAAGGCCTATCCACTGAGCCAACCTATAACTAAATCTGAGGGGGGTGCGATGGGGAGGTTCCCTTGTCAGTAGAATAACTTTTCTGAAATCCAAACAGTGATTTGTTGAGGGTATTATTGTTGCTAAGGTGTGATACTATTCTAGAATACGTACTTAGAAGCAAGCACGTCACTCTGAAGCGCAACGTATGGGTATGAGCAGATTCTTCGTTTTCAGAACTTATAGTGTACGTTCTTTGCCCTCACTTAAATTAAGAACTCGTATCATCGCCTTACACTAATAATATGATATTGAAGTGCCTGTGTTATTCCAAATTACGATACAATGTCCCTTCGTATGTGCACGCACGTCCGAAAGAACATTGCACCGTTAGAATAACCCAGTCACTGCTGTATTACATTAATCGGCTGACACCGGGCAAACGACTTTCAAGTCAAATGTCTCCCATGTATTGAAATATACCTACTGTATGTACAAGTATAGTTTGTGGACACATGGTTGGCGACATATGGAAGTTGTGAGGCCTATATTGCTGCCAGAGGTGGTCAAGCCCCATACTGAACACATTAAGTTGGAAAAAACACAGAAAATTTTTGTCTTCCGTTGTGCATGTTGCAGTTGTTTACGTTCTGTATTCTTTACATTGTTTTTAGGTTACTATCACCTGTTTATGCTGTTTTGCGACAAAATGAAAGCAACGCTGCAAACTTTCCGTTTGTTTCTTTAATTTTAGACACCAGTGTATAAATGATAGAATCGATTTCGTAAATTCACTGTTGCTACGTTAACTAACATATTGTCGGCAGAAAGACTGAAAAGTTTTTGTACTGTAGCTGCCGCACTTCAGAGTTCGGCTACGAGAGCACAGCAGTGTGCAGCCACGCAAGATGGCGACAGGGGCTGAATAAGCACGTGTTGTGCTTGAAATGCGTTCACACCAGTCTGCCATAACAATGCAGTGACACTTCAGAACGAAGTTCAGCAATAATCCGTCAGCTGCTAACTCCATTTGGCGATGGTATGTGCAATTTAAGGCTTCAGTGTGGCTCTGCAAAGAGATATGAATGGATCAGTCTGCAGTATGTGAAGAAACAGTTAACTGTGTGCCGTCGAGTTTCGCACATAGCCCATAGAAGTAGGTGAACAGAGCAAGCAGAGAACTGAAAATGCCACAAATGACCATTTGGAAGATCTTAAGGAAAATACTGAAGCTAAAGCCTTAACTACCAATGTCAGAGTGAAACTGTTTGAATTTTAGGCAGTGCTGCAACCACTTATGGAATAGGACGGGTTTTGTGAGAATCTCATTTTAAGTGATGAACGATCTTCCTTTGTGAATGGCACAGTGAACAGGCACATTGCGCCAGTATGGTGGACAGAGAATCCTCACGCTGTCATGCAGAACACTCGATATGTTCCGTGCAATCTCACTGTTTAAAGGTCAAGAACAAGTAGAAGGCAGAAGATGTGATATCAGCATTGTGTGGCAGGTGATCGACCTGCTCCCATTCATATTGCCGAATAAGATTTTGAGTGACACCAGCAGAATGGGTACATGTGTTGTCATGACCAAGACAATGCCTTCAGTGAGCACTCCACATCATTTGTTAATTGTGCCCCAAAGTTTTCACAGTGTTTCACAGTATCATACGGTACTGATAGTTTCAGCTCTGGGAAGGAACTCAACGAGCAATGCAAAAAACGATATTGAGCAATGACTTTCTTTAGAGTGGATATCTACATATGAAGAGGACATAGAAAATTACATCGCTACGATAAGTGTGTGAATAATGGTGGAAACCATGTAGAAAAATAGTTTAAGAAACGGTCTTTCTCGTAAATATAATTTTTGGATTTAAGAAAAGTGTTCTTATGAGTTTTTTTCGAAAACAGTGCTTATTTTCCTGACATGCCTCATAATTCAGATACAAAGTGCACTTCATAAGGACACACAATTTGAAGAAGAGTCTGATTCAAGAGATAATAAAACTGCCTTGAAGAAACTAGTATGGACAGTCAAAGATATTTATGCACTTATTGAATTCATATATTCAGCTGCCATTAAGTTGGCGTTCATGGGACCTGTTTGAATATCCAGTTCCTTTGACAACATCCAAACATATATCAGCAATTAAAGCAGCTACTCAACAAGAAAAGTGCTGCATACAAACAGAAGGGATATCTAAAAAACGATTCCACCACCTTTAACAACTATAAACTAACTAACGCTGAAGGGTAACTGAATTCTAAATTTTAACCCTTATGATAATTTACAGCTTGACTGGGGTGATAACACAGAGCTTACTGTATAACATGTATGCATGGTATCACTCTTGTTAAGGTGATGCATTTGGATGCATGCGCCGCCCAAAGCAATTTAAGGAATTAGCACAAGTCGGTATGACTGATTGCACAAAACACAAGAAATTAACTATATCTGGGCTAACAGACTGCTGTATAGAATGCGAATCATCAGATAGTTTCTCACCAGACACTGTAGCAATCGCGTTATTGCTACATGACTGTGTGATCAATTATTTCTTTCTCACTGGTACTGTGGAATGAGCTGTGTAAATTTAGCGGTGTTGCTTCGCATCCAAGGCACTTGACTGAGACACCTGACAGTGTGAACATCATTACTGACACACAGCACTTGTACAATAAATTCTGGAAATTTGAATTTGGGGATATTGCCTTTATCTCATCCACAAATGTGGGAGCTGTAATAACGACACTCGGCACAGGTGTGGAGTCGCCCAAACCATTCAGAGGCGTAAATTGTTCCAGGAATCTAAAGGCAGTGTCACGGCTAACGAGTTTTTACCATGAAACACGTGGGGGTTGTGGTGTCACCGCCAGACACCACACTTGCTAGGTGGTACCCTTTAAATCGGCCGCAGTCCGTTAGTATACGTCGGGCCCGCGTGTCGCCACTATCAGTGATTGCAGACCGAGCGCCGCCACATGGCAGGTCTAGAGAGACTTCCTAGCACTCGCCCCAGTTGTACAACCGACTTTGCTAGCGATGGTTCACTGACAAAATACGCTCTCATTTGCCGAGACGATAGTTAGCATAGCCTTCAACTACGTCATTTGCTACGAGCTAGCAAGGCGCCATTACAGTTACTATTGATACTGTAAAACATGTACCGTCAAGAGCGACGTTCACCATTAATGGATTTAAGTTAAGTATTCCACCCGCTACGTCCGTTTTTTCTAAATTCTAATTTCCTTGTCCTGTTCCAGACCTCACGCCAGCCTGCGTGAGCTATAACGCGTGCCTTTCGGCTTCCTCTAGTAACACGGTGTTGGTTCTCCTGCCAACCCACAACAGGGTTAATGCTTGAATCACTTACAAAGGTGTGGTGACATCGCTCTGAATCTTTGAGAACGTAGACACTGTCGTGTATGCCAAAATCAGTAAGAAGACATCATGGATGCATGAGATTTATACTCAAATAGATGTATGGAGAGGGATGAGAAGAAGACGGTTTTATGTGCACTTCAGATAATGCACTGTTACCGTTACAAATAAATGAGAGATTGTTCTTTAACTTACCGAGCGAGGTGGCGCAGTGGTTAGCACACTGGACTCGCATTCGGGAGGACGACGGTTCAATCCCGTCTCCGGCCATCCTGATTTAGGTTTTCCGTGATTTCCCTAAATCGCTTCAGGCAAATGCCGGAATGGTTCCTTTGAAAGGGCTGATTTCCTTCCCCATCCTTCCCTCACCCTAGGCTGCGCTGCGTCTCTAAAGACCTCGTTGTCAACGGGACGTTAAAACACTCATCTCCATCTCCTCCTGTTCTTTAACTTTTTGTTTCTTTTTATTCAGTTACTTCTCTAACACCGATCGGTTTCAGCATGTGTGCAGGTAGGGTATGGCTTAGTTCGAGCACAGCCGCCTGACTGTGCACTTCTGGCTTGTGCCCACTCACCTCGCTGTGATTGGGGGTTCGATATTGTCATTTGCACGTGGCAAACAAGTTACTGTTACATTTGCTCACTGACTGTAAAATGATAGTGGCTTGACAGTGCCTGATGACAGAAGTGGCGGTCAGATAGCCGCATCACAAGACTCGACCTGCCATTACATATCATCACCTACTCAGGCCGGGAATGACACTCTGTGGCAACTGACAATTTATAAAACCTGTTTTTTGCTATTGGTTTATAAAAATGGAGGAAAGTCACCTTATTGGTCTGCATAGTATCTAGATGTGATTACATCTGGTTTCCCTTCACAATGGGCTAGAAATAAGACACACTGTGATGCCAGAAATGTTGGTCTGAATGCTGGCAGTAGCAGCAGTGTTAGTCTGTGTATATCTAAAACAATTCTATGAGTGTGTATGTTTTTTTGTGTTACTCGTATTTATCATCAGCAATGTGTTGATTTCTTTCTTTGTTACAGATAGCAGCATACTGTCACCACTCATGGGGGATAGGGCATTATATAGTCTAAAGGAGCAATCAGACACTTCTGAGGGACTCAGATGGTTCATAAATGCCAAACCATCATCAATTAGAGGTGAATTTTGTGTTTGGAAGTACTCGTTTATCACTCTGTTTGTGTGAATAATAAATCATATGGTTACCTGATGTAATGCGTTTTTTGCCTCGTAAAATGTTTCAATCTCTGTTAGCATATTTGCGCATAATACATGACATGGTCTATTCTGTTTTGTAGAAATACTGAAGATTGGCTAGGTTTATGATGAGTTGCCTGTACCTCACATAGATAGCTTGTGTTTACAGGAATGTGCTCAAATTATAGATACATAAATGCATAAGCAGTATTATTAGTATTTCACATGGGAGTGTTATATAACCATAAATATACTTGCATACAGTGCTTATAAGATGTTATTGTTCCTATGAGACTTGGGTAATATTACATATATATGTTGATGGATAGATGCTGCAGCTGCTCCCAGTTAGCATCATACAATTTCCCAAGTGCAGCCTATGACAAAATTCACTAGTCTGAGTTCAGAAGACTGTGCTCAAGCTGTAGACAGTCGAATGTAAGAAAAGTATTATTAGTACATCACACAAGAATGTTATATAATTATGCTTGCATCCTATTATTAGGAGATGTTTATATTCTTGTCTCTAGGAGACTTTGATAATATTACAGATATGTGGTGAGCATTAGATGCGACAGTCACTCAAACTGAGGATATCATTTCTCAAACGCAGTCCATAACACAGGTCCCTAGTACTAATACAGAGAATTATCCATCCCAGGCTTTCTCCAGTGTGAGTTTGCAGTACCCCATGTACACGTACACACATGTTAATGGCTAAATGATTGATAGTCCAGCTTTATACCTCTTTCAATGGCTATTGCTGCTAAATAGGTCTGTATTAATGTCCAAGGCCTTGGTGAGGGTGATGGTTTTTGATTTGCAAGTTCTCTTGTAGTTTGCAAGTGAAATTACAAGTAAAATGCGTATCATATAATGAATTCTAAACATCTAATGCTTGTGAAGAGTATTACTTCAATGCATCACATTCCCCATTAAATTTCAGGATGTACCTAACTCCAAGAAGCAGAATCTGGATGTATTAGTTCATGCTTACTGTCTTAAAGAATATGAAATAATATGAAAGCAAGTCAGAAGAAGAGTACAATGTGCAGGATAATAAGGTTAAGCGCAGAGTCATTGGACCCCAGTAAAGTAGCTGGTCAACACCCCAAAGAAGTAGATTTGTTGCTTTTCTCTGAGGGCGACAAAAAACAATACAGAAGAATCAAAAATATGTCCAGTTCACTCTTCTACCAATCATAGAAACAGCGTGGTGAGCTGCATTATTGTTCTAGACGTCTAAAATCGTTTTCTTTGAATGAGTGACTAGAAAACCATCTGACAGTTCACTCTAGCCAGGAACCAATTTGTGTCTAAATCCACACTGAAGCAAACGATTTATGAACGTTTAAGGACACCCACTACCAGGAACATTGCCCCTTTGTCGTATAAGGTGGCTTGAGTACCCCCAGACGTCTGTGGCGCATTCTGTGGGTGACCCCACTGACTCCCACAGTACCTTCACAGAACAACACATACCATGCATGGCGATGTATCAAGTATATGCTCAAATAACTCCAGTCTCAATGATTTCGATTTATACATCAGGGATAACACTGTGGGATGGTTCCTCTGAGAGCTTGAACAACTTGCAGAGAATGTTGATCAGATTTACCACAAAAATATACCCATCACCAAATCATAGAACAATGCTTTATAATACAAGAAAGTAGCTGATTGTCATTGTTTTTGGCTGCTGTTGGATAGGAAGCCGGAAATTCCATGTAGATGCCACTTTCATCTAATTGGGATGTACTGCAGAGCAGTAGACAACACGTGAAACTTGAAATATAAATGCAATGGCACATATCCACTTTCTTCCACAATCTGAATGGGTGTGATGCTCAAGAACTTGCCTGTTTCAGCACGAAACAAACAAAGGGTTCCTCCCACGCTAACACCTGGATTCAAAAGAGAGACTCAATGAAACCACATGAGACCACACTCACCAGTACTTTTACAGGCAATGCAATAATAGATGTGAATTTTGGTCATGTGGTGAATGTTAGGCAGGATTTAGTAGAGTATGCAATTCTTTACATAGACATATATCTTTGAGTAATTGGAGACTGTATGCATTGAATAATACATGCTCGATCCTGTCTTGTACTATAGTGTGCCATGCCTTCTGTGAGATGGCATGTTAAAAAAGCCATGGGTCAACCTCGAACTACAGACCAATGTTCACTTGCTTCTGTTTTTCGAATGCAGGATTCGTGGGAGACTGTAGAAATGTTTCCATAGGCATACCAAGTCAAATAACCTGCGAATACGTGTGGAGAAGGACACAGCATCTGAACAATTTGAGTTGGAACCTGTTCATAGATGCAAACAGCTTCAACATGCACACCATGCAATAATCTCTGCTGATTAGAGGATTTTGATTGTTGGCCAGTGGCAAAATCGTTGGATTATATATGTTCAAAGATTTGGCTGTGGATTCTGGTATAGAATATGTGATGATGCCTGAAATAATACATCCTAATACTTGGTGTGACACACACAGCGATTTACAGCTGTGTCTAGAGCTACTAGTTCCACACAATGCTTCCTTCCACAAGCCAATGACAATGCAGTGGGATAAACAAATGCATATAATTCATTACAGAACTTCAAGCAGTATCTCAGTCTGGGAATGGAACTTATTAAAGTCACCTATGCTATCTCCATGTGATTTTGAAAAGAAATACTTAATTAATTAATATTTCAGTCTTGGACAAAAGCACAGAGAATACGAGAAACGATGCGAGATTCTCTTAGTAAATAGATGGGATGAGCATTATGTGGGACTACATCACCAGATTAAATTTTAAAAGGGTTCTGGAGATGCCCAAGGTTTCGGTATACTATACGAAAAATATATATGTAGGTATGTGCATATTAGACCTATCTGTACTCTGCATGGACCGTTTTCAGTATGAGTTTTCGAAACCCAATTTTGCTGATTGATATTTACTTTGAATTGGTATTGACAGATTCATCTGCTGGATGAAATGGTGCGATCCATATGGAGTAATAAGGTGCCACCCTGACAAATTCAACTCGTCTCGACATGCAGCCCCTTCTAGTCGTTATTATTAAAGCGTCCCAGTAAAAAATTACTAGCATTAGTGTAAAATAAGTTCCTTTTGATATATATATATATATATATATATATATATATATATATATATATATCAAAAGGAACTTATATATATATATATATATATATATATATATATATATATATATATATACTACTGGCCATTAAAATTGCTACACCAAGAAGAAATGTAGATGATAAACGGGTATTCATTGGACAAATATATTATACTGGAACTGACATGTGATTACATTTTCACGTAATTTGGGTGCATAGATCCTGAGAAATCAGTACCCAGAACAACCACCTCTGGCCGTAATAACGGCCTTGATACTCCTGGGCATTGAGTCAAACAGAGCTTTCATGGCGTGTACAGGTACAGCTGTCCATGTAGCTTCAACACGATACCACAGTTCATCAAGAGTAGTGACTGGCGTATTGTGATGAGCCAGTTGCTCGGCCACCATTGACCAGACGTTTTCAATTGGTGAGAGATCTGGTGAATGTGCTGGCCAGGGCAGCATTCCAAAATTTTCTGTTTCCAGAAAGGCCCGTACAGGATCTGCAATATGCGGTAATGCATTATCCTGCTGAAATGTAGGGTTTCCAGGGATCGAATGGAGGGTAGAGCCACGGGTCGTAGGACATCTGAAATGTAACGTTCACTGTTCAAAGTGCCGTCAGTGCGAACAAGAGGTGACCGAGACGTGTAACCAATGGCACCCCATGCCATCGCACCGGGTGATACGCCAGTATGGCGATGACGAGTACACACTTCCAATGTGCGATCACCGCGATGTCGCCAGACACGGATGCGACCATCATGATGCTGTAAACAGAACCTGGACTCATCCCAAAAAATGACGTTTTGCCATTCGTACACCCAGGTTCGTCGTTAACTACACCATCGCAGGCGCTCCTGTCTGTGATGCAGCGTCAAGGGTAACCGCAGCCATGGTCTCCGAGCTGATATTCCATGCTGCAGCAAACGTTGTCGAACTGTTCGTGCAGACGGTTGTTGTCTTGCAAACGTCCCCATTTGTTGACTCGGGGATCGAGACGTGGCTGCACGATCCTTTACAGCCATGCGGATAAGATGCCTGTCATCTCGACGGCTAGTGATCCGAGGCCGTTGGGATCCAGCACGGCGTTCCGTATTACCCTCCTGAACCCACCGATTCCATATCCTGCTAACAGTCATTGGATCTCGACCAACGCGAGCAGCAATGTCGCGATACGATAAACCGCAATCGCGGTAGGCTACAATCCGACCTTTATCAAAGTCGGAAACGTGATGGTACGCATTTCTCCTCCTTACACGAGACATCTCAACAACGTTTCACCAGGCAACGCCGGTCAACTGCTGTTTGTGTATGAGAAATCGGTTGGAAACTTTCCTCAGTTCAGCACGTTGTAGCTGTCGCCACCGGCGCCAACCTTGTGTGAATGCTCTGAAAAGCTAATCATTTGTATATCACAGCATCTTGTTCCTGTCGGTTAAATTTCGCGTCTGTAGGACGTCAGCTTCGTGGTGTAGCAATTTTAATGGCCAGTAGTGAATATATAAGTTTTCTACTCATATTTAAAATGTACCCCAGTACCAAAAATAAATTGTCATTAAGTATGTATTGTGCAAAGAAATTGTTAGCAAAGACAATATTAAATGTACGTATTGATAATAAGTAGGGTTTTGTTAGTAAAAGTTGTTAATAGACGAGAAAATAATTTGGTATTATATGTGTCCCTTTATTCTTTACATGAAAAGTAAAATGAAATACACCCATCATGAAACCAAATCACAGTGACCGTCAAAATTCAGCTGACCTCTCCAAATGGCTCTGAGTACTATGGGACTTAACTTGTAAGGTCATCAGTCCCCTAGAACTTAGAACTACTTAAACCTAACTAACCTAAGGACATCACACACATCCATGCCCGAGACAGGATTGGAACCTGCGACCGTAGCGGTCGCGCGGTTCCAGACTGTAGCGTCTAGAACCGCTCGGCCACCCGGCCGGCTGACCTCGCCAATGATCCATTCACTACAGTACACAGACCTCTAATGACAAGATTTACACAACTGGCATAGAGAGAGTAGTCGGAGGGGGGAATCTGGGGTACCGGCTGCCCTTCATGTTGGTTGTAGAACTTGCACCGTGGATGCCCGAGAGGGGTGCGTTGTAACCTTGAGATCAGATCGTAATGTGGCCTTGCTTGCCTATAGGTGCACTACTCTGGTTTTGCTGCGTGCTTCCACTCCACAGTCACATCACTAACAGTTGACGTCTCTGAGACTCATCAACAACATAACTACATCCGTGTCACCTCTGGCCAAACAGCTTTGGCGGATGACTGTGACCGCATAAGGTTTGGTGTAGCAGTTTTTGTTGCTTCGCGCCTCCTGAACTGTTTTATGCCTACAGCAACTGTACTCTTGTATTCCGAACCATGTAGCAGAGATTTACACAGAAGTTTTATTACTAGATTGCGACATACTGTATTAAATTTTAACTGAAAATACAAGGTTCGGCTGAAAAGTTCGGTGTATGGTCTCAGAAAATATAGGAAGCAAGAGCTAGAAGCAACATACGTCTACTGACCTTCAAAGAAATCACCATCGGCTACAGTACATTTCTGACATCGGCTGTAAAGCTGTTGGGAATTGTCAGCAAACGCTTCTTGTGGAATCATTCGAAGCACCGTGGGCAGACGTTGTTGGATATCTACAACATCTGTGAATGTTCGTGAACAGTAATATTTACACTGTTTTCGCTTATCTTAAACTTTTATCCTCCCATTCTCAAAGACAGCCACCGATCTTTCGCTAGCATCCGTCGCTCCCGTTCGATGTCACCTGGAATTGTTCGTGTTGACACGAACGCGGCTCATCCTCGACGCCGTCCTTTCCGTTTATAAAGCGTTTGAACCACTCAAAAATACACATTTTACTCACTCTTTCTACACCGTACACGTGCACTAACATTCCATATGCCTCCGTCGCCGTATTCCCTAATACGAAGCAAAATTTCATGTTAACGTGCTACTCCATTCTGCCCTCCATTTTGCAGTCACACGAGAGGAGAGCTGAAGATAAGCAACGAGAATGTAAGCACTATTGCTCACGAAAATTCGCATACGTTGTGGCTATCCAACAACGCGCGACCTGTGCTTCGAGCGACTCCAAAGGAGATGTTTGCTAACAGTTTCCAACTGGTTTACAACCGATGTCAGAGTATGTTATAATTAATGATGAATACTCTGAAAGCCGGTAAAGATATTTTGTTTGTAGCTCTTCTTTCTACTATTTTCTGAGACCAATCAACGAACTTTACAGATACATCTCTGTACAATATTTGACTAAATCAAAATATCTTCTACATAAAATCAGTGAAAAAACGGTCTGTATCGCGATGGATGTTTTATTAAAATGACCGGTTTCGGCCTAGGCTTACGCCATCTTCAGACAGTACAATCAGCTGAAGTTGACGATGCGTAGAACAGTCGGTTGACCTCAGTCGCTGAAACTGCACCGTTAACTTCACCTGATGATGCTGTCTGAAGATGGCCTAAGCTTAGGCCTAAACCGGCCATTTTAATAAAATACTCATCGCGATCCAGACTGTTTTTCCACTGATTTTTTATAGATGACAAGATCTCTGTTCCCAAAAATGTTACAGAAAATTTCAAAACATTTTCTTTAAATAATATATGGTCTCACGTCCATCCTCTAATTGTTTTGATGTGTGAATGCTTCTAGCGGCCGTGACACACCTGGGAGAGGAAAATGAATACCGAAAGCTGCGGAAGCTGTACACTGCCTGAGAGCCATAAAAGCGAAAGGATTTAAAGCGAAAGGATTTAAAGCGACAGTTTATTGGAAACGCAGTTCACTGGAAACACTGTAACCGCATTGTCACTCGAATGAGCTACTAGTGACACCAGTTACTAGTCAATAGGTCAATAATGGTAATTCCATTAATTAACATCCATTATCATTAATGTCAATTAGCCACCGAGATGCAGCACGTAACGTGCATACGAATACTGAAGGCTCCCTACGAAATGATGATCACAAACATGAGATGTAAGAACCAAGAGAGAGTTAAATGTATATCTTTCATTAAGGACTACGGAAATACACAATTCTTCCTAACGGCTAAATGCTTTCAGGTTCTGTTGTGAGAGTAACTGATAATTCCTTTTAGTCAGTCAAAGGCCGCATGAAATACTATAGACACTACATATCTACGCAGAAACACTTATACAATGTAATACACTGTATTTGGAAAGGAACAAGTATTAACACAGTGCCTTCACATGTAACGATATAGCTTCATTCGTCATTAAATAACTCAGACATGATATATTTGTATAGCAAAAATGTTGGAATATATATATAGTTTCTTGATGCGTATGTAACTGCATAATTTCGTCTGTAGCGTGATAATTCGAATTTCTAAAGTACAACTGTGCCCAATAACACACGTGGGTTTCAGAAAGCCGCACCAAAACTGTTAATGACAATGAGCCAGTTATGTGGTAGTTTACGTCCCAAATTGAAGTGTCTCTTCGTTTATAACTGGCCGGCTGAGTTTGTTCTCGGGCCTCACAAAGGCAAGGGCATGCCATTCTACAACAGGTGTATTATTATGAAGGCACTGTGATGTAAAAGTCAACCTTACAGTCGATGATGGATGTACTTACACTGTGCACTATGCATAAAATTATTTCGTTCTTAATTAGACAAAGGCAACTGCAATGTAACTAAGATTTTAATAATTTATTATGCACTCCATGAACCACGGATCTTGCCGACGTGAGACGGCTTGCGTGAATTAACGATACATAGAACGGACCGTAATAGTGGTTTCTCGGGAGGGTCAGCAACCTTTTCAGTAGTCGCAAGGACAACAGTCTGGGCCATTGACTGCTGTGGTCTTGTAACGTCTACTGACATGACATTTCTGTGTGTAGCCGCCTTCTATCGATCTGTCATCGACTTCTCTGATGTAAGATATTGATGTTATTATCTACTGTACATGCCCGACATTTCGTTATATTTACCCATCAGATGGAGCAGCACAAACGTCATCACTAAAACAGTGGCTTAATGTCTGGTTTTCATAAAATAATTAACGTTGACTTTTTGCACAATCGATCACCCTTCATTTGTTGCTGCGCTACCAAAAACAAGATAGTTAATAACGTCTTTGGATGCTATGTTTCTGTCCGATAGGAACTGAAATGTTAACTAGCTTTTAAGTCACAATTTACGCTACATAATATTTCATAATCGAACCCTCTGTCATCCAGAGATATAGTTTGCAGCTTGCCTATGATCATCGTTGACTACACACGATACTGTGGAGATCACTTTAGTTGTTTATTAACAACATTTAATAATTATTAAATGGTCATGAATGGTTGCGTTTTGTGTATAGAGAGAAGGAGTGTAGATCCTACAATCACTCTCAGCAATTACGGCAACTAAAATGTAAGTGATTTTTATAGTTCGTCACTCAAAGATATTATAGCGAGGACTATGGTCCATTACTATACTTCGATACAGTCATTCAAACTTCATACGTCTTTACTTTCACAAATTAAGTGTCCAGTCCCGTTCTTATATTCAATTTAGCGTCCCTTCGCGTAGTCCACAGAGTATATTATCGCTTATTCGGCATGTAATAGAGGTTTATGCCGGGTGCTACGTTCTCTCGCTCACACAATTCCTCAGAAATTCTTAGTCCGTGATCTTACGGCAAAGATCTACCTAGACCTCAGTATAAGTTTCAACGTGAGTCTGTCCCGTATAAATTAACTATAGTCAATTTTCTTGCAGTTTTACAGAAGTTCCTGATCCCTTCCGTAGCGTATCACAAGAAAATACCTGCTATATCACGCGCCGCAGCTACATAGACTTATTCAGACCGCAGAAAACAGGACAAGAGAACTAACTACACCCTCGTATCGTTTATATAGAAGAATTTCGAAGCAAAAGTAGCCGCGTTGAACCCTCTTTAATTTCCCTGCGGCGCTACTTCACTGTGGGCGTTATTCTGATGAGAGATTATATATCGATAATTTTAATTAAAACTTTTTCAATTCTTTTAATTATTTCCGATGTTATCGATCACCTCTTCCCTATACGAGAATAAGCCTGATAATATTGTTCTCCATTAAAAGAGGGTTATATGTGTTGGTACTGCGAACGGCTGAAAGCGAGGGAAAACTACAGCCGCTACTTTTCCTGGGGGCATGCAGCTCTACTGTACGGTTATATGGTGATGACATCCTCTCGGGTAAAATATTCCTGAGGTAAAATAGTCCCTATTCGGAGCTATGAGACGAGACTACTCAGGAGAACGTGGGCATTGAGAAAAACCAAATTGGCGCTCTATGGGTCAAAGCATGGAATGTTGCATCCCTTAATCGGGTACATAGATTAAAAAAATTAGAAAGAAAAGTGGTTGAGTTTGAAGTTCGACTTAGTGGAAATTAGGGAAGTTCGGTGGCTAAGTTACGATGAACTGCGCAGTAAACTCATTATCGTAGCTAAGATAGACGCGAAGCCAACTCCCACCCCAGGAGTAAAAGTTTATATGCAAACTAACTCTGTAGATGATGAAGAGGTTGAGAGAACGTATTATGAGAAAAGGAACTGTTCATATAGTTAAGAGAGAGAAACATTTCATAGTGATGGAGGACTAGAATTCGATAATAGGAAGAGAAGGGAATATAGTAGGAAAATATTGACTATAGGAAAAATATGAAAGAGGAAGCCGCCTGGTAGAATTTGTACAGAGGGTAATTTAATCATTGGTAACACTTGGTCTATGAATCATGAAAGAAAACTCTATCCGTGGAAGAGACCTGGAGACACTGGAAATTTTCAGATTGGTTTCATAATGGCAAGACAGTGATTTCTGAACCAGATTTTGAACTGTAAGACATTTCCACCGGCAGATGTGGACTGTGTCCAAAATTAACTGATTATAGACTGTAGCTTAAAAGTGGAGAAACTGCAAAAGGCAGGAAAGCAAAGAGATGGGTCTTAGGTAAGCTGAAACACGTGAAGTTGCTGAGAGTTTCAAAGGGAGCGTCAGGCAACAATTGCCTGAAACAGGAGAAAGGAGTACAGTAGATGGCGAATGGGTAAATTTGAGAGATGAAATAGTGAAGGCAGCAGAGGATCAAATAGGGAAAAAGTGAAGGTCTAGTAGAAATCCTTCGATATCACAGATGATATTGACCTTAATTGATGAACGGAAAAAATGTAAAAAGCAGAAAATTGAAAGGGGCTATTATAGTCTCCTTTCGCATTTCGTTATGTTATCATATCCTGTAGCTTATTAATATGTCTCACAGAGGCTGTCCTGTTGTCTGATTAAGAACCTTGATACAGAATATGTTCGGAGCAGCCTTATTATTTCATGTTGATATCAGCAACCTCCGTCCTTTCCTTACTTATCGTCGAATAATTACTGGAATGTGTGAATGTATGGTTCAGTGAATTTGAATGCACCTGTAGCAGTTACAGAATTCCTATTTTCTCAGGTTAAAGTAGCATCAACTTCATTTGGAGTTTCATAGATATCCAGCAGTGAAGGCTGTTGTCGATCTGAACTTCACCCCCCCTCCCCCTCCCCCCCCCCCCCACCCGTTTAGAAACCTACCTCTACTGTTCGAACAGAGGAATGTTGGCCGTATTGTGGGGCACTTACGCCCACCACTGACCCACTAATATCTCTCTTCTTCGGAACATAATTTAAATTTAATTTCATGTTGCCTTATGGTGATTAAATGCTGATTACTGTCAGGGAGTCATTCGCTTATTTCCGTAACGTGCAAAGATAATGATCTTTCGTTTAACTCGCGGTATTATATGGGTAAATTTCGGTAACATGCGTGGACAAGTAATGGTGCTTTGTTTCTCGGCCATGTGCATTCAGCACATATTATTTTGATTCAATGATTCCCCCAGAGCCTAATAATTAGTATGCACCAGTCCGTGAAGTATTAGCCTCATTGGAGTAAGTAATTTCTGTGAAATTTTCGTGATTTAATCTGATTCATGTAACTTGACTGCTGCTCCTCGATAACTTGCACAAACTTTGAAAAGTCCTAACTGTCGCCCTTAGTGATTTGTTAGTAGTATAAGTTCGTGCTATTTACTGATTCTGTCGTTATTTCATAGTCATTTTCCCGTATTACGTATTAGTCCTTTTTGTCGAATGGCCACCATGTGTAACGAAGATAATAGTTTCCTGTTGGAGAGTAATCCCATTCGTCAGCGCAATTCGTTCTGACTGCAAAGAACCTCTGTATGTATGGAACTACTCCTAGAAATAGCAATTTATCAATTCTATTATTTTTCCTGGAAGGCAGTGAACTTCGTTCATATTCAGTAGAATTTCTCTCTTTTTGGTCATGAGGATTTCCTAGCCGAGAGTAGAGAGTATAAGCTGCATATAATTTCTTTCGTGCGATCTATTAACTAAATTGTGATACTGAATTATTCTTCCCTAAGGTATTCCTGCTCACGAAAGTATTCTACAAACCCCACGTATGTTAAACAACCGTTCATGATTACTGCTGTGTCCGTATCATGTCAGGAGAGCTTGTGAAGTAGTCAAAATTTGCTTAAAATACACCTCCGTTGATTGGTGTATGATCTGCTATTGTACTCATCCTCCACAAGTTTTTCATCCGTTCGTAATTCTTCCAAAAGGTAGTAAAGTAGAATTTTGAAAATATTAAAGGCTTTCTTCTGTTCAGTCAGACTGTCACAAAAAGTAAATATTGTTCTGATGTGTAATACAACAATAATAATAATAACAATAATGATAAGACTGTCAAAACCGCCACGTTGAGCTCGTAGCGAAGCCATGGTGATATCCGTTACGTTCTTGAAAGAGATGTTTTTATAAATTTCCGAACCTGACAAGAAACTTTAGTACTGGCTCGTGCGGCATTGTACACACAATGGGCGAGAATAAAATGGTTCAAATGGCTCTAAGCACTATGGGACTGAGGTCATCTGAGATCATCAGTCCCTTAGACTTAGAACTACTTAAACCCAACTAACGTAAGGACATCACACACATCCATGCCCGTAGCAACAGCGCGGTTCCGGACTGAAGCGCCTAGAACCGCTCGGCCACAGCGGCCGGCTGGGCGAGAATCACCTCAGAAAATGTTGTATGGGAATAGTGCTCTTAGGTGTTTGAGTATAACATCGCTGTCGCTAGCAGTGCCCAATAGTGTACACAAGCAAATATGGGACTGCGGTGAACCAGAACCAGGGATTATATGAGCCGGAAAGACGGCCTAGTAACGAATATGTATTTTGTAATAACTATACGATTAACAGAATTAGTTAAATGCTGTCTGACTGCGGTGAGACGCATGTGACACGTAGCAAGCCGGTTTTCGCGCTTAAGCTAATGGCAGACAGTATTGCTCAATACTGTGTAACGCGAAATTGTGTATGTGCTAGAACGTTAGTTAATAAATAGTATTCAAAGTTATGTAGCGAAATAATTTCATAACTTACAGAACCTTATTTATCATACGTCAACAAAAATCTGCAATTACAATTAGCAAGAAGGCCATAGTGTGCGAGAAAGGATATATGCGGTACCAAAGACATATTTTCGTTGCAACATGAGCAACTTCTGCCATCCTTTTTGAGAGATCAATGTATTTAAGTAAAGCACTCCGTCTTTCCGTCTTCAGGCCACAAGTGGCCCATCGGGATCACCCGACCGCCGTGTCATCCTCATTGAGGATGCGGATAGGAGGGGCGTGTGGTCAGCACACCGCTCTCCCGGTGGTTATGATGGTTTTCTTTGACCGTAGCTGCAACTATTCGGTCGAGTAGCTCCTCAATTGGCATCACGAGGCTGAGTGCAACCCGAAAAATGGCAACAGCGCATGGTGGCCTGGATGGTCACCCATCCAAGTTCCGGCCACGCCCGACAGCGCTTAACTTCGGTGATCTCACGGGAACCGGTGTATCCACTGCGGCAAGGCCGTTGCCAATGTATTTAAGTAAGTCCATGCTATATGACAAAAAGACCTAATGTAAAAATTTGTAGTAGTTGTGGTAACGGGATAGGTTATTCGCTCCTTAAATAACGTAGGTCATAATAGGGAAGATGACGCGTTTCTCTTACTTCGCAGTTCTAACCACAAACTTCTTGGCTGCCAGTAATGAAAATTACTAAAAACGACATGCACCTCTCTTGTAACGAAGCGGGTAAAATAGTATATAGACGTATCAAAAGTTAGAGTGACAAAAAGTACACAAGGACGAAGCAGGAATGGTGAGAGAACAGAATCAGGTCCCTAGACATCCCCGAGAACTGCTGATACCCTTAAGAGAGCCGACCATGAAAACTATTCCACTTGGTGTGCAAAATGTATGAAAAAGGTGAAATATCCTCAGACATCAAGAAGAGTGTAATAATGCCAATTCCAAAGAAACCAAGTGCTTTCAGATGTGAACATTACCGCATTTTAATAAATCATTGCTGCAAAATACCGGTAGAAATCATTTACAGAAGAATGAAACAACTGGTAGAAGTCAAAACAGAAGAAGATCAGAAACACGCGAGGCAATAATTACCTTCCTACTTATCCTGGAAGATGGGTTAAAGAAAGGCAACCTATATTTACAGCATTTGTAGATTTCTAAACAACTTTTGACAATGTTGGCTGAACGTATTCTTTGAAATTCTGAAAGTGGCTGGCGTAAAATACAGGGACCGAAGGTTATTTACAACTTGAGCAGAAATATGATGGCTGGCAGTTGTCGAAAGGCATGAAATGGAAGCAGTGGTTGAGATGGGAGCAAGACAGGATTGTATGTCGCCTATCTCCAATGTTACTGAATGTGTACTTTGGGGAAGTAGTAAAGAAAACAAAAGCTAAATTTAGAGAAGGAATTAAAGTTCAGGGAGAAGAAATAAAAACTTAGCGGTTTGTCGATAACAAAGCAAAGGACATCAAAAGATTTGGAAGAGAAGTTGAACGGAATGCTAAGTGTCATGGAAGGAGGACATGAGATTAACAGCAACAAAAGCAGTACAAGTTGAATTAAATCAGGCGATACTGAAGGAATAAGATTAGGAAATGAGACACTAAAAGGAGTAGATGAATTTTACTATTTCTGCAGCAGAATAACAGACGACGGCCGAAATACTTACCTTACGTATAAAATGTAGACTGGCATCGACAAGAAAAGCAGTTATGAGGAATAGAAATTTGTTGATATCGAGTATAAATTTAAGTGTTAGGATATCTTTTCTAAAGGTATTTGTCTGGAATATAGCCTTGTACGGAAGTGAAACGAAGACGATAAGCATTTCAGACAAGACAGACAAGACAAGACGAGACTGTTGAATACTAGATGGGTATATCCCGTAACTGACGAGGAAGTACTGAGTAGAAATCGAGAGAGAAGAAATTTGTAGGATAACGTAGCTAAAAGAAAGAATCGGTTCTCAGGACACGTTCTAAGACACAAGGAATCGTCAGTTCAATACTACAGGGACGTGTGGGGATTAAAAATGGTAGAGGGAGGCCAAGAGACGATAAACTAAGCATGTTCGAATAAATGTAGGTTGCAGAAGTTATTCGGAGATGAAGAAGCTTGAACGGGATATAACAGCGTCCACGCAGCAGCGAACCAGTCTTCGGATTCAAGACCTCAACAACGTGCATTGCATGCTGCAGATACATGGTATATGTCCAGCATGAACAATATTCTTTTAAAGTAATCGCTTACAGTCACCTGCTTGATATTAAACCGGCGTTTACTCCGCTTGAGATCTACCTACAATTTCTTTTAAACTGCATTCATTTGAGCTCGCACTAATATCGTAGGTTCAAATCGACAACTCCCGTTGACATATTTCCTTGTAGAATTTTGTTGACCAGGGTTGCACGTCCTCGGCTTGTAAATTATTCACCTGTTACGGTCTCGTCGAGAAGTTCTTCTACCATCTTTTCGCTGATCAACCAAACCTGCGGGGTGTTAGTGTAGCATGGACTTTGGGATTCTGTTTGAGGTCATTCGTTGTAGATGTTTACTTCAGTTGTCTTGGTAGTTCTGAATATAATGTGTGATTGGTTCCATTTTAATTTCCTTTATCACATCATCATTCTTTTTATCGTCCCATTTGGTGTAACAAGTTTTACGTCTCGAGAATTTCATTTCATAGGCTGTAAGTCTTTTCAAGTCTTTTGCCATCATTGTCCGGGCCTCACTGCCGTAGAATAGCGCAGATCCTGCAATGGTCTTATAAAAGCATATTCTGGTGTGCTTCTGAACTAGTGAAGGTATCATTGCGTTATTACTGATCCCCATTGCTTTTTATACCTGATGACTTTTTCGCCTAGGTCTGCTTCTTCTAAAAAGGATAACTGATATGCTAAACATATGGTTGTGTTCACTCTTTCTAGAATTTTATTTTTCAAACAGATCTTTCTCTTTACTGTGTATTTTCAACTAAAGGCCACAGTTTGTACAGAACACTGCAGGTCACCCTCTGAAGATGCTACAAGAACTAAATCATCTGCACAAAGTGATGCATCTAGCTACGTGTTTCTGTCGATTTGAATTTGGCTGTTTCTCATTTGTCTCCACTCTTGGATGGTTGTATTAGTATAAATAACAAACAAGAGCAGCATCATCCCCATCGCACTCCTGCATGTATTCCTCCCCACTCTGAAAACTTATTGTCTTTCTTGACACAGATTAAATTTTACCTGTAAACGATGTTTGGTTGCAGATGACAAGCTACCTGTAGTAATTAACACAAAATTGATCCAGAAAATTAATGCACACCAAATGTAAAGTTATTTACAAAAAGAAATGATCTGTTGTTTGAACTAAAAATGCACATAATTTTATAATCATTTAACAAAAATGTTCACATTGCAGAATAAATAAAAACGAAAACCCACTGATGATGGCACAGTGGTGCCGAAACATGTTTGGGTACTGAGAAAAGCGGTGTTTTGCATAACTGGCGGACCTCACATCCAAAAATTTTGAAATACGATTTCCCCTAGGCAAAGTATCAGGACAATTATCGATGTATATTTATCGAGGTTCCAATTAATTAATTTATTAATTAATGGTATTTAAAACACAGTCTATGAAGTGCAGTTGTCCATCACAATCGATATATTTTGACCTGCTGCTTAAAATGGAAAACGTCAGTTGCTTAAAAAATGTATTCTAAAGAGTGTCAAAATAACGATGAGCTGTTTTCTCTTATGAGTTTTTGCAGAAGTAGTTGACGAATAAAACATACTGTCACTGAGAATAAGAGCTCGTTCTCTTTACCGGTATACGTTGGTAACGCTGGAGATAAGTTCTAAAAGAGAGACTGAATATGAATACTTTAACCACGCGAAGATAGCTGATAACTTAAAAATAAGTAAAAAGACCAACATAGAAAGGGATGCACAATTTCAAGCAGTTTTTGTCGTGATCGAAAATGTCTGTTATGTTACATCAAACCTAAATTTTATTACACAGAATTTAGGATTTAGGTTATGACGAATCAAGTAGTTTTAATTTGAAACTATCGATTTGCAATAGCTCGAGTGGTTGCAATAGATCTCGGATTTATGTAAAGAGCGGTGAGTTCGACATGGTAATAGTTGCATCACAGACTCAATCGCCGCACTGCTAACTTCCTCATACCTCACAAATAGTGAGATACTGAAAAGTCGCTGCCACTGGTGGGCAGAAAATCTTGGCGTGCTGCAGAGATTCCATTCCTGTACTGTCGCCGGCCGCGGTGGCCGTGCGGTTCTGGCGCTGCAGTCCGGAACCGCGGGACTGCTACGGTCGCAGGTTCGAATCTTGCCTCGGGCATGGGTGTGTGTGATGTCCTTAGGTTAGTTAGGTTTAAGTAGTTCTAAGTTCTAGGGGACTTATGACCTAAGATGTTGAGTCCCATAGTGCTCAGAGCCATTTGAACCATTTGAACCTGTACTGTCATTCTAAACAGAGACCTCATCAGTTGCTGTCTCGAGCTGACTAACCAAATCGGTAACGAAATTCGCAACTTTATCGCTATTTCTCCCTCTGTTTTCTTCGTAGTGGGTTGGGACATCTCAAAAGATCTCTCCGAAAACAAGGCTTCCACCCCAACAAGAAACTTGTAAAATTACTTTGTACACTGCAGTAAGATGCAGCACCTTACGTACTAAGGAGCACAGAACATTCGTTTAACGTTGACTCTAGCAAGTAGACTTGATATACGGCACGGTATTAGGCCTGCGTACGAAGATATGATTAATCAGCTGCAATCAGGACAGAGACGCGTATACTCGTTGGTCTATAACCCAAGTTTCCACATTCTGTCAGCTTTCCTTTCCTGGAGAATTTTTCCAGATGAGACATTGCCTAGTGCCAATAGACTACGCGATAAATACGGTTGATATTTCTGAAACTCTAGAGCTTGAGTATGCGAATACTTAGTATTGTCATCCAACGTGCATCGTAAATTCTCTAGAAAACGTCGGCCACTAATGGCTCTTGGGTTCATATGGGAAGACAGGCCTAGAAATACAACCCCGCTGCCAGCAGTTAAAGGGAGTCGAGTTTTCCGCTAACCGCAGTTACTCACTTTGCCGGAAATAGCCCGTCCGCTGCAGCCGGCTAGCATAACGGCCCTCCAACATTCAGCTGCAGCTATTCAGCAGAGTGACTTACAGATGACGCCCGTAGGAATACATGGACATTGGTATTTTTCCTGGAAATCTATTCTGTATCACAAAGCTCGTGAAACGTCATAGCGGAATAATGGCTTAGAATGGCAGTACTTTAGTGACACAACCTTTTTCACCCAATAATGGCTTAAGAACACATCATACACGAAATCATAGAAGAAACAGGTAATTCATGTGCTGGGTTTATTTGTTCTATAACCTACATAATTCACAACAACTGGCAGTTTGTTGTTGTATAGAAGATTAGATTAATTTGCATGAAGCCAAATATCACATTTGGTAGGAAGCTGCATTTATATCTGGCATGAGCGAAGCTCAAACATCAGTGTGGCCCTCAGGACTGATCAAGAACTGATAAGCTGTCGACCTTCACGTGTTAGTTACATCAATTCCTGCATTCGTCTAGGATAATTTCTAGAAATTATGAAAACTCTAAATAAGGGATGCCTGGACCAGCCAGTAATCCTATGAATCGCTTCTGTAGTTTCATGGGAATTCTAGTGAATTAAAATTATAACAATATTGTAAAAGAGAACCACAAGCGCTCATAAAAGTATTCACATTGGAAGAGTAACACCAACTATTCAATTCATTTCAGTGAATCATATCCCCATCACACTACTGGGCAGAGAAAAGATATTCCTTGGTGGAACAGGAGATTTCTCGGATAAGAGTTGGCTATTACATGTGAAAATCTGTGATTTTTTCATTAACATCTTTCTTCTCTTGTGGTGATATCTTGAAAAAGTACTTTCCAGAGTGGCGTGCACTTATTTGAACAGTACTTACGGATATCATCACAAAATAAGGTTCGTTCGCCTATCTTGTGTTCACCGAATAAATGATGTCGCTTCTTCTAACCAAGTTCATGCATTGAATCACAAATGTTACTGCGTTGTCAATGTAAGATTCTCCATTTCGTTAAATCGAGCCGCGCATGAAGTTCATGAATTAACACGGCTCATAGTCAGACGGTTCGCTTTCGAGCGAAAATATTGCTTGTGTCTGACTTTTCTGTCTGGTAAAATATTAACCCATATGGCACAAAGAAAGATATTATGCTACAGCTTTAACAGTTTAGTGAATCGATCGTGAAGAAAGTAGTCTACTCGTAATTATAGGGTTACTCAAAATGACCTAGACACATTCAATTGAACGGCAAATCAAGGTTTCTTTTAATTTTTTTGCGCTTACACAAATGTTCAATGTGTGTGAACCGTTAGTAACTCGGCACACATTCAGTCTATTGTTCAATTTGGCCCACAATCGCCCTAAAGCGTCCGCATCGATGTCAGTCACATCTGCCCTGTTACGTCCTCGCAACGGTACAAACCGCATGGTGACAGGTCTGGAGAACGTGGTGCCCACGCCAGGAACTGGACATTGCCGGCTGCTTCACAATCGATTCATCGTCGTAGTATCTCAGTATCCAAGAACTCACTAACATCGTTGTGGTAGTGCAGTGGAGCGCTATCTTGTTGCCAAATGAAATTATCACTGTCCTCTTGCAGTTGCTGCATAAATGATGCAAAATTCCTTCCTCGTTGGTTGACAGCCGTGTTCCCCGAAATTATGGTAGCAAAACAGATTTATTAAGTTCCTCATTCTATACATACCATCATATAATACCTTACCTCAATACAACATTCTTTGCAAATCACTTAAAAGTGTCTAGGTCATTCTGAATAACTTTGTAACTCTCCACTCAGTTTCGTCAGGAGTTCTTACGTAAAAAGAGAGTGTATCATCTTTCTTGAATCCACGAAATTTCTTGCCTTCTTCTTCACTAATCGACCAGTAACTGTAAGACAGTTGAATCTGAGCGTGAGTAGAATTTTGTGTGTCAAACTGAGTTTACTTTGATAAATAACAATTGAGATTTAGCCTCGAACGATGAGTTGCTTCTCCCAAGAACACGATACTGTTACTAAGTACCTACCCCGCGTCTGCAATCAGTTTTGGGTGTATCATCCGCAAATAAAATAGCCTCTGAGTTGTCGGTTATAGTTGAAAGTAAGTCATAAAGTATCTAGCAAAAGAGCAGCCCTTGTATCGAACCCCGAGGATAGCCTTACGTTACAAAACCCCATCTGAAATCTAGCTCCTATCTTTTCATATTTTTTAAAACGATCTCTTCATATTCCTCAGGTAAGGTTATAATTGCATAATTATGTATTTCATTTAGCAATATACCACGGGCATATACTTTGTTATGTCAGAGAAGATACCCAATTCTCACTGTTCCTTTGATCACTTCCTTCCATTAAACTGACTAGACATAAATATATATCCAGTTGTAATATAATCGATGAGGTGTTGAGATAAAACCACGAAGAAGGGACGTTATTAAGCACTACGGCCATATATATTAATTCGAGACTATGAATTGTCTTCGTATTTTTCTTCCTTGCCTGTAACACGTTCCTGTACCGGGTCGATATTTTATGCAGATTTTGGTAACTTTAGAACTGTTGGCCGGATGCCCTTCCAGAAGCCATCGCTCCCCCTGGGACCGAGTTTATGTATCACATATATATGTGGCTATATTAAATATCATGTTGAAGTGTAGGACGCTTTTCTTAATGTTCACGTAGAGTGTATCTGAAGCAAGACGTGGGTACCAGCCTGCCATTCACCAATATGGATGTGGGAAACCGCTGAACACATCCAGGCTGGCCGGCGCACCAGATTCCGTCGTTAAACCCACGATGCGGATCTGATCCGGGGCAGGCTCGCCTCTCCGAATCCCGGATGCGGTGCGTTAATGCGTTGAGTATACGGTCATGACGAGTTTGTGATTTATACTTGAATTGATAACAGGTTCCAATAGCATGCTTTCAGTTCTGTTAACGGTAATCTGAGAATTTAACCGTCTCGGTAATTGGTTGGTATGATGCGAACTAGAGTGGCATAACGTGACACATACTTGAAACTAGTTGCTATAGATTAAACAAAGTGAAGCGATGCAGTAATTAACAAAATGGATTCACATTCTGGAGGTGTCAGGTTTGAAACTCCGTCTGGTTAACCGAATTCCGTTTTTTCGTGGTTGTCCCACAATGATTAAGGAGAATAGGTCCTTTGAAATAGTATTACAAATTCCCATCCCTGTCTTTGTCCTAGCCCACCACGTGCTGCGTGTCGAACGACCATGTCGTCGACGAGACATTGTAATCTAATCTTCCTATCGATTAGGAATACGTCAGTTTAACAGTGTGTCATTTTCCTTCGTCATCGGTATTGCGTGTAAACGACATGAAACGCGAAACACCATACACAGGGAAGTTGTATGACTATTACAAAGTGTTACCTACATGGATTTCAAAAGAGACTGTTTTGTGGAAATGGATCGTGGAGGTATGCATGTCATCTCGGCTACTACTTAATTGTTGACTTGTTACTTTCATATATCGATACTCACACCTGAGAACAAGTCATGTTGATCTACAATCTTAGGTTGTGTTGTTACACTGCCTCTGCCTGAGGGTGCTCACAGAGAGTGAGGTGCGTTGGGAAGCAGAAGTGGAACTGAATTGTCAGGAAATATTTGTCTGGAATTGAGCTGCGAAATATTAAATTCAAAATTGTCGTAAATGAATGAATAAGGGGATGACCAGAGTATTTACTAATTTTGAAAAGAGTTTCGTGACGAATTGCGATTCAAGTTAAATCCGCAGCTTTGCGTACTTGTGTGTAGTTAGCACTCTGTTGTAAAATTAACTGTAGTACCGGTATTTGGTTTAACCATTTACCTCATGGATTACTCACAGCTAGGGAGGTTAGTCCTCCTCCCTCATTTGTACATGTTGAGAAAAAACAGACAAATAGAAAAAGCAGAGAAATAATTTGTAGAACATGAAGACCCCAAATTATTCCCTTGTAGGGAATACTATGTTGCTTGTGTCTGCATTGCTCGTGGCGGTACACACGCTTTTGAATGTCATTTTTAATTAACCATATTAATTTAGCTTTACTGCCGCGCCGCTTGGTGTGCTCCACTTTCGAGAGAACTTTTACTTTTCCTAAGTAAGCGCAAGAATAGATCAGGAGCATAGTCATACACTACACATACTGAACAATGTCATTATACGCTTATCAGTGACTAATTAAGACAGCTTACATTCAGTTTGGAAGTTACTTTCTTGTTCTACAAAGTACATTTCAGTGAAGAGTGTTACATATTTGTGTCTGAAACATTTTTCATGTTCTGAATTTTGTTTGTAAGTTAGCTATGTAAATCAGCGGTGAACTTTTTTAAAGTAGTTTGGCTAATTTATTGAGAAAAAATTATTAGATCGTTTCATGTGTATTTTCATTAGTTTTATTTTGTCGTATTTTTGAGATGTTGGAAACTGGCCACTGTGATGTCAGGTAACACACCACTGTTACTCGACAGCACAATACAGGGCTTAAAATGGTTCAAATGGCTCTGAGCACTATGGGACTTAACATCTTAGGTCATCAGTCCCCTAGAACTTAAAACTACTTAAACCTAACTAACCTAAGGACATCACACACACCCATACCCGAGGCAGGATTCGAACCTGCGACCGTAGGAGTCCTGCGGTTGCGGACAGCAGCGCCTAGAACCGCACGGCCACCGCGGCCGGCTAATACAGGGCTTAACTGATCACATTGTCCTGTAATTAGTTTCTTGCACATGCACAATACACTACACTAAACACACACACACACACACACACAGACACACACACACATACACGTACATACACACACACACACACACACACACACACACACACACACACACACACACACACACACAGTTATAAAGTTGAAAAGGAAAACAATAAACGGAAAAAGTTTATTGTTGCAAAATATACTGATTTATAGCAATCAACGGAAACGTGTACCACTTTGATGAGTTCTGAATTGAGTAATGGATAAGTTACAACAAATAATTTAACGAATATGGGAAAGGCCTGTTTAAAATGGTTAACGTCTTGAAGAGGTACTTACAAGATGACTATGGGCGAAATCACATAATATTTTCATTGTTGACTTTTGTGCGATCAATAACTTGTTTCTGAGTGATGAGTTATTCGAGAAAATTATTCCATAAGGCATTATTGAGAGGAAATATAAAAAATATGTTAGGTGGTTGGATCGTCTATTAACAAGACTAGCAATTATATGAAGAGCAAAACCAAGTGAAATAAGTTGTTTGAGGAGCTAAGTAATACATTTCTACCAGCTCAAGTTTTCATATGTAGGTGCAGCCAAACATCTGGAGCACTTCAACTATTTTTCTGACTCCTGTTTATGCGCTACGCCAGTCGTTGATATGACTCTGTTTGTTGTACAGATCTAAGTACAGTGCATTTTCTCAAAATGAAGGGAGAGACCGTTTTCAGAGGCGTCCAGTGCTTTACTCTATTAGGATTTATTATAACGGTATCATCGTCTGCAAAATGTACAAATTCTCCCTGATGAATTTTAAGTGGAAAGTCTTTAAAATATACAACGAATACGATTGGACCCAAAATTGAACCCTGTGGGATCCACCTCTGATTTTTCTACAACACTGAAATTTTATTTCCCTACAGATTTTTTCAAAAATTCAGATCAAAGATTTAAATCCTATTTATTTCGTCTCATTCGAACCAGTTTTCCTAAGACATTAACGTTATCTAAGCGATAAAACGCCTTGGAAAGACCACAAAAAATACTAACTGGCGACATTTTATTGTTTAAGACTTGTGATATTTTATTGGTGATTGTATAAATAGCATCCTCAGCCGGACCAACTCTCTGAGATCCGAATATCGATGTCCTAAATAAATTATTTCTGTTTAAATATGAGGCAACTCTTCTGTAAATTTATGTTTCAAATGTTTTCGAAAAAGACGTCACTAAGCGATTTGGAGGATAGTTGTTTAAGTCTTTCTTTTCACCTTTCCTATAAAGGGACTATTTTAATCTATTTGCAAACCATCCCATTGCCAGTGATGCGATAAGTATATCACTAAGACCATTTTTATCAAATTAGTACAACTCTTGAGAAGTCTATCCAAAATTCCATCGACACCACAAGAGATTTTTCTTTTGAGAACTTTTGCAATTCTATTAACTTTCGGTGAAAGATGGTGGTGACCCAACTGATTCAGGTTTTAAGTAACGACATCTTTAATATATTATGTTGCTTTTTCATCTAAACTACTTCATCCTCTTTGTGATGAAATATTTCGAAAGTGATTGTTAAAACTATCCTCTTTGTGAATTATCAGGATCACAATTGTTATTCAGTTTAATTGTGATATCATCTCGTGCACTTACTGGTTGTCCTGTCCCCTGTTTCACAGTATCTCATACAGTTTTAATCATATTACTTGCATTATAAATTTCAGTCACGATGTGCATATCATTGGTGTACTGAAAATATTACAGTTTTTTTGTAGCTCATAAGTAACGTTAAACCAGCCCTAGTTCTGGCATTTATGTTAATTTTCCTTTCCTTGCATGGTACTTTAGTCCATTCAGTTATCCATTTCTTATGTCTTTTTAATGGACTTTCTGGATAATCTTTTAGCAAATATGCTTACAAATGTGTCCCAAAATTTACTATGGAATTGATTTCATTTCGCGTTGGCATCTCTTTCTACATATGCGAAATCTCATATCACTTCTTCTAATTTATTTTTAAAATAATTTATCTCAGTCTCATTAAGAGTCCACACTTCTTTGTATAAACATTCCTCAGATCTGCAAGGTGCTAGATTGTTCGTTTCAAAAAATTGTTCATCGGAATCATATAGTACATTAACAAATGGGTAGACAGTCATCTTTTCAGCTTTAACACAGTCTTTAGAAGTATTATCAGTCGAAATCCTGCTACACTGCTGCACATGATTTGGAAAACCCACTACTGAAATCAGACTGAAACTGGCAAATATTGGTTCCAGTTAATTTTCATTTTCAGGTTCTTTAAAACATGTGCATTGTTCTATCCTCAAAATACTATTACTCCTTGTCTGACAGATACCCCAATAACGAATTTTGATTTCCCATAGTCAGTCGAAAGTTTCCTAGCAGGCTGTTACAGTTACAGGAGAAGTATTCTGCAGTAACAACTCACAAGTACATTTTTCTTGGTTCTGTTTATTTCAGTTTTTTTCACTTTCTGTCCATTTTTTACGTATGTTGAAACTTCTTTTGCCATGAAGCCTCTATACGAAAATCATGCTAGTGTATAATACCTGATATCTGAGGAAGCAGAAGACGAATGAGGAATCATTAAAGCGACGTCACGGGCCATAAATAAGGAAATCAGCTGACATAAGTGACTTTGATAAAGGGCAGATCGTAATGGCCCGATATTTGGGAACAAGAATGGCGTGCTGTTCGCATGTTGCTGCCGTAAGCATCAGTGGAAACTGGATGAAGAACAGTGACACCACGAGCAGGAAAGAGGTGTTGGGCGGACGCGGGAGCGTCATCAGAGAACGTGAAAAACAGGGGCTTGCCCGATCTACAAAGGAGGATAGCCGGTGATCTGTGGTAAATCCGACAAAATATTACAAGGCTGGTGCAGGCGCAAGTGTTTCGGAGCACGCCGTTCAGGTCGGTGAGGGCTGTATTATGCTATAAATGGGATTCACCTGGATCTCCGTATGAGCTGTGATAGTAATCGAAGATACTATGATAGCTGTGGGTTACGTGAAGATTATTTCAGATCACTTCCACCCCTTCGTGTTTGATGTCTGCCCCTATGGAGATGGAATCTTTCAGCAGGAAAACTATTAGTCTGACAAGACCGGACTCGTCAGTATTGTTGTATTTATATTATTGCAATGCAATTATCATCCATTTAACTAGATGCAGCAGATGTTAGTGCCTTTGCGTTCGCATTCGTAGCTAATGATATG
Source organism: Schistocerca piceifrons (assembly GCF_021461385.2). Classification (NCBI taxonomy): domain Eukaryota; kingdom Metazoa; phylum Arthropoda; class Insecta; order Orthoptera; family Acrididae; genus Schistocerca; species Schistocerca piceifrons. Next base: position 844,810,027 of record NC_060149.1, on the reverse strand, counting down.
ATGTATCTGCTCCACCCTCTCTTACACACAGTAGACACTAAGAGAATGTGGTCAGAGGCATGGATCGTCAAGCTAGTAATTCTAGCTTTCAACCACAATCCGTGGCCATTAAAAGCGAATATCGACTATTTAGAATGAGCATTGCTGTTAAAATGAGTGAAATGTCTATAATGAATAATACGTAGGGCATTACTGTAGAGAAACTTCCATAAGAAGTTATGGACAGTTTCAGTTTCTCACATTTGATTCTTTATTAAGGTACATTTTAAATAAATGTATAGCCACGTATTCCACTTTGTTACCTTTCAGCCTTAAGTAATAAGAACATTCAGGTATTTGCATAATCCAGTACAGAACTTGAAGTAAAACAGCGTAGAACTTTTTAACTAAAAATCAGGATATAGCACTTAATTGTTTTCATCAATACTTATCAATGTTATGAACTTCTTATCTTGTTTCACTTAAAATGAAGGCAGCACTTGTTTCATCAATACTATGTAGGATTCTTCGTCCATGCAGAAGCAATTTCTGAAGCCGCCTCTATCATTAAAATGCAGCTTATTCAGTACATATAAGTGACTAGAGAACCTTCGTTGCAAATACCAGCTGCGTGACCAAAATCGGCGGTTGCTTTTCTTTTCCTGCCCCATTGGCTGGGAGCATAAAAACAAGCAACTAGGATCACTGTGGAGACAGGAACCATGCTTCCAGTGCGTGCTAAATGTACACTGCAGATGGAACGGCAAATCACGTATTGACAAGCCTTGCGCAGGCTTCTCCTGCTGCCTTCCACAGCCGATGCGACGCTAGTCACGGTTTGTATCAGCTTCCCGTCCTAGGGCATGGCTGGTTTTACTCGTCACGGCTCGAAACAATGATTATTATTTCAATTTTCGAGTCGCTCACAGTAAATTTCTTTGTCCCATTTTAATCTGGCACTGGTTATACAAACTTAGCTGTTTTGGTAGTTAGAAGCCAAAAGATATTTCCGCTGGTATTGAGTGTCGACTCAAACACCCTACTATCAGCCATGATGTAGGCTGATCCAACCAGTATATTACAAAAACAAATAACAAGTATCTTCAGGAATACCAGCAGAGTAATGTAAGAGCCCGCAATGGAAGTTGAGTATTCACTCGTCTGCCCTGTTCCCTGATTTCTTAGTCACAGAGCATGTCTGGCAACTAGTGTCTTCTAGGAAAGAACCCGGAACAACAACTGTACCTATTTCTGGTACAACATTTGAAAGGAGACAAAAGGCTATACCTGAAAAAAAGGTTACATTCACAAATTCCTTTTTATGAAGGAAGAGGAAGCTCATTACCGCATTACCGTATCTAAAAAAGCTCTAGTAATCATTGAAGCGAAGAAATAGAAAATAGTCAATCTGCTACAAATAACAAGACATTACATGATATTCGACTTTATTGGTGCAGTCATTACATCTGTGTTTGTATTTTATGAAATTTTACAGCTGTGGAGATTTTATGCAGCCAACAGCTGATTTGTTTCAAGATGGTAATAGGTAAGTAACCCTACTTTAAAGAACGAAACTAATGGCGGTGCGAAATAATTTCAAAATAACTAACTTCCAGGAAATTTGTCCGATTTCTTCTTCTTTCCTCGTATTATCCACGTAAAAAAATTGGAAATTCTTTGATGGAAGAAGAGCTGTATTTAATCTTGTTTCTTTCTTCGGTTTAACAATGCCGCCAAGGGGGAAGGTTTTTTCATGAAAGTCGAACATGTACTGTACGGTTTAGCACGTCATATGAAATAAGTCACCTTCAAATTAAACAATGTACTGACGGAAATTGAATGTATTACTTGGTGAAGCACTTGTCTGATATGTATCAAACTTGTTGGAGATCTTCTCACATAATGTGTATTAAGTGATTAAACCTTCATTTCATTCGGACGTGATTCTCATGATCAATATAAGCATGTTGTGTGACCCCAACAGGCTCAGAACGTCACCTTCACGAATTTCTTGTCATGCTGCGTTAATTCACAAAGACTATTTATTATGAAAATTTGTCCCATACATGCTCTGTGAGTAACAAATCAGGGAACAAGGAAGATAAGCCAATACTCAACTTGCACTGCATTACATTATACTACTGGAATATACCGTTTTGTAGTATGGCCACGGACGGTATGTCAACGGGGCTTCCTTACCTTACCACATACTGGCAAGAATTCAGGCTCCATTCAACAATTACCAAACCAGTCCCGTTGTCACATCCGATAAATCCACACAGCACAAGTCCAGGTACTGGAGAGTTATGGGACTCGACAATCGTCGTTTCGTGTGCCTTTTAAGTGACACGCAGATGTCGACCTGGTCGCCACAAACAGAAGTGAGGCTCATCGCTGAACACCACAGAATGACACTCACTGTCAAGCGCAGTCTAGCTCAACAGCACCGTGGTCTCTGTTTGTGGTATGGTCAAATTGACATATGAACCAATTTTCCAGTAATCTGTTCCCGACGGTTCGTGGTAACACTGCCTGTAATATCCGCTCGGATTTCAGCTGTTGTAGTTTTGTATGTTTGTCGATATGGTTCAAATGGCTCTGAGCACTATAGGACGTAATTTCTGAAGTCATCAGTCCCCTAGAACTTAGAACTACTTAAACCTAACTAACCTAAGGACATCACATACATCCATGCCCGAGGCAGGATTCGAACCTGCGACGTAGCGGTCACGCGGTTCCAGACTGTAGCGCCTAGAACCGCTCGGTCACATCGGTCGGCTCTGTTTGTCAGAGCCAATCTAAAAATTCTACGTTCTTCTAATGTTGTGGTCCTTCTTAAAGATGATGTGCTTACTTTTCTTATCACACTTCTGTCGGCTGTCGCCGTGTAGTCATTAGACTGCCGCCTCCTAGGTAAAAGATCTTACCAAATGATGCTTACATGTCTTTTATGCCAGTGGGTCAGACTTTTTGTAAGTCTGAAATATGACTATAAACTGCTCACGCACGTCCTCTGGATATGCCTTGTTGGGATCTCCAGCTCAAACGTTGCAGTATCATTACAAAAACTCAACAGCTTTAACCTACTCACTCCGTGGTCCTTCCGTAGGAATGGCTTCTTTTCTGGACTAAAACTAAGCTCGTGTAAAGTTGAAGTGTTAATGAATGATAGGCTTGGGAATACTGAAGTATCATAATGGTAGCCTCCTATTAAGATGTTGACGTTGTAACACTGCCCGTTTTTGTAAGTCCGTCTGAATGTGAATGACTGGTCTGAGTTCAGTGCTACTATGCGTTTATAGACAATTTTAAACGTTTTATTTCTTACTGTTGCATTTATTGCAACTACGAGGTTTGGAACTTTAATGGTGGCAATTATTTATTTACAGCTCGTACAAAATAGATACGTGTTCTAAAGTTTTACTAACCTTCAAAGTAGTCACCAACATTGTTCAAGAAAGGGTTCAAATGGCTCTAAGCACTATGGGACTTAACATCTGAGGTCATCAGTCCCCTAGACCTAGAACTACTAAAACCTAAGTAACCTAAGGACGACACACATATCCATGCCCGAGGCAGGATTCGACCCTGCGACCGTAGCAGCAGCACGGTTCCGGACTGAAGCGCCTAGAACCGCTCGGTCACAGCGGCAGGCTCACCAGCATTGTGTATAACCCGTTGTCAGCGACGTGGAAGTCGTAGGATACTCTTAGCAGTACCAGTTGTGTTGAGAGTTCGAGCGGCGCGGTCTATTGCCCGACGAATTTGTAGCAGTTCTGAAGCAAATGCCGTGAAGCGTTTCCTTGAATGAAGAAATCGACTAGCATTCACGAGGGCTTGAGTCAGGGTAGTGCAGTAGGTAGTACAGCACTTAGCAGCACCATCAGTCAAACAAATCAGTAACAGCTTGCACTGTGCGTGCTTGAGCATTGTCCCGCAAAATTATGGTCAGGTACTGCAGAAAGTGTCATCACTTCTGTCTCTAAGCTGGTCGTAGGTTGTGTTCCAAAAATGAACAGCATAGATCAGGGGTTCCCAACAAAATTTTCTCGAGGACCCCCTCATCGAACATGATTGGTACCTTGTTATATCACAGTACCAAGTACCTAAAAAAGCCAAATTAAGAGTCTTTCTATACGTTTTCTATTTTTGATACACAGAAAAAAATTGACATATTCATTACTGAAAAGATATTGAGCTTAAAACTTTTTAAATTTAGCCGTCATTGTTATTGTTAAATTTCTTATTTTTTCTCAAAATCTTTGCTTCAAATCTGGGTGTTTAGTATAACAGACTCCATAAAAAATAACAATTGAGTATCATACGAAATACATTTAATATATTTTTTATTCTAACAGCATCTTGCGGACCCCTCTGGCATAGCTCGCGGACCCCTGGGGGTCCACGGCCCACCTGTTGGGAACCACTGGTATAGAGACTGAAGTGATGATACTTTCTCCAAGACCCGAACATCATTTTGCAGGACACTCCTCAAGCAAAAAAATGGCTCTGAGCACTATGGGACTCAACTGCTAAGGTCATCAGTCCCCTAGAACTCAGAACTAGTTAAACCTAACTAACCTAAGGACATCACAAACATCCATGCCCGAGGCAGGATTCGAACCTGCGACCATAGCGGTCTTGCGGTTCCAGACTGCAGCGCCTTTAACCGCACGGCCACACTCCTCAAGCACGTGTAATGAAAGCTGTTACTGATTTGTTTGACTGATGGGGCTGCTAAGTGCTGTACTACCGACTGCACTCCCCTGACTTAAGCCCTCGTGACTTCAACTCAGTTTCTGAACTCAAGGAAACACTGCACGGCATTCGCTTCAGAACTGCTACAAATTCGTCGGGCAACAGACCGCGCCGATCGAACTGTCAACACAACTGGCACTGCTAAGAGCATCCTACGAGTTCCACATCGCTGGCAACGGGTTATAAACAATGCTGGTGACTACTTTGAAGGTCAGTAAAACTTTGAAACGCGTATCAATTTTGTACGAGCTGTACGTAAATAGATGCCACTATTAAAGTTACAACCCTCGTATTTGCGCCACTCGTTCCTCCTCCGTTATTCATCGAAACTGTTAAACCGCGTGAAATGGAGAAGGGTAGCTGTCCCTACATTAATAGAAATCCACAGAAGGCGATGAGATTTTCGGTAGAGTATTTCTTGACATATCCCCACAAACGTAGAACAGTATTTACATCGTTGGCTTCATTCCTGTCGAATGATGCTAACCTCTCACATTCACTCAATTTTCCAGGATTCCTTGGCTGCAAAATGTTAGTAGCCAATACACGGGTAAATTGGGTTGCCAAAGGAAGTGTCATCAAAACGATTGAGGCGTAGGCATCGTGAGAGTTACTCTTTTCTGCAATAAAACGTGAATGGCGCTCATAGCAGACCGTTTACGCAGTTTGCCTCCCTGCACGCAAACATAACCGTAATTAAATGAGCGGAGAAGGAGTTTTCATATTTCGCGGGGGAAGACTGCTTTTTTATGTAATCTCGAGAATTGAGCTTTGGCTAAATGTCTGGAGGCATGCCCGCACTCTGCCTGATGAAATCTGATTTCTCGTTCGTCCGACAAGGTTTCTCTCGTAAAAAAAGATGACAGTGAACACAGTTTCGTGCTGTGTAAATAAAGAAGTTTACACTGCGGAACCCCTACATTACATTAAACACGAAGTTTGATGCACATTTTGGCTTCGGCGCTAATTTGCCACAATCGGTTTTTGTTACTACTGCGGATATTTGCAAGAGGTAACCTTAAATATCATCACAGAAAAGTTAAGGGAAAGTAAGAAGGCCCTAGTGACAATGCGTGCTTATCTCTGTGAACAATGTCTTCCGTTGTGCGCTGTAGCGATTTTTGAAGCGACAGCTGATTACCATGTTTGTCCTCTCTCAAATAAGTTGTTTTTTCTCCTTAAAAAAAAAAAGATATTGTAGTTTCTGGTCTATGACAACGGGTACATAAACATTAAAGAGATTTCGCTATGGAGTACATCTTTATATAATTCGCGCATGTCAGATGTTGTTCTCTGCAAGTGTACTTTCCGTTAACAAAAATGTTACAATAAGTTTATAATACGGTCCATTTCCACCACTAAATGAACACTCCTTTCTATTATGCTGGCGAAACGTCGAAACGGCTTTGGTATGGTGTCTAAAGCTCTCTCCATATAAATTCCATCTAGAGATATTTTTCCACTCTTTTATCAGAGCTCAAGCAACAAAGTAAATCTTGTATTTATATTACATGATTTTGCATCGAAATCCGAATCTGAAGGTAACCGTGATAAACTTAACATCGCACTTTTATAATTGTACCTGTAAAGTCAAATTTTTTGGCCTGTGTATTCAATGACGGTGCTTGACAAGAATGTCTCATGTATAGCGCTGTACATAACATATTTAATTTAATCTTATCTCCCTACCGACGACCGACGCGAAAGGGAACCAGAATCACTACATCAGACTCAAATTCAAACCAATTCATGAGATCACAATACCACTAAAAATGCAAGGACGGTCAGCAGGTGGAACACACAAAAAGAATTTAGGCCTAGCCGTTTACCTACAAGCTTCAGTCGTATCGTCCCCGTGACTCATATAGTGGTAGCAACGACTGCGTGTTCATAGGAAGGTTTTCTTTCCTGGGATGTAGAAGGAGTTACAGAAAAAGAAACGATACACCCTCCACCTTCAGCAACACAAAGGAAACAACTTTTCTATGCGTAAGCCAAGAAGTAGAATTGAAAGTATACGTTTCTTATTACTCATATAATTGATATTGTTCTAGTTTCGAGAAAGCGAGGATGATTGCCGAGCGTATTACAAAGCCCACAGGTAGCTGTGAAATTACATGAGCTGTCAGAATTGTTTTACTGTTGTGATGCTTGCGGTAGTTAAAGTCAGTTGTGAATATATTATGGCCTATGGAGGAAATAGTGGCAGAATGAAAGATGGAACAGTAATTTAGCACACGTTATTTATCAGAAAACACCCCCGGAAAGCCCAACGCCAAATATTTCAGTGAGGAAAATGCATATTTATTGAAAAACGAAAATATTATCAAACTATATTAGAAACAGAACATTACCTATGAAAACAGTATTCAACTATAAATTGTCTCTTACCCTTCAATCGTAGGGGATGCCTCAGGAATTCTGGCCAAAAAATCAGAAATCGTCATACAACCAACAAATCCGTCACCTACGAAAGGTATAATTTTCTGCAACGAAATTGCAAGCCAACATATACACTTAATGTGTCTGAGGCACAGAAGATAATAAAAGAGCTAAGATGGTTCAAATGGCACTAAGCACTATGGGACTTAACATCTGAGGTCATCAGTCCCCTAGACTTAGAACTACTTAAACCTAACTAACCTAAGGACATCACACACATCCACGCCCGAGGCAGGATTCGAACCTGCGACCGCAGCAGCAGCGCGGTTCCGAACTGAAGCGCCTAGCCGGCCGAAGTGGCCGTGCGGCTCTAGGCGCTGCAGTCTGGAACCGCGAGACCGCTACGGTCGCAGGTTCGAATCCTGCCTCGGGCATGGATGTGTGTGTTGTCCTTAGGTTAGTTAGGTTTAACTATTTCTAAGTTCTAGGGGACTAATGACCTCAGAAGTTGAGTCCCATAGTGCTCAGATCCATTTGAACCATTTTTTGAAGCGCCTAGAACCGCTCGGCCACACCGGCTGCCTAAAGAGCTAAGGACGACAGTCAGAGTGGAGATTGTATTACAATGGTGGTATTCCATGGATCCCACGTAGAGTGGTTTGTGGAATGTGTAAGACAGTTACAAGTGTACATTTTAAGCGAAGTACAGTAAATCTCCTCACATCACTATTATTTATTTACTTAGCGTGTGGTTCAAATGGCTCAAATGGCTCTAAGCACTATGAGACTTAACATCCGAGGTCATCAGTCCCCTAGACTTACAACTATTTAAACCTAACTAACCTAAGGACCACACACACATCCATGCCCGAGGCAGGATTCGAACCTGCGACCATAGCAGCAGCGCGGTTCCGGACTGAAGCGCCGAGAACCGCTCGGCCACATCGGCCGGCACTTATCGTGTGGCCACCACATACAAGTAGGGATACAGATATAATATACAGAAACTATACAAAAGTGTAAAAGAATTAACAATTTTCGAAGAAGGTATAGACATAAAGAAATTATACGCTAAGGTGACATAAGCCTTGGTACACTACTTAATATCGTGTCGAACATCCTTTTGATCGGGATAGGGCAGACACTCGACGTGGCACGGACTCAAGAAGTCGTTGGAAGTCTCCAACAGAAGTACTGAACCATGCTGCCTCTATAGCAGTCGATAACTGAGAAACTGTCGCCCGTGTAGGATTTTATGCACTAACTGATATCTCAATTACGTTCCGTAAACGTTCGATAGGACTGATGCCCGGTGATCTGTGTGGACAAATCATTCGCTCGAACTGACCAGAATGTGCTTCAAACAAAACACGAACAACTGTGATCCGGTGACATGGCGCATTGTCATCCATACAAATTCCATCGTTGTTTCGGAACGTGAAATCAAGGAATGACTGCAAATGGTCTCCAAGTGGCCGAACATATCCATTTCTAGTCAGTGATCGGTACAAATGGACCAGAGCATTTAGTCCATTCCATGTAAACAAAGCACGCACCATTACGGAGCCATCACCAGCTTACACAGTGCCTTGTTGACAACTTGAGTCCATGGTTTCGTGGGGTCTGTGACACACTCAAACCCTACCATCAGCTCTTACCAACTACCGTAGAATCAGAACTCATCTAGCAAGGCCACAGGTTTCAAGTCGTCTAGGGTCTAACCGATATGATCTCTAGCCAAGGTGATATCGTGCTGTTAAGAAAGGCACTCGCGTTGGCCGTCTACTGCAATAGCCCATTAACGCCAAATTTCGCTGCAACGACTTAAGGGGTACGTTCGTCATACATCCCAGATTGATTTCTGCATTTATTTCATGCAGTGTTGCTTTCTACGCAAACGCAGCTGCAGTGGGATGTTAAGTGAAGGCCGTCGGCCAGTGTGTTGTCCGTGGTGAGAGATAATGCCTGAAATTTGGTATTCTCAGCACACTGTTGACACTGTGGATCGCATGATACTAAATTCCCTAGCGATTTCGAAAATGGAATGTCCCATGCGTCTAGCTGTAATCAACATTCTGCGTTCAAAGTCTGTTAACTCCTGTCGTGTGGCCACAATCACGTCGGAATCCTTTTTAGATGAATCACCTCAGTACAAACGACAGCTCCATCAACACACTGCCCTATTATACCTTATGTATGTGAAACTACGCTATCTGTCTCTGTGCATATCGCTATCCCATGACTGGATGGACTGTCTCGGTGCCCCGCAGTCACAGTCTGCACATGTTATTTTTCCCCATTTATGTAGTGAATCTGCACACTTTCCATGCTCAGTGCGCACCTGGTTTAGTGCCGACAACTCCTTTGAGTTTAAAGCAGTTCCCGAAAGTTGAGGTTGTAGATCTCCAACAGTTTTTGTAGCGGTTCGTTTGTGTTTTTATTCCAGTATCGCGTCCAATGATCTCTTGATACGCAACCGTCATCTTAGATGGAGTTGTTCAGCCAAACATAGCGACCATTGTTGGGATTTTAGACGTCTGAGGTTTAGTTGTGGGAGGTTTTCATGGACTTGTAGAGCTGGATTATCAACAGATTTTCCGAATTCTCATAGGAGAACTTCTTTTCTATGCATTTCCAGAGGTAACAATTTACACAACACTGGAAGCCATAATATGGGTATGGATTTGATGGCCGCAGATACCAAAATCATTTAATTGCTCTGAACAAGTTTAGAATGACAACTGTTGGCCCATACAAGTGCACAATATTCGACCACAGAGAATTCTACAGCAAGCGCTGACATGCGAAGAGCGTCAGCAGGTGCTTCTCAACAAATTCCTGAAACTCTTTTCGCTCTGTGATTAGGAGATGAGCTGCACACAGGTTGAACAGGACGGATGCTAATACTTAGCCCATTATCGACAGTTTTGGCATTGTTCGTATTTCTATCGACTATGCCTTGAAAACATCTGGCATATAGCATATTCCGTACTACGTGTGGCGTTGTACAGGGTACAACTGTTGACAATTTGTAGATAACTCGCTCGTTTCAGACAGTGTCGTATACTCATGTTATGTCTATAAATACGGCAGATGTATACGTTACTAAATACTATTGTAATCGAGTACTACTTCTAATTATAAAAATAACCCAAAACTTTAAATTAAGAGTTTCTGTGAAGATATTCTTCCGTCCATACGAATGAGTTGCCCAACGGAAACTTCTTTGATCCAGTCTTAAACGTCAACGCATTGTCTACATAACATTCAATGTACTCAGATAGGTTTCTGAACACATGTGCATCCTATCCATGCATCTAACCGCTTTCTGTGTTGATGGTATGTCCCACAATTCTTTGTTGCTGTTTTTGGTACTAAGCCTAGCGGGCTAGCCGCGCGGCCTGAAGGCGTCTAGCCACAGTGCGCTCTCCCCCCGTCGGAGGTTCGAGTCCTCGCTCGGGCATGGCTGTGTGTGTTGTCCTTACTTTCAGTTATTTTAGGTTAGTTTAAGTAGTGTATAAGCCTAGGGACCGATGACCCCAGTAGTTTGGTCCCATAGAACCTTACCACAATTTTCCAAATTTCTTGGCCTACAATTTTATGCACTGTTCTCACTTCTTTGAGAAAAGGGGGTTATTGGTATGAGAAAGTGCACTGATGAATATATGTATTATGAAAAATTTGTGAAAATAAATTAAGGAGTAACGGTTTTAGGAAACATGAAAAATCACAAATATTTTTATTCGGTTATTTGAAAGTAAATATAATTGACATTATTATCCCAAATGTTTCCTTTGAAATTCGAACTACAAATGGTACAAAAAAAATTAAAACTGCAAGCAGTGCAATGCGACCTGCCCACTTTTCAATCTACCCAATGCAGGAAAAATGTTTTGCTCAATTTTTCCTCTAAACCGGGAAAATATAGCTTTAGAAGGCTGTGATTTTTTTTGTACAACACAGCAGTGTAGCGGAGCCATTTTCTGGTCCAAACAGTGGTATAGAGAGCTTGAAAGTTTATCGTCTAACCTCCGTGCCTAGAGACGCCAGATGAAAGTTGATGTCGTGAACCCCTGAATGAAAACTACGCAACGGATAACTGGGGAGGGGAGCTTAAGAGCGCTACCTAGAGAGCGTGCCCTTTCTATACGATACTAGGCAAGGGGCTGGAGGGCTATGTGTGGGTCCCTGCATTCTATATCTTTTATTTTAAATGAATTCCTTTAACTTGACTTCTGTGTGGTTTCTAAGGTATGTTAAAGATTGATGACAATTGATTACGTATTTATTTTAAATATTATCACTCGATTTTACAGCGATTGCAGCAATTGTTCCAGTTTACAGATATTACAGTTTTACAACTTATAGCTCGGGTATATTATATACCAATCTGCACGCACTTTTCTACGGGCAAGACGGAATGGCGTTGGCCAAATGTATACCACCAAAGCCTCCCAATATTTTACATAGGACATCCTGTGAGGAGGATAACAGGCAAACTGGGGACCAGATACATTAAGACAGGGGGTCAAATTTCCTAAATTAACGAGATCATTCATTTCCTTACACAATCCGAAGCTGGAAATAAAAGAATTAGTACAAATATTCAAATACCTCTCTTCCATGCGTGAACATTGAGACAGACGCACTGAGAGCACGTCTACTCACTTACCCGTCTTCTGTAACACTCCTGGAATATAGCAGGCACGCGGAGGTCTTCCTGAGCCCCGGTGGAGGGGGTGGTCGAACCACTTGCCCGTGACCAACCTCTCCACCCCAAATCTCTGTGACACTGGAAAATCTTTGACTTTTACCTGCCTGTGCTGTCTCTCTGATCCCCTACCCAGGAGTAAGGTTGGCACTACTATACTACAGAACTACTTCCCAACAAAGATTTGGCTACGCTTTACGGAAAGCTGTGAGGAGGATTAGGAAAGTTCATGTGCAGATTCACATTCACGTACAAGAAATGCATAATACATGACACATATAAATACGTATTATGAAACCTGACACATTTCTTTCCACCCGTCCACATGGGTTCTGTTGCAATCGCGACCGGCCGCGCCGTGTAATAAAATTGGCTGCGGAGCCGCCACTGTTTCTATTTCCCGGTGCAAGCGAGTAGCGAAACCTGCTGCTTATAGAGCGGAAACTACTGTACCGTTTCAAGCTGTGGAGCTTTGTAAACAATTTTTGTGCTGTTTAGAGGAACTTGAGTGAGGCTAGATATATTGTTTCATTCTTTGCGCAAGATGAAAATATCGATCGTTGTTTACAATGCCTACGCCTGGTAAAGTATTTAAAAAATATAGTAAGTCCCATATTTGCAATACGAAAAAAGAACTGATGCTGGGATTAGGGTCATACCTGCAAATGCAAACATTAGCTTCTCACCAAGTGCATCTAACCTAAAACTTGCGAAAGGTATTGTGTCATAAGAAACAAATAATGACAGAAATAAACGTTTCATAATTGTGAATCAGTAATTGGTGTCAGAGGCACTTCGAAAAGTCTGCAAGTGCTCCTTTTGTGGAGGAAATGTGAATTTCGTGGATGACGGAAACAGAGAAGGTTTAGTTTTCACATTGCATATTTTATGTCAAAACTGTGATGCTGACATATCATTCAAGACATCGAAGGCCAGTAATAGAATGTATAAAGCCAATATGAGGTTTGCTTATGGACTAAGATGCACAGGGATTGGAAGAAGTGGTGGACCTTTTATGTGGAGTTATGAACATACACTACTGGCCATTAAAGTTGCTACACCACGAAGATGACGTGCTACAGACGCGAAATTTAACCGACAGCAACAAGATGCTGTGATATGCAAATGATTAGCTTTTCAGAGCATTCACACAAGGTTGGCGCCGGTGGCGACACCTATAACGTGCTGACATGAGGAAAGTTTCCAACCGATTTCTCATACACAAACAGAAATTGACCGGCGTTTCCTGGTGAAACGTCGTTGTGATGTCTCGTGTAAGGAGGAGAAATGCGTACCATCACGTTCCCGACTCTGATAAAGGTCGGATTGTAGCCTATCGCGATTGCGGTTTATCGTATCGCGACATTGCTGCTCGCGTTGGTCGACATCCAATGACTGTTAGCAGAATATGGAATCGGTGGGTTCAGGAGAGTAATACGGAACGCCGTGCTGGATCCCAACGGCCTCGTATCACTATCAGTCGAGATGACAGGCATCTTCTCCGCATGGCTGTAACGGATCGTGCAGCCACGTCTCGATCCCTGAGTCAACCGATGGAGGCGTTTGCTAGACAACAACCATCTGCACGAACAGTTCGACGACGTTTGCAGCAGCATGGACTATCAGTTCGGAGATCATGGCTGCGATTACCCTTGACGCTGCATCACAGACAGGAGCGCCTGCGATGGTGTACTTAACGACGACCTGGGTGCACGAATGGCAAAACGTCATTTTTTTGGATGAATCCAGGTTCTGTTTACAGCATCATGATGGTCGCATCCGTGTTTGGCGACATCGGGGTGAACGCACGTTGGAAGCGTGTGTTCGTCATCGCCATACTGGCGTATCACCCGGCGTGATGGTATGGGATGCCATTGGTTACACGTCCCGGTTACCTCTTGTTCACATTGACGGTGCTTTGCACAGTGGATGTGTTACGACCCGTGGCTCTACCCTTCATTCGATCCCTGCGAAACCCTACATTTCAGCAGGATAATGCACGAATGCATGTTGCAGGTCCTGTACGGGCCTTTCTGGGTACAGAAAATGTTCGACTGCTGCCCTGGCCAGCACATTCTCCAGATCTCTCACTAATTGCAAACGTGTGGTCTATGGTGGCCGAGCAACTGGCTCGTCTCAATACGCCAGTCACTAGTCTTGATTAACTGTGCTATCGTGTTGAAGCTGCTTGGGCAGCTGTACCTGTACACGCCATCCAAGCTCTGTTTGACTCAATGCACAGGCGAATCAAGGCCGTTGTTACGGCCAGAGGTGGTTGTTCTGGGTACTGATTTCTCAGGATCTATGCACCCAAATTGCTTGAAAATGTAATCACACGTCAGTTCTAGTATAAAATATTTGTCCAATGAATACCCGTTTATCATCTGCATTTCTTCTTCGTGTAGCAATTTTAATGGGCAGTAGTGCATTTACTGCAATGTCCACTACTCTCCTCAATGCAGCTGCAGAAGTAAGTGAAGACAGCAACGATGCAGGTAAAACAGAATCGCAAGAAGTTCACAAAGCTGTTTGTAGCAGTAATTGTGTAGGCTCCAGTGGTCGCATGGAAGCTGATGGTATGAAATTAATTTTCCTTTAGGTCTTTGCGAAAAATGGAATAAGGTACTCACAGTATCTAGGAGATGGAGACTCTAATGCTTTCAAGAATGTGGTTGAAAGTTATCCCTATGGAAAAGACTGCACGATTGAAAAACTGTAGTGCTTAGGCCATACTCAGAAGAGGATGGGCGGGCGACTCAGAACACTTGCTGCAGACAATAAAGGGAAGGTACTAGAGAATGGGAAGCCACTGGGAGGTAAAAACACACTAACAAAGAAGTTAGGCTATTATGGAGCTCAAATTAGAAATAATCTCACAGATTTGAATTGTATGAGATAGGCAGTATGGGCCGTTTGTTTAATTATTTGTCGACAGACACTACACTTCAAGAGGCCTATGTTCTAATGAATGGTCGAAATTTCTGAAAAGAAAGGAAAGTGGGGAAGCTTACAGCCATAAAATTAACCTTCCTTATGGAAATGGAAATGAGCATTTGTCGTCATTGACCGGGAGGCCGCTTACGGGGCAGGTCCGGCCGTTTTGGTGCAGCTCTTATAGCATTCGACGCCACATTGGGCAACCTGTGCGCCAGATGGGGATGAAATGATGATGGAGACAACACAACACCCAGTCGCTGAGCGGAGAAAATCCCCGATCCAGCTGGGAATGTAACCCGGGCCCGTAGGACGTCAATCCGTCAAGCTGACCATTTTTTTTTTTTTTTCAATTTGTTCGTTGTTGATCGTTGTGTTTGGTCGTTGCGGACGTCACATGACATCCGTTTAAGTTCGTTTGTTGATCCTTCCACTCAGTTTTTTTTATTACAGAGGCCAACCAGCTCTCTGACCGAACACACTGAGCTACCGCGCCGGCATAAACGCTATACACTGCACCAACTGTGCAGCAACCACTCAGCTATCGGGGCAGACACCTTTTTTATGAGTTGCAGTGGCCATTAAACCAACTTTTCGAGCTCTGGCTTCACCAGAGCTGCTAGAAAAATGTCTGAAAAGCAAAACGCAGCACCCAAATGAAAGTTTCAATGCTCTTGTTTGGAAGAGGTATCCAAAAACTGTTTGTTTCCAATTTGGTAATGAAGATTTCTGCTTTGAAAGCTGCAGCAGTGTTTAATGATGGGAATATGGCGAGACTTCACATCCTCAGCAAGTTGGGCTTTACACCTGGAGTCTCCACTGTGCAGATTCTGCGGATCATCGATGAGCAACGAATCGCGAAGGCGGAGACTTCAGTACAGAATACAGAAAAAATTTCTACGCAATGGAGCAGAGGAACTATAAGAGCTGTAGAAGAAGATGAGAAAAAACTGGAATATGGATATGAGCAGCTTTAGCTAAGGTATGATTAAAAAACATTGTAAACATTTCATCCGAACTTTAAAACGATTTTTCTTTAACTTAAGGTTTTCTCCTTTCAGGAGCATATATATATATATATATATATATATATATATATATATATATATATATATATATATATAAGGAACTTATGGAAGGATTTCGATGAAATTTGACGCACCTATTCTTTTACATTGAAGGGATATTTAAGTGGAACAAAATTTTAATCCAGATATTATAAACAGATTCATTGTTGATAATATAAGGAAAATTTGTCCGTAAAAATCTTCAAAACCAAAATACTACAGTAAATAATAGAAATAATTTACCAAAATGTTACTGCACTTAATTTTACATTGATGAGTGTAGATTACTTTACCATAGAAATAAATTGTCAAATTTCCCTAGAAATAATGAAAAAGTGTACCTTAATATAATAATAGGACAAAATATTCAAAATTCTATCACAGCATTAAAATTTTACTAAAAATTCTGAAAACATTATTTAAAGCATATTGGATCTCTGTACATAAGCCTGCAAAATTTCAGTGAAATTGAACAAAAAATGACAGGGATATGGATTTTCAAAGATATCAGTGCAAGACTGCCACCGTCTCCCCTTACATTTTCCCCGGAAAATTTGCCTCAGTCCATTATTCAATTGCAATATGCAGAACCAGCGAATTTTTCCCATTATTAAGCCATTTACGCAGTAATCATGCATAGTGCAAACGTAGCTGAATTATGGCGTTTCATTCATGTTTAGCAGGGGGTTTTCCAGTTAAGGTTGCTTTCTATCTGCAGTTCCAAGAACTTAACGTTCCCTGTTTCTTGTTTTTTTATTGTTTGAAGAACCTACTGTTACATGTTTTGGAATTCCACGGGAAATACTGAACTGTGTGCACTGAGTCTTGTCAAAATTATGTGCAGGACAATTGCCTTCAACCATCTGTTGACGTTTTCGAATATGTCATTTGCTACTTTTTCAGTAAGAGGACTGATACTATTATTCATTCCTATATTTATGTTGGGTTGGCGCGTAAGTTCGTAGCGTTTCTCCATAAGTTTAGGAAACACAACAGATACACATAACAGAATTTCCCCTGCCAAAGCTGGGGATACTTTTCGATTCGGCGGGTGTAGAAAACACTTGGTTTAGAGGTGAAGATGTTGTGACTTGGCAAGACAGCCAAGTCACAATGAGAGGAAGCCGAAAGGCACGCGTTTAAGCTCACGCAGGCTGGCGTGAGGTCTGGAACACTACAAGGAAATGAGAACTTAGAAAAACGGACGCAGTTGCTGTAATACTTAACTTTAATCCATAATTGGTGTACATCGCTCTTGACGGTACATGTTATAACCACAATATAAATTGGTAATGGCGCCTTGCTAGGTCGTAGCAAATGACGTAGCTGAAGGCTATGCTAACTATCGTCTCGGCAAATGAGAGCGTATTTATCAGTGATCCATCTCTGGCAAAGTCGGCTGTACAACTGGGGCGAGTGCTAGAACGTCTCTCTAGACCTGCCGTGTGGTGGCGCTCGGTCTGCTATCACTGACAGTGGCGACACGCGGGTCCGACGTATACTACCGGACCGCGGCCGATTTAAAAGCTACCACCTAGCAAGTGTGGTGTCTGGCGGTGACACCACAGAAGAACTTATCAAGCTATGTTCGGACCGGGTTTTCATTCAGAAAGGAAGTTCCTCGAAAGCTGTTCGATAGAGAGCGTAAAATCTGTAAATATAAGGTTTCAGAATCAGGTGAATAACGTGGGCGAGGAATGACTTCTCAGCCCAACTCCTGTATTATGCTTTCTGTCAGACTAGCAGAATGCGGTCGGGTGTTATCGTGATGGAGCATCAAGTAGTGTGCCTCTTCGTTGTTCTTGGACTGCGTCTGCAAGACGTCAGACGTCTCAGTTGTTGACAGTAAATGTCAACAGTGATGGTTACACCATGGGGATGCAATTCGTAGTACACCACACCGTCGCTGTTCCATCAGAGGCATAACATTACTTTTTCTGGATGCAGGCAAGTCTTTACACAGAAGTTGTTACTTTGTTTGGGATCAACCATTTCTTTCATTTTCTTATGTCAGTATAAAGACATCATTTCGAGTCACCAGTAACAGTGCAGGATACTAATCGTCGGTGATGTTCACGAGACAACTGATGACGAGGAAGCGGAGATGCACATATGGCCATCTGCTGATTTCTTTGAGTTTGGCTTAAAGCAGGCGATACCCAAACACCTGATTTTTGAGCCTTTCCCATTGCAAGGAAATGTCACACGATGATGGAATGATCACAGTTCATTTCAGTTTCAAGCCATCGAGTACAGTGACGTGGATTACTGTGGATTAATGCGTTCAAACGATCTTCATCAGATCCCGAAAGTCTCCCTGAACGTGGAGAGTCACTAATGTCAAAACGATCCTCCTTAAAACGAGAAGCATTTTCTTGCGGTGCTCTGTCCGGTGGCATTATCCCAATACTCAGTGAAAATGCTTCTGGCTGCCTCCACCCCTCTACTGAACTCAAACATAACAATATGTCGGAGATGATCCGATTTCTCCACCTGGCACTACATTTGCTAGAGTCCACAGCTCCACTCATACCTCCATATGACAAAATAACAATATGTACACTCAAATAGCAAACACTGACCTATTAATAAAGATCACGACCGATAAATAAACACATACAACCGGAATACCACCATCCAAAACAAAAACGCTACTTACTTATGCACCAATATCATCTGCCAAATTTTATGCTTCTGAAACTGCAAGCTGAAGGCAATTTATGCACCTCAGAAACACAAAGGACCTAAAAGCGACCCTTGTTGTACACCACGTCTGATTGTTTCAGATTCGGTGTGCCTGTTGTCATGTGATTAACATGGAATCGATGCACATTACTTTTTGTCATCTATGAAAGATAAAAACGATGAAATCTCATATGAGCTGGTTACAAATGGGAAATCGGAGACATGCTGATCACATGACAAAAGCGGTAAGCAGTCATTGGTTGATACTTCACAGTAGCCGAAAGCAGAAATGACTCCCGTGGGGCACCATAAACGGCGAGACTTGTGCAGCGACAGTTTTCGGACGCTCTCTTCTCGCTCACGCAATCTTCTCGCTGTTGGCTTTCTAAACGTAAAAACCTCTCTCCACATTACTCCAGCGCCCTAATTTTTAACATTCCACTATCCAGCAGGTGAAAAATATTCACTGGCATTCTTAGCAGAAAGGAAATACCTTTCAGAAAGTTACAAGCAGTTTTTCTTCTCTTATTTTTTACAGTTTTTTGTCCATTTGGGAACCTGTAATCTCAATGTAGACAAGTGTAATGTGCTGCGAATACATAGAAAGAAAGGTCCTTTATCATTTAGCTACAATATAGCAGGTCAGCAACTGGAAGCAGTTAATTCCATAAATTATCTGGAAGTACGCATTAGGAGTGATTTAAAATGGAATGACCATATAAAATTAATCATTCAGACTGAGATTCATTGGAAGAATCCTAAGGAAATGCAACCCAAAAACAAAGGAAGTAGGTTACAGTACACTTGTTCGCCCACTGCTTGAATACTGCTCACCTGTGTGGGATCCGTACCAGATATGGTTGATAGAAGAGATAGAGAAGGTCCAACGGAGAGCTGCGCGCTTCGTTACAGGAACATTTAGCAATCGCGAAAGCGTTACGGAGATGATAGATAAACTCTAGCGGAAGACTTTGAAAGAGACGCTCAGTAGCTCGGTACGGGCTTTTGTTGAAGTTTTGAGAACATACCTTCACCGAGGAGTCAAGCAGTATATTGCTCCCTCCTACGTATATCTCGCGAAGAGACCATGAGAATAAAATCAGAGATCAGAGCCCACACGGAGGCATACCGACAATCTTTCTTTCCACGAACAATACGAGACTGGAATAGAAGGGAGAACCGATAGAGGTACTCAAAGTACTCTACGCCACACACCATCAGGTGGCTTGCGGAGTATGGACGTGGATGTAGATGTAACACATTTTCCAATCGTTACATAATGTGCGATGCAGAAGAAGAATTTTGGAAGTTGGACGAAAAGTTATTCAAAATCGATGCAGTTACACTTTGTTGCATCATCATTGCTTGAAACGTAAACAGACACTGATGAGCCAAAACATTATGACCACCTGCTTAATAGCTTGTTTGTCCATCTTTGGAAAGAAACACATCACTAATTCTGCACATCAAGGATCCGACAGTTTGTGGCGGTATATGGCATTAGATGTCTATGCAGAGGTCATGTAATTTGCGTAAATAACGGGCCGCTGATTTGGGTACACGGTGATGGCGTCCTATAGCGACCCAGATGGGTTCAATAGGATTTACATCAGCCGAATTTGGTCGCCGAGACATCAACGTGAATTCACTATAATACTCCTCAAGCCACTGCAACAAGTTTCAGGCTCTATGACACGAAAATTTAAACTGGGAAGACATCAAGCATGAAGGGATGCAGGTGGTTCGCAGCTGTCAACGTGTCTTCGATTGCTACGACAGGTGCCATGGAATCGCAGCAGATTGTCTCCCATTGCGTAACACTGCTGCATCCGTGGCGCGCTGCATGTTTCGAGCCGCCGTTCAACTCCATGACGGCATTTGTGGAGACGACCAACGACTAAGTGCAGCAAAAATGTCATTCACCCGAAGAGGTGACGGTCGAATCCCGATAGTCCCGTGCCCACTACAATCGTTAATGATGATGTCATGGAGTCAACACGTGAACACGTAAGAGTGGTTCGCTGCGGAGCAACATGTTCAACAATGTACAATGAAAAATGTGTTCCGAACACTTGTGCATGCACCATTACGGTACGCTTTCGGCAAAGATGCCACAGATCACCATCTGTCCTACTTTACAGAGCAAACAATCCTCCGACCCCCACGTTCTGTGAAGAGTGGAGGACGTCCAACCATTTAGCGGCTAGTGGTGGTTTCACTGTCATTCTACCTCTTTCTATAGTTGCTCAGCAACGTAGCACGTGAACATTTTGACCACCTTCGCCGTTTTCGAGATACTTGTTCACAGGCTCTGCGTGATAATAATTACCCTTTGTCAAAGTCGCTTATTTCATTGGATTTCTCCATTTGCAGCCCATATAGTCGCTAGGATGATGCCCCGTCCATGTCTGCTCCGCTGGCATACTTTTGCTACCTAGTAACGTGCCCGCAACGCCACCAGGCACGGTGGGAAGTGGACATCATATTTTGGATTATCAGTGTATATAAGCTGAAGAAAGAGTACGAATCAAAGAAAGAAGAATACGAACTTTATAGCTTAAAGTTTTGCCACCAACAAGGCAATTAAAGACGTAGTTCAAACTTGGACTGGAGCACAGGTAAGAAAATCGACTGTGTACATTTCAAAGGAACTATTCTGGTATTTGTCTTAGGCAAATTAGGGAAACCTTGGTAAACATAAAGCTGCGTCGCCAGAGTAGAATTTGAACGGTTGTCTTCCCAGATGTAAGTCCACTGTCTTATCCACAACGCCACCTCTCTTTCGTTTTTTTTTTTTTTTGCGTTGGTTTGTACATTCTAGATATATGAGTGCACACTGTATAAATTTTTTTTGTTTTGTCTATCTTTTAATTAAGTAATGCTTTAATCGGGTGTTTCAAGCTGTCATAATGGAAGAGTACAAGGTCTAGCATCATTTGAAAGATAGGCCTGCTTGAAAGATTATATTTCTTGTGATATGGTATATCCAGCTATAACCCTATTAATATTAAACTTTCAATCACGTATGTCTCGCATTTTTTATTCATTGCATAATCAACTCCCTACCAAAAATCTGCTTATGTATATGAATCCATGAAAGCAAAACTGTAAACAGACGGGTTTCCCATATTGCGATCAAACTAACACATTTAACAGGAGCTAAGACATTACTCCAGTATTTCTGAAGAGCTACGTTCAGGCCGGTGTCTGACTATCTTAATTTGTGTTTTCGATTGTTCCCTACCCACTTTATACCAATGATTCCTCTTGCCCGACCCTAATCCCTTCCTCTATCTTTGTATGATTCAATATTTGTATAATGACCTTGGCATGTACAGAGTTGTTAAACGGTCGCCTTCCGTCTGTCGACATAGAATGAAAGATTACTAACAACTGTTCCGATATTCTGGTGAAGCTAAACGTAGTTTTTGACGGTTTGCCATACCTTTTAAGACAAGCGCGTATCTAGTTCACAATAAATAACCAGTAACGTTGTGATTGTACTTGCCTGTGGCTGACGGCCACCAAACGTCCGCGATTCGAAGCTTAACTGCGCCAAATAGTGTAACTACGACTTTTCAACTTTCAGAACTTCACAGAGAGCAATACGGAAAAAAAAACATATTTTCTAAAGCAGGGCTTTCAGTGTTCATATCAACAATAAGCGCACCGGCGAGTGTACGTGTACTGCGATACTATACTAGATAAATTTTAGATCTACTTCTTCATGTGTGTTTTATTGGCATGTCTAATATGCATCTAATCGTAAACATGACGCCTGCTGCAGATATGAGATGTAAAATATAGGATATAGACGCCTCCTCCAGGAGTTAGTTTGAGGAAATGAGAAAATTGTTTTGGTATAAAGATCTTCTTAGCTGCTAACATAGTAGCCATTCACCAGCCTTGTCTAACCGTGCAATTGAATACGCGGATAAGAAACTGATCTGATGTTGACGAGTTTCCATGTTAATTGTAATTGTGATTTTGTAAATAATTATTTATTTTAAGATGGTCACGGCGCCGGCCGGTGTGGCTGTGCGGTTAAAGGCGCTGCAGTCTGGAACCGCGTGACCGCTACGGTCGCAGGTTCGAATCCTGCCTCGGGCATGGATGTGTGTGATGTCCTTAGGTTAGTTAGGTTTAATTAGTTCTAAGTTCTAGACGACTGATGACCTCAGAAGTTGAGTCGCATAGTGCTCAGAGGCATTTGAACCAACCATGGTCACGGATATATAAAGAAAGCAGAATGTCTGCCAGAGCCTACCTAAACGTTGCACATTTATGCAATGTCGATCACTGGTAGTCTCTTCTCAGAAGTAGAACCAATTTTTGTTATGATCCGCTTGTTGGGGAAAGACTGACATTTAATAACTTCCCTCAAACGATACTGCATATCTGCAAGAAGTATGGGAGTGGAAATACTGCATACCAAAAACTTAAGAGAGATATCAAGCTGATGGGACATCTGCAACATAACTGCCTTTTCTCCACAGGTTCTCGTCTAATAAACCTCTACGGATCAATCGAACGTTTACATATGCATCTAGTTGTACCCAATGTGATCAAAAGCATCCGGACACCCCCAAAAATGTACGTTTCTCATATTAGGAGCATTGTGCTGACGCCTACTGCCAGGTACTCCATATCAGCGACCTCAGTAGTCATTCATTAGACATCGTGAAAGAGCAGAATGGGGCGCTCCGCGGAACTCACGGACTTCGAACGTGGACAGATGATAGGGCGTCACCTGTGTCATACGTCTGTACGCGGTATTTCCATACTCCTAAACATCCCTGGGTTCACTATTTCCTATATGACAGTGAAGTGGAAACGTGATGGGAAACGTACAGAACAAAAGCGTGCGGGCCGATCTCGTTTGTTATGACAGAGACCGTCGACAGCTGAAGAGGGTCGCAATGTGTAGTAGGCAGACATCTATCCAGACAATCACACAGGAATTCCAAACTGCCTCAGGATCCAGTGCAAGTACTATGACAGTTAGGCGAGAGGTTAGAAAACTTCGATTTTATGGTCGAGCGGCTGCTCATAAGTTACACATCACGCCGGTAAATGCCAAACGACGCCTCGCTTGGCGTAAGGAGAGTAAACATTGGACTACTGAACAGTGGAAAAACGTTGCGTGATGTGACGAATCACGGTACACAATATGGCGATTCGATGACAGGGTGTGGGTATGGCGAATTCCTGGTGAACCTCATTTGCCGGCTTGTGCAGTTCCAATAATAAAATTCGGAGGCGGTGGTGTTATGGTGTGGTCGTGTTTTTCATGGAAGGGGCTTGCACCCCTTGTTGTATTGCATGGCACTATCACAGCACAGGCCTACATTTATGTTTTAAGCATCTTCTTGCTTCCCACTGCTGAAGAGCAGTTCTTCTATGGCGATTGCATCATTCAACACGATCGAACATCTGTTCATAATGCACGGCCTGTGGTGGAATGGTTACACGACAATTACATCCCTGTAATGGACTGGGCCGTATGGAGTGGCCGTGGGGTTCTAGGCGCTGCAGCCTGGAACCGAGCGACCGCTACGGTCGCAGGTTCGAATCCTGCCTCGGGCATGGATGTGTGTGCTGTCCTTAGGTTCGTTAGGTTTAATTAGTTCTAAGTTCTAGGCGACTGATAATATCAGAAGTTAAGTCGCATAGTGCTCAGAGCCATTTGAACCATTTTTTGTAATGGACTGGCCTGCACCGAGTCCTGACCTGAATCCTGTAGAACACCTATGGGATGTTTTGGAACGCCGACTTCGTGCCAGGCCTCACCGACCGACATCGATACCTCTCCTCTGTGCAGCACTCCGTGAAGAATGGACTGCCATTCCCCAAGAAACCTTCCAGCACTTGGTTGAACGTATACCTGTGAGAATGGAAGCTGTTATCAACCAGAATGTACTCGTTACCAGTGATGCACTTCTGACATTCTGCTTTATACGTTACTTCTCTCATATTGTTTTTATAGTACATAAGCGAATATATTTAATCAAGTCACAAAGCAGTTATCTCAAACACTGCCATTCGAAATTTTGCTAGTATATTTTCCCCAAAACAAATAATTTTATACCTGTATTCTCAAAGTACGCTCACTGAGTATCTACACGATACTTTAAAGCTAGTTGAACCAACCAATATCAACTTTACTTACACATTTTGAACCCAATGGTTTTCCCTTGCAGACTGATTCATAGCAGTGAGTATCACCGGAATAATATAAATGCGACTAATGAGAGGCACTTTGAAGATCCAATATATCTTTCTAAATTTCTTCCGACAATATAGTCAGAAACTAACTTTACTTCCATTTATTTTATGTGCTCAGTTTACCTTTCATGACTTCCCCCAGTTATCATTTATATTTTATATCTACCATAGGTGTATGTTGCTGTTTAAGAGTTTCAAATTCTTGGTCTTATACATAGTCATTGTCTATCACTGCTGTAGGTATAAGAGAAGTTCTCGTTCTTTGTATTAAACACTAATGTTTTGTAAATGAGTTTCGACTTCTTTAGTTCTCAGAGTCAAGTAAATATCAATAATACATGTTGTGTGAAAAATATGAAAACACTGTTCCATCTATAAGATCAGTCAGATTTTCAATAGAGTTGAAACATTTATGCGTCTTTGTTATATATCCAATGTTGCTGCGTTTTGGGAACAAATATTTCTATTTTAAACGCAGCCGCAATATTCCGCTATTGTAAGGTTTCCCTGACCACGACGCTCGTAACAGTACACTGTGCAGTCAAACTCCAGAGGAGAAATAGCCTGGGGAAGGTGTCCGCTTCCAGACACTGGCCGCCACGACTTGTGAACCCGTGGCCTCAGGAAGCGTGACTCAATTATGTGCGTGACAGCCACACTGGGCCATTTCGGCCCGGATTGTCTCCAGTCGTGTGATGGATTTATGGAATAATAAACCAGAAAAAATGGCTTTAAAAGGCTCTGCCCCCAGTGTCCCGGCCAGATGTTTTACTGCACCATACCATTAGCTTTGGCAAGCCGCTATATTCAAATCTGTGTGAAATTAAATAAGAGTTCGAGGCCCTCCACGGCTTATGTGTGGAGCAGCGGACATTACCGATGCCCGTGGCCCTAAAGTAGGCCGTAAATATGCCCAGGCCCCAAATTCCGTGAAGTGTTTTACTGCAATTTAGACTTGGGCTTGCGTTATGTTTTATGTTGCGTGACAACTAACGTTAGACATATGTGCTTCGTGTCATGGAAATGTCCACCCTAGACGTAGTGGAGACTGGTACGAAAAACTCTGCAACAAAACCACAAGCAGAGATGAGAACGCTCAGGTGTCGCTTATCTGTTCACGATATCAAATCTTAAAGCTTTTTTTAGGCTCTAAGCACAAAAACAATTACTCTAACCACTTTCCGCTGGCTGTTCTACTGCCCCGCAGTTTCTCACGGCGCCGATGTGAGTGGATCAGGGTATTCCGTACCTCATCTTATTTAGGATATCTAAAAGATCTTTGGTATGGCCAGTTTCATTCACAGCATTAGATATGTCAAACTTTCAAACCAAGGTTCCACCGTGGCAATAAATTTTGTCAAAAATCAAAATTTATTGATATAACACGACTGAACAATTTCAGCTTAGACGCTGTTTTCAGGTGATAAATGTATATTTAAAAAGGTGTGTGGTAAAGGTAATTCTACACGTGCACATTCGTGCCTGTCTTATCCATCGATGAACAGGGCTCATATGGAATAGGACAAAGTATGGATGGTCAAGTCATAACGATTTGACGGTGTGTGTGAGTACATCTGAACTTTCGACCCTGTGGACGTCAGAATGATCCGCATCATGAGACATGGACGTTGCACCTCACATAAGATAACAAACAGGACAATAATATTGTTCTGAAACGAAACAATGGTCAGTATTAATGGTTGTTTATTACAAGGTTCCCTGCTGACATACGTATGTAAGAAATCATTACAGTACCTATCCGATTACGAGAAAAGCGGAGAATGCGAAAATTACTGACATGGTACAGTACTAACGAACACTTTATGTCCAGGAAAAGATTGGGTGGTTTTGGTTAATGGTATAAAACCGTAACCTTCGAATTAATTATGGAAAGACAAATCCGTGGTGGATGCACAGTGATTGTCTGAATTCATCAAAAGACGGAAAAACTACCACATGCGAGTAACATCACTGATCAAGTAACAAATGAGGCTTCAGTCATTCGAGAAAAGCATAAGACGAACGAAATGTGCATGGATCTAACAACGCCCCTATAAACGGCTGGTGATTCTCATATCCTGCACGTGCAAGCTACAATTTCTCGCCGTCTTCAGCATTGACGCAAGCGCAGTGATCTGTTGTAGACTGCAAGACGTCACCTGCTTATTGTCAGAACAGCGTTTCTCTAGATCTGCCGACGTTGGTATCCTCCTATGTCCGCCAGACCAAGTGTCTCGTTCTATCTCTACAGCCAAAGTCTTATCTTCACGATCTCTAGATGAAACATGTTCTCTAGCAGCACGGAGTTATTTCTTCATTCTCTGCAACCTCTCTCAATTCCTGTACGCCAATGAAAACGACACTGCAAAAATGCTGGTCAATATTTATTTTTGTTAGTTATTAACAACCTACCTTCCAGAAAAGTTTTTGCAGTGCTAATCAATCATTTTACTCCCATGTACACAGTTCTTAAACTATTTCAAGTTGCCCTCGCTCTCCTCAGCTAAGTTTACTACTTCACCCAAGAGACTCGTCTCTACATCAACATTTCTCACAAACTGGCCTTCTCTGCATTATTTTAAGACTAGATGAGTTCCCCCTCACTCTGCCTATCTCTTCCTCCTCCTGTCTCTGTCCATCCTCTCCTCTTTCCTCTCACTGTACACCTCCTCCTGTAACCTCTCCCTGTCCATTTCTCCCACCTCATCTCTGCGTCCATCTCATCCCTCATCCTCCCAATATCTATGTCCATCTCCTCCTTCCTCCTGACTGTCTGTCCATCTTCCACTTGCTCCTTCTGTTCCACATTATCACACTCATCCTAATACATCGTTGGTGGTTCTTACTCTCTTACTATCTTTTTTATTCCGATAGCGAAAGGAGTCACACAAGAATACTTTAACACATCACGCTACATATATCTGAAAACTCTCACGCGTGCACTCGGCCCACCGGAGTCGCGTCGCTGGAAGAAGCCATGACCCGGGCTCGCTGCACCGACCGGAATCCGAGACACGGCAAC
Source organism: Schistocerca piceifrons (assembly GCF_021461385.2). NCBI lineage: Eukaryota > Metazoa > Arthropoda > Insecta > Orthoptera > Acrididae > Schistocerca > Schistocerca piceifrons. The sequence continues at coordinate 844,782,264 of NC_060149.1, read as the reverse complement.
TACAGGTCTGCGCTCAGCACTGCCTATCGCGTGGCAAACACTCCAGCCTTCAGCCTTCCGCATCCCTCGCGCTCTTTCTTTCTTTGTGGCAAACGCACACCCTTAGCATTGAATACCAACTGTTTCAGAAGCTATTAAATCTGGTGTTTAATCAATGTGCGAAATATTGTCATGCACATATCTTGAAGATGACACAAAACTGTGAAAATGCTGCTGCTTCAGAAGATGTGCGACAGGGAATATTAACCCGCTTCACAAACTGACTATATCACAAAACTACTACTCGAAACACATTTGCACACAAAGCTCTGTGAGAGCTGTACCTGGAGCTACGACCATCTCCAGACTCTGGATTTAATGAATATTTACTTCCTAAGCTATGTCAATGAGTAATGATCTGTGTATCGCGAATTAATTTACCAATCCAGAAACCGGTATCAGCTGCAATATTCAATTTTACACGGCAAAACGACGATATTTTGAAGTTGAAATAAATATCTCTATAACTCTAAACAGGGTGCGCACCACATTTCGAGTTTTAACTGTTGTTTGAAGGTACTGCCAGAACGAGAAAAATTACTGAGTCCTACAGCTGCTGTGGTGTACATCAGTTTTCTGAAACGATGAGTGGACTTAGTTTACATTTGCTGCTGAACTCATGGATGTTAAGGCTCTTCGGCTGATCTCGGCGGAGGTTCGAATCCTCCCTCGGGCATGGGTGTGTGTGTTATCCTTAGGATAATTTAGGTTAAGTAGTGTGTAAGCTTAGGGACTGATGACCTTAGCAGTTAAGTCCAATAAGATTTCACACACATTTGAACATTTTGTTAAGGCTCTTATTTATTATTTTCCTCACTTTCCGAAGCACACTGGTGTCTAAGCACAGAGGGAAAATCAGAACAATTACGTATCTAAAAGTTCGTGACATATTTCTAAACCCACAACAGAATTCGAAGCACTGTCTTACAGACGAGAAAGACGAGAAAAATGGCTGGAATTTTCGGTGAATTTTCGATGTCCTACAGCTGCTGGTCTGGAGATGCTCTAAAGCCACAGCAGTGGGTGAGGGACAACATCCCACCTGTCCGAACCAGAGGAGGCTTGTCTGCCTGGACATTTCTCTGGACACTCGAACAAGGAAGACATCACGTGACTCTCAGACGTCACGGAACTTTTCGTAGATATCTTGCCCCTGTCTTGTTAGAAACAGCATGACTCTCAGATGTCATGCAACTTCCTGTGAATGGAGCACTGTGATTGGTTCTTACTGAATAAACACGCCAAAGTGCTGATACCTATGTGAGAAAACTGCCTGGCACTCTCTGCGGACAGACAAATTACGAGAATTTCAGCGGCAAACTATTTTGAACAGTTCGAAAAACATACACCAGTCATATTGCACTGAGAGTTACACGCTGCAAAAGTGATCTACAGATCATGAAATACGGGAACTGTCGCCAAAGACTCTTTCTGAGTTACACTGTGCTGCTACTGTCGAAAAAGGCTAAAATTTTTCGGGGTGAAACCAATCTCCGACCGCGCTATATCACCACAAACTATGATAACACCATAGCATATCGTAGCAGTATACACAATTCGTATCCTGCACCACACAAAATCATCACTTCTGGATCTTGTATGTAGCTATCGAACATAAGACTCATACATATACCGCGACAACAGACAGACCACAAAAAATATATTCGTTGCAGTAGATATTTTCCGCGAGGTCAGTCGGTTATCCACTAACGGTCACGAGGCAACTGCACCCATACACGACGGCCTGGCGCGCGATCAGAGCGCCCTATGTGGACATTGGCCACTCGCCGAATTGGTGTACAATAGCTGGGCTGTTTCCACCTTCACAAAGGCATCCTGTAACGGTATTGTTTTCAGTCTGGCCTGCTTGCTGCCATGCTATCTACAATGAGTTGCGATCACATTCAGACCCTGGGATTACAAGAAAATTTACTGTCCAGGCACTGTCTATGAGAAATCCAATCGCGAATTAGTTTACCGATCTCGAAACCGATATCAGCTGCAATATCCAATTTTGCACGCCAAAAAACGATGTATATATCCCCGCACCCCCTGGTTTCCACCTTCCTCACCACCCCCCACCCATTGCCGCGTCTCTATCGCTGTATCCCTCCCTCTCTCCACCTCCACACCCTCCATCTCCTTCATCAGGGCAATTTCCAGCACCTCGCCCTCCCAGATGTTGATTTTCGCCGTGACATACCCTTCCTTCCAACTGTACCCTGGCCTTGTTCCCCCCCACCCCCTTCTCAGGGCCGCCCTTTTCCTCTCCTCTCCTTCTCCTGGAGCGGATATTCCTCCTCCTCTCCCCCTGAGTCATTGCACCATATCCTTGCCTCTTTCCCTCCCATGTACTTCCCTCCCTGGCCCACTTCGGAGCGCCCCCCCTCCCCGCCCGTTTCCCCCCCTGTTCCCCTCCTTCCCTTCTTCCCTTCTCCCTCATCTTCTTGCGCCTGGCAGGTCCTCCGTTTTGCTTATCGTCACCAGTGTGCTATGTCAGTGTTGTGTTTGGTGCTGTTCTCCTATGCGATGAGAGGTGTGATTTTAATCATGTGCTGGCCTTGCGCATACTGTTACTGTCAGTGACTGCTATGTGCTACACTGTCCATCGATACTTTTATGCTCCGGTTATACTTCACCTTGTGTTCTTTTAACTGTCCCAGTGTGTGGTTTTTTGTGTGCGCTACTTTTTTACGATTTTTATCTCCATTGTACAGTCGCCCCTTTTAGTCTATTGTCTTCCATAATGGTTCCCCCTTTTTATATCTATGTATACCATATATTCTTCTTTGTTATTTTTAAATGTCTTCTATTGTATGTCCTATGTCTTTCGGCTGAAGAGCAGCACATATGCTGCTGCCACCCGCCCCGATGGGGAATTGAAATACAATAAAGAATATATATATATATATATATATATATATATATATATATATATATATATATATATATGACACTATTATGCTGAAATCACCGAGCAGCATATGAAAATTTACTAAATTTCGTGTACTTCCCCGGAATATCATACGATTTACGTGAATGTTTTCGATATCAACCACACAGCAGTATGCCACCAATCGCTTGTACAGTATAGTTGCGAAGATAAAGAGTGGAAATCATATCTGCAGGAACCCGAAACTTCAGCGAGGTCATTATGTGGTATGTGCAACAAACCATTGAGTAACTAGAAACTTATCTCATCTGCAAATATCTTTATGTGAAAACCTGAAAATAGAGGAAACTGATAGTTCCACTCCTATTTTTGATGAATACCGATGCCAATGATATAACAGATTGCAGATCATCGTTGTGCTTTACAAGGTAAATCCATACTTATAATCGTATGTGATTCTCATGTCTAGAGAACCAGAAAATATCTCTCCCAACTATTTTTCACCATCTGGATTCCAGCAACAAACGTCACAATCGATATGCTCTCAGATAAATAATGACAGGAAATGTGTAGAATGGCAGTACAAACAGTCATTCAGTAAATTTATATGGGAGGGAATAATTGCCCAGAGCGAACACTCGCCATATTGAACCTTCTGTAATTTCCACTAAAAACCAGAGAATATTCGCAAGACAATCGATCACGAAGGCTGCCCAATATATACTGAGTATGAGTTCGCTGTTCACCCGCCAAGAGGGCGACGTAGTTACATCAGCTGCAGGTTGGTATCCGAGCATGTCCACTTCGTGCATCTCAGCGTCGCTTTGTACCTTCAGGCGGAAATGTCACTTCGTTCTGGCCACCCGTTACTAGTCATGCATCATGAACGCCAAATGTTGTCGTCCTAGGAAACTAGACACATATTTATCACTGTAATTACAATTAAATATTACGAATGCAGCCCCAATCTGATGACACTTGACAATGAGAAAGGTATTGGAAAGTACCCTTCCTGACTGCTGTGTCTCTGGAAATACACTGAAGATCTAAAGAAACTGGTACACCTTCCTAATATTGTGTAGGGTACCTAAGAGCACGCAGAAGTGCCACAACGCGACCGGGCATGGACTCAACTAATATCCGAAGTAGCGGAGGGAACCGACACCAGGAATCCTGCAGAGCTGTTCATAAATGCGTAATAGTACGAGGGGGCGGAGATCCCTTCTAAACAGCACGTTGCAAGGCATCCCAGATATGCTCAATAATGTTCATGTCTGCGGAGTTTGGTGGTCAGCAGAAGTGTTTAAACTCGTAAGAGTGTTCATGCAGCCACTCTGTAGCAATTCTCGACCTGTGGGGTGTCGCGTTGTCCTGCTGGAACTGCCCAAGTCCATCGGAACGCACAATGGTCATGAATGGATGCAGGTGATCAAACAGGATGCTTATGTATGTGTCACCCGTCAGAGTCGTATCTAGACATGTCAGGGGTCCCATATCACACTAACTGCACGTTCCCCACACCATTGCCGGCCGCGGTGGTCTAGCGGTTCTAAGCGCTCAGTCCGGAACCGCGTGGCTGCTACGGTCGCAGGTTCGAATCCTGCCTCGGGCATGGATGTGTGTGATGTCCTTAGGTTAGTTAGGTTTAAGTAGTTCTAAGTTCTAGGCGACTGATGACCTCAGAAGTTAAGTCACATAGTGCTCAGAGCCATTTGAACCATTTTTTTTGAGCGGCCAACACAGTCGCGACACTCCTGCAGAAATTCAAATGGGAGGTTCTCGCCCCCCTCCCCCAACAGTTCGGACGTTTCTCCCTTTAATTACGCCGTTTTTGGTCCCCTTAAAAATCCTCTGATGGCGACATCCAGCTGTACGTGATGAACTGCAGCTCTGGGAATTTTATGAGACAGCCATTCATCGCCTTGTGTCACAGTGGGAGAAGTGTCTCAACAGCCAGGGTCAATGCTTCTAACATACAGGTACTGGTATCTGTAATTATACCTCCGGCTCGTTTCTTTTTGTACGCCCCTTATACAGTACGTTGTCCCATGTCGCTGGTGTCTTTTCCATCCCATCTGTCCACTAGTTCACTATTGATTACCACATAATGACTGACCGACACTACTTTTTTAAGATGGAGAGGGTCTTGGTGGGAGCTGATGGTCAGCACCAAGACAGTGATCATATACATTGTTGCAATATAAGGAATCAAAGCTCTTGGTCTATTCAAAACAGAACACCGAGACATCTGCTACCCCATCACTGTGGAAACTGAGGTTAAATGTAAAAGTAAGTCATTACCTTTGGACAGCTGTTGGCAAACACACCACAATGGCGCAAACTCTTCCAGTTTCCATATGTTGTGATGTCCTCCACATTTTTGTCAATAAGGAACACCGACTCTGTCTTTTATTTCAACCATCCTGTGTGTTGCGTGAACAGCATAGTTTACTCCATGCGATGTCCAGCGTTCTCTCAGAACCAATGGATCGAAACGTGCTATTTTTAGTTTAGTACCTGACATGGACTTCGAAGTCATTGTAGAAAAATAAAATGTATGTCTGTGTATATAGCACCAGTTGTACACTGCTTCGATGTGTTGCAGCAGAAAAACAATGCATCAAACTAGTTATGAAAGAACAACACAGCGACAATCTCTTGCGATTAATAGTTTGCAGGATATGGTCCTCCTACAGTACGGGCGACAAAACTTTACACTGCTCTGTGCAAGCGACTTCGATGACTGCCCACCTGCTCCAATTGACCAACACCTGTGTATTTAATACACCATATATGCTCAATGTCAGCACATAGACGGTATTTGTTTTAGATATATCATCAGAGGGGGACCCTGTAATATACGTTCACGTTATCTACCGGGTAACGTTAGTGAATTTACTATAGTTTGTAGTTTTCCTCTGCTGGATGGAACAAAATAATGAGCATAGAGAGATTGTTTGGGTGACAGACAAGAACGACACTCAGGCAGGCAGATCTCTTTCGGACTAATTTTCCAAATAAGAAACACCACTGTAGCTGCTAGTACTGCCTGAAGTCTTCTCCTGCAACACAAGGTAGTAGAAACCTTATTTTGCAGGAGAAGACTTCATTTTGCGCTGGTCTTAATCATTTTAAAGGGTTGTCTGAGATACGACAACATGTTTCCATGTTGGTCAAAAAATAGGTCCCGTCGCGTTAACGTAGCTCATTCTGTTTCTCCAGAGGATGCAGAAGATGGTAGGTATAGCGTTCTCCGACTTCCTCTCAGTTCCAACTTAAATTGGAAAGCTTATGTGCACAAAGCTGCAGGGAGTGTGGGGCAGAGACTGAGGACCAGCTGCAAGATACAGAGAGACAGTCGAAAACCTCGCTGGATTTCTGCTGTATGGGGCCCTCAACAGATAGATTCGAAAAGGATGACTCATTATGAGACATGAGAGTGGCACGATCATGATTTAACAGTGACTCTAATCATTAAATGACATTTCCATAGGATCCAACGCATGTGTGTGCTTGAATGGAGAGACTATGTTTCAAATTGCGGACAGAATTTCTACCAGGAAGCACAACACTATATGTCCGAAAAGCCAGGGTACTGGTCATAGGATTTTGTACATTTCTGATGACTTCAGTCTAGCGTTCCCTTTGTTAGATGATTCCTCACATAGCACACTATCTACTGTATGTGATCATCCTTCATCGTCTATAATCCACTGGATATATAACAGAAGTCCGCAGCTCGTGGTCGTGCGGTAGCGTTCTCGCTTCCCGCGCCCGGGTTCCCGGGTTCGATTCCCGGCGGGGTCAGGGATTTTCTCTGCCTCGTGATGGCTGGGTGTTGTGTGATTTCCTTAGGTTAGTTAGGTTTAAGTACTTCAAAGTTCTAGGGGACTGATGACCACAGATGTTAAGTCCCATAGTGCTCAGAGCCATTTGAACCATTTTCATATAGCAGAATCTCTGTTATACTGCTTACATGGCCTCGAGATACAATGCGTTACAAATACTGTTTCTTAGCGTGAGAAATAATTAACCGCGGCATGAGGGAGTTGCAAATATCGGCTTTAAAAAACGTTCCTTACTTGAATCACATTCTAAATTCGCCGAGAAGGGTGATTTTATTAGTAGCTTACACCGCCAGCGTCGTGCTCCCGCGCTTTCAGTCTGTTAATACACACCACAACGATCACCATATCTGCGCCAGCCGCTGTCGCCGAGCGTTTATTGGCGCTTCAGTCCGGAGCCACGCTGCTGCTACGATTGCAAGTTCGAATCCTGTCTCGGGCATGGATGTGTGTGATGTCCTTAGATTAGTTAGGTTTAAGTAGTTCTAAGTCTAGGGGACTGATGACCTTAGATGTTAAGTCCCATACTCCTTACAGCCATCTCGATTCAAACTGTATCAAGCAGATGGTCGCGTACGGGTATGGAGACAACCTCATGAATCCATGGACCCTGCATGTCAGCTGGAGGCTGTTCAAGCTGGTGGAAACTCTGTAATGGTGTGGGTTCCGGACTGAAGCGCCTAGAACCGCTCAGCCACACAGGCCGGTCCTAAGTCTATTTAGCGAAGACTGCTATGCACCAGTCTTATTGACAGCACACATCGAAGTGCCCAAGATGTCTGTAGATACGTGCATGGCAAGGAGGCTAGCGCCATTTATTCGTGTATAATAGATATGAGTGTTGTCATGATATAAGAGACGGTTGAGAAGAAACATGTGGTTTATGTGTGCTGGAGCTCCAGACAGATGGAGCTTAAAGCATTTTACGTGAATCAACTGTGCTATCAATTCTGAAGAATTGTTCTGGTGGCTGGGACCAATACAAGGAGACACCAGCAAGAGAGAAATTATTATAGAAAGTAAGCACACGCACTCCTCAGGCTACACGGTTCTACACTTATGCCAACTATAGTCTTAAAGCCATGTGATTTCAGAAATATTTGTCACGCAGAGTGTAATGCATTTAATACTCTAACACATATGTTCAACATCTGGCATACCCATCCCACAAGTTTTCTATCCCACTCATTACAGTGATAAAACTGCATTCTTCTACACCAAAGAAAAACATATATTCTTTGTGATACATGCGCAATATAGGTTTCTGGAAGTTTATAGCACCCACTTTTCGCATCCGCTTACCATCCAGAAATTTTACTATGCTCACATGAATTGCACAAACTGGTCACCAGCAACAGAAAATGATTCTTAGAAGGAAACAGACAGACAGATAGAAGTGGTGTTTGACATGTGAATTTACGTGCCATGCTGCATGAACTCCATAAAGGAGACAACTGTCGAGCAAATGTATACATAGGGTTTGTAGAACCACACAAACACTTGTCACGAACTTAGAATCACTGTAGTTTGCTGTTGACGATAGCTCTCTAAATCACACACAGAGCACGCAGTTGCATGCGAGTCGAACCCAAGTTATACCACACAACTCATGCACCCTGCGAGAAAAGTGTTAGCAGAGATTAGTTATGTTTAAGTAGTTCTAACAAGGGAACCTCCCCATCGCACCCCCCTCAGATTTAGTTATAAGTTGGCACAGTGGATAGGCCTTGAAAAATTGAACACAGATCAATCGAGAAAACAGGAAGAAGTTGTGTGGAACTATGAAAAAAATAAGCAAAATATACAAACTGAGTAGTCCATGCGAAGATAGGTAACATCAAGGACAATGTGAGTCAAGGAGCGCCGTGGTCCCGTGGTTAGCGAGAGCAGCTATGGAACGAGAGGTCCTAGGTTCAAGTCATCCCTCGAGCGAAAAGTTTAATTTTTTATTTTTAGTTTATGTGACAAACTCTTATGTTTTCATTACTTTTTTGGGAGTGGTTATCACATCCACAAGAAAACCTAAATCGGTCAAGGTAGAAGAATCTTTTTACCCATTCGCTAAGTGTACAAGTTAGGTGGGTCGACAACATATTCCTGTCATGTGACGCACATGCCGTCACCATTGTCGTATAGAATATATCAGACGTGTTTTCCCGTGGAGGAATCGGTTGACCTATGACCTTGCGATCAAATGTTTTCGGTTCCCATTGGAGAGGCAGGTCCTTTCGTCTACTAATCGCACGGTTTTGCGGTGCGGTGGCAAAACACAGACACTAAACTTACTGCAGTGAACAGAGACGTCAATGAACGAACGGACGGATCATAACTTTGCGAAAATAAAATTTTCAGTCTAGGGAAGACTTGAACCAAGGACCTCTCGTTCCGCAGCTACTCACGCTAACCACGGGACCACGGCACTTCTGAACCGAAAAAGTTCCTTGATGTTGCGTGTCTTGCACATGGTCTACTCAGTTTGTATATTTTACTAATTTTTTTATGGTTCCACACAACTTCTTCCTGTTTTCTTGATTGATCTGTGTTCAGTTTTTCAAGGCCTATCCACTGTGCCAACTTATAACTAAATCTGAGGGGGGTGCGGTGGGGAGGTTCCCTTGTAAGTTCTAGGGGACTGATGACCTTAGCAGTTAAGACCTATAGTGCTCAGAGCCATTCGAACCATCTGATGCGTTTTGGAGCTGCGAAGATGGCAGACGATCGACGGACGAACGCAAGAAATTTACTACTCAGTCTTACGTCAACTGTTGACAGTGCTACGCATGCTCCTCTACAGGTTACTGATATACAGCGCATCAAAGACAAATTGCTGCAGCTCAAACTCAAATGGAGGGACTGCAGACGAGGTCTCAACCACGTTCCCTTTAACAAGACGAATTGACGTCACTATACCATCTAGTCCGTTTACGGGCACGCCGGAAACGTGTGGGCCTTGCCTCCCTCACAACCGCTGACGGCCGCATGTTCACCTCTCACCGTGACGTTTCCGGCTTTATTTACACCTGTTTTACTGATCTGTACGATACCGATGTCCCGGCTGAATACTCTCTCGACGACTTTACATCCTTGCTGCATCGCGTCGTTACTCCTCCATTAAATGACTCCTTTCTGCGTCCCTTTCACAAGGAAGATATATATGATGTTGTTGCAGGATCTCAGTGCCGCAAGTGGCCGGCCGAAGTGGCCGTGCGGTTAAAGGCGCTGCAGTCTGGAACCGCGAGACCGCTACGGTCGCAGGTTCGAATCCTGCCTCGGGCATGGATGTTTGTGATGTCCTTAGGTTAGTTAGGTTTGACTAGTTCTAAGTTCTAGGGGACTAATGACCTCAGCAGTTGAGTCCCATAGTGCTCAGAGTCAATCAGTCCCGCAAGTCGCCTGTATTAGACAGTGTTCGTAAGGAGTTTTATGCTCAATTTTGGCCACTCATTGGTGAACCCGTAACGTCAATGATAAATGAAGTGATGCGGGGAGTCTCACTTCCTGCTTCTTTTCAGGAAGGTAAACAGGTCCTCCTCTCGAAATCCACAGGTCGCCATGCGATTGATTCCCTCCGTCCTATTGCTCTCCTTGACTTAGATTATAAAATTGTCGCTCGATCAATTAATATCCGTCTCTCTAAGCTCCTCGATACCATTATTGCCGCCTACCAAAGCTGTGTGCCTCGACGCACGATACTGACTTCTGTTCTCGAATGTCGCGATGTAATTACGGTGGCGGCTGCCGCTAACATCCCAGGGGCTTTGCTTTCTCTTGATTCCCAAAAAGCGTTTGATCGTGTCAGCCATGACTTTTTAACGAGAGTGCTCACCGCTGTCGGCTTTAAGAATGGTGATCGACAGATCTTAACTCGCCTTTTTCCGGTATCAGTGTCTCGGTGATTGTGAACGGTCACCCTACCCCCAGGATCAGGGAAGTCCCTTATCCATGCACCGACCGAAGTGGCCGAGCGGTTCTAGGCGCTACAGTCTGGAACCGCGCGACCGCTACGGTCGCAGGTTCGAATCCTGCATTGGGCATGGTTGTGTGTGATGTCCTTAGGTTAGTTAGGTTTAAGTAGTTCTAAGTTCCAGGGGACTTTTGACCTCAGATGTTAAGTCCCATAGTGCTCAGAGCCATTTTGAACCGTAATCTATGGCCCTTTTTGTCTTGTTCTTAGAGCCCTTACTTCGCCGTTTCGCCATGCAATTACGTGGCTGGACTGTTTTGGGAGAAACTTTTTCGGTACGTGCATAAGCCGACGACTTCATGGTTTTAGTCCGATATGTCGAGGACATACAGAGGCTTAAGGATACCTTGGATTTATTTTGCCGTCTTGCTGGTGCTCGCATTAATGATCGTAAAAGCACGTTCCTACCGTTGAGAGGCTTCTATCATGTCGTCATTCCTTGGGCGACGGTCTTCAATCGCCATAAGACCTTAGGGATCTTAGTGGATCGCAATCCGATCAAAATTGCGACACTCAATTGGCGTGAGGTTACGAGTCGTGTTCACGGGGCGATCCTTGAATATGAACGCCATTCCCTTAGCCTCCTTCACAAGATACGGGTTTTAGAAACCTATGTCTTCAGTAAAGAATATTACGTTGAGCAGGTCTTCCCGCTTCCCGCGATGATGGCTCGCAGACTGAAACAGGCGTCTGGTCGAGTCCTGTGGCGCCGCCATATCTATCGTGTCCAGTATGAAGTAGTGGCCAGGCCTCGGAAGCTTGGAGGATTGGGTCTTTCCGATATCAAAATGAAGACATCCATCTTCTTTGCCCGCCGCAATATTTTAACCTGTACGCGGACTCCGCATTCAGTTACCTCTCGTTTACTTTCCCGCCTCCGGCCAGTCTGTCTGACCACTCCTCTATGACGCATATTACTACGAACATACTATCACCCCGTTGGGGTGCACCACATTCCCTTTCTTCTGTTGAACTTGCTTCCCCGTCAACGTTTTGGAAAACGGTCTGGTCTCATCTTAGTCTTCCTATATTGCCGATGGAGATTGCTTCAACGTGGTATAAGGTCATTCACCATCTGATACCTACTGGTGATGGTCTTTTTCGTATTGGCTTTCGTCCGACTGATCAGCGTGAGGAATGTCATCAAACTGTCACCTTACTTCACAGGCTTGTTGCTTGCGGACGGGATTATTGATTCTGCGTCCGCCGTCAATTAGCTTTCCTTACCCGAGGGCCTGAAACCGCTTTCCGAGACGGCATTCTCCTACATTCAGACATATCCTTTTTTCCTCAGACGAAAATGATCACGATTGCCTGGCTCTTGGGTTACTATGTTCACTATGTCGTTGAAGGTGGGAATGACCCAGATCCCTGCGTTTCTCATCATTATCTGACAATTGCGCATTGGAAATGGTAGCGGTTGCCACGATACCGAACGCATTTTGCGAAAATGCTTTTTCTTGTTTTTAACCGTCAGGGTGTTGGGTAAGCTCCCCTGCGATCCTTGTTTCTTCCTTGAGCTTGAGTCCCCTATCTTGTAGCTTTGTTTTGTCACTTTTTCTCTCGGGACTGATGACCTCAGAAGCTAAGTCCCATAGTGCTCAGAGCCATTTGAACCATTTAGAGTGAGAAATATCTAACGGAGGCATGAGGGAGTTGCAAATAACGGCCTAGAAAAACGTTCCTTACCCGAATCACATTCTAAATTTGGCGAGAAGGGTGATTTTATTATTAGCTTACACCACCAGCGTCGTTCTCCTGAGCTTTGTCTGTTAATCCACACCCCAGTGACCACCATCTATATGCAATGTCGCGGTATTTTTGTGGACGACCACTTCATTCGGAAGCAATACCGTACCTAGATTCATAAAGCGTGTATAGTTTTTAATATGGTTATTGTTAGCGATACTTCCGTGCACCTGAACACCAAGATCGCTTTTTTTGCAGCGTGACGGTAACACAGTCGTTGCGATTGAGTTTTTAATAGGTGGTCGCTTATAAAACGATTACGTTTCTCTTCCTAAGACTCACATGCAAGAAAAACAAATGAGGCATATCCATCTATCGCGAATTTTCACTCAGTATTGTTTGTTGTCACCAGAATTCTGTTTTTCGTGAAGTACTGTACTCAGCTGGGGATGTGTGGTAGGTTCACTGTGATAAGCAGGCTTGTAAAGCATGTGTTGGGGTGTAAAGTTACTGTCGTCAGTATTCCGACATGTGCAAAGAAAATGACTATGTCCCATCATAAAGGAAGTATGGATTTGATATGGAGAGCTGTGATTTCAGCGCATTGGAAGCCATAAGGGAGACGAAAGATTTTACATGGAAAATTATTTCCATTCATAAGGACGACATAGATGTTATACTTCCAGAGCCACGGGCGTCAGGAGTGGATATTTACGATACTTCGCTCATTGTCAAATTTCATCAGAATGGGACTGCATTAGTAATACTTAATTGTAATTACAGTGATAACTCTGTCTAGTTTCCTAGGACGACAAAGTTTGGCGTGCATGACGGATGGTTAGTAATGGGTGGCCAGAACGAAATCACATTTCCGCCTGAAAGTACAAGAAGCGACCCTGAGACGCACGAAATGGACATGCTCGGGTACAAACCTGCAGCTGATGTAACCATGTCGCACTCTAGGCGGGTGAACAGCGAACTCATACTCAGTATATATTGGGCAGTCTTCGTGATCGCTTGTGTTGCGAATTTTCTGTGATTTTTAGTGGAAATTACAGAAGGTTCAATATGGCGAGTGTTCGCTCTGGGCAATTATTCCTTCCAATGTAAATTTACTGAATGACTGTTTGTACTGCCATTCTGCACATTTCCTGTCATTATTTATCTGAGAGCATATCGATTGTGACGTTTGTTGCTGGAATCCAGATGGTGAAAAATAGTTGGGAGAGACATTTTCTGGTTCTCTAGACATGAGAATCACATACGATTATAAGTATAGATTTACCTTGTAAAGCACAACGATGATCTGCAATCTGTTATAGCATTGGCATCGATATTCATCAAAAATAGGAGTGGAACTATCACTTTCGTCTGTTTTCAAGTTTTCAATAATAGATCTTTGCAGATGAGATAAGTTACTAGTTACTCAATGGTTTGTTGCACATACCACATAATGACCTCGCTAAAGTTTCGGGTTCCTGGAGGTATAATTTGCACTCTTTATCTTCGCAACTATACTGTACAAGCGATCGGTGGCATACTGCTGTGTGGTTGATATCGAAAACATTCACGTAAATATAATGATATTCTGGCAAAGTACATGAAATTCAGGAAATTATCATATACTGATCTATGATTTCAGCATAATAGTGTCATATATACATCTTTTCTTTTTCTTTATTGTATTTCCAGTCCCCATCGTGGTGGGCTGGCAGGAGGATATGTGCTGCTCTTTAGCCGAAAGACATAGGACATACAATAGAAGACATTTAAAAATAACAAAGAAGAAAATTTGGTGAATATACATATAAAAAATGGGGAAACATTATGGAAGACAATAGACTAAAAGGGGCGATGGTACAATGGATACAAAAACCGTAAAAAAGTAGCGCACACAAAAACCACACATTGGGACAATTAAAAGAACACAAGGTGAAGTATGACCAGAGCATAAAAGCATCGATGGACAGTGCAGCACATAGCAATCACTGACAGTAACAATATGCAAAAGTTCAGCAGACGATTAAAATCACACATCTCATCCCATAGGAGAACAGCACCAAACACAAAACTGACATAGCACACTGATAACGATAAGCAAAACGGAGGACCTGTCAGGCGCAAGGAGATGAGGGAGAAGGGAAGAAGGGAGGGATGGGTAGAGGGGGGGAGACAGGTGGGGGGCGCCCCAAAGAGGGCAAGGGAGGGAAGTACGTGGGAGAGAAAGAGGCAAGGATGTGGTGCAGGGACTCAGGGGGAGAGGAGGAGCAAAATCCGCTCTGGGAGAAAGAGGGGAGAGGAAAAGGGGGACCCTGAGGAGTGGGGGAACAAGGCATGGTTACAGTGGGAAGGAAGGGTATATGTCACGTCGAAGTTCAACATCTGGGAGGGGAAGGTGCTGGAAATTGCCCTGATGAAGGAGATGGAGGGTGTGGAGGTGGAGAGAGGGAGGGATACAGCGATAGAAACGCGGCAATGGGTGGGGGATGGAGAGGAAGGAGGAAACCAGGGGGTAGGGGGATATATACATCGTTTTTTGGCGTGCAACATTGGATATTGCAGCTGATATCGGTTTCGAGATCGGTAAATAAATTTTCGATTGACGAAGCTCTTTTCACCGACAGTGTTCAGAAAGTAAATATTCTTTTAATCCCAGAGTTTGGATATGATCACAACTCATTATAGAAACTACAGCAGCAAGCATACCATACCGGTAACAGGACAGTTACCGGACGCCATTGTACTAGGGATCCATGCTCAATTTGAAAGAGTGACAGATGTCCACAGGGGGCACTCTGATCGCACATCAAGGCATCATGTGTCGGGGTGGTTGCCTCCAGACCGTTGGTCACAGTGGATGGCTGACAGACCTTGTGGGAAATATTTAGTGCAACGGCTGTATATGGTGCATGTGCTAATTTTTGTTTGGGATCTGAGTGTCTTTGCAGTGTATATGTGAGTGTCTGTTTGTCCATAGCTATGTGCAGGACGCTGAAGTGGTGGTGTTGTATGGTGCAGGATACGAATCGTGTTTACTACAACGATATGCAATGGTGGTACAATTGTTTGTCGTAATATACTCCAGTTGGAGATCGGTTTCACGCCGAAATATTCAGGCTTTCCTCGACTGTAGCTGAGGAATTGGTTTGGCGATAGTGTCTGAATTTCATGATCTGTAGACCACTTTTGCAGCATGTAACTGTCAGTGTGATACGACTGCTGAATGTTTCTCGATCTGTACAAAATAGTTTGTCGCTGAGATTCTCATAATTTGTCTGTCCGCAGAGAGTGATGGATAATGCTCTCAGAGAGGTTACAGAGATTTGTTGTGTAAATTGAGTTCTTACTAATAACGATGCTCCATTCACAGTAAGTTCCATGGCATCAGGCAGTCAGAAGACATACTTTATGTGCATTGTAGGAAACTCAAAAGGCTGGATCCAACAAGACAAGGGCAAGGTATCTACAGAAAGTTCCATGACATCTGAGAGTCAAGTGACGTCCTTGTTTGAGTATTCAGAGACAAGTCCAAGCACATGAGCCTCCTCTAATTTGGACTGGTGTAACGTCCCCCACCTGCTATTGTGACATTAGAGCATCTCCAGACCTGGAGTTGTAGGACATCGAAAATTCACCGAAAATTCCAGCCTTTTTTGTCATCTGTAAGACAGTGTTTCTAATTCTTGTATGTGTGGTTTTTTTCACAATCTCATGCGTGTTTCGAAAAATGTCATGAAATTTGGATATGTAATTGTTTTGACTTTTGAGTCGGTGCTTAGGCACCAGTGTGCTTCGAAAAACGAGGAAAATAAAAAATAAGAGCCTTAAAATCCCTGACACCGGCAGCAAGTCTAAACTAAATCCTCTCATCCTTTCAGGAAACTGATGCACTCCACAGCAGCTGTAGACTTCAGATATTTTTCTCTGTCTGGCAGTGTCTTCAAACAAGCAGGTAAGACTCGAAAAGTGGTGAGTGTCCTATTTAGAGTTACAGAGACATTTATACAGACTTCGAAATATCATCGTTTCGGCGTGTAAAGTTGAATATTGCCGCTGATATAAGTGTCTGGGTCAGCAAATTAATTAGCGATTGACAAATCATTACTCATTGGTATAGCTTATAAAGTAAATATTCAATAATCTAAAGTAAGAAGGTGGTCGCAGCCCCATCTACATCTCTTACAGTGTTTTTTGTGCATCTGTTTCGAGCAGTAGTTTTGTGGTGTATTCAATTTGTGTAGCGAATTGTTTAATTAATATTTCCTATGACACATCTTTTGAAGCAGCAGCATTTTCAGAGCTTCGTGACATCTTTAATACATGTGTGTGTCAGTATTCCACACATTGCCTAAACACCAGATTTAATAACTGCTGAAGGAGTTCATGTTCAACAAGGGGTATTCCTGTGCCACAAAGTAAGGAAGTGTGCCAGGGAGGCGAAAGACTGGGGCATTTCCTGTCCGACAGGAAGTGCTTAGTGCAGCCCTGCAGTTGCCAATCTGGAACCTGACCAGTGCCGCAAGCCGAGTGCTTGGCTCCTTCCAGTGGCCATGACTCCAGTAGATGGAGTGCACGTAAGAAATTTTTTCAGATGCATTTTGTGTGATCTGTGACAGTGCTATTATGTGGTTTGTTTCGCTATCGGAATAAAAAAGATCGTTTAACATCATAAATTGTTGGAACACCAGTGTCAATTTCGAGGTGTATTGCGATTTCAGAAATAAATAAATAATAGTCTTGAATGAGATTATCACTCTTAAATAATATTCTTGTTTGAACTATACCTTATACTTGCTGTATCCACCTACCGTGGTGAGGTCCTCCCAGTCGAGCAACTCGACACAGGCTGAGCCAATTTCCCACATTTTTTTCTGGTCCGCCACTTTGGATTACATCACGGAAGAGAAGGGAGAGGAGGGGAAGGTTAGGGGCCAGGGAGTTCCGTGAGGTGGACCCATGTACTAGCTGGGGAAAACCTATGATGTTATTATGGTGTAGGAAGGTAATTAATTGATCAATTAATTAATTTTCATACTTCATTTGATACCAATACTGCGCCAGAATAGTCTTTATCCCAATACTACCTCGAATGCAGGTAACATCACTCTCTTTTTGCAAAAACGTGAAAACCCAGTTCACTTTACCAGCATAGGCTCCAATCCATTGAAATACGTGATAGCATTATGTATTGTAAATCAGCAGAACAGCAGAGGAGTGCAAAAAAAACTTTTACATCGTAATGACTCTTTTTTTCTGCGCTAGGGCACCTACATTTACATTGGTCTTTCCCAGCTACTGATTTAAGACTTGTTTAAATATATTATACACAAATCACATGGTTTAATTTACGCAATAAAACTATAAAAATAAAAGTATAAAAGTATAATACAAGCCGGCCGTTGTGGCCCAGCGGTCCAGAAACGCACGACTGCTACGGTCGCAGGTTCTAATCCTGTCTTGGCCATGGATGTGTGTGATGTCCTTAGGTTAGTTAGGTTCAAGTAGTTCTACGTTCTAGGGGACTGATGACCTTAGATGTTAAGTCCCATAGTGCTCAGATCCATTTGAACCATTTATAAATACAAATAATATTTAAATTTAATTATGGTTAATAAAACTTAATAATTTTCCTTCAGAGATAATCTCAAACATTGTATAAGTTCACAACACATCCCAGCTACTCTTCTACTCTATATGCTGAATCTTCGTCCGCCTTACCATAACCGATTGCACAGCTTCGACCACATTGTCGACTGAACTCTGCAACGCCGCGATGGCTTGGATTAAGGACGTGCAACCATCATCGATATTTACAAAACATCGATGCTGAGAGTCTAAACACAAATTTTTCAGTATCAATATTGGGGTCTATGAAAAATCGTAACATCAATGTTAAAGATCAAATATCTTCCGCCGACGTTGGCATAAAAACCAGGCTGCTTGTCACCGCTGTCGCTTAAACGAATTTTTTTATGAACACATACTATCCGATCCACAGTAAGCGGACACTCCGATGTAATTAGAGTTGAGCTCTATATGTCGCGTTAGGTGGACCCACCAGCATAAAAGGATGCGGGAAATATTGTGTTGTTAGCAGAGAAGCAGTAACAGCAGATTGGGTCGATCAGGAGGGCTACGTGGATGTCAACTGAGCAACAGATCCATCAGGGACAGTTCAAACCTGTCCTATGGTTAAATGACGGTATGTTTCTACGGTTCTCCTGTGTGAACGATTTCTTGAACGAGAAATTTCAAACTTCGGCTTCCGTTTTTCTATCTTCAATTGCCACACCAGACTGGTCGATAAGGGACTGAATGGAAGCCTTAGACCTGCTTTGCGATTTTACATACTACCAGAATTTTCTCGGGTTCTCTGCCAGATCTTTGGCTAAGGTGTGACAATCGTAGTTGTATGGTTAGTGCGTGGATCTTTTCACAGACGCACGTATCTGTACTAACCTTGCTTGTCGTCATTTGTGCGTTCCCGTTTGAACCTAGAGTGCAGCAGCCTTTGTTTCCTCAGCATCCGCCGAATTTCGTTATTAAACCACTGCGGGTGTTTTCCATCCTTTATGCACTTTACTCGGCGCGTAACTCTCCAGACCACGATTTACAAACTGCTTAAACTTTCTCTATGCCCATAATTCCTCTACATCCAACTTACTGGAACTAAGTGATGGCAATTCACCGTCTATGTGAGATTTTAAGCCCGCATTTCGTGGTCGTGCGGTAGCGTTCTTGCTTCCCACGCCCGGGTTCCCGGGTTCGATTCCCGGCGGGGATTTTCTCTGCCTCGTGATGGCTGGGTGTTGTGTGCTGTCCTT
This sequence comes from Schistocerca piceifrons, assembly GCF_021461385.2. Classification (NCBI taxonomy): domain Eukaryota; kingdom Metazoa; phylum Arthropoda; class Insecta; order Orthoptera; family Acrididae; genus Schistocerca; species Schistocerca piceifrons. The sequence continues at coordinate 844,763,010 of NC_060149.1, read as the reverse complement.
AGGTTAGTTAGGTTTAAGTAGTTCTAAGTTCTAGGAGACTGATGACCATAGATGTTAAGTCCCATAGTGCTCAGAGCCATTTGAACCATTTTTTGAGATTTTAACAACTGCTTATCTGCTCTATCTAGCAGAAACACTCTCCTAGCCTTCTTGACTAATTTATTAACTTCTATAATCATAGTTGCTATAATTACATAATGATCGCTAATTCCCGTTTCTGTACTGACGTTGTCGATAAGGTCCGGCATATTTGTACTACAAGGCCTAAGATATTTCCGTTGCATGTGGGCTTCCGAGCTAGCTGCTCAAGACAATTTTCAGAAAACGCGTTCAAAAGTATTTGGCATGACTGTCTATCTGTCTCCTCGCAATGAATCCATAGACATTCCACCATTAGCTACAACATTCGATCCAAACTCCCACGTTTCGAGAGTAATCTGTACACGAATTGCTGCAAGAGCGAAGTTACAGAGCCCAAGGTACAGCTTCTTCATGTCCATATTGTAACGGGAAAACATGTGGCTCAATGGGGCGATGAATTAGCGGGCTCCTTTTCAAGAACGTCGGGCACTACTGTTTCCAAGTTCTACTGGTTCCCCTAATACTTCACCCTTCGGACCCCTTTGTCACATGGATGGCTTACAGCTAGTTAGTCACCGTCTTCCAATAACCTCTGTTGATACTTTGAGAACTCGTATATAGACAGCTTAAGCAGAGATGCGCAGGATGACACTCAAACTCTTTTCGCTTTCATGCGACGATATTTAGAGGACCTCTATGCTGCACGTGGTTGTTTCACGACATACTGACCTCCCAAATTCGCAGATAATATACAGGTCTCTAATCCTAATCGATTGTGCATTGTCTTGCCCGTTATATGTAGTAAAAAGATCGTTTGAGTCGTACGTATCCTTATCGGTGTTCGAGTTTTGTCTTATAATCGTCCAGTTCAGAGGAGGTGTAGAATAAACAATGGAGCTCACTGTGAATGTGCGGCGCTGTTTCGAGAGAGATATTATTTTATCGGAGCACAAATGCGGGCGACACTGTAAAATATTTTTACCGTCCATAATTGCCGAACACAAGTGAGAGAAATGTGGAGTACTCCACAGTTCAAGGAACAGACTGCAGGCTGCTTCGCTCCAGATGCTGCACACTCAGCTCTGAATTTAGAGAAGGTAACTGTCTCTACTTAGTGATTAAGAGCACTAAGTGCCGTTTTCCATGTTCGAAGCACATGCGTCACTAAGGGGAATCGTATTTGAAACGACCGCAGGAGAGTAACAACAGCAGTAACAGTCAGTTCCCATTTGCAGGCGGAACCGGCGGCGCCATAAATAGATGCAGATAAAATACGGGACAGAGCTTTTAGGCGGCTGGCCGGATGAATAGCCCGCTCTCCGCCACAGCCGGCGTCAGCAAGGCCCCCCCCCCCCCTCACCCACTTCCCCAACCCCCTGCATCTACATCTACTTATAAATATACTCGTAAGCCACTGTACACTGCATGCCGGTAGCTGTGCTATTGCATTCGCATATGGAGTGAGGGGAAATGTCAGTCCATATGAGTCGGTATCGCCCGAATCGCTCTCGTTGTACTCTGTAGTGTTTTCGGAGGCAGCAGAATTGTAACAGTCGTCATTGAACTTGAAACTTGAAACAATAGTACTTCGATCTGGGATGGGTCCAATGCTGTTATGCAATTATGGAACAGGGGTATCTCCGCTTATGCCTGTCGAAAGTTATTTTTTATGTGTTGCCATTGTATTTTCTAGCATTAGTTACCTTTGGGAAGTGGAAGCATACCACAGATCAGTATATACAGTGATTCACAAAAAACTTGCATGTGTTCTCTATATTATATCACGAACAGTGGCTTATCAGTACATGAAATTGACAAATGCAACGTTTTTCTTTTGTTTTTATGTCATTCTCTCTTCCCCGAGAGGCGAGGACTGCTGACAGCGAACCAATAATCCGCTCATCCGGTCAAAGATCTTAATAGATACTAGGGTGGACTGAAAACTTTTAAAGGATTAAATATATACAAATGTTTTAAAATACATAATATACTTAAAAAGATTAACCATATACAAATCTTTTAGATTACGTAAAAAGAAATTTTTCGAAGGTGATATGTGAAATAGGACTTAGGAAGACGTTGTCTGATTCTTAAAAAAGGTTATTGCAAGAGAGTTGAAACAAACTTTGCGCTGTATCAAACATCACTACCATTTTATGGGGAGGAACTGCTCTTAGGAGTAGTAATACGGAGAAGGAAAGAGGACTGGTTCTTTGGGGTAGTTTAAGTATTTATAGAACTAACTGGTACACAGGAGTTAGGGTTTGGGGTTCAGTATAATGTGAGATTTGGGATATAAATAGCTAGGAGTAGGACCACCGTAAGGGGTAGAGGTGGTAAGGAAGGAGAGGGATGTGGATGGAGGTGAGCCATGAAACAGGAAAGAAGTTTTTTTTGTGGTTTTAGGGCGCACAACTACAATGGTCATTAGCGCCCAAGGAAATAAGTAGGGATGCACGCGTTAAATCTGAGAGGAGGGATAGGTGTCAGGTCGGATTTTGTTTTCAGGGACTCCGAATCTGTTAAAACTATGTTTGGAGATGATAAGAAGTGTGTGTAAGAGTAGCTTGGATGTGGTGTGTTGATATATGTGCGACAGCACATAAGGATATGTGATTAGAAGGAAGATTAGGGATTGTGGGAGTCGAGTTAACGGGAAGTATAGGATATATGTAGGTGTTCAGTGATGGCGAGAGGTGGGAAATAGATGAGCTGGTCAAGGCTTCTTCTAGTTGAGGACGAGTGGATTTGGAAAGCAAGGAGAAGTGGATGGCATTAGACGACTTAAAGGGATGCGAAATTTACATTGGCTAGATCAGAATAAGGCTTTGTATGTGTGGAGGAAGATGGAGGGATGTAACCCCTTGTTAGGCTACTATTAGGTTTAGCCTGTCGTGGATTTTCTGTTGTATCGACTACTGTGGGAGTCAGCACCGACACAAACAAGGAAGCAGAGAAACTGCGATGGTCAATAGCAGAGATCAAAAATGATCTGTACATTACACTTTCAGATTAATAGAAGACTTTATTTCTAAAAAGAAAAGAAACATAACTTAACTCCTCGTTATGAAGTGGCTTGATGTGCTTCCTGTGCCTCCTAAATGCAGGCATCCACTATTACTACCCACAGAACTCAGGCGAAGTATCGTCTTCTTATGACTCAGTACTGGTGCTCCCGAAGTCTGCGACCGAACTGGGCCCAGCGATGGGCGGCTAGTTAACCAGCATTGACAGAGGCCGCTGAGGCCGGCCGGTGTGGCCTAGCGGTTCCAGGCGCTTCAGTCTGGAACCGCGTGACTGCTACGGTCGCAGGTTCTAATCCTGCCTCGGGCATGGATGTGTGTGATGTCCTTAGGTTGGTTAGGTTTCATTAGTTCTAAGTTCTAGGCAACTGATGACCTCAGGAGTTAAGTCGCATAGTGCTCAGAGCCATTTGAACCATTAGAGGGCGCTGAACTCTGTCTTCCTGGAGGTGTGACGCTGCCCACTCTTTTCACTGGCGTGCGGGTCAGCGCCTTCTTGATGCCGTTTCGCGGCGCTGTGCCGGTCGGTGTGCGCTCAGTATGATAGGACTGCACATTTTCTGAAGGATGGTTAGAATGTGTAGTGTCCACTGTAACACAGAGACTTTCCATAGAAGCTTAGAGCACATATCGAAGTCTCTATAGCTGTCCAGCCGAATACTTTTACAAAAAATAGAGAGTAAAATAAAATTAAAACTGATGTTCTAATCACTCATTCGAGTTGCTTATACAATTACGAGTCCAGTGGTAGTGGGTAGGAGGCTGCACACACTGTTATTAAACAGACTAGAATTTAATTCACTTAACTATGCATTACAAGTAATTTTATTATGCCAAACATAGCTTGCCTGGAAAGAGGACTATTGAATGGGTTGGGTTGGGTTGTTTGGGGGGAAGAGACCAAACAGCGAGGTCATCGGTCTCATCGGATTAGGGAAGGGAGTCAGCCGTGCCCTTTCAAAGGAACCATCCCGGCATTTGCCTGGAGCGATTTAGGGAAATCACGGAAAATCTAAATCAGGATGGCCGGACGCGGGAGTGAACCGTCGTCCTCTCCAATGCGAGTCCAGTGTGCTAACCACTGCGCCACCTCGTTCGGTGGGGTACTGAATGGTGGGGCAAAGAAATACCATCCCTATCAGTTAGTTAATTCATAAAGAAGGAAATGGCGTAAACCTGTAGAAGTTGCACTGGTCGTCGGTTTTAAAAATCCAAGTCAAGGTGACGGTCACGTAGAGGGACTTAAGCCTCCCCGGCAGCCAGATGCCTGGCACCACCCCAGTAGCACGACCCTGTGCGTTGGAGGGCCGGACGGCCGTCCGCAGAAAGTCTAAGCAACCATCGACATTCCCGTCCCCACTCATGATGGCAGTAGGGATCTTTTGTTTTCGCAGGAAACATACAGTGTGTGTGGATCCGAAGTTACAAAACAGTTGAGAGACGCCATATCAGGCTCCGTTGCAGTACTTGGTAGGCTTCACTTCATGACCAGCAGTCGCATTGTCATAACTGCACTTTTGCTATTCATGTGTTTGTTTCCATCGCCCCTGAAACAGCCGTGCACAGTTATGCTCAGTTGTTATCAAGTCACTCGCTGAGTATCCAGCGCTGTGCAGGTATTATTTATTCCAATTTTCTATTAGTCCATCTCTTCCTACCCCTCCCCCTCTACACATCTTCTCCTCCCGCCATCTCTGTCCACCTCCTCCACCCGCTCCCTCTGTCCACCTCCTCCTACTCATCCTCCTCCCATCTCCTTCCCACTCTCTCTGTCCATCTGCTCCAACCACGCCTCCTCCCCCCCCCCCCCCTCCGTCACTGTCTATCTGCTCTTCCCCTCCATCCATCTGCTCCTCCCCGTTCTGTCCATCTGCTGCTTTCCCTCGCTATCCATTTCCTTCTTTTTTCTTTCTGTGTCCATCTCTTCCTCTCTATTTCCCCTCTCCCTCTCTGTCCATCTCCTCATTCCCTCTCTCTGTCTGTCCATCTCCTCTTACCTCCTTCTCTACCCAAATTATCAGTCCCACACCAATAAGAGCTAGTAGTTGCCACCCTGACAGTATTTTTTTCCAGATCGATATTGATCACCCAGCTAGGCTGAAATTGTTCCAGGGGTTTGAGATGAGCTTTTTACCGATGGATTTGCCCACTTACAGCCATGTCATATATATTTCACATACATTTAACATATTTCACTTCTATTTGTAGACATATTTCACCTGTATCTCTGGCGAATTTTGCCATGCACTTTCAATTGCATGCACCTCAATGTTTATGATGTCATATCTCTTGAAGTACATGTCGCACAAAGATATAATTTGGCAGATAAATCCAGTGGTATATGTGTCTAGTGTCTACGAAATGTGTTGCGAATAGGGTAAGTAAAGAAGTAATAAATTAAAATGTCATCCATGACGCGGCTGTTTTTCAGGCATTTCAGTGTTTATGACGGTATATCTCCTGTACTACATGCTGTAATGATATATTTTTGTGGGCATATTCAGCGACATATGTGGCTATTCTCTGCGAAATGTGTTGCAAAAGAGTTTCTAGTGAAGAAGTACGGTAATAAATTAGCACGTCAACAAGGTCCAGAGAGCAGCAGACTATCCGATATAGTCATTCTAATTAGATGGTAGGGAAGAAAGTGAGTCATTTACTTATTTCATTTCATTCCCTCCAAACCCCAAATCAGCTGGAACATGGTAGTTTAAGATCAAGGATTAGTTCGAAATATTTTAGTGTGTTGGTTTATTGGATAGAACGGTCGTAAACTCTAAGGTATAAGCCATGGAGATGAAAACTACGTGTGGTTCGACCTGTAATTATTTTATGGGTTTTGGAGGGATTAATTTTGAAGATCTACTGGTTCGATCAAAATCTGAAGTGGCTGAGATAAGGCTGGAGGGAGCTTAGGGATTTTCGGAGGACGTGGGAGAAGACAAGAGACGTGATGTCATCGGCATACTGGAGGAGACAGACAGGAGGTAATTGTTTAGGCATACATTAGTGTAAAGAATATATGTGAGCAGAGGTAACAGAGCCTTGGGACACACCTGCAACAAGATAAAAGAGAATGAAATTGATATTACTAATAATGATAAAGGATGGGAGACCAGGTAAAATGGATGCAATAAGGAGAACATGATTATCAAATGGATATACAGGGTGTTGCAAAAAGGTACGGCCAAACTTTCAGGAAACATTCCTCACACACAACGAAAGAAAATATGTTATGTGGACGTGTGTCCGGAAACGCTTACTTTCCATGTAAGAGATCATTTTATTACTTCTCTTCAAATAACATTAATCATTGAATGGAAACACACAGCAACAGAACGTACGAGCGTGACTTCAAACACTTTGTTACAGGAAATGTTCAAAATGTCCTCCGTTAGCGAGGATACATGCATCCACCCTCCGTCGCATGGAATCCCTGATGCGCTGATGCAGCCCTGGAGAATGGCGTATTGTATCACAGCCGTCCACAATACGAGCACGAAGAGTCTCTACATTTGGTACGGGGGCTGCGTAGACAAGAGCTTTCAAATGCTCCCATAAATGAAAGTCAAGAGGGTTGATGTCAGGCGAGAGTGGAGGCCATGGAATTGGTCCTCCTCTACCAATCCATCGGTCACCGAATCTGTTGTTGAGAAGCGTACGAACACTTCGACTGAAATGTTCAGGAGCTCCATCGTGCATGAACCACATGTTGTGTCGTACTTGTAAAGGTACATGTTCTAGCAGCACAGGTAGAGCATCCCGTATGAAATCATGATAACGTGCTCCATTGAGCATAGATGGAAGAACATGGGGCCCAATCAAGACATCACCAACAATGCCTGCCCAAACGTTCACAGAAAATCTGTGTTGATGACGTGATTGCACAATTGCGTGCGGATTCTCGTCAGCCCACACATGTTGATTGTGAAAATTTACAATTTGATTACGTTGGAATGAAGCCTCATCCGTAAAGAGAACTTTTGCACTGAAATGAGGATTGACACATTGTTGGATGAACCATTCGCAGAAGTGTACCCGTGGAGGCCAATCAGCTGCTGATAGTGCCTGCACACGCTGTACATGGTACGGAAACAACTGGTTCTCCCATATCACTCTGCATACAGTGACGTGGTCAACGTTACCTTGTACAGCAGCAACTTCTCTGACGCTGACATTAGGGTTATCGTCAACTGCACGAAGAATTGCCTCGTCCATTTCAGGTGTCCTCGTCGTTCTAGGTCTTCCCCAGTCGCGAGTCATAGGCTGGAATGTTCCGTGCTCCCTAAGACGCCGATCAATTGCTTCGAACGTCTTCCTGTCGGGACACCTTCGTTCTGGAAATCTGTCTCGATACAAACGTACCGCGCCACGGCTATTGCCCCGTGCTAATCCATACATCAAATGGGCATCTGCCAACTCCGCATTTGTAAACTTTGCACTGACTGCAAAACCACGTTCGTGATGAACACTAACCTGTTGATGCTACGTACTGATGCGCTTGATGCTAGTACTGTAGAGCAATGAGTCGCATGTCAACACAAGCACCGAAGTCAACCTTACCTTTCTTCTATTGGGCCAACTGGCAGTGAATCGAGGAAGTACAGTACATACTGACGAAACTAAAATGAGCTCTAACATGGAAATTAAGAGTTTCCGGACACATGTCCACATAACATCTTTTCTTTATTTGTGTGTGAGGAATGTTCCCTGAAAGTTTGTCCGTACCTTTTTGTAACACCCTGTATACACACAGGCGTACAGCAGTTACTTCATCTTCAAGTGAGTGGAAACGGAGTCCGAGTCACAGAGCACAGAAATAAAGACAATTACCACGGCAGTAGCATATTTTCTAATGATCCTACGGTCCTGTTTGATAATGGATAACAAATCTGACAGATGGACTCTGTGGTGACAACTTCAGAGACAGTGTGACCCACCAGTGCTAAGGTAGACAGCTAAATCGATACACAGCGCCGAGCGTTTCTTTGTTATTAACAAGACGGAGCAGCAATTTAAACACGGCGTCAACTTAAGGATTAGGGTGATGAGTAATACTCTATACTGTAATAGCAATAAATTTAAAAGGAAATAATTTTTGACAACCGCAAAAGGAAACGAAGAGGTTTAATTCATACGACAGATTTACTTTAGAATAAAATCGCCTTTTTATCAAAGGTTTCCACTTCAGCCTCTGTAACATTTCTGTTACACTTTCGTCCACTTTTACTGATCAATGAGCACTCTAGCTCTGTCATGCTTTCCTGACAATGGCTTCAAACACTTTATCAGCACACAGGAACAGATCGCACTAGCGCCAGGTACGCCCTTATTTCTTTTCTTTTTTTGTCTTTTTCTCTTTTTTTGAGATGCACCGCATATTCTCAGACCTCTCAGTTAATCTAAGTCTTATATTCATCGGTTCCACATGTTCGTTCCATCCAGTATCACTTGCTATTACTTTGAGTATAGATTTAAGGAAGGCAATGATGGTTTCACGTCCCATCGACGACGGTGTTTTTAGAGACGGAGCACAACTTGCTCTAGGGAAGGATAAGGTATTAGACCGGTTGTGCCTTTTGAAAAGAAATGTTTTGGCATTTGCCTTACGCGATTTAGAGAAATCACGGTAAACCTAAATATGGAGAGCCGGATGTGGAGTTGAACGAGCAGCATCCAGTGTCTTATCACTACACCACCTCTCACGGCACGAACATACACTTAAATGGAATTACAGACTCTACAAGTAACCCAGTTAATCTTATAGTCTAATATTATCCGTCTCTTTTCCTTGTTTATAGACTAATCTTGCAATTCTCCAAATTTAAAGGGAACGAAAATTCAGTACACAAAGTGTAAACATTGACTCAATGATCAAGTGGCGATACTTTCGTGCAAACAGAAACTTCGCCAGTGAACTATGTGAGAGAGCCGCTGACCCTACTTGACAAATCATTGAGGTCTAGCGATAGGGACAGCAGTCCTATCACGCTTTCCAGGAACACACTCGAAGTTACATTCGTTACTTCTGAACTTTCTGCGTACAGTATAATATACAGGAATCCACCAATCAAAACCTCTTTGATCCCATTGCAAATTAAGAGAATGTAGTCATGTGATGCTGCTTTCATCATTCTTCAATGACAAAGTATTTCAATTTCTCCTCGTCTCTCATTTTCTTCTTTAATTTTACCAGAGCTTGCATCTGTTTCCAATTTTAATGTTTCGTTGTGTATTTTCGAGGTAAGAAACATTTTGTAATACTTGTCAGTCTTGTGAAATTGAGTACTAGAGCACGAGAGGTAGCTAACTCACACAGATAAGGAAATGAAGGGTTTCGAGTTTTGCGTATGTCTTTATGGCATGCAACTGAGCTTGTTCGCAGTTACCTTTTTGGTTCATAAACCATTATTTACAGCCCATAATTTTAGTAAATTTGAAATAATCTACTGATATACATTTTTGTCAGAAAAACGCTAGCTCCAAATAGCCCATCTTAAAACTGAAATTTAAGAAATGAGTTACCTTCACGACAGTCCAATTTCGATCAATTAACTGTTCTAAAATGTAGCCAAACTAAAATTTACTTCAGCATTACTTTATAGTAATACTTCAAATTCACTAATAGTGTCTGCGGTTCAAGTAACACCTCTAAGTGTGTTTAAGGCTTCCGTCTAGTCAGTCATTGACCAGTCTGGTGGGACATTAGAAGACGGCAAAACGAAAGGCCAAGTTTTTTTTAAAATTTCACGTTTAAGAAATCGTTCATGCAGGAAAATAGTAAAAATATACCGTTGTTTGACTATCGAACAGACTCCCGTATGGAGGACATATTAGCAAGCATCCTTGGCGTAGAGAAACAACTGAAAGAGTTGGAAACAAGTGAGTCACAAATCCGGATGGATTCCCAATTCGGTTCAAAAAAGTGTACTCTACGGCTTTGGCCCCTAGCTTGCATTTACTTTCAGACTCTTGGTAAACTTTGACTTTTGCTTGTCATGTTTCCCTCTTTGGTCAACGTGAGGAGAAGATTCAAAACTTCATTTTCTAACCTTTCATGTGACTTGTCACCAGAGTTATCGGTGTTGTTAGGCGTTTCACGATGAATGTCATGCGTTTGGATACTTCGGTCTCCTCTAGTGGTAGACAAACGCTTTCTGGATAACGCAAACGTTTTATTAAATTCTTTAGGACGAGCCATTACTAAAGCATCATTCGCTTTTTTGGTACAGGGTGAATACTGATAAAACCAATAACCTGTAGGGATTGATTCATGACTGGAAAAAGAGGAAAAAAGGTCTTACAGTATGACTGTGCGTCCACCAGATGTGGAGGATCAGGTTCTACAGGATACTGAAACGAACCCGAGTACATGGTCCAAATCTGGCGTACCCGCAGTCTGCCACCTCCTTGCACGTTCGTCTGTCTGAAAGGACCCATGATCACACAGATGTTCAAAATGGGTTTGAAATATTGTGTGATGTGGTTGGTGTTTGTGGGAACACTTGTTTTGGTATAGCTGTGCTGCCTCTCGACGGCTTCCATCTGCTTGCCGCACACAAACACGATCTCGGCTTGTTTCCGACGTGAGTACCGGATTGTTCTGTTGCTTACAGTACGCTGCGTCGATCACACGTCCGCAAACACAAGGAACAAACGGCACGTGGTCACTGGAACTGTCATTCCTCAGTGCCATCTACAGTGGTATATATTCGTGGGACCTCTTTCCCTCTATTTCTAGTCAGGAATCCGTCCCTGCAGTTTGTCGGTTTTATTAATGTCACCCTGTACAGTACAATGACGAAAAAAAAACCGCTACGGTCGCAGGTTCGAATCCTGCCTCGGTCATGGATGTATGTGATGTCCTAAGGTTAGTTAGGTTTAAGTCGTTCTAAGTTGTAGGGGACTGATGACCCCAGCTGTTGTCCCATAGTGCTCAGAGCCATTTGAACCATTTTAACCGCAGAAATCAATATGGGACGTAGAACGAACGTATAAGTTAGAACGGTGAGGCGAAATTTAGCGTTAATGAGCTACGGCAGCAGACGACTGAAGCGAGTACCTTTGCTAACAGCGCGATATCGCCTGCACCGACTCTCCTGGTCTCGTGACTATATACAGGGCTATTACAAATGATTGAAGCGATTTCATAAATTCTCTGTAGCTCCATTCATTGACATATGGTCACGACACACTACAGATACGTAGAAAAACTCATAAAGTTTTGTTCAGCTGAAGCCGCACTTCAGGTTTCTGCCGCCAGAGCGCTCGAGAGCGCAGTGAGATAAAATGGCGACAGGAGCCGAGAAAGCGTATGTCGTGCTTGAAATGCACTCACATCAGTCAGTCATAACAGTGCAACGACACTTCAGGACGAAGTTCAACAAAGATCCACCAACTGATAACTCCATTCGGCGATGGTATGCGCAGTTTAAAGCTTCTGGATGCCTCTGTAAGGGAATATCAACGGGTCGGCCTGCAGTGAGCGAAGAAACAGTTGAACGCGTGCGGGCAAGTTTCACGCATAGTGATGTGAAAGATTCAGTGTTTAAACCTCCTCTACCAAGAAACGTGCCAGAACTGCGAGCTCGCATCAACAATGCTTTCGAACTCATTGATGGGGACATGCTGCGCTGAGTGTGGGAGGAACTTGATTATCGGATTGGTGTCTGCCGAATCACTAAAGGGGCACATATCGAACATTTGTGAATGCCTAAAAAAACTTTTTGAGTTTTTGTATGTGTGTGCAAAGCATTGTGAAAATATCTCAAATAATAAAGTTGTTGTAGAGCTGTGAAATCGCTTCAATCATTTGTAATAACCCTGTAAGGTGAACCCCAGACAACTGGAAAACCGTGGCCTGGTCTGATGAGTCCCTAGCTGGTAAGAACTGATGGTAGGGTTCGAGTGTGACGTAGACCCCACTGAGCCATGGACCCAAGATATCAACAAAGCACTGTGGAAGCTGGTATTGGCTCTACAATGGCGTAGGCTGTGTTTACATGGAATGGACTGGATTCTCTGGTCCAACCGAACCGATCATTGACTGCAAATGGTTATGTTACTCGGCTTGGGGACCATTTGCAACCCTTCATGGACTTCATGTTCTCAAACACCGATGTAATTTTTATGGATGATAATGCGCAATGTCACTGGACCACATTTGTTCACGACTGGTTTGAAGAACATTCTGGACAGTTCGAGAGAATTATTCGTCCAGCCATATCGCCTGACGTGAATGTCATCCAGCATTTATGGGACATAATAGGAGCTCAGTTTGTACACAAAATCCCGCACCGGCAACACTTTCGCAGCTACGGATGGTTATAGAGGCAGCATGACTCAATATCTCTGCAGGGGATTTCCAACGACTTGTTGCGTCCATGCTACGTGGAACTGATGCACTTCGCCGGGCAAAAGAAGATCCGACACCGTTTTAGAAGTCATCCCATGACTTTTCGCACCTGCTGAGGTTTAGCACAAGAATCCTAGGGAAGTGTGCTTCGTCCCCAAAGATGTTCCCTTAAAATCCTCGTTCAACCAGTTGTTGAGCATTAGTTGTCAATGTGAGACGGACGCAATGGATATAATGCACTTAATCATTCCTATAGCTTATATCTCACTTACTGAACATGACAGTAAACTTTAAACAAGAATAGGAAACAAGAATGGCAGAAATTAAATTTTTCTCTCTCATACCATCCGCGAATGAAACACATGTAAAAGAAAAGACGGTATGGTGTGGGATTATATTTGTGACATATGGGAATAGAATCACTTCAAATAAATTGAAAGGACTGCAAAATCGCGTAACTTTTTTTAATCGAGACTTTTTGGAACCACTTTATGAGTCACTACTGGTTGACAACATCCCGAATTCTGTACCCTCTGTAAACGAAGAGAAACATAGTAAATATTCTTGCCCAGACGGTACGTTTAGCAATGCTTGGAACCGAACAGCCGAACTGTCCTATGTTAGATTACCGTTGACACTGCTGGTCTGCGCAATGTCGTGTGGCGGCGTTGACAATCGTGCTCGCGGGACCAGTTGTCTACAAATAGAAGCGCCCAATATGAATTACAATGATGAGCTGTATTTGTTTTTGACACGATGAAATCAAAGAGATTACATATTCCCACTTCTTCTATTTCTTTTAACGAATGGAATGTTGTGCTTGTATGTGGACTTCATGATTTCGACCACTATCTATCAGACATTACGTTTAAGTATTGAAAGCCTTCGGTGCTTTCTTTAAATGTATTCTTATAACACGCGTTTTGATTTGGGGATATATTAAAACATTTCTCAAGAACTATAAATAAATGCTGAAATTGTCCGTGTTAATTTTTCGCGCAGACATTGACACCTTTACGAAGATATAGTACAGATCTATTTAATTTTTCAGTTATATATTCGATTAAACCTGGAATTGCTTCTGTGGAACAGTAGATCAGTGGAAGGTAAGTTTCGAGAATATATTTCACGAAACGTTAACTTTTTTCTTTAGTATATTTGCTTATAATGTATATGCTTCTTTAGGAGCGACATCATACACATAATTTAAAGAAAATATTTATTTAAATGCTTAATTTTTACGATAATGAGTGACCAGTAAATACATAAGCATCGATTTACAACCTAACTAAAACGACACAAGTCAAGACAAATGCATACAGCTGTCAACGTTTGATTTCCAAGTACACAGCATAATTATTACACTGGTTCAGCAAACGGCAAACTGCTGGCCAGTAAAATTTTTTTTCCCTTCAAACTGGGGAAATATGAGATCGACTGCCTGGGGATACCGTCATACCACTAATGAGGTGAAACCATATCCCAAGGCTGTAAATGTTAAACAGCAGCAAACAGTGAGCCCCTGCAGTATTTATGATTCTTTTTTCCAAGGGGAACGGCAAAAACTCAAAACAAATCGGAGGAAGGGCACAGCACTGTTAATCATTGAAACAGATGGCCTGCTGGCTTGTAATATCTCCTTACAGAGTAGAGATTTCTTTCCAAATAATTTTGGGCTGATTGCAACGTTATACGAATGTGATATCCCTTAGTCAAAACCGAGAAACAATGTGAGGCCAAATGTCTAATCATCAACTGTTTATGTTGTCCTGAATATATCTGTCAAATGAGAAGGAATGTAGTAATGGCGCGAATGTGAAACATTCGTCGTACGCACTAAGTTGACATAGAGAGCCTCTTCTAGTTAATTAAAAAGATAAGACAAATCGCTCTTATCTATTTGTATATCTACCAACCCAAAAAGTATTAAAATAAATATTTATTTGTGATTTAATAATGTCTAAACATTTGACCAGCACTTATGATTAAAGACTGTATCTAGTTCGTTTTCACCACACACCTCTGTTCCTATTTAGCTCTTCAGAAACATTCTGCTCCTTCATTAACTACTGAATCCCTGGAATCGATCTGCCAGATGGTCGTCCGCTTTTCTTCTTCTATTTATCATCCAGTTCATTATACTTTTTTAAGACTTTTTGCTTGCATCCTTTTGAGATACTCATTGTAACCTCCCCGCAGAAATATTTAAATGATGTAAGTGTAACCTACCCACACGAAAATATTAATTAAATGATGAACCATGAACCATGTGTAACCTCCGCACAATAATAATAAATAAATGAATTTTAAATATTATAACCTCTGAATAAAATTGGGTCCCATTTATAATCTCTGTGCAGAAATGCATTCACATTTAATGTTCCCACAAAATTCTTTTGTCATTCAATGTTAAGTTCGAAACAGAAAAATTCCTAAATAATAAAAAAATTCAGTAACCTGGTAAATTTTATGACGACAGCAGCGCTGCGCCTCGGCCCTGCATTCTAAATAAAAAAACAAAAATAATTCTTACCTCAATAAAAACTGCGAATATATCTGCTCTTACATAAAAAAGTTTTGGCACAACTCCGTGCAATGCTGGCCTATGCTTTGTGATTCGTGAAAGGAATAATTATTCATTGGATAAAATCTTTAAATTGAAATGAATGCTTTTTTTAAAAAAAATACTTTATATTATAAAAATTATTATTGGGTCATTTTTTTAAGAAATTGATGACAGTTAATATACATTACTAGATATGCGCAAGGCTGTTCTTTACCTTCTACAATAATACCCATCCTCCAGAGTCTCGACAAGAGCAGACTCCCGACACGCGCCGACACGCGCACACAACTGCCGACTACTCAAGACTAATGCGGACTACTGTCGACTAGCGACAAGCAACAACTAACTACATACTGCTCTCTGGTCAGAGACTCTCCCATGCCTCGCCCATCGCCGGCAACGCATACGTCTTACATCATAAAATCTTATTTTTTGTGTTAAGTAAATAAATTTTGAAAACACAATCTGTCTCTGATTACTTTGTTTCTTTTTTACTTTTTTTTGAATATCATTGCTAAACATTTCCAGATAGTGATGTAGAATATAGTTCATTTAATCGCCTAAAATTCTAAATCACATGTAGTAATGCTCTTAACTATTGTCTTAAATATTCTTGATTTTAATATCAATTCTTATGAACTGATACCAGTTCCATTTAATAAGAAAATGACTGCCTTTGTCGAATTTATTCTTGATATAATTTTTTGTCCTATTACCCAATAGTTGTTTTTCGCATGCACAGTTATTTATATTCGTCAGCAGCTGTTATTGTTGTCATCTCTTCTTCTAATACTAAATTTTTATTTATGCCACCAATTACTGTGTACTTCAGTTCAATGATATTTACCTGTGGATACAATTTTCAAATTCTTGTGTCACTTTTCTTTTAATCCTCACTGACTTGGGCTAAAGTAAGTTTTTCATCCACAGACTGAAATCAGTACACATAACCATCAATTATTGAGTATGTATATTTTCACACATTTTCTTCCAGGGTTGTAGAGTTCCTTTTGTGCATAATGTGGGTGAAATGCAACATCCCTGAAGAAATTATTGAGGTTCAAGTGATAAATAATTGCGAATTTTAATTTTTCTTATATATTTTTGTTTGTTTGAATTAACTTTGTTATTTGTCGAATTATTCACTCTTATTTCAAAGTTTTCCATAGAGTGGCTAAAGGTACACTGTAACAGCGTTTCTTTACATTTACATACACCAATCGAAGCGGTTGTTTTGTGTACAAAAGAAGAATAGGTCACACAAATGTATCACATAAAAGTGTTTATATGTTTTACCACGCGAGCTATGTTGGATTATTGACGTATTTCCTTGTTAATTTCAGACACTATACGTTGTTATAGCCGAGAGATCACATTTTTGCCTCATTTTAATTATTCCCGACACTGAAATTGTTATTTGGATGGAGGTGAGATGAAAGTGTCGAGGAGGTTGTATACGTAGTTTGTTGCTCCATAACAGTGAAGGCATAAATCTTCCGTGATGTTGCTGGAGGAAACTTGCCTGCACTAAACATATTACAGATTTACGAAAAGCAAGGCAACTCTAAATCAGGCTAGTCATTTCGTAACATCAAGCTCCTTTCTTTGACGTACTCGCTTTACAACCTTCTAACAGAAAAATGATGTAAAAGTTAATTTTGAGTATGGTTATATTGTGTGTGTGTGTGTGTGTGTGTGTGTGTGTGTGTGTGTGTGGAGATGAATGAGTAGTACAAAATTGATCAATAATCGTAGTCAGGAGGAGGATGAGGTAATTACACTCATCAAAAAAGTTTTGCATCACCTCGGTTCCGGGAGTTCCGGAACCTGTACAGAAAAATGGAATAGAGATCAACATAAACGTCATTTCCGCCCTTTTTATTGCTCATACAAACCACACATTGCATGTTGTACCACTATACAGCGAGACCTTCAGAGGTGGAGGTCCAGATTGCTGTACACACCAGTACCTCTAATACCCAGTAGCACGTCGCCTTGCATTGATGCATGCCTATATTTGTCGTGGCATACTATCCACAAGTTCATCAAGACACTGTTGGTCCAGATTGTCCCACTCCTCAACGGCGATTCAGAGTAGATCCTTCACAGTGGTTGGTAAGTCACGTCGTCCATAGACAGCCCTTTTCAATCTATCCCAGGCATATTCGATAGGGTTCACGTCTGGATAACATGCTGGCCACTCTAGTCGAGCGATGTCGTTATCCTGAAGGAAGTCATTCACAAGATGAACACGATGGGGGCACGAACTGTCGTAAATGAAGACGAATGCCTAGCCAATATGCTGCCGATATGGTTGCACTATCGGTCGGAGGATGGCATTCACGTATCGTAGCCGTTACGGCGCCTTCCATGACCGCCAGCGGCGTACCTCGGCCCCACATAATGCCACCCCAAAACAATAGGGAACCTCCAAATTGCTACACTCCCTGGGCGGAGTGTTCAAATGGTTCAAATGGCTCTGAGCACTATGGGACTCAACTTCTGAGGTCATTAGTCCCCTAGAACTTCGAACTAGTTAAACCTAACTAACCTAAGGACATCACACACATCCATGCCAGAGGCAGGATTCGAACCTGCGACCGTAGCAGTCTCGTGGTTCCAGACTGCAGCGCCTAGAACCACACGGCCACTTCGGCGAGTTGGACAGAGTGTCTAAGGCGTTCAGTCTGACAGGGTTGCCCCCAAACACGTTTTCGACGATTGTCTGGTTGATGGCATATGCGACACTCATTGGTGAAGAGAACGTGATGCCAGTCCTGAGCGGTTAATTCGGCATGTTGTTGGGCCCATCTGTACCGCACCGCCGGCCGGAGTGGCCAAGCGGTTCTAGGCGCTACAGTCTGGAACCGAGCGACTACTACGGTCGCAGGTTCGAATTCTGTCTCGGGCATGGATGTGTGTGATGTCCTTAGGTTAGTTAGGTTTAATTAGTTCTAAGTTCTAGGGGACTGATGACCTCAGAAGTTAAGTCCCATAGTGCTCAGAGCCATTTGAACCATTTTTGTACCGCACCGGATAGTGTCCTGGTAGCAAAGATGGACCTCACCATAGACGTTGGGAGTGAAGTCGCATGTCATGCAGCCTATTGTGCACAGTTTGAGTCGTAACACAACGTCCTGTGAATGCACGAAAAGCATTATTCAACATGGTGGCGATGCTCTCAGTGTTCCTTCGAGTTATAAGCGTAGGTAGCGGTCATCCACTGCAGTAGTAACCCTTGGATGGCCTGAGCGAGACATGTCTTCGACTGTTTCTGTCTCTCTGTATCTACTCCATGTCCGAACAACATCGCTTTGGTTCACTCCGAGACGTCTGGACACTTCCCTTGTTGAGAGCCCTTCCTGGCACAAAAGGGGCTTTGTCTGTGATACAATATCCACAGTCAACGTCTACCTTCAGGAGTTTTGGGAACCGGGGTGCTGCAAAACTTTTTTTGATGTGTGTATTTAATTACGCAATGCGACGCAGTCACCACGAAGTACGTTACATTTTATACTGATTAAATGAGTCTGCTCTATACCCAATTTGACTGTCATTACAACAGCCAGCCAAGGACAGCACTTCGTTGGAACATAAAAAAATAAAATTATTCTTAAAAATCCTGCAAATTGGTGCAAATTGCCTGCTGCTTGGTCTCTAGTGGACGTTACGATGTGTTATGTTTGGGAAGATGTTAAAAGCTGGTCGCGAATAAATGTCCACTGGCCTCCATTTCTGAAACTGTTACACAAACACAGTTTTGAAGCTGTGTCCAGTGCAGAGAAAAGTTGAGCAAGGACAATCGTACCGACTTACATTCGCAGTATAAGTTTTTCTGGCAAAGGAATGGACATCCCAGGGATGAGAAAACTTCTTATATACTTCGTCTACATCTACATCTACATCCATATTCCGCAAGCCACCTGACGGTGTGTGGCAGAGGGTACCTTGAGTACCTCTATCGGTTCTCCCTTCTATTCGAGTCTCGTATTGTTCGTGGAAAGAAGGATTGTCGGTATGCCTCTGTGTGGGCTCTAATCTCTCTGATTTTATCCTCATGGTCTCTTCGTGAGATATACGTAGGAGGGAGCAATATACTGCTTGACTCCTCGGTGAAGGTATGTTCTCGAAACTTCAACAACAGCCCGTACAGAGCTACTGAGCGTCTCTCCTGCAGAGTCTTCAACTACAGTTTATCTATCATCTCCGTAACGCTTTCGCGATCACTAAATGATCCTGTAACAAAGCGCGCTGCTCTCCGTTGGATCTTCTCTATCTCTTCTATCAACCCTATCTGGTGTGGATCCCACACTGCTGAGTAGTATTCAAGCAGTGGGCGAACAAGTGTACTGTAACCTACTTCCTTTGTTTTCGGATTGCATTTCCTTGGGATTCTTCCAGTGAATCTCAGTCTGGCATCTGCTTTGCCGACGATCACCTTTATATGATCATTCCATTTTAAATCACTCCTAATGCGTACTCCCAGATAATTTATGGAATTAACTGTTTCCAGTTGCTGACCAGCTATATTGTAGCTAAATTATATGGGATCTTTCGTTCTATGTATTCGCAGCACATGACACTTGTCTACATTGAGATTCAATTGCCATTCCCTGCACCATGCGTCAATTCGCTGCAGATGCTCCTGCATTTCAGTACAATTTTCCATTGTTACAACCTCTCGATATACCACAGCATCATCCGCAAAAAGCCTCAGTGAACTTCCGATGTTATCCACAAGGTCATTTATGTATATTGTCAATAGCAACGGTCCTACGACACTCCCCTGCGGCACACCTGAAATCGCTCTTACTTCGGAAGACTTCTCTCCATTGAGAATGACATGCCGCTTTCTGTCATCTAGGAACTCTTCAATCCAATCACACAATTGGTCTGATAGTCCATATGCTCTTACTTTGTTCATTAAACGACTGTGGGGAACTGTATCGAACGCCTTGCGGAAGTCAAGAAACACGGCATCTACCTGGGAACCCGTGTTTATGGCCCTCTGAGTCTCGTGGACGAATAGCGCGAGCTGGGTTTCACACGATCGTCTTTTTCGAAACCCATGATGATTCCTACAGAGTAGATTTCTTGTCTCCAGAAAAGCCATTATGCTCGAACATAATTCGTGTTCCAAAATTCTACAACTGATTGACGTTAGAGATATAGGTCTATAGTTCTGCACATCCGTTCGACGTCCCTTCTTGAAAACGGCGATGACCTGTGCCCTTTTCCAATCCTTTGGAACGCTACGCTCTTCTAGAAACCTACGGTACACCACTGCAAGAAGCGGGGCAAGTTCCTTCGCGTACTTTGTGTTAAATCAAACTGGTATCCCATCAGGTCCAGCGGCCTTTTCTCTTTTGAGCGATTTTAATTGTTTCTCTATCCCTCTGTCGTCTATTTCGATATCTACCATTTTGTCATCTGTGCGACAATCTAGAGAAGGAACTACAGTGCAGTTTTCCTCTGTGAAACAGCTTTGGAAAAAGACATTTAGTATTTCGGCCTTTAGTCTATCATCCTCTGTTTCAATACCATTTTGGTCACAGAGTGTCTGGACATTCTGTTTTGATCCACCTACCACTTTGACATAAGACCAAAATTTCTTAGGATTTTCTGCCAAGTCAGTACATAGAACTTTACTTTCGAATTCATTGAACGCCTCTCGCATGACCCTTCTCACATTACATTTCGCTTCGCGTAATTTTTGTTTGTCTGCAAGGCGTTGGCTAAGTTTATGTTTACTGTGATGTTTCCTTTGCTTCCGCAGCAGTTTTCTAACTCGGTTGTTGTAGCACGGTGTTTCTTTTCCATCTCTTATGATCTTGCGTGGCACATACTCATCTAACGCATATTGTACGATGGTTTTGAACTTTGTCCACTGATCCTCAACACTATCTGTACTTAAAACAAAACTTTTGTGTTGAGCCGTCAGGTACTCTATAATCTGCATTTTGTCACTTTGCGAAGCAGAAAAGTCTTCCTACCTTGTTTAATATTTCTATTTACGGCTGAAATCATCGATGCAGTAACCGCTTTATGATCGCTGATTCCCTGTTCTGCGCTAACTGTTTCAAATAGATCGGGTCTGTTTGTCACCAGACGGTCTAATATGTTATCGCCACGAGTAGGTTCTCTGTTTAACTGCTCAAGGTAGTTTTCAGATAAAGCACTTAAAAAAATTTCACTGGATTCGTTGTTCCTGCCACCCGTTATGAACGATTGAGTCTCCCAGTCTACATCCGGCAAATTAAAATCTCCACCCAGAGCTATAACATGGTTGGGAAATCTACTCGAAATGTTTTCCAAATTATCCTTCAGGTGCTCAGCCACAACAGCTGCTGTGCCAGGGGGCCTATAGAGACATCCAGTTACCATGTCTGAGCCTGCTTTAACCGTGACCTTCACCCAAATTATTTCACATTTCGGATCTCCGTCAGTTTCCTTTGATACTATTGCACTTCTTATCGCTATAAAAACGCCTCCCCCTTCACTGTCCAGCCTCTCTCTGCGGTATACATTCCAATCTGACTTTAGAATTTAATTGCTATTTACATCTGGTTTCAGCCAACTTTCTGTCCATGGTACTATGTGGGCATTGTGACCGTTTATTAATGAGAGCAGTTCTGGGAGCTTTCTGTAGACGCTACTGCAGTTTACTATTAGCACATTAATATTGTTATTCCCTGCTGCATTTTGCCTACTCCTACCTTGCCGCGTCTCAGGAGGCGTCTTATCGGGCCTAGGGAGGGAATTCTCTAACCTAAAAAACCCACATGTGCACTCCACACGTACTCCGCTACCCTTGTAGCTGCCTCCTGCGTGTAGTGCACGCCTGACCTATTCAGGGGGACCCTACATTTCTCCACCC
Organism: Schistocerca piceifrons; assembly: GCF_021461385.2. NCBI lineage: Eukaryota > Metazoa > Arthropoda > Insecta > Orthoptera > Acrididae > Schistocerca > Schistocerca piceifrons. The sequence continues at coordinate 844,741,108 of NC_060149.1, read as the reverse complement.
AATAGCGGAGGTCGAGAAATTTCCACCCCAGATCTCCGCAGAATCGTCTGAGCCTCTGGTTTAAGCCTTCTACTCGGCTCCAAACCAGAGGACCGCGATCGGTTCTGGGAACGATACTACAAATAGTTAGCTCAGATTCCACCCCACGAGCGAGGCTTTCCGCCTTCACCAACTCCGCCAACCGCCTGTACGAACTGAGGATGACCTCTGAACCCAGACGGCAGGAGTCATTGGTGCCGACATGAGCAACAATTTGCAGTCGGGTGCACCCCGACCTTTCCGCTATTTCCCTAAGGGGCTCCATCACCCGCCTAACGTTGGAGCTCCCAATAACTAATAAACCCCTCCCCCCGTGTGCCTGCTCGGACCTTGATGAAGGAGCGGCCACATGTCCGCTCATAGGGAGAGCGGGCGATGCCACACGGCCAGCCTCCACATTTACCCTCCGCCTTGTGCGCCGCGAACGCCGCTGAACCCGCCACTCCCTTTGGGGGGAGGGTGGTCCAACCGCGCCCGGTACCCGCGAAGATGTCTCGACAGCAGGGACAGTGGGTGAAGCATGTAACACCTGGGGTGTACCATGTGACGCACTAGACTCCCCACTGCCGCTACACTCCGAGGCAGCTGCCTGCAGACGTCTGACCGCGGCCATCAACACGTTCAGCTGTTCGCGAACAGTGGCCAGCTCCTCCTGCGTCTGTACACAGCACACATCCTATTCATCCTAAGAAATCAATTTTCTGTAGAGAGTTAATCAACTTTTAACTAGACTGCTAATTCACTAAAGGCGGCTGATAGTTGACTAAACTGTGGTTACTAGACACTTCTTGTAGAAAACAGTGAAAATAGCACTACCTGTCTCTCGACTGTATTGAAAACAAACACTAGCACTACTGGCACTATATCTGACTAAAGGGACTCTCTCTGACGGTATTCAAAACAAACACGAAATCTATGGAACACTATTACTAGCACTCGACAATTAAAGCTTCCTAAAAGCAAAACCACACGGAAGAAGAAGTGACAAGTAAGAAAAATACAGTTAATACTTAAATTAACGTAGCTCGCTGCACAGCAGACGTGACGCAGAGGGCAGTTACGACGACTTAAACTACTAGAATCCATCTCGTTCTTGAGGCTGCTGTTTTGGTTATTAAACAGGTACTCCTGGTTTTCTCATCTGTTTAACTCACTTCCCAATACTTAACCCGACCCAGGTACTGACTCTATTGACCACAGTCTCTATGGTGAAGTAGATGACAGGAGACAAAACCATCTCAATTCAGAACAAAGCTAGAAGGAGGCTTCTGATATTCTCCCCATTGTCGCAGTACGAAACCAAATACATCTTTAGGTAATATACCATCGGGGACTACAACTGAAGCTCCTTAAATACAAACAAATGCATCATGAAGCACATAAATGGACAAAAGCCCCCGACATGACTTGATTTAGGTATTAACAACAACTAACTGACATAAATGAAGTTGATAAGACATTTTGCTGATACTGTTCGAGAGGAACGATAAAGGAATAATCAGGGGTTAACGTCCTGTAGATAGGTGATTAGAGAGCACAAACTCGTTTTAGAGAAGGCTGGGGAAGGAAGAGTAAAGGGCAATTTTTTGTCCTATAGAACGTGATGTAGGGAACACCTTTGTCTGTACGGTCGAACGGGGATTTGAATTCCGTCCCTCCTATGGCTAGTGAAATGCTGTCATAGTGAACGATCACTATCACGATTGGAAAAGTTGAAAGAACTGCGCCACGGTGATACATTCGTCTTGCAGAAACGAGACCACACGGAGGTATGTGACAAACTAACAGCCAAATTTCAGAAGATTAATGTTTTAAAGAGGACTGAAAGGAATGATTCCCCTGCGACATTCATATCACACATAGGAAGCAAAACTGAAGATACTATACGATTTACAGAAGTTCAGTCAAGGCCATGTGCCATGTGTGAAAGCCCTGGGACGGAAGCAAAATGGTACTGGTGCCAGCTATGCATCTCTCGGTGCCTTATGATACAAGAATCTAAGTAAGGAAACAGTAGATTTAGTCACTACAGTGAATTTTTCGTACGTGGCAAACGTCACTTGCATTCACAAATAGTTTAGATTTTAATCTATCACTTTACAGAAATAGGAGAAGTTCACTGAGAAATAATCTTGAATTTATGTAGGTATTTAAGTAAGAAAAGTGTAACAGTAAAAGCAAACCACAGTATGACTGATAGAAGAAAGACGTAAAAACCAAAGGTGGCAGTTATGCAAAGCAGTGTAAGGTAGCTTTCAATACAGCTACGAGGCAGCTACAAGAACAATTTGTCATGTGTGATTTCAGCAACTGACAATCATGTTACGTTACTGCGCTCAGGTATCACGCTCCTGTAATGCATCACTTACCATTCGTAACCTCTACGTTGGGCACTCGGTGCTGATCATCTAAAGAAAGAAGTTCCGAATTCTGTTTCTTGGGCCTCTGGAATTAGATTTCCTTTAAACGACATGGGTTTGCGACATGAAGGTCGTCAAACCAATCATATACATCAGTTTTAAGTATGTGCGGCGCGGGGTAGCCGTGCGGTCCGAGGCGCCTTGCCGCGGTTTGTGCGGCTCACCCCATCGGATGTTCGAGTCCTCCATCGAGCATGGGTGTGTGTGTTGTCCTTAGCGCAAGTTAGATTAAGTAGTCCGTAAGCCTAGGGACCAATGACCTCAGCAATTTGATCCCATATGACCTTGCCACAAATTTCCAATTTTAAATATTTATACGCAATACTTTTTGTGGCCAGTAGTCTTCCACTGCAGTTCGTTCCAACAGAACCATCTATGTAAGTAATAACGTGTCAGCAGCTCTTTGCAAATCAATGATCGAAGGGATCTGACGTGTAAAACAGAGTTAGTTCCCTGCAATAATTTTCCACTGTACAGTTGGAGGAAAGGTCCAGATCCAAATATTCGATGCGTGTGACAAATATCAACAGCCTTTTGTATATATGATTCGAAAGCCGCTATGAATTTATTGAGGGAAATCATTTGCCTGCGTAGGTCGTTTAATTTTCAGGTAATCACTCTTTTCATGATTTAACTAGCAGCTAATTTCGCCCCCTTTGGCGTTTTCAAGCTATGTCTATTACCTGTATCACAGTAAACCCTTTGTAGGCATATACCTGTGTAGAGGAAACGGTATCCGATGGTGTCCTTAACAACAGTTTCTCACAATTGCTGTTATTCTGGTTGTGTCACTGAGCCAGTATAATCATTAAAATACGTTAGTGTAATATTCAAAATCCTTGTATCAATATGTGTTCTCATTTTGCCATTGTTCACACCAACAATCTAAATCCAAAGCGAAATTAGATGCCACATCTTGCGAGCTAACATCCTAGAGATGTTCGGATCACATGCGGTTCCTCTTCGTCGAAATGTCTTGGCTCCAACTCGTTTAGGGGTTGAACTGTATGTGTCGCATTACAAGCCATAAATCAGACACTTTGACCCTTTGGTTAAATTTGCCCGTGCTTCCAAGCTCTTACATGTTCTTTGTATCTGCTTCCAAATGTTCTCCTGGTTTGACATATATATCTTCCATCACATGTATTGCATTTCAATAGGTATATCCATTATTTCTGATAGAGATCAGTTTTTTATATAGTTTTGGGAAGTATATCTGAATTGAATTGTTGGTTTGGTGGGTGATTTTTATGCTTTTTTTTAAAAAAAATGTTGGATCTACTGTGTGTGTGCTGATGGTTGTATGTCATTATGTACCATCATTTGTTTAGTGTTTCTTTCAAATTTTGTGTTATTCCTGTTCTTGCATTTTGTGTGTGATTTTGTCCTTGTGTGTGTGACAGATGGGTGTTTGATCCTTCATGTTTCTTGATTTTTATTGATCATCTTTGTTACAAAGTTTTCTTTGTATCAATTGTTTTTGCTTAGTTGTATTATGGTTTTCATTTATTTTTTGTAATTGTCTGTAGTTAATGGTACTGTGTTTAGTCTGTGGAACATGTATCTAATTGCTGCCTGCTTTTGAGAACTGGGGGTGCTGTGATGTCTCATGTATAACTATGTCTCGTAAAATGTATCTTATAATGAACAGAATTTATGTCTATGTGTATCTCGTCAATTTGGTTGATTGGTTCATGAATCAGGCACAAGATGTCATCCATATATCTAATACAGAACAGGGTATCGTACCTATTTATCGCTATTTTGTTAAACATGATCTGTTCCACATGGTTTATAAATATATATGCTATGGTTCCAGATACTGGGGATCCCATTGGTAATCCTTCACTTCGTAAATAGAATTCATTATTGACATGAAGATAGTTATGTTCTGTTACTGGCTCTAGAAGCCTGATTGTTCTCTCAGTGTGTTCGTGTGGAAGTGTACGGCGTGTCTTAAGACTTTGTTCTACAATGTTTATTGTTTGAGTTATTGGTATATTGGAATATATATTCTCTACATCAAATGACAGGAGGTTAGCTGTGTTTGGAACCTGTATGTCTTTCATGTAATGAATCAATTGTGTGGTGCTCCTTGTGTGGTTCTGTCTTGTAATTTGTAGTTTTCCGGTAAGGTTTCCGATATGTACTTTGCAAGTGTGTAATTGGGAGTGTTTCTGTAATTCACAGTAGCTCTTTTTCTTGTGTAGCTTCGATTGGCATCTAAGGGAAGGTGTACTGGGATTTGTTTGCAGCAGTTTTCATTTTCGTTATTTTCTGCTGTTTGTTCAATTTCTTTCAAAGTGTTTGTAAACTTCGTTTGGGATCTGTTAGTTGCATCTGATACTGTGGAAGATATCCAAACAAACAAAACCTTGTGATGACTGGGTGTTGTGTGATGTCCTTAGGTTAGTTAGGTTTAAGTAGTTCTAAGTTCTAGGGGACTGATGACCATAGGTGTTAAGTCCCATAGTGCTCAGAGCCAGAGCCAAACAAACAAACGTATTGTGGACGCCTTGTGAGGCATTTCCAAGTGGCCTCAAGATGAAGTTTAGAAGGATACATTTCAACCTGGAAAAAACTGTCCAACATATAAAGTTTAAAGACATTTACAGATAAAATAATATTATACCTAACTATGTTAATGTGTAGGTAAAAAACAGGGCCAGTGCACAGTAAACGAAACAAATAGCTCAAGAAATTCGGCTAAATAACGAAATCAAGCCTCTTCGTGAAAAAAATCAAACCCTATATAAAACACATTTCAATCTTACGAAAGATCTGAATAACACTGCCGTTTCCTCCTATCTTGTTAGCAAGGTTGAAAACCATACACATATGCAGTGATAGAAAAAATGAAAAAAAGTCACCAAAGAATGATTTCAAATTTAAAAGCTAAACATCCAACACAGCCACAAATTGTGTAAGGTGGCAAACCACTACTCTGCCACTCTGATTAATATTCATATTTTCGGCCTTCCCCAATACTGCATTAGGTATGTGTGACTTAAAATTTTTTAAAGTGAACTAATTATGGGCAGAATGTTCTTATAACTGTATGTGTAGCCTGTAGATAACTTGTACCTGAGGGGCCATAGTGAAGACGATGGAGAACACGGAGAAAGATGTATTGTGGGCCATAAATGTTGTGTCCAACGACCTGGCTGTGAAAGTGATTCAGGGAAGCAGTGTTCTGTGAATTGTACCTGTAGAGGGACCTCGGGCCGTGGCACTCCACTCTTCCCACTTAGGGTCGGAGCAGGAGGGCACTGGCTCGCAAAACATTTTACCTGGGCCAGGCGACAATCCATCGCGAAGACTGCCATATGGGGAGAATGTGGGTGGAGAAAGCAACTTAAGAGAGACTGCTGTTATCTGAGCTTTTGTGCAAACGTCACGACGGTGATAAAACTATAAGCATTCTCATGTTAGAAGCAGCGGCGATATGATCAGAGTGGCTGGTGCACGTATTTAGTGGAGGCAAGACTGTAACTCCCCTGACGCCACGAAGTCACCAGGTTCTTGCAGTGAGCAGAAAAAAACATATATTTCACAGGCACGACTGTCTGGGAAGCTTAACAGCATTCTTTCAGAAACTGGAAATGGTTGGCCTGGAAAGATTAGATCTCTTCATAAAAGTGGGACTGTGGTCTCGTCTAGGTAGACGTTTTTTGCCGAAACATGGCCATGTGTACCATAAAAATGATGCCTCCCTTGTCTAAAATCTTCTTTTTTCAGATAAGAGAGATTTTTAGTCTCTGATTGGCTCTCCTCAGGATATGCAAAGCACAGGCTTGCTCCCCCAGCGTAAGAACCCCGGTGTTGTGTCTGGATTAGCTACCAGGCCAGCAGAGCAGTCAAGAGGGGAGGTTCAATGAGTGGAGGAAAGTACGATTGGTTTGTACAACGTGGAGGCGTTTTATTTCTGCTATTCAGCTCCTGTATGAGGCTTGGTGGAAAGCGGTTGTGATTCTTTCTTCTTCTTTGTCTTCTGGTCCTCCCCACGTGGAGAACTTCAGGTCTTTCCCTAGTGGGTGAGACTTGTGGTATGCAACTTGTGGGGGACTGAGTCAGTGGCAGTTTCCAACTGTACTGATCGTGGAACTGCATATCATCTCGGACATATCGTGTGTCGCAAAGGTGAACCTATTCGTCCTGAGTCGGCCGTCTGATGTTTTACAATTCCAGCATGATCTATCGTACCTGTTAGTCAAATTGATTGGTCAGACCCGTGAACGGGTGCACCTCACACTGAAATCTCCCAGAATTCATCGGCTCTGATAGGGAAGTTTCCCGCAGTCTAATAATGAGAACTCTAGTCCCCGAAGTTCGCCAGTTTTCGTGGACGCGTTAGAACGTTACAGATGCCACTGCACTCCGTTGCTCGGCCACAGCGTGCCGTTTTTTGCTGCCGCCTGAATCAAGATAGAAGGGTAAAGTATTGCTGCACCGGCGTAGGGTTGCTAAATGCTATTCACAGCTCCCTGTTCTCTGTGAACCATAGTTTGTGAGGTACCTGGTCGTAGCTGATTCCATTTGAACAGTATTCGGCTTCACAGTGGATTGATGTAAACGAAGTCTGATCCAGTTGTAATACGGATTAATTCAGGAGAGAACTTGAGTAGTTTTCACCCCAATGATTGCTTTTCCAGTCAAGTACCATTCTTTTCCTGATTTATGTTTGTCTTCTTTTTCGTAAGTTTTTTGAGCTCGCTTATAGTTACAAAAGGATGAATAAAAACGTGTCATTATTTTTGTAAACTTACACACGCCGCTGTTCTCTTTCATACCACCCCAGGCATTCACTGTTTTTCTTTTATTTTGGTAATCCATGAATACACCAGCAATTCTGAATGAAATCGTACAAAATCAGTTAATTTGATGATTAATTTGAATTCTGAGAGTGACCACAGACAAAGGCAACAAAAGTGCCATGAATAAATTCACTAACTTCTTATATAAAAATTAAGGATGTAGCTCATAATTTGGAGATTGTTGAAAAGATAATACTTTTCTATGTGTAAAGATAATAACATTCAGCATTACATGGACATATATTTATGATAAAGCAAGTGCCACCTTACGATTATACACAGTGTGTGACTGGTCAACCTGACTGGCACTAGTTTGCATACAAAAGAAATAAAACTTATCTAAAAAGATCTGAAACACAACGTCAGTACACAAATAGACGAAAAAATAGAAAACTTCATAGTTGAATCAGAAAGCATTCTCACACAAAAAAACACACAAAGAAAACGAGTGAGGTAAACAATGGTCAGACGAGACAGCTAGTCAGTAATGAAATCAAAAACATAGTAACAGAGATGAAAGAAAACAGAGGAAACCAAAACAAAGCAGATTTCATAACACCAATAAGACTTAGAAAGAAGCTACAAGAATACTACACCATCATTACAAGCGCAGACAAATTTAACACAATGGTTCTCATGGATCAAATGCAATACATCAATAAGACACAAGAGTTCGTCACAAAAAAAAACTAAAATCAGATCCAACTAACAGATATCACAGAACAATCACGGACAGCAGCACTATGTACAAGTCCAGCACACTATTAAAATCACAGCACGTGATGTCATTGTAGAACAGCACCGATAACAGCACCGAACACAGCACTGACATAGAACAACGACACTGAAGACCAAACTGGTAGGATCTGCCAGGGATATGAATATGAGGGAGAAGGGAAGAAAGGGGGGGAATGGGCAGTACTAGAGGGGGTGGCAGAGAAGGGGAGACAGGGTGGGGGGCGTGCTGAAGGGGTCGGGGAGGGAAGGATGGGAGAGGAAAGCAGCCGAGGAGGGGGTTCAGAGACTTAGGGGGGAGGAGGAAAAACCGCTATGGGGAAAGAGAGGAGAGGAAAATGGGTGGCCCTGGGGAGGGCGGGGGGGGGGGGGGGGGAGGGAACAAGGCCAGGCTACAGTTGGTAGGAAGGTTAGACATCACAGCAAAGTTCATCATCCAGGAGGGGACCGGCTGGAAATAGCCCTGATGAAAGAGATGGAGGGTGTGGAGGTGGAGAGAGGTGCGGCAACAGCCGGGAGGTGGAGGAGGAGGAGGACACCAGGGGGTGGGAGGATCAAGCCTGCAGACAGTGTAAAGGATGCAGATCTGTTGAAAGAAAAGGAGGAGGTGAGAGAAGGGGATGAGGTCATACAGAAGCCGAGTGGGTAATGGTAGGTGGATATGGAAGGCAAGGTGGAGTGCATGGCGTTCAAGGATTTGGAGGCCTTATGAAAGTCGGGTGGCTGAGATCAGGCAACGCTGGCATAGCAGAGGATAGAATGGATCAGGGATTTGTAGATTTGGAGGATGGTGGAAGGATGCAATCTCCATGTCCAGCTGGACAGGAGTTTCAGGAGGTGGAGGTGGGTATGGGCTTCCTGCTGGATGGTCAGGAGATGAGGGGTCCAGGTGAGATGGTAGTCGAGGGTGAGACCAAGGTATCACAGGGTGCAGGTGAGCTGGATGGGATGACCATAAGCAGTTAGGTAGAAGTCATGGAGATGGAAGGAGCTGGTGATGCGGCCTATGATGATTGCCTGGGTCTTGGAGGGGTTGACTCGAAGGAAGCAGTGGTTGCACGAAGTGATGAACACGTCAAGATGGGTTTGGAGGGAGGTAGGATAGAGAGCCAGGAAGGTGGTGTCATCAGCACATTGGAGGAGGTGTAGAGGCGATGGTGGCTTGGGCATAAAATTACCATCAGATACACAGATATGGAAATCATAAGGATAAACAACAACAAAAACACCTCCTCATCTTACAAGAAAACTTCCACATTCGAAAACCATGACAGAAAAGAAACAAGTCATAAATGATCAGATCAACTTGGCAAACCACACACCATTTAAACTGATTGATCACACAACGTAGCACGAAATAGATATACAACCACAGGCTCCATTCGCCGCTATCATCTCCTCCAAGATTCTGTCCTATAAAGACCATCCAGGCACATCACCACCCCCTTCCCCCTCCTAAAAGAAAAAGAACTAGTTTCAAATGTTGGCAACACTCAGAATGTGAACGAAAACGAACGAACGGACGTAAACACTGTTACTTTGCAAAATGAAAAAAAAACGCACAACTTTAGTTCAGTTTACAAAAGTGAAGTGTATATAATGCAGCTCAAGAAATACTGCAGAGTGGCGAAAACTGCCAAGCGCATATGTTAATCGCAGTCGTTCGACGTCAATCACTGGTATCAAGGTAGGAAGAAGCAGAATATGTAAAGAAACACAGTAAGTAACTTGCACACCAACTTTATAAACAAAACGCTTTTTTAACCTACGACAGCAAAAATTGTGCAAACGTGGGAATAGCCACGGAAGATTCTTTATAAACAAAAGCGAGACGCATTTAGTGTAATTCTGTTTAATTAAACTGCAGTAAACTGAAGACGGAAAGCCAATAGTAGTTATATACTCTTCTTTATTTTGCTGTGCACTTTATTCGGACGGTGAAAGGAATTCATGAGATGGTTAATGGACATGATGAGTTACCTCCCAGTTAATTTCGCCACGAGGCCACGGACTGCTGGGCAGCTGTAACCTATTTCTCAAAAGGCAACGAGAAACTCAAAATTTTCAACCAACAGCAAAGATGGAGGGAAGTCTCCAAATTTCCATCAAAGGAACGACTACTTGATTGGCGCTCATTCATTGATTTTTCACAAAGTAATGTCGAAAAAATTAGATCTCCTAGTTCTGGATACTGCCGTAAAGAGCTATTAGGGCTGCACACAGAGAGCGAAACTGTGTCCTGAGTTTCCGAAGAAAATCACACAGGAGCACCACCTGCTCTGCGTTCCACTGGTTGTCAATATCACACCTCACTTGGGCTCCACCAGTTGCATGCCTAGGTCCTAATCTGCGATTTTTGGTGACACCAAATTCCTCAAACTGTGCCAAACAGGCCACAGAAAGATGAATAATGTGTTGATAAGAACAACCACAGAACTCTTTTCTCTACTGTAATTCTCTGCTTGGTAGTGACTCTGAATATGTCTCGGTTTATATCGGAAAAAATCGATATACAAACAGTTCTGCAAGTTTTGCTATTATTTATTAAATATTGCTTGTTTCTATTTTAATCCATTCATACATGTGCCGTGAGTGTTCAGTCAAAAAAGATATTTTATGAATAATATTTTCCATACGGTAATTCAATATGCCTAATAAGACTTTCTTTGTATTTTCAGCAAACTAAATAAAATATGTAGAAATCGTAAACTAAATTTGTGGTGTCACCGCCAGACGCCACACTTGCTAGGTGGTAGCCTTTAAATCGGCCGCGGTCCGTTAGTATACGTCGGACCCGCGTGTCGCCACTATCAGTGATTGCAGACCGAGCGCCGCCACACGGCAGGTCTAGAGAGACTTCCTAGCACTCGCCCAGTTGTACAACCGACTTTGCTAGCGATGGTTCACTGACAAAATACGCTCTCATTTGCCGAGACGATAGTTAGCATAGCCTTCAGCTACGTCATTTGCTACAACCTAGCAAGGTGCCATTACCAGTTACTATTGACACTGAATCATGTACAGTCAAGAGCGACGCCCATCATTAATGGATTAAAGTTAAGTATTCCACCAGCTACGTCCGTTTTTCTAAAGTCTAATTTCCTTGTCCTGTTCCAGACCTCACGCCAGCCTGCGTGAGCTAAAACGTGTGCCTTTCGGCTTCCTCTAGTATACTGGTATTGGCTCTCCTGCCAACCCACAACATTGGCGACGAGGCAACACCGCGTTCGTAACTATACTGCCCTGATTTACTCGTGTAATGGCTTCGCCACCATCTCCAGATGTACTGTCCGAATTTTATCCCTTACAGAATCAGCAGACGCAGGCCTAACTGGATGCCCTTGGACAGCTCGTCCAGGTCAATGTGCAATGCAAATCGATGTGGCAACCGCCGCTCCACCGCTAACGCAGCCACAACACGCAGTTGCACCAACTTTTCGTCCTTTTGATGCTGCACTGGAAAGCTGGACGGAGTGGTCACGCTAATTTGGATTCCATCTCGCCGCCTACAGAATTCAAGGTAACGAGCGGCAGCCTTTTTTGTTGTCTTCCGTCGGGGTACACACGTACCGTGTGATAGTCAAATTATTTCCCCGACGCGACGTAGCAACTCTGTCCTACGACGAAATTTTGTCTGCATTAGATGCATATTTCAAAAAATCAGTCAATGTAGTTGCGAAAAGGTATACCTTCTTTCGTACAAAACGTATGGCAGGTCAGACTAATTGGGAGTGGGTTGCAACCTTGCAAGGCCTTACTAGGGATTGTGCTTTTGAGTGTCAATGTGGACTCCCTTATTCAGATACTATGGTACGTGATGCAATTGCACAGAACGTTTCTGATGTTCGTATACGGGAACAGATTTTGAAACTAGTCAATCCCTCCCATCAACAAGTGTTGGACATATTGGATCGGCAGGACACACTTGACTTTGCTCAGGAATCATTTGAAACTTCGCCACCCGTGTGTCAGGTTAAACGGCCCGCCGGGCAAGCTGCACGGAACAGTAAACAGTCCTCGCGCCCGGCCGCGCCACTGGCGACAGGCTCTCAGGCACGTGTACCGCTCCGGCAAGCAAATGCAGTGCTAAAATCATGCCCGCGGTGTGCTACTAGGCATTCGCCTGAGAATTGCCCGTCACGCCAGGCTATTTGCTTTTTCTGTAATAAAAAAGGACATGTTCAGAGTGTTTGCCAGAAAAAGTTCAGATCGGAAGCTCAAAACCATTCCAGGCCCTTTGCTTCGCGCCAGAATCGGAATCGAACCAAGGATACTCAGGCTCACAACACTTCGCCCATGGAAATTCATATAGTTCATGCCACTCCGCCCAGTGCCACTCTCTCTAAAAGTGACTGTGTTTGTCCCAAAAATAGTGTGCGTCGACATCGCCAGAACTCCCGTCAAGTCGCAAGTGATTTTGTACCAGTGTCAGTTCACTTTGCATGAGACAGTCCCTCTTGTCATCAGCAGGGAAATAAACTTTTTGTGGATTTGGACATTAACGGCAAAGTGATACCATTCCAGCTCGATACCGGGGCTGCAGTTTCACTGATCAATCAAGACACTTACAAACTGCTGGGCACACTCTGTTGCGTGCTGCAACAGTTAACTACCTATTCAGGTCACAAGATCCCTGTGTTAGGACAGTACAGCCTTCTTGCAACATACAAAGGACAAACAAAACTTGTGTCATTTTACGTCGTTCGTTCCTCTGCAGTGAACTTGTTTGGTTTCGATTTATTTCAGTTGTTTAACTTGTCTATAGTAAATCAGGTCCTATCAGTGAACCAGACTGTGCCTTCAGACAGTGTTTCTCGTCTATGTGCAGAATTTGCAGACATTTTTGCACTGGGCCTTGGTTGCGCTAAGAACTATAAAGCCCATTTGGAACTGAAAGTAAACGCGCAACTGATATTTTTCAGAGCGCGCAATGTTCCCCACGCATTGCGTGATGATGTCGCAAAAACATTACACGATTTGGAATCACAAGATGTAATTGAGTGTGTGCAGGCTTCTCTCTGGGCCTCACCCTTAGTAATTTTGACAAAACCTTCCGGAAAATTGTGATTTTGTGTGGACTTCAATACAACAGTGAATCCACAACTAGTGACTGCAACTTTTCCTTTACCCCGCCCAGAAGATCTTTTTGACGAATTGTGCCCGGGTAAATATTTTTCGAAGTTGGACCTAGCAGATGCGTACTTGCAAATACCGGTGGACGAAGAATCCCAGCGCGTTTTGGTGGTTAACACGCATCTTGGTTTGTATCGATTCAAACGACTGCCATTCGGGTGTGCATCCGCCCCTGCATTGTTTCAGCAATATCTACAAACTGTTTGTGCGTCAGTCCCTACTGCAGCAAACTATCTGGACGATATTGTGATCTCCGGAAAGACGGAAGAACAACATTTAGCCAATCTCAGAACATTATTTCAGGTCTTGCGACAAAATGGTCTTTGCTTGCGGAAGGACAAATGTGTGTTTTTTGCTCGTGACTTACCCTACCTGGGACATGTACTCAATGCCCAAGGCATACATCCGAGTCCTGAGCACCTCCGTGACATACAAGACTTGCCTTCGCCGCAAAATTTGAAGCAGCTACAGAGTGTGATGGGAAAAATTAGCCATTATCATCGCTATGTTCCACAGGCCTCTTCCATTTCAGCTCCGCTTCATCGTTTACACCGTAAAGGTGTTCCGTTCGTCTGGACGATGGAATGCGAACGCGCCTTTCGCCAGTTGAAATCGGCGTTGCTTTCCAGTACTTGCCTTACGCCATTCGATCCCCAGAAGCCCCTTTTGTTGATGGTGGATGCATTGGATTTCGGGATCGGTGCTGTGCTTGCGCACAAAGATGGATCGCACGATCGCCCTATTGCCTTTGCGTCCAAATTGCTCTCGTCTGCGCAAAGAAATTATTCACAGATCGAGAAAGAAGCATTGGCTCTCGTATTTGGTGTTACTAAGTTTCATGATTTCTTGTATGGTCGTCACTTTACCATCATCACAGACCACAAACCTTTGACATCGCTTTTTCATCCGACCAAGCCTGTGCCTCCACGTACAGCGCAGAAATTCATTTGCTGGTCTATTTTCCTCTCGCAGTACCGCTACGATATCTTGTATCGGTCCACTGCTAAGCACAGAAACGCCGATGCGTTATCCCGTTTGCCTGTTGCTGAGGAAAGAGCATTCGATTCCTCCGAACTTGCTTGCATGTTCATTGATTCGGAAACCGATAACGTGGTCGAATCGTTTCCGATTGATTTTCGTCGTGTAGCTACAGCCACAGCTGCCGACCCTGTCCTTGCTGCCGTTCTGCGTTTTGTTGCTACGCAATAGCCCTTGTCAAAGTCACGGATCGGGGATCCATTGGTTTGCCGACCTTTTGCTCACCGGGAGAGACTTTTTGTACGATGTGGTGTTTTGCTGTTGCGTTCTGACAATGATCAGCCCAGGGTCGTGGTCCCACGTTCGTTACAGTCCTCTGTCTTACAGCTTTTCCACCAAGGACATTGGGGTATAGTGAGAACGAAACAATTTGCTCGTCAGCACTGTACTTGGTTCGGAATCGATGCCGCGATTACGAATATGTGCTCTTCTTGCAGGGTGTGTGGCGAACACCAATCGGCACCACCACGGAAATTCTTTGCATGGCCAAAAGCCACTTCCCATTGGCAACGCTTACACATTGATTTTGCTGGTCCATTCTGGAATGCTCGATGGTTGGTTGTGGTAGATTCTACAGTAATTTTCCTTTTGTTGTCCGGATGTCTCCCACGACGTCATCTGCCACGATCCACGCGTTATCTGCTATCTTTTGCATTGAAGGTCTTCCACAGACTATTGTTTCCGACAATGGCCCACAATTCATGTCCGCAGAATTTCAGTCATTCTGCAAGGCCAATGGTATTCAACATCTGACGTCCGTGCCGTTTTCGCCACAGTCAAACGGTGCTGCTGAACGATTGGTCAGGACTTTCAAGTCACAGATGTTGAAGTTGAAAGAGTCGCATTCTCGGGAGGACGCGTTATTGCTCTTTTTGTCCTCGTATCGCTCTCAGCCCCGAGATGGTCTCTTGCCGGCTGAGTTGCTCCACGGTCGTCATCATCGAACCTTGATGTTTTTGCTACATCCGCCGCATCAGGTTCCTGTGCAGCGACAGACACCTGCTTTTGCCCCAGGCGACGTTGTCTACTACCGCCACTATCGAGGTTCACGACGTTGGCTCGAAGGGCGCATTCTTCGCTGCCTCGGCCGCGCTATGTATCTGGTTTTGGGGGCCTCTGGTGAGGTGCGACGGCATCTCAATCAGCTGCCCCTCTGTCGTCGCACGGGATCTGCCACTCCTCGTCTGCTTTCAGCGACGGTGCCGTCCGGTCAGCGCCCTGGAGACCCATCTACTGGCTCGCCTCAGCCCCAGGTGTTACCGACGCTGCCTTCCATTTTGCCCCATGGCGACGCGCCGCTGCCGCCGCCGCCTGTTCTCCCGCCGGCGACGCCCGCAATGGACGCGTCGCTGCAACCGCCGGGCGCCTCCCTGGGTCACGCGCCGCCGATCGCTTCCCGTGATCAGTTGTCCTCCGACATGGAACTCTTGCCCGCTCCGGACCATATGTCGTCCCCGCCCGTCGGGTGCCCCGGCCCGATGGAGGTCGACCCTTCGGCCCCTCCTGTCTCTCTGCGGGCGCATACACCGCATGTTGGCGTGCACCCTGGAGCAGGTTTTCAGGCGTTTCCTAGCTCCCCGCGGTCCGAATGGCAGCGTGCGGGTGGAACAGCCTCGCCTGTTGTTAGGCTCCCCACCTCGTCGCATACATCAGCATGGGGTCCTCCCCACGGCGGGCGGAAGCCTTATAACACAACCGCGCGCCGATTTGCGGGGGAGGAATGTGGTGTCACCGCCAGACACCACACTTGCTAGGTGGTAGCCTTTAAATTGGCCGCGGTCCGTTAGTATACGTCGGACCCTCGTGTCACCACTATCAGTGATTGCAGACCGAACGCCACCACACTACAGGTCTTCCTAGCACTCGCCCAGTTGTACAACCGACTTTGCTAGCGATGGTTCACTGACAAAATACGCTCTCATTTGCCGAGACGATAGTTAGCATAGCCTTCAGCTACGTCATTTGCTACGACCTAGCAAGGCGCCATTATCAGTTACTATTGATACTGAATCATGTACAGTCAAGAGCGACGCTCATCATTAATGTATTAAAGTTAAGTATTCCACCAGCTACGTCCGTTTTTCTAAAGTCTAATTTCCTTGTCCTGTTCCAGACCTCACGCCAGCCTGCGTGAGCTAAAACGCGTGCCTTTCGGCTTCCTCTAGTATACCGGTGTTGGCTCTCCTGCCAACCCACAACAAAATTTCCTACATGTTGGGAAACTAACGCGAGAAAGTTTGTTCAGGAGGGTGGTTATTTTAGTACCGTAGTTACCTGGGAGGCGGGCGTAATATATTATTCTAGCAAATATTGTTTCATGTGCAGTACTGGTTTTTCATTCTGGTACATCTAAGTATGCTTCAGTTATGCTTTGTTTCAAAACACTTGAATTTGTACGAGATGTATTGCAGTTAATGCGTCTCTTGGGGTGGAAGTTTGGCGTCTTTTGTGGTATTTTACATGTTTGAAGTTTTCGCTTATACACTCCTGGAAATGGAAAAAGGAACACATTGACACCGGTGTGTCAGACCCACCATACTTGCTCCGGACAGTGCGAGAGGGCTGTACAAGCAATGATCACACGCACGGCACAGCGGACACACCAGGAACCGCGGTGTTGGCCGTCGAATGGCGCTAGCTGCGCAGCATTTGTGCACCGCCGCCGTCAGTGTCAGCCAGTTTGCCGTGGCATACGGAGCTCCATCGCAGTCTTTAACACTGGTAGCATGCCGCGACATCGTGGACGTGAACCGTATGTGCAGTTGACGGACTTTGAGCGAGGGCGTATAGTGGGCATGCGGGAGGCCGGGTGGACGTACCGCCGAATTGCTCAACACGTGGGGCGTGAGGTCTCCACAGTACATCGATGTTGTCGCCAGTGGTCGGCGGAAGGTGCACGTGCCCGTCGACCTGGGACCGGACCGCAGCGACGCACGGATGCACGCCAAGACCGTAGGATCCTATGCAGTGCCGTAGGGGACCGCACCGCCACTTCCCAGCAAATTAGGGACACTGTTGCTCCTGGGGTATCGGCGAGGACCATTGGCAACCGTCTCCATGAAGCTGGGCTACGGTCCCGCACACCGTTAGCCCGTCTTCCGCTCACGCCCCAACATCGTGCAGCCCGCCTCCAGTGGTGTCGCGACAGGCGTGAATGGAGGGAGGAATGGAGATGTGTCGTCTTCAGCGATGAGAGTCGCTTCTGCCTTGGTGCCAATGATGGTCGTATGCGTGTTTGGCACCGTGCAGGTGAGCGCCACAATCAGGACTGCATACGACCGAGGCACACAGGGCCAACACCCGGCATCATGGTGTGGGGAGCGATCTCCTACACTGGCCGTACACCACTGGTGATCGTCGAGGGGACACTGAATAGTGCACGGTACATCCAAACCGTCATCGAACCCATTCCTAGACCGGCAAGGGAACTTGCTGTTCCAACAGGACAATGCACGTCCGCATGTATCCCGTGCCACCCAACGTGCTCTAGAAGGTGTAAGTCAACTACCCCGGCCAGCAAGATCTCCGGATCTGTCCCCCATTGAGCATGTTTGGGACTGGATGAAGCGTCATCTCACGCGGTCTGCACGTCCAGCACGAACGCTGGTCCAACTGAGGCGCCAGGTGGAAATGGCATGGCAAGCCGTTCCACAGGACTACATCCAGCATCTCTACGATCGTCTCCATGGGAGAATAGCAGCCTGCATTGCTGCGAAAGGTGGATATACACTGTACTAGTGCCGACATTGTGCATGCTCTGTTGCCTGTGTCTATGTGCCTGTGGTTCTGTCAGTGTGATCATGTGATGTATCTGACCCCAGGAATGTGTCAATAAAGTTTCCCCTTCCTGGGACAATGAATTCACGGTGTTCTTATTTCAATTTCCAGGAGTGTAGTTCTCTGATCCTAAGGATGTTTCATCCTGAATACACGTTATGCTGCTTCATGTTACTCGTTTCTGTCACTATCCGTGATCACAAGGATGCTCTGTTTTAAATACTTTTGTGTGGTTCTTGAGGTTGTATGTTGCTGTCAAGGTCTTTTACTTAACCTGCAGTACCATGGGGTTTTGCACTGAGGTGACAAGAGTCATGAGTAGGCGATATGCATATATACAGATGGCGGTAGTATCGAGTACTCAACTTATAAAAGAACAGTGGATTCGCGAAGCTGTCATGTGTACTCAGAAGATTCATATGAAAAGATTTCCACTGGAATTATGGCCGCAAGACGGGAATTAACAGATGTAGAAGGCGGAATGGTAGCTGGAGTTAGACGCATGGGACATTCGATTCCGGAAATCGTTAGAGAATTCAAAACTCTGAGATCCACAGTAGCAAGAGGGTGCTGAGAATACCAAATTGTAGGCATTACGTCTCACCACAGAAATCGCAGTGGCCGACGGCCTTCATTTAAGGACCGAGAGCAGCGGCGTTTGCGTAGAGTCCTCAGTGCTTGCAGACAAGGACCACTGAGTGAAATAATCGCAGAAATCAATCCAGGACGTACGACAAAGACACCCGTTAACACAGTGCGGCTAGATTTGACGTTAATTGGCTAGGGAAACACGACCGGCGCTAGTGACTTTGCTGACAGCACGATATGCCTCCAGCGCCTGTCCTGGGAATCATGATCATATCGGTTGGACCGTAGACGGGGAAAACCGTGGCTCGCTCAGGTGAGTCTCGATTTCAGTTGGCAAGAGCTGATGGTACAGTTCTAGTGCGGCCCAGACCCTACGAAGCTATAGACCAAAGCTGTCAACAAGACTCTGTGCAAACTGTCGATGTCTCCATAATGGTATGGGCTGTGCTTACAAGGAATGCACTAAGTTCTCTGAACCAGCTGAACCGATCATTGACTTGAAACTGTTATGTTCGGTGACTTGGAGACCGTTTTCAGCCAATCACTGACTTCATTTTCCCAACCAACGATGGAATTTTTATAGATTACAATGCACCACGTCACCAAGCCACAATAGCTTGCGATTGGTTTGAAGAACATTCTGAACAATTCGGGCGAAAGTTTTGGCGTCCCAGATCGTGCGCAAAATCCACCAGCGGCAATACTTTCGCATTTATGGATGACTACAGAGGCAACACGGGTCATTTTTTTTGCAGAAGACTTTCAACGACTGGCGGATTCCATACCACATCGAACTGCTGCAGTACGCCGGGCAAAAAAAGGTCCGACACGATATTATATATGGTATATATGTTTCACTATAGCTTACCATGTATGTCATTTGCTCTAGTAACAGTCGTAACTGTCACTGCAACAGAACGTTCATCTAGTAAGGATGTTTTAGGCACAAGTGAAACTCGGAGTCTTCTGAGCATGCGGTAGCGTACACGATTGTGTTACGGCACTCCATTATCAAGCACGTCGTTCTTTTTGAAAGGTAGGAATTAAAGTTTAAATTTTACGTCTCGTCGGCGTCGCAGTGATTACAGTCCAAGCACTATCTCAAAAAGGCAAGAAAGTGGGTTGCAATGTGTCAAAACAGTACTGTAGGGGACTACACCGGATCGATACAAGAAGATTTTAATCCTGTTCGGTCTGAAATCCAGTTCAGGGTCGGAATTACTGCTCAATCTCATTATGCCTATCATTCTGAGGCGAGAATATGATCTCACGTACTGTTGCTGTTTATAGCCGCTACTAATACTATGTGCTGGACTTGGAGGTGGATACGGAGCCTTGATTGTACTGTGTCTAGAAGGTTCAAAACAGTTCATACTCCGGTGAAAAGTGTAAGATTCATTCTGCAACGGACTCTGTACGGTAGCTAAGCCATGTCTTCCGCCGTATCTTTATTTCCACTAGCCTAGTAGAGTATGCGCAACACGTTCGGTGAAATTTGGAAAGTAGGAAAGGAGTAATGGCTTATCTGAAGATATGAGGGTGGTTCGTGACTCAGGCATCGATAAACCAATAGATAAGAGCGTTCCTGGAGAGAGGCAAAATTTCTGGATTCAACAACCAATGGGGCACAAATTTTTAATGTGTCAGGAAGTTTCAAAACAGCGCACATTTTGTTTCGAAACGAAATTTTAATTCTGATTTATAGCTCTTTCGTGACTGTAAACGCGCAGTGCTTTCATACTCTGATCTTATCTGAGTCCACTAGACGCAACGTAGTGCTCTGACGGTAGATGCGGCTCCTAAGGGCAGTGGTGAATTCCATTAGGACAGCAACAGCCCTTTCCACCAGCCTAGTGGCGCCGCTGAACTGCATAATTAGCTGTAATAGGGACGGGCTCCCGTCTTGCAGCTAGTTGTGTCGTCGATCAGGCGCCAAGGGTTGAACTGAGCTGCTTAACGCACTGACTACCCGCACGTAATCCTCCTCCAAGCTCAATGCACACTGGCAACTCCGCAGCAGCACAACAGTTGTCTACACAGGGTGGAGATCGACGTTCAGAGCACATGTCATACTAATACACTAACACAAAAACAAAAGACGCACCACGAACGAATTAACCGAATAGAACGGAAATCGGTAGATGTACTTGCAGAGAGAAACAAGTGATTAAAATTTCAGAAAAAATAGATGGTTTATTAAAGAGAAAGTGCATCACAAATTGAGCAAGTCAATGAAGCTTTTGTTCAAAATGGCTCTGAGCACTATGGGACTTAACATCTGAGGTCATCAGTCCCCCAGAACTTAGAACTACTTAAACCTAACTAACCTAAGGACATCACACACATCGATGCCCGAAGATGGATTCGAACCTGCGACCGTAGCGGTCGCGCGGTTCCAGACTGAAGCGCCTAGAGCCGCTCGGCCACATTGGCCGGCGAAGCTTTTTTTCACCTCTCGCTCTTATGCGAGCAGTTATTTGGTTTGGCATTGATCGATAGGGTTGTTGGATGTCCTCCTGAGGGGTATCGTGCCAAATTCTGTCCAATTGGCGTGTTAGATTGTCAAAATCCCGTGTTGATTCGAGGTCCCTGCCCACATTGCTCCATATGTTGTCGACAGTGGTGGGATCCAACGATCTTGCTGGCCAATTTAGGGTTTGGCAAGCACGAAGACAAGCAATAGAAGCTCACAGCGTGTGCAGGTGGGCATTATCTTGCTGAAATGTAAGCCTAGGACGGCTTGCCATGAAGATTAAGAAAACGGGGCTTAGCATATCTTCGACTTCCCGCTGTGCTGTCAGGCTGCCGTGGATGAAAACCAAAGGGGTCCTGATATGAAAAGAATTGGTACCCCAGACCATCATACTTTGTTGTCAGGCCGTATGGTAGGCGACAGTCAGATTGGTATCCCATCACCATCTCCAGACACGTAGTCGCTGTTCATCAGGGCACATTTTGAAACGCGACTCATTACTGAAGACAATTCTACTCCAGTCAATGAGATTCCAGGCCGAAGACGTGTCGGAAGATGCCACGAACACCCGTGGGACACCAAATGAGTGTCACAAGACATACGGCCCAACAGCCGGGAGTGACGGTCTGGGTGCCACTTCTTTTCGCAGCAGGACCCCTTTGGTTGTCATCCGTGGCATTCTTACAGCACAGCGGTACGTCGACGATGTTCTACGCCCCGTTTTCTTGCGCTTCAGTCTGGAACCGCGCGACCGCTACGGTCGCAGGTTCGAATCCTGCCATGGGCATGGATGTGTGTGATGTCCTTAGGTTAGTTAGGTTTAAGTCGTTGTAAGTTCTAGGGGACAGATGACCTCAGATGTTAAGCCTCATAGTGCTCAGAGCCCGTTTTCTTGCCCTTCATGTCAAGCCGTCCTGGGATTACATTTCAGCAAAATAATGCCCGCCCGCACACAATGACAGATTCTACTGTTTATCTTCGTGCTAGTCAAACACTACCTTGGCCAACAAGGTCGCTGCATCTCTGTCTAATCGAGAATGTTTGGAGCATAATGGGCAGGGCCCTCCAATCATCTCGGTATTTTGACAACCTAAAGCGCCAATTGGACAAAATTTGGGGCGATATCCCTCAGGAGGGCATCCAACAACTCCAGCAATCAATGTCAAGACGAATAGTAGCTAGCATAAGGGTCAGAAGCGGATCAACGCGTTATTGACTTGTTCAGTTTGAGAAAATTTTTGTCTTGAATAAATCACCCAATTATTCTGATAATCACTTGTTTGACTGTACATGTACAGACTTCTATATATTTAAATAATTCCGTTGTGGTCCGTTGACTTTTTTTCCCTTAGAGCGTATATTTCGACAAAAGAATTGTAATCCTGGCAGGTGTTGCCTACTCTGATCTATTCGTCTGCAGGATTGCTATTTGAGTGAATAAATTCTGAAAATGACTTTAATGCAAGCTTCCGACTATTTCCACGTGCGCTAACGCCGTAAGGCTGTGAACGTTATTCTTAAATACACTCACTCTCGTTTTGATTGCTGGAGCGCAACTGACACTTACGTGATCTTAATGTCACCATACACACATAGATATTAACTAAATGACCACCCGATGTAGTATCCCAGAAATTTATCATTTATGTACAAGATATATTTATGTATACCTCTGAACAATGTGTTTTTGTACGATGATGTGATATGACACGCACTAGTATTCATTTAAGGTAGTTTTTAAAGGGAAAGGAATTATTGCATGACATAAACATACCCGCCGTTCGATAGTCGTATCACTGAAAGGTCGCTAGGTATACCTCACTTATTTACTTATTCCTTGGCTCTATAGCCCATGTGGGGCCTTAGCCTCTCTGATAATCACAGCCCAATCCTGACGATTTTCTGCTCGTTTCCTCCATCTCCTGACTCCAATGTTTCTCAAATCATTTTCCACATCCTCCAGTCATCGTTTCTGCGGTCTCTCTTTGCTCCTCTTGCCACCTGGGTTTCCTGCGTAAACCTTTTTGACAGCTCGATCCTCCGACATTCACTCTACATGGCCCAGTCATCCCAATCTGTTACACTTAATTTCAGTCACCAAGTCAGGATTTCTATACAGTTCTTCCATTTCCTTGTTCCTCCTTATCCTCCATTTCCACACCTCATACACGGCTCCAAAAAACTTTATTAATATTTTCCTTTCCCATCTTCTCATCTCTTCTGCTGCTACAGTCATTGTCCATGTTTCTGAGCCATACATTACCACCGGTCTTATGACTGTTCGATAGACAATCACTTTCGATTTTTCGCTCATAATACGTGACTGAAGGATTTTGATCAGGACCCAGTAAGCTCTATTCCTCGCAGCAATCCTAGATTTTTATTTCTTCTCATATTCTGCTATCCCCCGTAACCAACACTCACAGGTATTGGAACTTCTCACATCTCTCATAATTGCCTCTGTTCAGCTTAATATATTTCTCTTTAACAACACCATTTTTCCTGGAAGCAAAGAGATACTGTGTTTTTGTGTTGTTTAATCTAAGTCCGAACTGTTCTGCCTCCTTTTCGAGTCTGCCAAATCCTTCTTCCATTTCTTTCAAACTTCTGGACAGCATACACACATCATCAGCATAGTCTAGATTTTGGAGCATAGGTTAAGCAGAGTGCCACATCGGTTATCGATATCCACCCTTCGCATCACTCTCTCCAACACTATGTTGACGAGTAGAGTGGATAATACATCACTCTGTCTTAACCCGTGGTTGACCTCAGACTCATTAGAAAGTTTTCCTTCTATTTTTACCTGGCATTTTTTGCTGGTGAGGGTCATTTGTACCAGTCTGATAAGTTTACTTGGGAATTCCATCTCCATTAAGGTGTCATATAGCTTTTTCCTTTTAACCCTGTCATAGGCCTGTTTAAAGTCTACAAAAAGCTGGTGTACATCCACATTATATTCATAACACTTTTCTATTATTTGCCTTATAATGAAGATTTGGTCAGTTGTTGATATCCCCAGTCGAAAACCGCACTGGTAGTCTCCGAGTATTTCTTCTGTAATTGGTGCAAGTCTCATAGCAATGACTTTGGCTAATACTTTGTACACCACGCTCACTAAAGCAACACCGCGATAACTTTCACAGTTTGCTTTGTCCTTCTTCTTATGAATCGGGCATTTGATGGCCATGTTCCAATGGTCTGGCGTCACTTCCTTTTCCCATATTCCCACTATCAGCTGATATACCAATCTTGTTAGCTGTTCACCTCCACCCTTGAGCATCTCTGCTGAAATTTTGTCGTTACCAGGAACCTTATTACTCCTTAGGCTTTTAATTGCCTTCTTAACTTCCTCTATTGTTGGTATAGGTACAGGTCTTTCATCCCGACTAAAATTCTCCCACGGTTGGTCACCCTCTCTTTTATTTTATTCCAGAACTTCTCTTTCTGTCGTGACATTCAGCAGCTCACTGAAATAATCCGCCCATCGGTCTAGAACGTGTTCTTCTCCTATAAAATTTCCTTCTTTATCTCTGCAGAATACCGTACGTGGTTGGAAGCCTTTCTTCAGTTCCTGAACTCTCTTGTAGAGTTTTATTACTTCTTGATCATTATACTCTTCTTCTAGCTCCGTAATCAATCTCCTCTCTAATTCTCGTTTCTTTCTTCTGCAAATCCTATATGTCTCTTTCCTTTTCTTCATTAATTCTTCTGTATTAGATCTTGTTGTTCTGTTTATCGTTTTCTTCCTTGCCTCATTTCTCTCTTCCACTGCGTTTTTACAATCTTGCTCGTACCATCGTACCATTTCAGCCTCTCTTCTAACCTAAAACTACTTCTGCAATTTCTTGTAGAGCCTCTTTAATCATACTCCACTTCCCTTCCATGGTTTCCAGATTATGGCTTTGTTTAGCCTCACACTTCTTCTGCAGTTCTGTTTCATACTTTTCGGTTTCTCCCTTCTTTCAGTATGGCAAAACTGCATCTTCCCGGAGCATTTTCTCTTCACTCTCGATCTGTAGTAGGCTATGTGTTATCTGTATTTCATTCTTACCATATAGTGATCCGAATCGCAGTCAGCCCCCCTGCAGCTATTAACTTCAAGGATGTCAGACGCGTGTCCCCTGTCGATTACCTCATGGTCAATTTGATTAAACGTAGTGCTAACTGTCGAGCGACATGTGCCTTTCCTTATTTTCTTTCTCTGGAGCCATGTACTCTTCACTACCATTGCATTGCCCATGGCAAAGTCTATAAGTCTTTGTCCGTTTTTATTCGCTACCTCATGCAGGCTTTCATTTCCTACTGTTTCTCTAAAGGCTTATTCTTTTCCCACTTTTGCATTGAAGTCACCCACCATTATCTTTACATCATTCTTTGGTGTGCTTTCTAATTCCTGTTCCAGTCGGCCATAAAACTCATTTTCACTTCATCCTCCTCATCTTCTGTGGGTGCATACACACATATTAGAGTGATGTTGAAGAAGTGGGCCTTTATTACCAAAGTAGTTATCCTTTCATTTAGAGGGTTAAAATTTATGATTGCTGTTTTATACTTATTGTCTACAAGAAAGCCAGTACCATCTGCTATACCACTGTCTCCTCCATCTGTACATAATTGTGTAATTATCACTTCTTATGATACCGTCTCCTTTCAATCTGAACTCCTGAATTGCTGCTACTCCTATAGGGCATTTCTCCATCTCTTGTTTGAGTCCATGTGGAGCTCCTAGTTTGTTCGAAGTTCTTACATTCCAAGTAGCAAAGCATATAGCATTTTTCCGCTTACTGTGTCCTTTTCCTTGCATAGGTCGTTCATCAGTATTATCAGTCCGGCTGTTCCAATCTTTGAGTTTCGTAACAACACATTTTTCCCGATATTGGGTTGTTAGCTCCATGATCAACCCCCAACCTGGAGGGCCTGGATTTGTATCGGGTTTACTCCCTTAGCGAGACTGGCTTCACCACGCCTCAAGAGCCCACCCTGCCCTATGTTGTAGGAAATTGAAAATGACAAGGAAAAAGGATGGGCTTAGGATAAGATAGGACAGGAGACAGGCTATCGATAGGACGTTGTGGGACACACTTCGTCTGGCTTCTCCCCTTTGGCCTGTCCGGCATGGGTGACCCTGCTGGTAGCGACGCTAGCGCTAGTATAGCCATCTGGATCCCGATCACGCAAACCACCTCGCCCGCACGGACAATGCGGTGTCCCCTGAAAAGATATACCTCACAAGTGGCTAATTCCAACCCGTCTCAATACCCACAAAAGACTGTCTGCGTATACACAACCATTTTAGAGGTCTCACTGCTCAAAGACCTCTGTCTTTGATGGATAGAACCTAACATAGGGATAGGCGTGTCAACACTTTTCGGCACATTGGTGTTTGACACCTAATTTCTCGTAATTAAGGTATACCACGGCGAAACTAACCGTTCAGACTCCGCATTCACACTTTATTCATCTTGTAACAGCACAATATTGCAATTTAAATAATATAAAATGAGAAACTCTTACATATTCCGTTTACATACTGGTGTAATTTTTCTCCAGAAACTGAAATTATTTAAATAAACATCTGCTGAATAAGTAATATCTCCCTCTACTGCATTGCATAGACTTCATGTCCGCGTCCATAGCAGAGTTGCCAGCGCAGCAGAATGCCATGCGAGGGACTCAAGTTTCATCCCCGGCTGGGTCGGAGATTTTCTCGGCTCGGGGACTGAGTGTTATGTTGTCTTCGTCATCATATCATCTTCGTCGAGGCTTAAGTCTCCTAAGATGCTCGGGAGGACGACGGTTCAATCCCGTCTCCGGCCATCCTGATTTAGGTTTTCCGTGATTTCCCTAAATCGTTTCAGGCGAATGCCGAGATGGTTCCTTTGAAAGGGCACGGCCGATTTCCTTCCCAATCTTTCCCTAACCCGAGCTTGCGCTCCGTCTCTAATGACCTCGTTGTCGACGGGACGTTAAACACTAACCAGCACCACCTCCTAAGATGCGTCGTCTAAAAAGACTTGCACCAGGTGACCCGTTTATCTCACGGGAAGCCGTAGACACATGGCACTTCATTTCATTTCGTTCCATAGACTTCATAATACCTTACCATCATGGCTACAGAATTTTATTTTTCCAAAGTAAGTGACACATTCTTAACCATTCATGCATATGTAACAACACAAATTTCTGCATCAGGACTTACACCTGCTTCATCCTAAACCAAAGTCGTCATTGGAGAGGTTGTATGGGAGATATATCCTGTTAATATACCTCTTTCACAGCCATTGATTGATGCCTTAGGATCACGAGTCCAAATTTCTCTTTAAGTAGAATTTTTGTCATGAGACAATGTGGACCTCACCCCAGGTCTCCCACGAAGGAAATAGTCCGAGAAAAGCTTGAATAAACAGACCATTACGTGTCATGTAAATACTGTTCAGAAGTTTACAAGTACCCATTTGAAATTAGACCTGATTTAATCACAAGCTGTGCCATGAATCGGATTCTCCTTGAACTCTACGTCTCCTATAAGTATTACCCGATTCTCCGATCAAAGGAAGGCTAGATATGACTGTACATTGCAATTACAGTTATGTTCAAACCAATCTTCATGTTAATGACTGCTTGCATTATGACTAGTAATAAAAAGGCAACTATTAAAGAATGAATTCAAACGCAAAACTCAAGAAGATAAGTATGAGAGAGGCTGCCATAAGATGCCATAAGAGCATTAATATGCACGGTATACCATAATTTATAGCTAAAAGTGACTTAGACGCAAATATATGCTGACAGAAGCAAGAGTGTTCCAGTAAACGTGAGTGCCTAAACAAACAGTTTGGGAGACAAAGCGTGGTTACGAGCTGCCATTGACTTCAATAAAAAATATTGTCCTAGTTACTACAAATGTACTTGGAATTTAAACATTTTCGTTAAGTTCCCTTTCAACTGCACTAAAATTTCACCCATAGTCTACCTCAACAAGAAATACAATACTACTTAAGCAACTTACATGCTAAAATTTACCATCCACTAGTACCTAGTTAAGGTGATGCTCCGTGTGCCGTCCTCGCATTTGTTTACAAAACTACACTCTGACGTGAGTTACGAATTCATTCAAACACGGCGCATGATCTCGTAAATCGCGACAAGATTATAAATTCGTTGCGCCAGTTCTTCAAATGTATATCAAGCGGAGTGCTCTACATTTTATTTCTGAGATGACCCCGTAGAGAAAAATGCAGATTATTGAGGTGAGGGGTTTTGGGGAACTGGGTAGAGGCCCTGTTCGACCTGTCTACCTTACACCATACTCGTGCATTAGATATCGCCGTTTGTCAGCAAAAAAATATGCTGGTGCCTTATCACATATGTCCCACATTCCCGAACGATGGGCCATGAGTGAAATTTGAGTCGAATTAGATGGGAACTTAATAAAAAAGTATAATTTAAATAATGAAAAATTGCATCAGTTGCTAGTTTCTTCATGCTAGCCACTAAGCACATTTCCAAGTGCATTTGTTTACTTGAACAGTTTTTGTGATTTTTTTGCCTCTCTTGCAATCCAATTGTTTCTTAAAGTTATATTGCAATCGGAAAATCGGTCAAATGAATCTCGGAATGTGTTTTATATACTAATGTTGGAGGTAGTATTTATTTTTGTTTTTCTACTTACAAGTATTGTGCCTCTCCCACTACACAGAATATCAAATGGTTCAAATGGCTCTGGGCACTATGGGACTTAACTTCTGAGGTCATCAGTCCCCTAGAACGTAGAACTACTTAAACCTAACTAACCTAAGGACATCACACACATCCATGCCCGAGGCAGGATTCGAACCTGCGACCGGAGCGGTCGCGCGGTTCCAGACTGTAGTGCCTAGAACCGCTCGGCCACCCCGGCCGGCTCACAGAATATCACACACACCCAAATCGTTACTGATTTAATCAGTACACGCTCCAAAGATATTATGACCTTAGCGTTTCACGAAGAGTTTGTATAGAGTCAGAGGTGTTACATTTTCCGAGTATTACACGATAGTCATAAAGCTGTCAACTCTAATTTTTATTTTACAATAACTGATTACTGAATATCGCGTTTTGTTGTAGATGTTGAGAACAAGCTGTAAGGTAACATACGCATTAATGGAAATTAATACAGCTACCGTATGCGTGAGGAATATTTGAAAAAATTAACCGATTCTGTATGTAAGTCGTCTTTGAGAATTTTTTTCTCCCTGATTTTTATAGTTTACAATAATTTGCAGCTACTTCACTGAATACGTTGTATATGATTTTTGGAGGTGGTGGAGTATCTTACGATATTCTTCAATGGTCTTGAACGGGTGTCCGTTCCTTTTTAGGCGTGTTGCTATTGCTGATTTTGTAACTTGGTTATGTGTGGAACAGTTGATGCGTTCAGTTTACCTACGAATAATTTCAAAGTTTCTTCCGGTTTTCCCTATGTAGTAGCTTCAGCAGGTTTTTCATGCGATTCTGTATATTCCTAAGTCTGAGAATTTATCTTTCTTATTATTTAAGGTTTAGCCTCTTTACTTGTCTAGTGTGTTGTTTGTGGAGAAAGCTCTTTCCATTTTGTGACCTAAGTAGGTTTGCACATTTTTGAGACATGTTCCCCATAAAACTACGCTGATCATACATTTCATTGTATTGTTGGCTCCTTCTAAAGAACCAGGCATTTCTTTATTTCTAGTTTTTTGTTTCCTTTTTAAATCATTTATTGAGCTGGGGAAGTCATCAGCCACTTCAGTTTGCTCAATGATGTCTAATACTTTCTCCCTGTACTGTTTGTTCAATAGGATTTTGTTTGCTCTGTCTACCATCGTTTTGTATCCAAGTTTCTTGTATACATATGGGTGAAATGTGTCGCGAATTGTGTTTCAGTATGTTGTTTTCTTTTTTGTTTGTTTGTTTGTTTTGAAATTGTGCCTTGCTTTGATTTTCTACGCGCAAATCTACAAAACGAATGTAATTAAATTCTTGGTATTCAGTTATGAGATTTATTTTCTTCTGTACATTGTTAAACAAATCTGCGATGTTACTGGTGTCACTGATGTCTCCCTTCACCAAAAATTAAGGTATCAACTACATAGATTTTGTAGTACACTATGTTTTGTAAGCAGGGTATCTGGCTGTTGAATGTGTTCTACCCTAGCTGGTTCACGAAAGTGTCCGGTTTTGTGCCAGTTAAGTGTGAGTCCGTAGCTAGCCCATTTTTTTGTTGATAAACATTGCCACTGAATGCAAAGTAAATGTAGTTGAGGATTAGTTCTACTAACTCTACACATTCAATAATTTCAGTTTTTAATCCTTTTCGTTATAGTACGTTGTTCTTCGTTACTCCAATGGCTTCTTAACAGGTATATTGGAATATAGGTTTGTGGTATCTAGTGATATAAAATTGGCACCATCTGCAATGTTTATTTCAGTGACTAGTGTGGTACTGTTTATTACTCCAGATGTTGTTTCATATGTGAAATACCTTTTTAGGAACGGAGTGAGCCTGTGAGATAGTTTATATGCAGGATTCTTCATAGTGTTAACTAAAGGTTTCACTCGACATCCTTTCCTGTGTACTTTAGGTTGGAATCTCAACGTGGGGGCTTTAGGGTTCACACATGTGATCTATTTCTTTTAATATTCTGTCAGTGAGAAATGTATTTTTTTTAACTGCCCGCTGTTTTTTTTTGTCAGTCTAATGGAGAAGACACAATACTTGTAAGTAGAAAAACAAAAGTAATATCTCTAACTTTACCATATAAAAAACATTACAAGATTCATTTGTCCGATTTTCCGATTGCAGTGTAACCTCAAAAAGACAAGTAAAGTACAAGAGACGCTGAAAATTACACATGAAAACACCACAAAAGATATTTATGTAAACAAATACACCTGAAAATAAAAATAAATTTTCGACACGCTTTGTGCTATGCATCAGAACATAAGTTACTGGTGTAAAAAATGTTCAAATGTGTGCGAAATCTTATGGGACTTAACCGCTAAGTTCATCAGTCCCTAAGCTTACACACTACTTAAACGGACAAACACACACACCCATGCCCGAGGGAGGACTCGAACCTCCGCTGGGACCAGCTGCACAGTCCATGACTGTAGCGCCTGAAACTGCTCGGCTAATATCGCGCGGCATTACTGGTGTAGTTCCTCATAAATGTAAAACATGAATGACACAGTTTTCTGTTGTGCGTAAATATAATACAATACTCGATATGAGTATCGTAATCTCCGCTTCGAAAAGAGAACGATCGTTTTATCCAACCTCATTCTGCTACATTTCAAGCCCCAGTGTTATATCACACAATGATACCGCTGCCACGTGGAACTTTACAATTGAAACACCAGTATAGTTTTGAAACTGCTTGGCGCCGTAACACAAAGTATTCCCCAAGACGATAAAAACTGACACCGGTCATCGGTACCAAAAGGGCGTCTGCGATTATTTAACCTATCACTGAGAAATTATATAGCAAAATAAGAAGCATTGTCTTATTTCACAGCATCAGTATGACGTAACAGTACGAAACAAACTCTGATAATCAAAGGTGTGCCATAAAGGCACCCAGGAGAGAGGCGACCATGGTGAATAATTTGCATAGCGTGCAGTTTGCTGAAATGTCTCAGATGAATGAATTGTAATGCAGATACAACTAGAGCCACTATTCCGTCATTTCTTCTTCTTCTTCGCGGATGGATCACTTAGGACCACGCGTAATAAACATTTGTTGGCCTTCCTTGGCTCTGAGCACTATGGGACTCAACTGCTGAGGTCATTAGTCCCCTAGAACTTAGAACTAGTTAAACCTAACTAACCTAAGGACATCACAAACATCCATGCCCGAGGCAGGATTCGAACCTGCGACCGTAGCGGTCGTGCGGTTCCAGACTGCAGCGCCTTTAACCGCACGGCCACTTCGGCCTGGCCTTCCTTTTCGCCCAGTATTCCTTCATAAACAACGAATGGGCTAGCTTTCGTTGCGTAGACCATGTGTTTCGGTTAGTTTTTCTCTCTTCTTCCTCAAATCCCCGTGTGTTTGTGATTTTTCTGATTTCATTTCTATCATGTAGATTTGGAGACCCTAATTCTCTCAGGTCTTTTCCGTCTGTTTGTACTAGTTCGGTCTTGTAGTTTTGTTCTTTAAAAATGTATGGATTTTGTGCGTTAACCTGTTTGAGTCCATTCTTTCTAAGTGCCCCATGAATTGGATTCTTCTCATGCGCATTGTGCCTGTTATTTTGGAGATATTTTTATATATTTCTGAATTGGGTTTTGAATAATGTACCCCATCTTTAGTTCTTGGTCCTAGGAGTTTCCTCATTATCTTACGTTCTTTCACTTCCAATTCCTCTTTTAGTGTTCTGTGTTGAAGGTTTAGTGTCTCAGATGCGTAGAGAGCTTCGGGTCTAATTACTGTTGTGTAGTGTCATATTTTGCAGTTCCACGAGAGACTCTTTTTGTTGTGAATGTTTTTTGTTAACTGAAACGCCGTCTCCATTTTCTGGACTCTTGATCTGACAGATTTCTTTTCATTACAGTTTTCTGCAATCCATTCACCTAAATATTTAAATTCTTTTACTCGAGAGATGTAGTTATTACCAATTTTGAGATCAGAAGGTGCATCTTTGACGTCAGTGATAAATTTTGTTTTTTCAAATGAAATTTGTAATCCTATTTTAGCTGCCTGTTCTTGTAATAATTCTAGCTGTTTCTGTGCATCAGTAATGTCTTGTGCGATCAGTGCCATGTCATCAGCAAATGCTAAACCGTGTAATTCTATGCCCTTATGTCTTGGTCCCAGTCTGTGTGCTGGTGCACCTGCTTTTTTCCATTCTCTAGCAACTTTTTCAAGAGCACAGTTGAAGAGCACTGGGGACAGTACATCCCCTTGTCGTACTCCTGTGTCTATTTCAAATTCTGTGCTCAATTCTCCCATAAATTTTACTTTGGATTTGGTCTCCGTGAGTGTTTCTTTTATAATGTTTGTTGTCTTTTGATCTAGTCCAAATTCTGCTAATACTTCAAAAAGGGATTCTCGGTCTATACTGTCATATGCTTTTTTAAAGTCGACAAACGTGATGACATAACTTTTGTTTGAAGTACTATGTAAATATTTCATTGAGTTTTTCAAGTTAAGGATCTGTTCTACGCAAGATCGACCTTTTCTGAACCCACCTTGGTATTCGCCTAGTTTTGAATCCAGCTGAGGTTCTGCGCGGTTTAGTAGGGCTTTAGACAGAATTTTGTATGTTATTGACAATAAAGAGATTCCACGATAGTTGTTGGGGTCTGTTTTACTTCCTTTTTTGTACAGAGGATGTATGATTGCAGTCTTCCAATCTGTGGGGATTTTTTCAGTTTTCCAGATTTCATGTATAATTTTTTTGAGTTTTGCAATAAGATTT
Organism: Schistocerca piceifrons; assembly: GCF_021461385.2. Taxonomy (NCBI): domain Eukaryota; kingdom Metazoa; phylum Arthropoda; class Insecta; order Orthoptera; family Acrididae; genus Schistocerca; species Schistocerca piceifrons. The sequence continues at coordinate 844,707,653 of NC_060149.1, read as the reverse complement.
TCTCCTGCATTTTTCCGTAATTCTGCGATGATTTGGTCTTCTCCTGATGCTTTGTTATTTTTCAGTGACTGAATTATCTCTTTAATCTCTTATAAACTTGGTGGCTTTGAGTCTGGGTTTCGTTGTGTACGATGGAACTCAAATTTTTCTGCAGGCTTTTCACAATTCAGTAATTTAGAAAAGTATTTTGCAAGAATTTCACAGTTTTCGGTGCTGGTATGAGCAATTTCCCCATGGTCATTTTTGAACTGGAGTGATGGAGGAGAGTACTTTGTTAATTTTTGTTTGAATACTCTGTAGAAATTTCGGGAATTGTTTTTCTTGAAATCATTTTCTATGTCTTGCAATTTTTTGTCTTCGTGTTGTTTACGGACTGTTCGTATTGATTTTGTGACTGTTTTCCTGGTATCTTTGAGATCTTCCAGGGTCTTTTGATTTTTGTTGCACAACCAATTTTGCCACGCCTGTTGTCTGAGATTTATCACTTGGTCACACTCATCTGTCCACCATGGGTGTTTACGTGTTCTTGTTTGCGGTGCTACAGTTTCAGCTGCATTTAAAAGTCCTGCTTGCAGTTGTTGCCAATTTTGTGGTTTTAAATTTTGCGTTTCTTTTGTAAACTGTTCATTGCCATTTATCTTTTGTACATCATATTTACGGTGTGCAGATTTCTTAGTGAATTTTCTTTTTTCTGGAATGACATCTAGGGAGAATTTTGTTGGGTAATGGTCGGAATCTAGGTCTAGTCCATTAAGGACTTTAAGTTTCATGATTTCTACTGTATTTACGCGGGAGATTATTACATGATCCAACTGATATTCACCTAGTAATGGATTAGTAGAGATCCAAGTTTTCGTTTTCGAGGCTCTTTTCTTGAAAAATGTTGATTTGAAAAATAGGTCATGGTTTTTGCAGATTTCAATGAGTCGCATGCCATTCCGGTTGGTCTGTGTATGCCCTGACCATTTACCTACCCAATATCGAAGTTTCTTTTCTTTACCGAGTCGTACATTGAAATCGCCCATAAGGATTTTGACATGGTTATTTGGGATTTTTTGGAGAATATTATCTAATTGGTTCCAGAATTCTTCTACTTCTTCTATTTTGTTTTTGTTAGTGATGTTAGTTGGTGCATGTCCGTTGATTAGGGTGTATATCTTATTAGCTGATTTTATTGTCATCGTGGAGAGCCGACTCGAGTAAGATTTGAAAGTTGCGACTGAATCAAGTACTGATGTATCTACTATAAATCCAGTTCCAAATTGTGGACAATTTGCCATGGCTCGTTTTCCATGTTTTCCTTTGTAGATCCTGTATCCTTCCGTATCAAAAGGATTTTCATCTGTATATCGTGATTCCTGAAATGCAATAATTTTGATTTTACGTTATCTGGATTTGTCCAGGATGTTTTTTAGTTTTCCCATTTTTAAGAAAGAATTTACATTAAATGTCATTAGCCAAATTCTAGATTTTGGTTTGATTTTCTAATTACGGGGTTTTGAGGTACTCCGATTTACCTTCATGCACACTTCTGTGGTCTCCCCAGAATCCGAATAGACCACTTGCGGTTTTTCAACCGTGGGATTTGACCCACTGGGGTAATTTGTCTTTGAAGGTGCTGTATCCATGTTGATTTAATTGGACTGGGTTTGTGACTGAAATTGAGATTTCAGTCTGGTTAAGCTCCGAGTTCCACTTCTGAGTTTTATAGATCAGCCGCCACTAACATGTGGAACAGACGCTGTAGGGTTACCGCCACTAACTTGTGGAACCGTCGTGCCCTTTGTCCAAATAACCTTGGACGATAGCTTTTATAGTATCCCAAAAAGCAAGGTTGCCTCTTCCGCCAGTTACGCCGTACCGATGATCTTCATCCCCGCCTTCACTGCCGTTGAGGTCTTCACCGTGTCCCTGGCAAGGGGCCCTCACGAGGTACTATCACCCGGGCCAGGTGAACCAAGGTTTTTCTACGAGGTGTTACTCCTCCCCCTCCTCCTTTTTCAACCGGGCTTGGGACCGGCTATGGAGGAGTTATTCCGTCATTTATTAAATCAATTATTACGCTTTTTAACGTTAGAAAATTATCAGAACCTGTATATAAAAGGTGGATACGTAAGTAACACGAATGTATGGAGGCACTTAGGGCTAGCATATAGCAAACAGAAGGTACGTCAAATATTTATAAATAAGACAAATGTAGACTAGAAATACTCATAATTTCACGAAAGAAGACCTACCCTCGCTCAGATGAAAATGAGAGGATCACGTATTTACATGGTTGATTTGCAACGAACGTGAGCAGACTGACAGAATGCGACTACAGTGAGGAACAGTAGCACGGTCACTAGCTGGTGCCACAGTGCAGTCATGCTTAGAACCACAACCACCGAACAACAACCAGAGCAACACATTTAACTATTTATAACTATAAAATAAGTCGTCAAATACGCTGGAAAACCTGTGTAGATGAAATAAAGCAGCCGACCAACGTCTAAAACATTTGTATAGAGGAAAACAAGGGAACGTCTTTATTACTATACGGCATATGTACTCGTACAGTGAGTAACCATAGGAATGTCAGTTGTCAAATTATGATAACGATCAGCATAATAAAGGGAGAGGAGGGATAAATATAATAGAGGGCATATTACGAGAAACATAAGTGTATTTTATACAGAAACGCGTAAAAACTCATAATAGCATTTAAATTACAAATGGACAGCAGTTTTATGTATGGTTACAGATAATGAGCTAACGTTTCTCGTAATATGCCCTGTGTTACATTTATCCTTTCTCTCCCTTTACAGTGATTATCACTATTATAATTTGACAACTGGCATTTCCATGCTTATTCACTGTACATATGCCATGTAGTAATAAAGAAATTTCTTTGCTTTTCTTTATACAAATGTTTGAGATGTTGGGAAACTATCTACCATATCTTAAAATAATTTAATCTCTCAGCCATTCCGCTGGTTTCATTTTTGTATATAAATTATCTAGTGTGGTTAACGGCTTACTTTATAATTATTATACTTCAACTTTTTGCTCTGGATCTTCTTGCTTGGCGCTGGTTGTCAACTTGAATGTACTGTGGTATCACCTAGTGACCCTCTGTAACCACATTCTGTCACTCTGCTCATGTTCGTTGCAAGTCAACCATGTAACTATGTAAACCTCCATTTTTCATCAGAACCAGTTTAGGTACGCTCTTGTAAAATTATGGATGTTTCTAGTTGTCATGTGTAGTATGATTCCATTTTGCTACACGTGTCTTATCTGCAATTATTTGATGTGCCTTCTGTTTGCTATATCCTATACCTAATTGCCTCCACACATTTGTATTACTTATGTATCCATGTTTTATATACCGATCCTGGCGCAGGGTGGTCTGTGTTTCATTTTCATATCTCCATTTCCTGCTACAGTAGGGGAAGTATAGGAATAAAATCGAAGCTGGGAAAGTCTTGCCAAATCTATTAAAAGAATGTGGGTTCCTCTGGGTGGTTCCACCAGCTCCTCTCGATGGGGGTATAAGTGTCAGTATAACATTGTTATCACCATCCTCACTCCTCGACCCTCCCCCACTTCCCCTCCCCTTTTCCTCTTCCACCTCCTCTCCCCCAGTTTCTCTCCTCTCCCCTAATTGGGAATTCGTGGGGAAAAAGACTCATTCTGTGCTGAGTTGCTGAAGAGGAGGGACTTACAGAACTACCTTTATTTGTTTACTTTATCTAATTTTGAGGTTCTTGGTGTTCAATTGCCCTACAGCTGCCTTCACACTCTGCCGCCTTTCACCCCCACTTTCTGCTGCCCACTACCACCACTTCCTCTGATCGAATGTGTGCATGTTCGCATCGAAGTTCGAAGACTGACTGCTCTGATTCACAATACCGCCACTGGAGGTTGCTCGAAACTGTCCTACAGACACCCCCAACCCAAGCCTCGACTTCCCGCTGCCTCCGAATCCTACGTACGTGAACCACGTGTGTGTGTGTGTGTGTGTGTGTGTGTGTGTGTGTGTGTGTTTTAACATTGCTGTATGACCTACTCCGTAATACAATTCGAAATTCGTGGGAAACAGTCCTACAAACGCTGCCACAAGAATTGCATCCTACCGATCTGTAAGTGTATATCTGCTGAGGAAGTTGTACACAGATACATGGTAAGAAGACGTAGGACAGCAAACTATCACTGAAATGTAGCAAGAGTTGCCTCCTGCTTATCTACAAGTGTATAGCTGCTCAGGAGCTTGTACACAGATACATAGTAAGAAGGGATACAAATATGTAGAAAGGTCAATACACGCGACATCTGATGGAAAATGCTTCAGTGCTCTAATTACACATCGAAATTATCGTGAAAGAACCACCACTTGTAAACAATGGATCATAATGACAGACACAACTAGGAGCTGAGAAAAATCACGGAGAGAGCTTTCTATCTCTGACTTTATCCTATTAATGAGAGAATACTTTGTAGTTTCCATCCATATAGGAAAAGATTGTCAGTCGTAATAAAATCTTATCGAACTTATAAAGTATTTCAGCTAAGAAACGTAGTTTTTGCATCTCCTGTCTGTTACTGCTTATTTCCCACACTACGAAACGGTATTTGTGTCATGTGATGTAGGCAGTGTAACAGGATGTACTGTATGTCCACTTGTATATAGTAATGGAGGGGGTGGTTTAGCAATGATACAGAAATTGAGAATCATGCTGGAATGTCATTGCCTGATAGCATCACAAGATCGATGTGATAAGATGTTTTGCTGACGTAACAAGTCGTGATGAGTTGTAGTTTGCATTTCGAGTAATTGGGTAAAATGTGATGAAATTATGGAAAACGTGGTAAAATTGCGAAAATTGACGGAAAATACGTAAAACTGAGGAAAATATGACAAAAAAAATTGTTATAGTACTCCAAGCCCAGCAGTTTGCTCATCTGTCACCGACAGCAGTATCGTAGGTCGAGTGCGTGGTTTTACTACGTTGGATGTTACGAAATAACGAAGATAGAGAGGATGCGAATTGTAGTTTCCTGCTAGGTGTAAAAATGACTGAGGTCTTTCTTCCGACATGTGAATAGATACCATGAAAGCCACTGTTCTGTATTGAAATTTGTTCATCTGAAATGTATGTGATGCCCATTTGCATGACAGTTTGTTTACAAGACTTCCACAGATACTAATTTTGAGTGATCAGAGGCTAGGAGAACACGCGTGCTACTGAAGGCTGCAGGTTTTATCGGCACCGGCCTATTTAATAGCGACCGCGTGCAGCGACCTCAGTGGCCACTGGTCATGACGCCCAACACACTGGCGAGTGCAGACCCTGGAGCTGCCTCTTCGAACTGCGAGACGCAGCCAAGGACCATAGCATGCCGTTGGCCATTCTTCTTCCAGAGAGCTGTCTTTGTCCCAACAATGATGAACAGTCAAGTATTTCGTTGCTGTTCCAGGAGTTGGCATTTCCCAGAAAAACACTTTGTGATAAAAAGTATCCGGACACCCACATAAACATACGTTTTTCATATTAGGTGCATTGTGCTGGCAGGTACTCCATATCAGCGACCTCAGTAGTCATTAGACATCGGAGAGAGCAGAATGGGGCGCTCCGTAGACCTCACGGACTTCGAACGTGGTCAGGTGATTGAGTGTACTTGTGTCATACTTCTGTACGCGAGATTTCCACACTACTAAACATCCCTAGGTCCACTGTTTCCGATGTGATAGTGAAGTGGAAACGCGATGGAACACGTACAGCACAAAAGCGTACAGGTTGACCTCGTCTGTTGACTAACAGAGGCCGCCGACAGTTGAAGAGTGTCGTAATGTGTAATAGGCAGACATCTATCCAGACCATCATACAGGAAATCCAAACTGCATCAGGATCCACTGCAAGTACTATGACAGTTATGGAGGTGAGAAAAGTTGGACTGCATGCTCGAGCGGCTGCTCATAAGCCACACATCACGCCGGTAAATGCTAAACAACGCTTCGCTTGGTGTAAGGAGCGTAAACATTGGACGATGGAACAGTGGAAAAACGTTGTGTGGAGTGAAGAATCACGGTACACAATGTGGCGATACGATGGCAGGTTGTGAGTATGGCGAATGCCCGATTAACGTCATCTGCTAGCGTGTGTAGGGCCAACAGTAAAATTCGGAGGCGGTGGTGTTTTGTGTGGTCGTGTTTTTCATGGAGGGGTCTTGCACCACATGCTGTTTTGCGTGGCACCGTAACAACACAGGCCTACATCGATGTTTTAAGGACCTTCTTGCTTCTCACTGTTGAAGAGCAATTCGGGGATGGCGACTGACATCTTTCAACACGATCGAGCACCTGTTCATAATGCACGGCCTGTGGAGGAGTGGTTACACGACAATAACATGCCTGTAATGGACTGGCTTGCTCAGAGTCCCGATTTGAATCCTATAGAACACCTTTGGGATATTTTGGAACGCCGACTTCGTGCCAGGCCTCACCGACCGACATCGATACCTCTCCTCAGTGCAGCACTCCGTGATGAATGGGCTGCCATTCCCTAAGAAACCTTCCAGCAAATGATTGAACATATGCCTACGAGAGTGGAAGCTGTCAGTCATCAAGGCTAAGGGTGGGCCAACACCATATTGAATTCCAGCATTACCGATGGAGGGCGCCATGATCTTGTAAGTCATATTCAGTCAAGCGTCCGGATATCTTTGATCACATAGTGTATGTTTGATGTCTCCTGACCTGAAACACTATATCATTGTCAGCCCAACACCGATCGAAGCAGAACAATGCCAGCAAATTGATCTCTTTGTGTACCTTCAGTGAGAGCTTATAACAGGACTGGAAAAACAGTATCTCTACCTATGGGGGGGGGGGGGAGGAGAGTGGGGGAGGAGGGGATGTAGGAGGTGAGGTAAGACTGGTTCTAAGCTGCTCAGGCTGTATCCACACATTGAGGTGAAGACACATGTGCAAGGTTTTCTTTCGGTAATTGTGTGTTGTGATTACAGTGTTTCATTCTCGTGTAGAACCAAGGTTGGGATGCACTCATACCGTAACATAAGTTTTGCTATTGTGTTTCTTTTTTAATAGTTGCTAGATTATAAGAAGATTACATATCTATCCTCCTAAGACACTCTTGTACCACTCATAAGAAAAAGAGTGCTATCTACCCTGTAATGTTCGCTCGATATTGGTTATCATGTTATTGGTTCATCCTACCAGCATTACGTTATTGGTGAAGTCTTTCTTCTCGCCTTAGTGTGTGGACCTTGGCAGCTGAATGTATGTTTAAGGAATTTTGGATGGTGTTAAGTGTTTACTTTGTAGTATATGCAACGCGAGATACAATGTTCTCGACTGAATATTTATTGTGTAGCAAGTAGAAGTTCGTACCACAAGAGTGAGTTCACACTTATTTAGCTGGAAATTTCATTGATTCTAGTGCTATATCGTCTGTTTACAGTATTCGTTTTAAAAGCGTAAGACTACACCCTTTACATGATGTGAGTTGAGATCTGTCGGTACAATATTCGTAAGCACAAGAATCACACCTGGAGATTACACAATAGTAATACTTAATACAACAAGTGAGTTTCCATGTTTACCCAGTGACTTTCTGTAGCTAAATCAGTTAACATCGCAACAGTAGTGCTGTTAAGAATGGAAACATTTTAGGGACACACGCTGTGTCTTACTCCACCAGGTGCACGTGACCTGTGTAAAATACTCCACCCTCTATTCCTCCGCTGTCTGTACAGCAGGAATCTCATTCTTCCACATTACATAAGAACACACACACACACGCGCGCACACACACACACACACACACACACACACACACACACACACACACAAAGCTGTTATTCAATACAGTGGAGCGTCTGAAACCTCTACCAGACAGGCTTCGGACAGTTTGCCTGAAGAAGTGGAATAAACGGGTTATAACCACATGCGGCGCAGAGCTTCACGAGTGTGGACACTTCTCTCCACCTGTCAGGATCAGGGCGCACAGGGAGACGACTACATAAAGATTCGTGTGTATCTCATTTACGCGGAGTTTATTATTTCAATGTTGTTCCTATATGAGACTGATTTTACTTAGCTGGGGACCACTTTCAAACAGTAGCGGAACATCAAGAACGTTTGAAACCACTCCGCTGTTGGCCGTTCAGTTCATCTGTGATGGATGGTTGGGTATTTCGTTATTGTTAGAAGGCCTTTCCGAGAAATAAATTCAACAGTTTGCAGAAAGAGTCCTGTTCTTCAGTCTTTTGTTCATTGGCAACTGATTTCTGCAGTCTGGGAACCGTTGATCACTGTCAGGAGGCGGATCTCTCTGTGTAACGTCAGCAACAGTTTAGAACAGGCCTGCAAAACAGGTATTTCTACGAATGAGGGGGTGGGAGAAGTGGGAGGAAAAAGAGAGAGGGGATTTAGGAGGGGAGGTAAGATTAAGGTTTCTAAGCAGCTTAGTCTGTATCCACACATCGAAGTGAACACACTTGCAGCTACTGCCACTCTCTCATGGTGAGATCTTTTGCAGTCAGTTTTTGCATTAGTTGTGTTATTACAACAATTATTCTCATTGCGTGTGTTGCATTATGACCTGTTGCTTAGAAGAGGTCGTGTTTTCATGACAATTTCGATGTGTAATCAGAGCAGTGAAGTATTTTCCGTCAGCTGCAGTAGCATGTATTGGCCTCTCTACGGTTCAGTGATAGTTTGTTGCATTCTCAGCAACTATTCACTTGTTGATTGGTAGGAGGCAATTCTTCTGGCAGCGGTTGTAAGACGGGTTCCCACCAATTTCGAGTGGAATTTTGGACTAGGGCACATGGCAATGTGGACATATATACATTCACGTGATCAGCAAAAGTGGGGATGGAAGCGTTGGGAAGTGTATGTGAGTGAGCCGTGGCTATAGGACAGTTTCTAGCATTCTCTGGTGGCAGTGTTATGGATTAGAGCAGTCAGTCTTCAAACTTCAGGGCGAACGGCGAACATACACACATGCAAACGGAAACGGTAGGAGCGGAGGGTAGCAGAAAGGGGGGGGGGGGGGGGGTGGCGGAGTGAGGAGGCAGCTGTAGGACAATCCATAACCAGGAAACCACCATCACAATTAAATACAGTAAATAAATAAAGACAGCAACTTGCGTTCTTCGTCCCCAGGAGCTCAACCCAGACTGCGTCGGCAACATTGCCGACATTGCCAGCTTGGGCTTTATTCCTGTACTGTAACGACTGCAGCAGGAAATGGGGGTATGACAGTGGTGCACAAAGCACCCTGCGCCACACATCATAAGGTGGCTCGTGGAGTATAGATTTAGACGTAACAGACGCAGATGTGTCGATCTTCCTAGTTGTATTAGTCAGTTCAACAGCAAGACTTATTTCAAAAGATCTTATTCAGCAATGAAATTCTTCACATTTTCTAGTTAATACACAAATTGTTTAAATATGTGAGTTTATATTCGAACGCAATAAATTGTGATGATGTGCTCTATCGATCATTGTTGTGGATGAAGTTACCGTGAATGCTGTCAACTTTGCGTGCTGTAATACATTAACTGAAAAGTAGTTTCTGAGTCAAAAAAATATCATTCGTAACAACAATAATCTTCCTGTTGGAACAGATGAATCAGTACATCGAGAAATATTTTCCACTGTTTGTTCAGTTTAACCCTAGTCTGTGGGACAGTGAGTGAGGGATGCGGCCTCCCGCCCTAACAGATTGCCTCGCCATTACTGCGCATTGCCTTTTCAATGAGACTGCTGGGAGCCGGCGCTAAACACTTCATTTGCAACTCATTTGGCGCGCAGGTAGCACATGGGGCCCGCTCAGCTTTCATCCTCATGTTTGGCTGCGCCAGACCACAATCTGCCCGCTTGTGACACATTCGTTGATTTAACTCTGAACCACAGCTGACCATTTGAGTCTGCTTTTTTGCTCGTCAATGAACAATATGGAATTTTAATATCGCCGTCGTGTGAAGAACCCCATTTCCATGGGTACTTATTGTAGCACTCTACTGCATCCTGCGAATTTCACCAGTTAACTACAGGGCTCGTTTAATTCTGATTCGAAAAGAGGATCTTAATGGTTGCTTTCGCAAACTATGTATTTTGTAATTTTAACTGTTTTCGATAATTCTATGTTACGATGATTCGGAATCGTCCCAGAATGAAAGCGTAAACACCCTCCTAGTTCATTTATTGATACTGAATTTTCCTCTGCATGTAACCGTGAGTAATTCAAGGGTTGCTCAATATTCTCATATTATTAACACAATTTCGTAATGTATCTGTACATCTTATTTTGAAATCGTCTTTTTTCAATACTCACTTGAGTATCATAAATCGTGATGATAAAGAGCGCAAAGTCAAGCAAAGAATCAATTACTAACTACCACACTGGTTTTCAATTTATTTTATGACCACCTTTATGTAAAATAAAGTTTACTTTCAGTACGAGTGACTAGTTATAACATCAACATACCATCTAAATTCACTAAAAATCTCGACCCTCAATAAATTTATTTACGTGGAACGCGAAGAATACAGCATTATAATGACAGCTTTGGACGACGCACCAGGTTCACTTTGCCAAGCTGACTTCCTTTGTAAAAACATGAGATTCAGTCGTTAATGAGCCAAAAAATATTCTTTCATATTTTGTTACACTTTTCATTAGAAATATTCGTATTCGTTTCAATACGTAGCATGATTCAAATGTAACACGAATAACAGGTCTAGATTTAAACTGTAAGAACAAATCTTTTAGCTTCAAGTAAAATAAAATAGATCCTGTCATTCTCGCTGAGAAATCCTGCTGCTAGTACACTATAGACAGGCTACAGCACTGTCTTTCGCATCCAAAGTTCGAAACACTGACTTCTACAGTCAACATGTGATACGTTGACGGTCGTCAATTACTTGTCTTTCGGTCACAGCTAAAGGAAACAGGGGCATAAGTGGTAGAATTACATCCCCACGTTTTCTCTGTGCTGATTCTTTGAGATCTAGCCACCGATCGAATGTCAGCTCGTAGCACTTTCAGAAGTGTCTTACATTTGGAAAATATTTCGAGTAGGTTTCCCGACCATGTTATAGTTCTGGGTGGAGATTTTAATTTGCCGGATATAGACTGGGAGACTCAAACGTTTATAACGGATGGCAGGGACAAAGAATCCAGTGAAATTTTTTTGAGTGCTTTATCTGAAAACTACCTTGAGCAGTTAAACAGAGAACCGACTCGTGGCGATAACATTTTAGACCTTCTTGTGACAAACAGACCCGAACTATTTGAAGCAGTTAACGCAGAACAGAGAATCAGCTATCATAAAGTGGTTACTGCATCGATGATTTCAGCCGTAAATAGAAATATTAAAAAAGGTAGGAAGATTTTTCTGTTTAGAAAAAAGTAAAGAAAAGCATATTTCAGAGTACTTGACGGCTCAACACAAAAAGTTTTGTCTCACGTACAGATAGTGTTGAGGATCAGTGGACAAAGTTCAAAACCATCGTACAATATGCATTAGATGAGTATATGCCAAGCAAGATCGTAAGAGATGGAAAAGAGCCACCGTGGTACAACAATCGAGCTAGAAAACTGCTGCGGAAGCAAAGGGAACTTCACAGCAAACATAAATATAGCCAAAGCCTTGCAAACAAACAAAAATTACGCGAAGCGAAATGTAGTGTGAGGAGGGCTATGCAAGAGACGTTCAATGAATTCGCCGTAGGTGGATTAAAACAAAATGTCTAGACACTCTGTGACCAAAATGGTACTGAAACAGAGGATGACAGACTAAAGGCCGAAATACTAAATGGCTTTTTGCAAAGCTGTTTCACAGAGGAAGACTGCACTGTAGTTCCTTCTCTAGATTGTCGCACAGATAACAAAATGGTAGATATCGAAATAGACGACAGAGGGATAGAGAAACAATTAAAATCGGTCAAAAGAGGAAAGGCCGCTGGACCTGATGGGATACCAGTTCGATTTTACACAGAGTACGCGAAGGAACTTGCCCCCCTTCATGCAGCGGTGTACCGTAACTCTCTAGAACTGCGTAGCGTTCCAAAGGATTGGAAAATGGCACAGGTCATCCCCGTTTTCAAGAAGGAACGTAGAACAGATGTGCACAACTATAGACCTATATCTCTAACGTCAATCAGTTGTAGAATTTTGGAACACGTATTATGTGGTGTCACCGCCAGACACCACACTTGCTAGGTGGTAGCTTTTAAATCGGCCGCGGTCCGCTAGTATACGATGGACCCGCGTGTCGCCACTGTCAGTAATTGCAGACCGAGCGCCACCACACGGCAGGTCTAGAGAGAGACGTACTGGCACTCGCCCCAGTTGTACAGCCGACGTTGCTAGGAAAGGTTCACTGAGAATTACGCTCTCATTTGCCGAGACGATAGTTAGCATAGCCTTCAGCTAAGTCAATTGCTACGACCTAGCAAGGCGCCATTTATCCTTTGCTGTGTATCTAATGAAGCATGTACAGTAACAAGACCAATGTTCACCAATTGTGGATTAAAGTTAAGTATTCCAGCAGCTACGTACTTTTCTTTATAGCATTCATTACGTATCCTGTTTCAGACCTCACGTCATCCTGCGTGAGCTTACAGCGTGCATTTCGGGATCGGTGCTGTGCTTGCGCACAAAGATGGCTCGCTTGATCGCCCTATTGCCTTTGCGTCCAAATTGCTCTCGTCAGCGCAAAGAAATTATTCACAGATCGAGAAAGAAGCTTTGGCTCTCGTGTTTGGTGTTACAACGTTTCACGATTTCTTGTATGGTCGTCCCTTTACCATTATCACAGACCACAAACCTTTGACATCGCTTTTTCATCCGAACCAGCCTGTACCTCCACGTACAGCGCAGAAATTCATTCGCTGGTCTATTTTCCTCTCGCAGTACCGCTACGATATTTTGTATCGGTCCACTGCTAAGCACGGAAACGCCGATGCGTTGTCCCGTTTGCCTGTTGCTGAGGATAGAGCATTCGATTCCTCCGAACTTGCTTGCATGTTCATTGATGCGGAAACCGATGACGTGGTCGAATCGTTTCCGATTGCTTTTCGTCGTGTAGCTACAGCCACAGCTGCTGACCCTGTCCTTGCTACCGTTTTGCGTTTTGTTGCTACGCAATGGCCCTTGTCAAAGTCACGGATCGAGGATCCGTTGGTTCGCCGATTTTTTGCTCACAGGGAGAGACTTTTTGTTCGACGTAGTGTTTTGCTGTTGCGTTCTGCTAATGATCAGTCCCGAGTCGTGGTTCCACGTCCGTTACAGTTCTCTGTCTTACAGCTTCTCCACCAAGGACATTGGGGTATCGTGCGAACGAAACAACTTGCTCGTCAGCACTGTACTTGGTTCGGAATCGATGCTGCAATTACGAATATGTGCTCTTCTTGCATGGCGTGTGCCGAACAACAATCCGCCCCACCGCGGAAATTCTTTGCATGGCCGAAAGCCACTTCCCCTTGGCAACGATTACACGTCGATTTTGCTGGTCCATTCGGGAATGCTCGATGGTTGGTTGTCGTCGATTCCTTCAGTAATTTTCCTTTTGTTGTCAGGATGTCTTCCACGACGTCTTCTGCCACCATCCAAGCGTTGTCCGCTATCTTTTGCATTGAAGGTCTTCCACAGACTATTGTTTCCGACAATAGCCCACAATTTATGCCCGCAGAGTTTCAGGCATTCTGCAAGGCGAATGGTATTCAACATCTGACGTCCGCGCCGTTTTCGCCACAGTCAAACGGTGCCGCTGAACGATTGGTCAGGACTTTCAAGTCCCAGATGTTGAAGTTAAAAGAGTCGCATTCTCGGGAGGACGCGTTATTGCTCTTTTTGTCTTCGTGTCGCTCTCAGCCCCGAGATAGTCGCTCGCCGGCTGAGTTGCTCCACGGTCGTCCTCATCGAACCTTGATGTCTTTGCTACATCCGCCGCATCAGGTTCCTCCTGTGCAGCGGCAGCCACCTGCTTTTGCTCCACACGACGTTGTATACTATCGCAACTATCGCGGTTCACAGCGTTGGCTCGCAGGGCGCATTCTTCGCTGCCTCGGACGCACTATGTATCTGGTTTTGGGGGCCTCTGGTGAGGTGCGTCGGCATCTCAATCAGCTGCGCCTCTGTCGTCGCCTGGGTTCTGCCGCTCCCCGTCTGCTTTCAGCGACGGTGCCGTCCGGTCAGCGCCCTGGGGACCCATCAACTGGCTCGCCTCATCCCCAGGTGTTACCGACGCTGCCTTCCATTTTGCCCCATGGCGACTCGCCGCCGCCGCCGCCGCCTGTTCTCCCGCCGGCGCCGCCCGCAGTGGACGCGTCGCTGCAACCGCCGGGCGCCTCCCTGGGTCTCGCGCCGCCGATCGCTTCCCGTGACCAGTTGTCCTCCGACATGGAACTCTTGCCCGCTCCGGACCAGATGTCGTCTTCGCCCGTCGGGTGCTCCGACTCGATGGAGGTCGACCCTTCGGCCCCTCCTGACTATCTTAGGGCGCATACACTGCATGTTGGCGTGCACCCTGGAATAGGTTTTCAGGCGTTTCCTAGCTCCCCTCGGGCCGAATGGCAGGGTGCGGGTGGCACAACCTCGCCTGTTGTTAGGCTCCCCACCTCGTCGCATACGTCAACATGTGGTCCTCCCCACGGCGGGCGGAAGCCTTATAACACCACCGTTCGCCGATTTGCGGGGGAGGAATGTGGTGTCACCGCCAGACACCACACGTGCTAGGTGGTAGCTTTTAAATCGGCCGCGGTCCGCTAGTATACGATGGATCCGCGTGTCGCCACTGTCAGTAATTGTAGACTGAGCGCCACCACACGGCAGGTCTAGAGAGAGACGTACTGGCACTCGCCCCAGTTGTACAGCCGACGTTGCTAGGAAAGGTTCACTGAGAATTACGCTCTCATTTGCCGAGACGATAGCTAGCATAGCCTTCAGCTAAGTCAATTGCTACGACCTAGCAAGGCGCCATTTATCCTTTGCTATGTATCTAATGAAACATGTACAGTAACAAGACCAATGTTCACCAATTGTGGATTAAAGTTAAGTATTCCAGCAGCTACGTACTTTTCTTTATAGCATTCATTACGTATCCTGTTTCAGACCTCACGCCATCCTGCGTGAGCTTATAGCGTGCATTTCGGCTTCCTCAAACAACACGGTGTTGGCACTTCTGCCGACACTTCATATTATGTTCGAGTATAATGACTTTTCTGGAGACTAGAAATCTACTCTACAGGAATCGGCATCGGTTTCGAAAAAGACGATCGTGTCAAACCTAGCTCGCGCTATTCGTCCACGAGACTCAGAGGGCCATAGACACGGGTTCCCAGGTGGATGCTGTGTTTCTTGACTTCCGCAAGGCGTTTGATACAGTTCCCACAGTCGTTTAATGAACAAAGTAAGAGTATATGGACTATCAGAACAATTGTGTAATTCGATTGAAGATTTCCTGGGTAACAGAACGCAGCATGTCATTCTCAATGGAGAGAAGTCTTCCGAAGTAAGAGTGATTTCAGGTGTGCCGCAGGGGAGTGTCGTAGGACCGTTGCTATTGACAGTATACATAAATGACCTTGTGGATAACATCGGAAGTTCACTGAGGCTTTTTGCGGATGATGCTGTGGTATATCGAGAGGTTGTAACAATGGAAAGTTGTACATAAATGCAGGGGGATCTGCAACGAATTGACGCATGGTGCAGGGAATGGCAATTGAATCTCAATGTAGACAAGTGTAATGTGCTGTGAATACATTGAAGAAAGATCCTTTATCATTTAGCTACAATATAGCAGGTCAGCAACTGGAAGCAGTTAATTCCATAAATTATCTGGGAGTAGGCAAAAAAAATGGTTCAAATGGCTCAGAGCACTATGGGACTTAACATCTGAGGTCATCAGTCCCCTAGAACTTAGAACTACTTAAACCTAACTAACCTAAGGACATCACACACATCCATGCCCGAGGCAGGATTCGAACCTTCGACCGTAGTGATCGCTCGGCTCCGGACTGAAGTGCCTAGAACCGCTCGGCCACCAGCGGCCGGCGGGGAGTAAGCATTAGGAGTGATTTAAAATGGAATGATCATATAAAGTTGATCGTCGGTAAAGCAGATGCCGGACTGAGATTCATTGGCAGAATCCTAAGGAAATGCAATCCGAAAACAAAGGAAGTAGGTTACAGTACACTTGTTCGCCCACTGCTTGAATATTGTTCACCAGTGTGGGATCCGTACCAGATAGGGTTGATAGAAGAGACAGAGGAGATCCAACGGAGAGCAACACGTTTCGTTACAGGATCATTTAGTAATCGCGATAGCGTTACGGAGATGATTGATAAACTCCAGTGGAAGACTCTGCAGGAGAGACGCTCAGTAGCTCGGTACGGGGTTTTGTTGAAGTTTCGAGAACATACCTTCAAATGGCTCTGCGCACTATGGGACTTAACTGCTGTGGTCATCAGTCCCCTAGAACTTAGAAGTACTTAAACCTAAGTAACCAAAGGACATCACTCACATCCATGCCCGAGACAGGATTCGAACCTGCGACCGTAGCTGTCGCGCAGTTCCAGACTGTAGCGCCTAGGACCGCTCGGCCTCTCTGGCCGACAACATACCTTCACCGAGGAGTCCAGCAGTATATTGCTCCCTCCTACGTATGTCTCGCGAAGAGACCATGAGGATAAAATCAGAGAGATTAGAGCCCACACAGAGGCATACCGACAATCTTTCTTTCCACGAACAATACGAGACTGGAATAGAAGGGAGAACCGATAGAGGTACTCGAAGTACCCTCTGCCACACACCGTCAAGTGGCTTGCGGAGTATGGATGTAGATGTAGATTTCTGATGGGACTCAACGGCCCAAAAACTTGCACATAAACGTTTCCAACTGCAATGTAAAACAGCTAAGTGCTCAATAATCTTGTGGGATGCTTATTGTTACTACTTGAACATTGCAGTTCGTAAGTCGTTTTCCAAGTAGGGCGTTCGCCGCGGTCACGGTCCATCCCTGTGTGTGTCGGCCGTGTGCGGGGTGTGGGAGATCCCTCGTCGCCTTAGCCCGCCCTGCTGAGCGTGTCAAAGGGCTCTCGTGATCCCCACGCCCGCTATTATCGCTCGCTTCGATCGCCAGCGAGACATCAAACGGCTCGGACGTGCTGACAGAGTCCCTGCGCCACATCAAAGCGCGCCAATTATTTTGGTTTCTCTTATTGTTCGCACATTCACTTGCTGCCTTACTAATTACCGCCATTAAGGACCATTCCATGTCTATTCTTGTGGACGGGACAAACACAGTTTCCTCGTCACCGTCCATCTCATTTACCGAAACTGCAAAAATAGCTTTCCTTAAAGAAATGGTCGTCGCAAAAGGAAACTGGCGAAGCAGGGCCGACTTCTCAAGAGGTTTGTTCACGCTCGACCTTTTTTCGAAATGACTTTAGCACTGCGTATCAGCGCTGTGGAGAAATGGGGACAGCGTGTCCTAATGAGACATAATCACCTTGATGTAGGGTTTTGTTGCCAGGATGGTTCCTTTTACAGCCACAGGCACGATTCTCGTCTACGTTCCTGCTAGACTCAGTTTGTACTTCGTCTGAAATGACGTCGACATGTACGTCGACGAGACGTTGCAGTTCAACCTACCTACGTATCTATAGGTGCATCCAATTCAGTCCGCAATGTTTATAATGCTAAATGATCTGAAGACAGATTTACACCATAGCACGCTCACTCACCCGTTTGCGGCTGGCAATGGAGTAAGTGGGCTTGTTACATGTTAGTTCCTGGTCGTGCCCATGTGCCGCCAGTCCTGTGGCTGTTGTGTACGCTATAACCTGCTTCCAGCATCTGGGGAAACGAGTCTACCTCCAGCCTGCAGATGGAGGGCTGGTCTTTCCCTAATCCTTCTGAATGGGTGGTGGTGGGGCCTACAGAATTGTGGAAAGGTGTTTCCAGGCACTAGTTGAAATAAACTTCTGGAAGGCCCCCGCAGCTAGCAGAATTTTGCAGTGAGTGCTATTAGTGAAGGTGAGAAATGGCCAATGAAATTTTCTGGGTGCAGTTTTTGATACTGCCTTCAGTACTGAAACATTTTTCGTGGAGCGATTAGGATCTCGCGAAATGGAGAATTCCGTCGGCTATCCTCCTGAGTGTTGCAGTCGATGTGCTGATCGATATCATTACTGATTTTTTGTTCGAAGATTTTGTGGTCCACCTGCTGCTTGAGACATTTCTACCGACACGGAAAATTTGCAGAGTTGTCAAGCACGTTTCCTTAGCGCAAGTATGTAGCGCTCTGAGGCTATTCGCGTTTGGAAACAAGAGTGCTGTTTAGCGGAGTGTGAATATGCTTCGAAGGCGATGGTCTCACATCTGATCGCGGAGTTACTAGTTAGCTGCAAGTATGAACGAAACAAACTTGGGCAGTTTTAACTGAAGCAAATACATTCCTTTTTTTTTCGTGCAAATATGGGAGCCGTGTTTTTGTGTGTCCTTTGATACATTGCCATTCAACTGAATTCACGTGTTGGCGTTACGGAAATTATCAGTGGAAGTTATTAGGTTCAAAATGGTTCTGAGCACCATGGGACGTAACTTCTGAGATTGTCAGTCCCCCAGAACTCAGAACCACTTAAACCTAACTAACCTAAGGACAGCACACACATCCATGCCCGAGGCAGGATTCGAATCTGTGACCGTAGCGGTCGCGCGGTCCAGACTGTAGCGCCTAGAACCGCTCGGCCACCCCGGTCGGCGAAGTTATTAGGGGCCGGTAGGAAGCGTCGTACAACGAGTTAAAGATGTACATATTGCTCCATTGGCCGAATCTCGGAATATTCGTGAGAGCTTCCGCATACTTACATTTACTTTGCTGTAACGCGAAACATAATCCTCTTTCGTGCTTATCGTAACAGAACATCCGAGGGCGGCGGCAAGGAACATTCTTTCTTTTACCTAAACACAGTGGTTCAAAAAAGAAAACAAAATTCTCATCAAACACCCCATGGATCGACAGACACACAAACACGAGCGGATGGAACCCCATGGGAAGTTATCGAACCCCACGGGTAAAGCAGTATGTGTCGGAATTAACTGTGAGACACATCTACCCTCAAGATTTAGTACTGGATTAAATGTGCACAATGGACAGAATTAACGCGTTAGATGTTTTCAGCCCTAGCAGTGCGACTTACGTAGGGGTATCCACAATTCTTTTACTCGAAAACATTGATCCTTATAGAGTGTTCGCCAACTGCACGGTCCAGTCACATTAATGTGAACATCGCCTATGTCCGACATCAACGTACAGTAACCAGTTACAGACTGATGGTGACAGCATTAACAGTGGAGGGTATATAAAATAAAGCGTGTCGGGAGGGGGGCAGGGGGGGGGGGGGGAGGAAGGAGGGGTGCGGAAAACAGAGTAGTCGTCGTCATAATGTGGAAATGGAGAGATTTATCTGACGACAAAAACGGCATGATCACTGACTTTCGGGTCAAGGGCAGTAACATTTCGGAAATGGCTAAGTGTTTGAACTTTTCGCTTGTCGCCGTCGTTAAAGTACATCGTGCATGGCAAGATGGTGCTATCCAAAACAGACACCGTGGCAACTGAGGTGCATCATTAGCCACAGATGACAGGGGTGAAAGCTGCAGAGATGTGTACGGGCCCGTAGGAGTGTAACTCTGGAGCAACTTGTGGCCCAGATGGCCCAAGGGACTACGAACAATGTCTTGTAAACGACAGTGCAGCGATCGTTGCTGTGTCTGAGCCTCCGCAGCAGACGACTGGTTCGTGAACCCATGCTGACTGCTGTTCATCGCCAACAAAGACTGGTATTTGCACGCCAAAACGGCACATGGACGTACACTGAACGGCTATAGGTCGTCTTTCAAGTCGACTCACGTTTTATGCTCCATTGGACACATGCCTGTTGGTATGTACGGCCATGCAACAACCGACAGAAGAGTCCAGCACAGAGGAGGGAGCTTTATGATCTGAGGAATGTTTTCTTAGCATTCCCTGGGTGATCTTGTCATTCTATAAGATACAATGAATCAACACAAGTATGCGTTTATCCTTGGTTGCCACGACCACCCCTATATGCAGTTTGTTTTTTCCTCAGTATAATGCCATCTAGCAGTAGGACAACACAACGTGCCATACATCTTACAGTGTACGTAAGTGGTTCTGAGAGCACCAGAGTGAGTTTACCTTACTCCCCTGGCCACCAAATTCCTCATTTTTAAAACCTGTCAAGAATCTGTAGGACCACCTTGACTAGATTATTCGTGCACCTGACCATTGCAATGGATTTGGTATGCCTCTACATCTGCATGGTGACTCTGGAATTCACACTTAAGTGCCTGACAGAGGGTTCATCGAACCATTTTCATACTACTTCTCTACCATTCCACTCTCGAATGGCGCGTGGGAAAAAGGAACACCTAAATCTTACCGTTCGAGCTCCGATTTCTCTTATTTTATTATGATGATCATTTCTCCCTACCTAGGTGGGCGTCAACAAAATATTTACGCATTTGGATGAGAAAGTTGGTGATTGAAATTTCGTAAATAGATCCCGCCGCAAAGAAAACCGCCTTTGTTTCAGTGAGTGCCACCTCAACTCGCGTATCATATCACTGACACTCTCACCCCTTTTGCGCGACAACACGAAACGAGCACCAGTAACGGTGACTGGATGGCTAGAAAGGAAACAAAGGAAACTGAATTTATCTGTGTAATTGTGATTGTGCTGTGAGGCATGGGAAGGCTGTGCCATAAATACCGGTAATGTTGAATCCCAGAGTTCCGTTTTCGTGTGCTGGTGCTGTAAGTTAGTCTCACCACTTGAGCAGACAGCTGATGGCAAGACAGGCTGCAATCAAATGTGTACCCAGAAGTGCTGCTGTGAACTAAACATTGGGCTCCGTCAGTCTCCGCTGCCAAGGAAAGCAGTGACGTATTTTAGGGTCGCCAAGCCATGTCTGTAATGCAAAATGTCATTTTCACACACTCTCAACTGCCGCCCCATGCTTCCCCGAATTCCGCGCTGCAGAAATAAAGCTTTCAGCGCACCTTTCTCGAACAGGGCACAGGCTGTAAAAAGCACTGTTCCCCAGTCGGACCTCGTCTCTTTATCGTGTTTTCACCTTTGTTGATATTGTTTCACAGTCACTGCGTCCCGGATTCGATTCCCGGCCTGGTTGGGGATTTTCTCTGCATGGGGACTGGGTGTTTGTATTGTCCTCATCATTTCACCATCATCATCATTTGTGAGAGCGACTAGATTGGAGTGTGAAAAGAAAATGGACTGTGTAAAAATAATTGGAACTTTGTACGGGCGCTGACGACCGGGCAGTTGAGCGCCCCACAAACCAAGCATCATCATCATAATCATCATCACAGTCACTGCCTGTGACACTTGGGTGCCGCCGCGCCTCTGTCTGCTCCGTTGCTTTCCTACGGGCAATGCGTGTGGCCCCAACAGTTTTACCTGAGTAGGTTGCTAACCAGTTCTTGGAGCACCTTCTTCCTTATGCATGGGGTTCTGTTGCTCTAGCTTTTCACTTTGAATTTCCTGTCGTCGCATGTCACAGCTTGAAAGTTCTCTCAAAAAATCATTATAATAGCATGCACTAGGTTAACTGTACTAGAGCAAACAAAAGTAAAATTTGTTTGCATAATCTGCAAAAAATTGCACGGTTACAGAATGTATGAGTTTAATTACAATAAACAAATTCTACATATCAGATAGAATGAAAAGTGGCTAGCCGAAATGGCTTGACACTAAAATGAGCACTCCCTATTCACATGAGCATCTGCTGAGCAATGTCTGCAATAGTCACTTTGAGATTGTTGGATACCAGATTTTCGATTGCCTGGGCATTATTATCTGTAGTCGCCATCGATGGCCTTCCTTCACGATCAACATCACCGACATCTGTGCTGTCTTGGTCAAATTGTTGGCCACATTTCAATATGGCTCAACATGACATTGCATTTGATCCATACATGGTCAGAGTTTCAGGTTGAATCTGTGTTCAATTTAAATGATTTGGCCGTAGTAATTGTGCTGTACCACTTACTTCAACTTCGGAGTACGTTTCGAGGTCTCGCACCATTTCAATTGCACGCTATAATGCACCTGACTAGTGGAATAACAGGCATACGGGAACAGATAGCACTCTAAGCCAAGGTCACCGCCCGTACCCCGGAGCAACTGGATGACATAAAAATGGTGGGAAAAGAGAGAACCCATCCACTGTGGGCATATAAACACCAAATTCCATATCACCCTCCCACATTAACTTAGGCCAATTGCATGAATCAACAATTGCAGGAAAATCAATATCCCCACCTCTTTCCACCTCGTTGTTCTCTCTTGAGGCTCACTATATGAATTTCCTCATTCATGTTAGGTATGCTATACTGAAATGATCATCGTGAACTGACACCGACAGAGCTATCCTACTTAAAAATGGTGGGAAATATTTTCCTAATGTATGATCAAAAAGTGCGCAGAACGATCTGACAGTACAGTGTGTGACTAATAAATGGTTCAAATGGCTCTGAGCACTATGGGACTTAACAGCTGTGGTCATCAGTCCCCTAGAACTTAGAACTACTTAAACCTAACTAACCTAAGGACATCACACACATCCATGCCCGAGGCGGGATTCGAACCTGCGACCGTAGCAGTCGCACGGTTGCGGACTGCGCGCCTAGAACCGCGAGACCACCGCGGCCGGCGTGTGACTAATAATATGTGGGAATACTGAAAGGGGTTGTGGTCCTACTGGCTGAAGTACTATAATTTGATGACAAGGCATTTACTGTAAACACTACAACATATGACCGCCTCCCATTGCTGTCTACAGTTTTCGGGTTATTTGTTACATTTTTGACAGTTTCCTCCATCCCCCAGTGTTTCAGATACTTACTTTTCAAGTTCGTGTACCAAAGATTCACACAAATAAGAGTACTTAAATGTTTAACAATTATTTAAACAAATAAATTCTTGTTACATACCATGTCTACATTTCACTGTGAGGAAGTTGGCCCTGCATTATTCCTGTGTTAAAAACCAACGATACTATTGTGCAGGGTGTTCAGAAATACCCATTACAAACTTCTAGGACTTTTACACTGGAGTGACTACATAATATTTTGAACAGGATCCCATGTCCAGACATGTACCGTTGCCCTTCAACAATTTAATTCAGATGTGTGACAAATCCACGTTTGCCGAGGGAAAGATAAAATTGTCAGAGTTGCTTGTTCTAGAGCGCAGTAGAGTAGACCTGTGGTGTGTACTACGTCAGACAGTCACCTGATGTCACTTAACGTCGTATACAAGGTTAAATTTACGAAACTTCTGTAGAGACAGGAGAAGGTCTACCGTCACAAGTTCTCGCCACTGCACAGAAACTGAAGAGACGCAAGGTGGGACAGAGAGTATGCATAAGAACATGCTTCGTAGGTACAATATCTGTAACAATGTAAGTGGCCAGCACATCGAGGAGCTGTTGTAATGCATCAGTACTGTCTGGTATGTACAATATGCTGGGTTCTTTTTGTTTTGGAATAATGTAAACCGTTATGTTTAAATGTTGATACAATGTGCTTAAGGTATAAATTGACGTTTTGTTATGTTTCCTTTCGAATTGTTACCTAAAACTTGTACTGCATACCTAATTGAATTCCTCAAGCAGAAGTGGATGATTTAAGCATCTGCATGGAAATCATCATAGAATGGACATGGTACATTTCTGGCCGTGGGTTCCTATTCAAAATATTATGTACTCACTCTCCTCTACATGTCCCAGAAGTTTGCAAAGGGAATTTCTGAACACCCCGTTAATTAAAAACAATGACACCACTGTAAGATTATTTTAGAGGAGTCTGACACCCTAATTCATATAATGTACACTGTAAAAATTACCCCCATCCCACCTGTGCTGCTAGCCAGCACCACCAGCGTAACAATCACTTCATAGTCAGTTAAAAACAGTGACAGCACTAACAGGATGTCTTAGATGAGTCAGACGCTATTAAATGATTTTACTACTTTGCAGACCACATGAAGAGAAAACTGTTCTGTCTTACTGTAATGTACCTACTAATAGTAAATAATTTATCATGGAAGGGTAGACTAATTGAAACATACCCATTAATAGTGGGACTATGTAAAATTAAACTGTCTTGGTAGGGTAAGCCAAATGAAATGCTCTCTTTCAGTCGGAGAAAAGTTAGGCACATTGGAACTGTTAAAAGAAAATGTCCCTCATGTATAAGTTTGTTTGATTGCCCTGGTGAATATATATTCAAAGAGTGAAAGAGGTTAACTAGATATTGGAACAATAGTAAAACGAATTAGACTGCTGCACATTTATTTCGTAACAATCTACACATATGGGGAAAAAACTAAAGATAGCGAACATCTATGTTCAACCAAATCCAGAGTAACATAAACTGTCTCAGTTTCACTTCACATTATATAAACATGACTGGCGTGCAAGATACTGGCAAATATAGTATAATAGAGGCATTACCTCCAGACATCGCGATATAATCAACTATAAACGACATGACAGAAATAACTGCATCATCCATAATATAAGAAGAATCGCTGTCCAGACATGCACAAGAACTATTACGTGCACTTGGAAAAGAAACGATGAGGGCAGGGTAACAAAGAATTCACTGTAGTAAGAATCCACTCTCTAGTCGTAAAAGGAGTAAAAATCACGAATATGGCTTTAAGCAAGACTTAACGTTCGTTATGTTCTTAAAATTGACAAGGTGCCAATCTCGGTGAAATTCATATCCCAAAGGAATAAAACTTACCAGTCTTCACAGGACCAGAATTGATTTCCAAATTGTTTTAAGAACTCTACAGTTCAGCCCAGCCTGCCCACCGTTAAAATCGTGTCTTGAATGACTCGAAGAACTCCTCGTTTCTAACTCATTGGGGCCCTATGAAAGAAAAGGTTGCGCCCAGCGGAGAATCACGAACTGTAGTTGTCCGTTGACTATCAAAGAAGAGGAAATATTTTAGTTGCATCCTCTCCTGTTCTGTTATGCTACCGAAAGAAATCCATGACATCGTATCAGCGGGCAATCCGAGCTCTTGGCGTGTAGTTAACCTATGAAACAAGAGGAAACGCTACCGCGATTCCTCTTACCTTCGGAGAATTTGAAATGTCTGGCCAGACAAAGCAGACACCGAAAGCGTGTTTTCGAATGGTAAACATACAACTACCGTCCTGGCGTAACCGTTTGGGGGTGTTAACTCTACCTATGGAAAGCCACCACTATTGAGCATTCCGAAGCAATCTGTCCATGTCAGACCCATTCTCGTACTTGCTCTGAAAAGCGTGAAAGGGACCCGCCAAAACCTTCCAGTTTCCCCACCATTATCTTTTATAAGGAGTGGACCATTGTGTGAAAGAACAGCGAACTGGCTTTCCAGAAAGCACACAATTGGGAAGAAGAGCCGACCAGGCAGAAACACAACAACACAGAAATAAGATTACTATTAGAAAAATCTGACTTGATCAGTCTTCCCCATGTTAAAAGGATCATCTAAATGCACCTAAGTGGTGGGATAAAGCTGTCACCTATTCATCACCTATTCATCAAATTCCCAATTACTTCTACTCTAATTGATACCTGCAGGTTCTTACGGTGAAGTAATTAATCTTTAAACAACTTTCCATCCCATCATGGCGACGTCTCACCCAATATGCAACAGGGAGACTGAAAGGAGTTTACTGGAGCACACTTGTATGTGGCACCAGAATAAGATAAGAACATTAATAAATTAAAATGAAACTAGTATACTATAAACAATGAGTGTCTCTGATAGGCCCGATAATGTGGATCGCTGACTGTGCGCGGCCACGGAGCGAAAGATACTGTACTGCTTTGGTGCAGTAAGAGAGCACTGGGCGCACAGTTGTCTGTGAGGGAAAGATTGTGAAGTAGGCAGGCTTTGTAGTGTGCTGTGTGGAGCCACAAAGAGTTAGATTAATGTAGGTACGTCAATATTGTTGAACATCGAAGCATAAGTCTTCATGCAAATAAGGTAAAGATTTAAATAATTATGATTTTTGTTTTTGCCTGCGTGTTAGTATAGATGAGTTGGCTGATAATTTGTTCAAATGTTCAGATGTGTGTGAAATCTTATAGGACTTAACTGCTAAGGTCATCAGTCCCTAAGCTTACACACTATTTAACCTAAATTATCCTAAGGACAAACACAT
Source organism: Schistocerca piceifrons (assembly GCF_021461385.2). NCBI lineage: Eukaryota > Metazoa > Arthropoda > Insecta > Orthoptera > Acrididae > Schistocerca > Schistocerca piceifrons. The sequence goes on along the minus strand of NC_060149.1, from coordinate 844,681,359 downwards.
ACACCCATGCCCGAGGGAGGACTCGAACCTCCGCCGGGACCAGCCGCATAATAATTTGTAATTGTTGAGTAACACCAGAACGTAGTCTACGTAAACCGTTTTGATGAAAGGGCTAGTTAGATATTTCACTGTTATAATGGTTTTAAGATTTGTTAACAGAGCTATATGTCATTTGATGACTTGCATTTATGTTGGATTAATGAAGTTAGATAATATTTGCTGTTTAAATCTCATAGGTTGTGAATCAGTCATGAGTAATGTAACTTCAATTGTCAGATGTTTTTGAAAAGACCAACTTAACTTGCAACATAATTTTGCTAAAAACAAGAAAAAAATCATAATTATTTAAATCTATACCTCATTTGCACGAAGACTTCTGATTCCATGTACAACAATGTTGCCATACCTACATTAATCTAACTCTTGGTGGATCCACTCAGCACACCACAAAGCCTGCCTACTCCATCGTCTTTCCCTCACAGATAGCTACCTGCAACTTGTGCGCCAGCGCTCTCTTACTCCAAAAAAGCAGTACAGTATCTTTGGCTCTGTGGTCGGGCATAATCAGCGATCCACATTATCGGGCCTATCAGAGACATTCATTTTTTATAGTACACTAGTTTCATTTTAATTTATTAATATTCTTATCTTATTCTTGTGCCACATCCAAGTGTGCCCCAGTATACTCCTTTCAAGACATATGCCTGCATACCTCCTTGTTATCCATTGTGAGACTGACTTACCAGACTAACTGTTTCGGGAAAAGAATAAGCAATGCAGGCCCATAATATTATTTATTGATAATGAAAACGTAAAGAAAACATGGGGCACTCCCTTCCGAGAGGTTTACTACATTCACAAACAGGTAGTAAGCGGTAAAGCAAATAATCAGTTAAAACAAGAGCATAAAGATGTATAAGAGGGATCTGACAGATTCCTCTCGCACTATGAGATTATGATTAACTTTAAAATAACTGAGGGATATCCGAGTAGTAGCGTCTCTACAGTCAAGTTCAAATGGTTCAAATGGCTCTGAGGGCTATGGGACTTAACATCTGAGGTCATCAGTCCCCTAGAACTTAGAACTACTTAAACCTAACTAACCTAAGGACATCACACACATCCATGCCCGAGGCAGGATTCGAAACTGCGACCGTAGCAGCAGCGCGGTTCCAGACTGAAGCGCCTAGAACCGCTCGGCCACACTGCCCGGCCTACAGTCAAGTATTTTAAGTTAAAAACATGCATAAGACATTACTAAACTGTGCAGTAAACAATTTCCCCCCACCTGTGCAGTTACCATCATCACAGGCATTGGACACGAATTCTACAGGGATGCACTTAATTTAAAACAAAAAATATCTTATACTATCCACACCATGAGTGGGCTAGGCCTCTGCATCATCTATCGGTACTGTATTGCGCTGCCTTGCAAACACTGCTGGGGTGACTGTCCTCCCGCTAGAATGCTAGTTAAGATACTGAAGTGGCAATGAGCCAGAGAATGGGCGCTCTCTGTTGTACAAGCAGAATCGCCTACGCAACTGAGAGACAATGGAATCAGAGAGCGAGAGAGGGAGAACAGCCTCTTGGCCAGTGTTTGTCACCCCAACAAGTGCATGTGAGATAGCCAACGGCCAAGGTAACAGTCCTGCCCAGAACCAGCATGCTGTAACTCGCCCCTTGGTCGTGCCAGACAGAAAATGTCAGATGCGTCCCAAACACCTGAGATTATTGAGATGTTGGCTGAATGCTATTACATACAGCCTTGATAAGAGCCAGCTAGCTGCAACTCGCAATTCACGGGCAAAGTATTCAGACTGTATTATCACTCTAACATATTTCGAGACATTTCCCTCTAATTCCCAAGCACGTTTATAGTAATGAGCTGTTATTAAAATCATTACGCCAGAAGTGGGATATCGTCCAACAGCGTGCTATTACTCCATTCTTTTACTACAACATCAATCTCAACAACTATGAAATTTGTGGATTAGTATGATTTCCACATGATAGCGAAGAACTACTAAGAACCGTGATGGAATGATTAAATTTGTGTCTTCTTTGTGCATGCAGTGGTAAACTATGATCGCTGTACCCAATCAGTTGTCCAATATCAGGACCACTGATCGTGTATCACGTGTCATTGTGAAAGACGCATTGTTTCCTTCAAGGTATTGGCAAATCTTGATATGTGCTAACAGTTCTCTGTGAATAAAAAAATGAATGCCGATATAAGTAATAGAATTTTTACAGTTCTTGGATAATGCTTGTGACTCTGACTCCTTGTGCCAATTTTTTCCGTCTTTCATTTGCTATGCATGTAGGCAGGGCAGACTGTTGAGAAATCCTTTCCATACAGACAGTTCTCAGCGAGCTGGGCGAATGTGGTTTCCAACTGGGAGTGAAAAAACTTGATGCACACGTATATTTGTAAGAAGTGTAAGCTAGCATGATATTATTTATGAATCGTTTTCAAATGGTTCAAATGGCTCTAAGCGCTATCGGACTTAACATCTGAGGTCATCAGTCCGCCTAGACTTAGAACTACATAAACCTAACCAACCTAAGCACATTACACACATCCACGCCGGAGGCAGGATTCGAACCTGCGACCGTAGTAGCAGCGCGGTTCCAGACTGAAGCGCCTAGAACCGCTCGGCCACAGTGGCCGGCTGGATCGTTTCCATTGTGCTTAATTTCTCGTAACTTGCTGTATTTTGGATTAACCAGTCAAATTAATTTTCAGCCAAGATACGAAGATATTAATTCCATTACCTGCCAGTGGGCATCGATTTAAATCAGGAAAGGATTCGAACCCGGGTTTCCTGTTTACTAACAGATGCGCTGAGCACAGTACCATCCGGACACTGAAGGAACAGAAACCACACACACATACACACAAATATATATCACCTTAATTATATATATATATATATATATATATATATATATATATATATATATATATATAATTAAGGTGATGACTGCCAATTAATCACTTTAGTGCGCATGCACACCACGCTCGATCTCTTACGGGAATCGGCGAAATGTCGCGAGTAATGAGGATAGTGAGCGAGGGGTACTACATTAGTAGCGTGTGGATAAGTTTAGAATTTGCGGCTGACGGGAGGTGTGCTAGGATAGTCCGTGCAGCTGCGATGAACCTGTGTCCGGACAGCGCATCTGCCTTATATGCAGGAGACCACTCTTCAACAGTGGGAATCAAGAAGGTGCTTAAAACATCAATGTAGGCCTGTGCGGTAATAATGCCACGCAAAACAACAAGGGGTGCAAGGCCTCTCCATGAAAAACACGACCACACCATACCACCACGACTTCCGAATTTTACTGTTGGCACTGCACACACTGGCAGATGACGTTCACCGGGCATGCGCCATACCAACACCCTGCCATGGATTGCCACATTGTATATCGTGATTCGTCACTCCACACAACGTTTTCCCACTGCTCAGTCGTCCAATTTTACGCTCCTTACAACAAGCGAGCCGTCGTTTGTCATTTACCGGCGTGTTGTGTGGCTTATGAACAGCCGCTCAACCATGAAATCCAAGTTTTCTCACCTCCCGCCCGACTCTCATAGTACTTGCACTGGAACCTGATGCAGTTTCGAATTCCTGTGTGATTGTCTGGATATGTGTCTGCCTATTATACGTTACGACCCTCTTTAACTGCCGGCGGTCTCTGTCAGTCAACAGACGAGGTCGGTTTTGTAGCCCGCCTGGATAGGCGGCGCGTGGGTCTGCTCCTGTGAACTACCTCTGTAATATAGACCGAAAGTGAAGGAAGCGAGTAGGAGCAAGAGGGGTGAAGCACTTCGGTACTGCATGTAAGTTTAACACTTTTAATAGAGTCAAAAACACAAGTAAATATCAAATGCATACATAACTTTGGCTAGGATGAGCACGCAGGTGTGAAGTCGTAGTCAATGTCTAATCCTGGTGAAGTTAGGATGACTGTTGGGTATAATCTCAGAGCTAACAAATACTCGTTGTCCAAACTTTAACTGAACGTAACTAATACAAAGTCTCAGTAGCAAGCTAGCCCACTCGGTAGTGAAGCGATATTTCCAGGCCGTCTGCTCTTGATGAAATGGGGCGAAATCAACACGGCACTCGCTGAGCTTCGACGCCACAGTCGGCTTGTACGCTTTTGTGCTGTACGTTTCCCTTCACGTTTCCACTTCACTATCACATCGGAAACAGTGTACATAGGGATGTTTAGGAGTGTGGAAACCTCGTGTACAAACGTATGACACAAGTGACGCACAATGACCTAACCACGTTCGAAGATCATGAGTTCCGCGATGCGCTCCATTCTGCTCTCTCACGATATCTAATGACTATCGGTGTCGCTGATATGTAGTACCTGGCAGTACGTGGCAGCACAATGCACCTAACATGAAAAATGTGTGTTTTGTGGGTGTTCAAATGGCTCTGAGCACTATGGACAATATCTGAGGTCATCAGTCCCCTAGACTTAGAACTACTTAAACCTAACTAACCTAAGGGCATCACACACATCCATGCCCGAGGCAGAATTCGAACATGCGATCGTAGCAGTCGCACGGTTCCGGCCAGAAGCACCTAGAACCGCTCGGCCACCGCGGCCGGCTTTTTGGGGTGTTCAGATACTTTTGATCACACAGTGTATAAAGCTAATTTTCATTCATACACTCGAGCAATATACAAGAACGACTCATTTTCAAAATGCATCTAAAAATAAGTGTAATATTATATAGGACTTGACATACAGAGTAGGCAGCACTGAACACCTCGAAAAACACAACGTATAATACACGATAAACTCACTTAAAAAACGGGATCATTTCCTGAACCGTGTCATGCAGGTGATAAATAATTCTTGTTTGGAGCGGGCCAAATGGGTAAATCTAGTTATTTTACGTCTGCTACCGTTTCAGGTGGCTCGTTGCCAGTAACCTATTGGGACTGCAACACATTTCCACATATAGTTTAGAAGCAGAATGCGATCTAGCCTTTGGAGCATGCTTGAGCGATTCCTCTATGAAATGCAGTGAACGACTAGCTGCAATACCAAGAAGGATACCAAATGCGAGCGAGCGGTAACACAGGGAGACTGCATGATTTTGATTGTATTTAATTCGAGGGTAAACAGGGTGTGGTTATGAGAACATAACTTAAAACTTCATATACTTGATTAATTTTTATACAATTTGAATCTTTAGAAACGTAGAATTCGAGAAAACTACCTTATATCTTCGTTTGACAGTCTTTAATATCTAGAGAGACTGCAACTTGACTTTTTTTCAATTGTCAGGAAGATATACTTCAGAACCAGACAACATTCATCTATTCTCATTACATCAGTAGACAAAGTGCAGCATAACCGTACTTTACATATATACTTTATACTCGAAATATTTAATGGGGAAAGGTTTAAGTCTGCCCAACTCATTGGTTTTTTGAGGTTTTATCCGGCCCGATATTGATTTTCGCTGAGTGGTATATCACTGTAAAAACGTCTTGTATTGAGAAACATACGTCTCTTCCTTTCTAATATAGCATTTATATATAGTACTTATGTCATCTTTAACAACCTCCTCCTTATTTGTTGGTGTGTAATTAAAGCTGTAGGCAGACAGAGAATTACCCCAATAGATAAAATGCAAAATGACCTAAGTGCCACATATATACTTTATACTCCAAATATTTAATAGTAAATGGTTGTTACACTTGCACTACAGTCCACACATACACACACACACACACACACACACACACACACACACACACGCACGTAGTATTACAAAAATTTCTGATGGAGTATGCTGCAAATAAACAAAGAAAATAGGAAAGGTTTAAGTTGGCTTGACACATTGCTTGTTTTAGGTCTTACACTTCTCAGTACAGTATTTCAGCGCATGCTATGTCAGTTAAACAAAATCCTGGATTGGGAAAACTATTTTTCCCTAGTAGCTGAAATATAATTCTATGCATAATGTCATCTGTGTTAACCATCCCCTCCTAGTTTGTAAGTATATCATTAAAACTATAGGCAGGAAGATCATACCGTCTCTTGGTATTAATAACTGCTATGTAATGAAGTAGGATATTTTCAATGGTATTTACCCAGAACAGCCTTCTACGACATATACACCCCAAACTTTCATCAGCATAATTTACAAACGCAATTTGCTAATGAAGAGTAGGCAGTTCAGCAGAGCAATGGAATCAGATTTGTGACGTGGATTTCCCCCAACTGATCGTCTACACTAAGCCTGTCAGTCGCCATTTTCAGTAGAGTATTGCTGTGTTGTACTCCCTCGCACCATTAACAAATGTTTAATTAAAACTGAAGTCTTCTACAGCATGTACACACTCAATATCCAGCCTTCTGATTTGGAAATTCAATTTCCTGATGAATAGTAGCAAGTATTCCAGCAGAGCAATGCAGTAAGATACATAACAGGGACTGCAACGTCGGTGCAGGCAAATTATTGAGACTATAACCAAACCAAGCATAATTCATAACATTCTTCCAGTCTTGGTTATCTGCAAGGTGTACTCCTACATCAGTCAACTTCCATGTGTTCTTATTACCGCAGCAGACAAAATGGAGAACGAAAATTGTGCTATATACAGGGATTCCGTTTTAACAGAAGACAATTAAATATCTCGAAAACTACACATCAGATGAAGAAAAGTTAGGTGTGCAGCCAATAAACACCGTGCAAGTATTGTTTAGGGACGCTATCTGTGCTACGTCTGCACGATACGTGAGTCAGATAACAGTGTACTGCCTCTTATGAAACATCGTAGGTCGCTACACGGCGGCGCTGATGCGTCGAGTAGTACCCTGTTCAATATGTCGGAGGAATACAAGGTTGCGAATGGGGTTTCCAATTAGAAGTTATGAAATATTGGCCTGTCCTACCCTCGCACCCTGGAGCTGGGGTCCCACGTGCCACTGGATATTCAAGGGCCATTGAGTAGCTTGTCGTAAATTACGTCATTTCCATTCCTCCGATAACAGCGTCATCTCTGGTGAAACGAAGAAAATGTTTCAGACAAGACGTATGTAGAAATTGCCGTAGCATGGTAATGGAAAAAAGGGGGTTCCCATTGAGGATTTCAAAGTTTCCTCGCCACCCATGCACTGGGTGGGGTGACGGGTCGAGTGTGGTATCGTTGGTTGTCTCCCTCCGAGAAAAACATACCGGAATTGTAACTTTTCTCGATCCGACGTGTAGTTTTCGAGCTATTTCAATGTCTCCAGTTAAAATGAGTACCCAGTTAATGTCTTATGTTTGAAGTAGCATGTAAGCTAAAATGGCACCAGGTAACGATTAGAATATGTTGCAAATCTACAAGCAGGCTACATACACAACGCTTATCATTGTGAACCCAGTAGTGACTATGTGTGAGCGATGTGTATTTTTCTACTGTGACAGAACAGTTACAAGTTACGATAGAAGTGCTACACATGTTTTACACCCAGAATCATTAATAGCAGTGATCACCTGTACATAATAACTTAGTACTCTTTCTTAAGACGTATGGAATATCATTTTTTGTGAGAACCAATTCTAATTCAGTAATATATATGTATAAGTTACCGGTAAAGTGTACTGTATACAATACCCATCTAGATGCCTGGAACTCCTCGGCACGCCTCACCCTGCATACATCCTTTGACTTCCGATACTTCTATATTCCAAAAATATAGCGAATTAGCATTAATGCAGCACTAGAATTAAAAAAAAAACTTTCTACAAAGTCGATTTCAAGGGTTTAAAATTAGCCCAAGATGGAATATAAGACAATTACAGAACTTTCTTTTGTGTACCTCCTTCTGCTCCACTGATGATAATCTTCACACAAATTTCTAAGTTTAGAATATTTTAGGATATTTTGAAATTATAATTAGCATTATAACTCAATAGTCTCTTGTAATGTCAATTCATTTCATTTCTTTTCACATACCAGTGGAATACCACAAGATGTAACTAAGCTCAAAATGATACACCACCCTTCAGGACTTAAACACAGTTGTTCTGGGCTTCGTAGTTTCATGTTCGGTACATAGTTCGCAATCAGCACACAGAATGGTATTTTGAATTACTGCACTTTACCGATCACTTTCAGTACCCCGTGTATACACAATGTTTCTAAGTCTTATTTTGATGGGGGCGGGGGGGGGGAGGGAAAGAGAAAAAGTAGTAATTTTTCTTTGGTGGATGTGAAAAAAGATGAAACTTGTTTTCTGGGATGTAGAATTAGCAGAGGAGGCTGAAAGGAAGAATTAAGCTCATTTGATGTTCCTGAATGTGGATGACAGTGTAGAGACAGATACAGGACACTAAATAAAGAAGAACACAGAGAAGGGAAAACAAGGCATGGAAAGGAAGATGGGAATACGTAGAGAGGATGATTGATAGGACTCGTAGTGCTGTGGCATGGAGAAAAATCAAGTCAACGCGAATGTCAGCTAGTGACAAGCTACATCATAATAATACTTGTCATGGTCAGTGTGTAACATTGTAATTAGTGGTCTAGATAATCAACTCAAAACACATGTTATTCGTATTGAGAGTCATAAAAAAACTCAGGCATGTGGTATTACTAGCCTCAAGAATCAAACAGAAACACAGTAAACAGATCGAAAGATCAGACGAGAAAGTAGGTGTTTTCAGTACTGCAATCAAAGACATGAGACTTGAAATAAATACCATAATAACAAAAGTGGCCACTACGCAGGGGCAGGTCAATGATATCAACTCAATGATTCTAGAAACGGTAGAACCTGTATTTGTAACGAAAGTGGAGGAAAAAGTTTTCGGTCTAAAAACCAAAATTGTTAACGAATGTAAAAATGAAATCTCACGCTTGATATAGACAGTGGCTGATTCTGAGAAAGAAATTAACAAACAAGTAAATATTTGCGAACAGAAGTGTTGCCAAAACACTGCATAAATTCAAGGCAAGATCTGCGACCTTAAAAAGAAAATAAGAGACGAGTCCAGTTTTGTCAGTGATTGGATACCTCGTAACAAACTATTATAGGGTGAAGAACATTTTAATCCTTCCAAAAGACATACTGGCTTGCACCTATTGGAGTTTCTAAAAAACTGCGAAAGGATTGTTCCTGAGTATCTGACAGATCAGGAAAAAATTAATGTAGTTGTCAGTGCATTAGTAGAGGATGCTAAACGATGGAGACTAAATTTGAACACTGATCAGATGACGTTTAACGAATTCAAAAACAGCTTACCGAGGAATGCTGGTGAGAACAAAAACACGATTATTTATGCCGAGAATTCGTAATAACTTGATTGTATGATAATAGGCACAGAAACTTTATAAAAGATTTCTGTGAATACTGGTACCGAAAACCGACACACTTAAGAAGTAGAACATCTGAATCCGAAATTACATGGGAAGTGTGGGGAAAGCTACCAGAGGATTCGAAGAGGAAGCAATCATAGGAGCTTTCCGGCGTTTCTAGAGTACAGGATGAAGACCGTTGGCGAAGTAATCACGGCTATCGCCGTAATAACAACACTAGGATTAATCACAATGACAATGAACCAAATGACGGCAGTGTTATAACACTAATGCCCGTGGGAGGACTCGAACCTACGACAGCGGGAGCCGTGCGGACCGTGACAAGACGCCCAAGACAGCGCGGCTAGAAATTAACGGGTGTCTAAGAAAGGCGCTTCTGTTAGAACCGAACAGTGACCCAGACTGGTCAGATACAAAAGATAGTTCGGATGAAGAAAATATTGAAGTAATAAAACTCGAGAAATGCGGGACGAAATGTTATTTTGTACAACCAGACGAAGTAATGTCAAAACAAAATCCTGAAGTAAACACAGAACGAAAAACGAAAAAACACCAAATGATACTATATTCTGTCAAAAACAGGTTCAGGTTGCGAAATAATTTAATATCCCGAAACCAAAGAAACTCCTGGATATAGGCAAACTAAATGAAAACATACTTTGGGATAAAATTCAAGTCTTGTTATGGCAAGATCAGGAAAATGCAGTTATTCTGTGTACAATATCACACATTGCTAACATAATTGGAGGGCTTGGGGCAGGATCATTTCGAAATAAAATCATGAAATTTCCAAATTTTAATGTATTTACATTGAATCGTTTGGAGTGCAAAGAACGACTCACACAAACACATACTATATGGTTTAACCAAAGTCAAAGAAGCTCTTAGGTGTTCATAACATAGTGAACATGAAATCTCATGTCCACAGAACAGAATAAAAAAGGAGAACTGCTTGAAAACGTGTCCTGAATAATATGAACTATATTATGTTTATTTTTATAAAATATATTTTACTACAGCTGTTATAATGTTATGACGAATTACTGCTGTAGTTTTGCTAAATATGTTTGTAAGTTTCAGAATCGTAACAATGTAGCTGTATGTGTAGAATGAAATGGACGTTCCAAAATGGTAAAATGACGTTCTAGAAGGCTACACTACATAATGTGCTGTAGCTTAATAAAATGGGCTGCCAATGTCTGAAATGGGCAGTATAATTTCGTGGTAAGGGAATGGAGCAGGAAAGGATGTTTCAAATGGACTGCCAAAAATCTCAGTGGGCAGCCAAATTATTCCTTGGTAAAGTAACGTTTGTAAATAAAGCTGCTGGAGTGGACTGCCTGGAATAATGAAGAAGCAGTGAGAGAGTTTATGCTTATTATAAATATTGTTGTATAATTTTGTTGAAGTGCATAAAAAATTAGCACAGCAAAAAACCGCCTACCTATTGACAGTAATAACTTTTTTTGATACAAACAGATTGAAAGTAAATTCTTCAGTAGTATTTTGAAAATGGCAAAAATCTGAAGAGTAGCTAAATACATTTGCTTTGAAAGCAAAATAATTGGAATGTTTAAAGTTTCTAGTAAACGACTGTAAATACCGAACAAATTTTAAATAATGTTTATGTAAAAGCTCGAATCATCTCCATTGTATTTGTGTATTAAGTGTTCTCTTATTTATGTGCAATTATTATCTGGGTGTAACTGTGGTGTCACTACCAGACACCACACTTGCTAGGTGGTAGCCTTTAAATCGGCCGCGGTCCGTTAGTATACGTCGGACCCGCGTGTCGCCACTATCAGTGATTGCAGACCGAGCGCCGCCACACGGCAGGTCTAGTCTAGAGAGACTTCCTAGCAGTCGCCCCAGTTGTACAGGCGACTTTGCTAGCGATGGTTCACTGTCTACATACGCTCTCATTTGCAGAGACGACAGTTTAGCATAGCCTTCAGCTACGTCATTTGCTACGACCTAGCAAGGCGCCATATTCAGTTATTAGAATGAATTCTGAACAGAAAATATTGTGAATCGTGTACCGTCAAGAGCGACGTTCATCATTAATGGATTAAAGTTAAGTATCAAACTAATTACGTCCGCTTTCTGAATTCTAATTCCTTGTCATGTTCCAGACCTCACGTCAGTATAGTTCTTCCCTCCTCACGCCAGCCTGCGTGAGCTAAAACGCGTGCATTCCGGCCTCCATTCGTAACACGGTGTTGGCTCTTCTGCCAACACAACAGTAACCATTGCTGTTCAGTATTCTGCGTAGCACAGACTTTCTTTTCCTCGGTGAAATGATGTTATTTGTTTTTGTATTGTCATTTTTGTAAAGTGAATGTTATTGTGATATGTTTGCAATTTTTTTCTTTCGCCCAGTACTGCTTGAGGTGTTACGGATGTTTCACTGATGTATTCCCAACAGGAAACATATCTGAAACATGGGGCATATCTAACACTGTTATCTATATTACCTATATTGGTCTTACCTAACTTTCTTGTCAGTTTTTAGTTAATGTGATTTCTTTATAACTGTGCTCATCAATGTAACATCCATGTAAATGTTTTATTGATTACTTATGATAATTTATATAATTGTAATTAATCTGTGGATGTAATGTCAAAAGTAATGTGCTGCAAAAGAATATACAAAGCAAAAAATTTAATTGTAATACTGGTTCATGCATAGGGAAAGTAGGTATGTAATCATGTAAAACTTGGAGGGAACTCCTTCCACTACGGAACTGGCTAGGCGGGAATAAAAAAGGTGTATCTGGCGGTCGAACTGCGAGGGTCCTGTGTGGCATGAGTCAGTCGGTGGCTCGCAGGAATGAGTGCCCATCTTTTGAACTATAAGAGGCGAGAAAAACTGCAATATTATTTAATTTAGCCTCAAATGCGTGAGTAACGCGGCTTTTTATTCGTGGCATACTTTGGTTAGCTACGTACTATGAAAATCCGACGCTAAAAAATGAATTTTCAGAGCTCGTCACTCACGAAGAACCATGGATTCCTTTTCTTCCCATTTTTTTAATAGCACAGGAGATCGACGCTGCCACCAGTTTCATGTCACATCATCATTTGAGTACCGTTTAATTGTATGGACCAGTTCTATGGTTTCGGTTTCAATAATAATTTTGTGCTCTGTAAACGTTGTGTTGAGCCAGCGTATTTGATCCTTAGTCATTTCCCAGGTGCTACGATGAGTCAGTGTATCATGTTTCACTGAACTGAAAGGAAGTATTTACCTTAACAAAAGTTAACAGACTTTATGGGGTTGTAAAGAACATAATTGTTTAGTGAGCATAAGTTTTGAAATATCCCACGCAGTTTTCGTGAACGGACAGTTAAAACAGTCAGTTGAAAGATTCTTTTAACTGAAATAGTTGTGTTTATAATATCCTGTGTAATGTAGTTAACAGTGCTTCCCATTTTGTGTTGTGACTGAAGTGCTCAGCCACGATCTGAATCCATCGATATATTAGATTCTGGGTCCCCATCCTGGTTGTTAAGCGAAATTTAAATGTCGTATTACAATAAAAAATAAGCAACCGGTTACAATTATTCAAACTATACTAGATCCAGGTGCCACATACCCCATTTGAGTTAAATAATGTAAGGTAGTGAATATTGTTTGAGAATGCAAATAATATTCAGTACAAACGATACTATTAATTCGTAACCACTTTAACAGTAATAATTTCCTATAACTAAACTGACAAAAGAGCCTCTTGACCGTGTCAATAGTGCTCCACTATTAGTAATCATTTGCCTATAATTCTCATTATTTTCCTACTGTACTGTAATTGTATTGAAAGCCAGTTGCTGCCTAAACACATAAATACTTCTTCAGTGTAGTTCAGATCAGTTCACTGGAACACTAATTGCTAAATGGCACAACAACTTTCCTGTATCTTGTCAGCAGAAGTTTAATATGAAACAAAGTCAACCCACATAGTTAACTTTCTTTACAACTGATGCTAGTACTGACTACAACATTGCTTAATTAGGCTGACGACCGTTTCTTGCCACGTAATTACAGTTTGCTTGATTACTGATAGAACCTTGGTTCGATTCCCGTTTGTTTTGCCATTGTTTTCTCCCAGTAACAATTTCCCCAGAATCGAAAAATAGTCCGATTCGTTTCAATCACACACAGACACGGTCACAAAAATTCTTTCACAGGGATAACATTATTGGGATACTGAAAATCTAGTGTAATAAGTGGTCAACGTATTTTAAGGACTTACTTCAGGAAAATCGGCATGAATCTTTACATATGTGTCAGCTGAAAATGGACGTAACAGGAGGAGCAATAGCGTTTACATACAAAAGTTCTTCAACAGGCTGTGAGGAGTTGTAAGATGAAGAAGATACCAGGATATGGATTAATACACACAGAGCTGGTGGAGTTTCGTCCAGTGAAATTGTTGAAGATGGTAATGAGGCAGTTTGAAAGAGTATTAAATGGAGAAAATGTTCCGTCGGAATGGAAAACGTGTTACAGAAGACCGATACATAAGGAAGGACTATGCAATGATCCAAATAATTATAGGGATTAACAGTAATCCCTTACGTTGGAAGACTGCAGTCGAAGGTAGTGAAGGATCTGGTAGAGAAAGGAACAAGTGACAGTTGCAAGAAGAGCAAGGATGATTCCGAGCGGGAAGGTCGGTATTGGACGACATCTTCACAGTGAAACTAATATGTGAAAAACGCAGAAAAATTGGACTGGAGACGCCTGTTGCATTCATTGGCCTAGAGAAAGCATACGATAATGTGCCCTCCAACAATATTTGGGAAAATTTGAAACCGATAGATTTGGATGAAAGATTGCTAAACGCTGTTATGAAATTATATGAAGGTAACATAGCGAGAGTAAGGATTGAGTATAGCTGGTCGGAAGAATTCGAATAGATGTGGGCTTTCACCGATCATTTCTTAGCTGCATTCAGGAGCAATGCTACAGACCCGGCATAGGAAATGGAAGGTTATGTGAGTGACACAAGCTGACAGCAAGATATTTACCCTGTATTTTGCAGACGACCAGATTTTACTAGCAGAAGCAGAGGTTGATCTGATCTATATAGAAAGAAATCTTAAAGAGGAATGCATAAGGCTAACCCGAAGAAGTGTGAGTGATTGGCTGTTGGAACGGAAACAGCCAATAATTTGAATATAGATTGAGAAGTAGTTGTAAATGTGCATAAGGCAAAATATCTCGGGGTATTATTTAATAGATAGGATACAAATAATGATGAAATGTCTAGTAGGATTAATAAAAGACGAGCTGTAACGAAGGCAATGAACTCAATTCTGTCGAACAAAAAGATTAGAAGAACTACAAAGGAAAGAATTTATAAGAGAATCCAGTGTGTAGTTTCGTGCAGAGCAGTTATCTTGGAAGTTAGCAAAAGAAATAAGAATGAATTTCTCGCCACTGACGTGGATTACTTAAGACGAAACTCAAGCTGTTCTATGATGAATAGGATAAGAAATGACATAATACGACGAAGGATGATAATGGATAGAGCTATCTGTGACGACAAACAGCTGATGTGGTTTGGTCATGTGACTAGCATTAGTGAAGAGGATACCAAATATGATGCTATGGTAGATACCACCCCAGAGGGAAAAAGGGGTCGCCAACGACGCAGCTGGAAAAATGATGTGGAGGACGCAACGGAAGCAAGGAAACTCAAGATGGAAGAAGATGGTGATGGGAATCGGAGGAACGGCGCCAGCCGTAGATAATTCGCAAGAAGAAAAAGGAGGAAGAGGAGGGGGAGGAGGAAGAGGAGGAGGAGAAGTAGGAGGAGGAGGATATTTTGTCTGATGAGACAAGTGATGCCATTTATATATCACACCGTCGCAGTAGCATTAGGTAATTCCATTGATGTTCTTACGAACTAAAGTTATGAACTCCAGTGCTGGATAAGCTGGTCACAGGTTACGAAATGTTCTATAGGAATTCACATTTCCTTTTTGACTTACCCGTTGAAACGTTAATTTCCAATCAGTATAAATTTATTTGAAATTCTGTCCGTGTGATGTAGACCAGTCGCAAGACTGCACATCTGAATCTACATCTGTACCCCATCATCCACATTACAATGTGTGGTTGAAGGGTAGTCCTGGTATGTCTGTCTTTGGCCACTGCCCTGTTCCGCTCGCGAATGGTCTTTGGGAAGACTGACCGTCCGTAAATTTCCAAACGAGCTCTAACTTCTTTGATTTTCTCCTAATTGTTGTTTCACGAGATGTAGGAGGGAGAAATTAATATGTTTCTCGACACTTTTTGGAACGTATGTCCGGCCGATGTGGCCGAGCGGTTCTAGGAGCTTCAGTCTGTAACCGCGCGACCGCTACGGTCATAGGTTCGAATTCTACCTCGGGCATGGATGAGTGTGGTGTCCTTAGGTTAGTTAGATTTAAGTAGTTCTAAGTTCTAGGGGACTGATGACCTCAGATGTTAAGTCCCATAGTGCTCAGAGCCATTTGAACCATTTGGAACGCATGCACTTGAAATTCCAACAACGAAACTCTCCGTGATGCGCAGTACTTATCTTGTACCGTCTGCAGCAGGAGTTCGTTAAGCATCTCTGTACCACCCTCACACGCACTACAGTAAAATGTGGCAAAACTTGCCGCTTTTCATTGGCGATTCTCTCTCTCTTCCATTAATCCACTCGAGTAAAGTCCCAGACTGATGAGCAATACGTACGTATCTAATGAATAAGTACTTTGTTAACTGCTTTTTTCGTTGATGAATTGCGATTCTATAGGCTTCTGCCAAAGTATCTCCGTCTGGCATCTGCTTTCGTTACAGTCTGTTTTATATGATCGCTCCAGATGGTTACTCTTAGGTATTTTCGGTAGTTGCTCTTTCCAGCGTCATAAAATCTACACTAAATAATTACAATAATTACAATTAATTAACTGTAATTTATGATTGTCCCCTGGACATAAAAAAATCTGGGACATTCTTCTCAGTAGGGTGTGTGATCACCGCGGACGACAATGAGTGCTCTGCAATGTACTCCAATGCTGGTCACAAGGTTGATAAGGACGTCTTGTGGTACGGCGTACACTTTCTCCGCCAGCGGGGTTGACAGCTCCTGGATGGTCGTTGGTGCATTTGGACATGCTGCTGTACGTTTTCCCAAGGCAATCGACAGATATTAGACGGGATTTAAGTCGGGGGGTCGGTCAGCCCAGTCCATTCACCGAAAGTCCTCTCGTTCCAAGAGTTCCTTCACCTGTACTTTCCGATGCGGTTGCACATTGTAGTCCATAAAAATGACGCCAGATGCACCTCTTATAAAACGCACATAGGGAAAGATTGGAGAGTCGCAGTAATGTTGACCGGCGAGTGTTCAGTGATTAGGAGGTCAGTGGGGGAAAGACGGGTGAAGTGGCCAGGTTGGGAAATGTGAGCACTGCTTATCTGCTGTCTTCAGCAGTGCTACTTTCTACCGAGAAGTGGTGCAATCGACACCATTAGTGTTGTCAGTAACGCTGACAAAAGAAACTTGATTCGTTATCTTTCTGCGAACGTTTAGGTTTTTTCATCGTTTGATATAAGGTAAATCACTCATGTTACTTTAGCTGCTCACTTTTAAGTACAGCATTAAGTTTTTGCGACATCACGGTTCACGCAATGCTTTTTGGCTTACAAGCATAATTCACCGTCGTTTCTTTCGGTTGTATTGTTTTGCGTGTGGACGAGACAGATATGGTGTCCGAGCGGGAAGATTGGCCACGCAACACGTCGAGAAAAGTGGCCAAGGTAGCCTCTTCTCCCTGCGTGTGACCACTATTTCCGACAGTTTTTTCAATTTGCTTATCTCAATGAAAATTAGCTAATTCCATATTTTATGCATAACATAACAAGTGAAATTACAACATTACAAATCGTTTTACTCATAAAACTTATATCCGCAATTCTGCTCTTCTGCAATATTTTGCAAGAGCTTCAATATGCCAAGAAAATACATCCGAAAAATAGAGCAACAAATATTGCATCTTACTGCGATGCAAAAGGCAGTTGAAGCAGTAAAGGATGATAACATGCCTGCTTCAGTATCAGAAGCAAAACAATTCCATGTTCCACGTAATATGGTAAAACGAAGGGTTCTAAGGAAAAATTGAGACGCAGTTAGCAGTAAAAAGACTACGAGCAGCTTAAAGGCAGTGTTCAGTGAATAACAAGAGCAAGAAATCCTTAATTACCCATTTTAAATCGAAAAGCGATTTTATGAAATTACAAACGGCTCTGAGCACTATGGGACTCGACATCTGAGGTCATCAGTCCCATAGAACTTAGAACTACTTAAACCTAACTAACCTAAGGACATCACACACATCCTTGCCCGAGGCAGGATTCGAACCTGCGACCGTAGCGGTTGCGCGGTTCCAGACTTTAGCGCCTAGAACCGCTCGGCCACTTCGGCCGGCTTATGAAATTACTGTGAATGACCTACGGTGATTAGCAATGCAGTCTGCAGAGCGTAACAAAATACCACATCGTTCCAACAAAGAGCCTCAAATGGCAAGCAAAGACTGTGTGGCGTGATTTAGAGAACGGCATCCTACTATTAGTCTTCGAGAGCCAGAATACACCTCTGGGGCTACAGCACAAGTGTTTAACAAGGCGAAAGTAAACAGGTTTTTTGATATCCTTAAAACATTGCAAGATAAACGATTTCACCCTGCTCGTCGTATTTTTAATGTAGATGAAACCAGTCATCGGTCATAGAACAGTTATGTTTTTGCGCTCAAAGGAAGACAACAAGTCGGAGCCGCTACTTCAGCTAATAGAGGTTTGCTGTCGATTTTTATAGCGTACATGTCTGGAGGGGGAAATTGCATTCCCCCTTTTGTAATCTCCCTAGCTGAAGAGTGAAGGTTAAACTTGAAAATGGGGCTGCGCCAGTAGCCGAATTTGCGTACCACCCTAATGGGTAGATGCAGAGTGAATGTTTTTGGATTGGTTTGAACATTTTTTAAAACATGCAAAACCAACTGCTGAAGATCTAGTTCTCCAAATCTTAGATGGTCACTCTACCCATACTAAGAACATAGGTTCCATTAATAAAGCCAGAGAAAGTAATACAACTGTTGTGTGCTTTCCCCCACACTGTAGCCAAAAGTTCCAACCTTTTAATGTGACATTCATGTCTTCTTTTAAAACCTTCTACAGACAAGCTTGTGAAAAATTACTTCGAAATAATCCAGGAAGAACTTTTACACAGTTTAAAATAACTGCACTCTTGAGTCAAGCGTTTCTTCGTGCAGCCGTTTCAATGACAGCAATCAATGGCTTTATAAAGTGTGGAATTTTTCCTCTAGATCCTAATGTGTTTACTGATAAGACTATACTGCAGCTGAGGTTACTCATATTCCTTTGGATAGGGACACTAATATTGTGCCTTGTTCAAATATTGGTTCTTCTCATTTCGAAACAACTGAGTCTTGTGCAAGTGCTGGTCTCTCTCGACGCCAAACTGCTGTGGCCTCTTCATTTTCGAAACCAGTTTACGAGATATCTTCAACCGAAGGTTGCCTTGAGATTATAGGAGATAAGCTTTTTCCAAGAGAGGAATCCCCTCAGGGTCCGTCCACCGAAGAACGTCTGTCTGAGTACCCAGTAGGTGGGTTCCACATAACCCCAAAGGATGTAAAACCTTTGCCTAAGAAACATGGTGTGAACCGAAGACGAACTAAGAATAAAAATGGAGAAACTGCCATAATCACTTTGAGCTCTTATAAAAACGTGTCGGCTGAAGTTAACAGAAAGAAAGATAAAGAGCTTTTAATGAAAGAAAAAGGAAATTCGAAGAAAAACAAACAGACAACATTCTGCAATTTAAGGCAACACAAAATAAATGTAAGAAGCAAAAAAAAAAAAAATGAATTTCTACACAATCCCTTCCCCCTCACTCATGTTTCCCTCTCTAGGCCAGTTGTATGATTCGCATTTACTCAACTTAAAAATGGTAGGAATTATTATCTTACCTTATGATCCAAAATTATGCGACGTTACAGTGTGTGACTAGACGTAGGAAATTTAAAGCCATGAGTTATTGTACTACCTCAATTACTATAATTTACTTAACATCACGCCATTTTCTGTAACTGCAAAGGCGAAAGACATATATAGGGTGGTCCATTGATAGTGACCGGGAATTCGTCTAGCTTGAAAGGGGGAAAACAGGTGGCGCTATGGTTGGCCCGCTAGATGGCGCTGCCATAGGTCAAACGGATATCAACTGCGTTTTTTAAAATAGGAATCCCTATTTTTATTAGATATTCGTGAAGCACGTAAAGAAATATGAATGTTTTAATTGGAACACTTTTTTCGCTTTGTGATAGATGACGCTGTAATAGTCACAAACGTATAAGTACATGGTGTCACGTGACATTCGGTATTTGCTTTGTTATACATTATCCGTGTTAAAATGGACGGTTTACCAATTGCGGAAAAGGTCAGTATCGTGTTGATGTATGGCTATTGTGATCAAAATGCCCAACAGGCGTGTGCTATGTATGATGCTCGGTATTCTGGACGACATCATCCAAGTGTCCGGACCGTTCGCCGGATATTTACGTTATTTAAGGAAATAGGAAGTGTTCAGCCACATGTGAAACGTCAACCACGACTTGCAACAAATGATGATGCCCAAGAAGGTGTCCTAGCTGCTGTCGTGGCTAATCCGCACATTAGTAGCAGACAAATTGCACGAGAATCGGGAATCTCAAAAGCGTCGGTGTTGAGAATACTACATCAACATCGATTGCACCCGTACCATATTTCTATGCACCAGGAATTGCATGGCGACGACTCTGAACATCGTGTACAGCTCTGCCATTGGGCACAAGAGAAATTACGGGACGATGACAGATTTTTTGCACGCGTTCTATTTAGCGACGAACCGTCATTCACCACCAGCCGTAACGTAAACCGGCATAATATGCACTATTGGGAAACGGAAAATCCTCGATGGCTGCGACAAATGGAACATCAGCGACCTTGGCGGGTTAATGTATGGTGCGGCATTATGGAAAGAAGGATAATTGGCCACCACTTCATCGATGGCAATCTAAATGGTGCAATGTATGCTGATTTCCTACTTAATGTTCTACCGATGTTACTACAAGATGTTTCACTTCATGATAGAATGGCGATGTACTTCCAACATGATGGATGTCCGGCACATGGCTCGCGTGCGGTTGAAGCGATACTGAATAGAAAAAAAAAAAAAAGGCTCTGAGCACTATGCGACTTACCTTCTGAGGTCATCAGTCGCCTAGAACTTAGTACTAATTAAACCTAACTAACCTAAGGACACCACACCCATCTATGCCCGAGGCAGGATTCGAGCCTGCGACCGTAGCGGTAGCTCGATTCCAGACTGTAGCGCCTAGAACCACAGGCGACTCCGGCCGGAATTGAATAGCATGTTTCATGACAGGTGGATTGGTCGTTGAAGCACCATACCCTGGCCCGCACGTTTACCGGATCTGACGTCCCCGGATTTCTTTCTGTGGGGAAAGTTGAAGGCCGGCCGCTGGTGGCCGAGCGGTTCTAGGCTCTTCAATCTGCAACCGCGCGACAGCTACGGTCGCAGGTTCGAATCCTGCCTTGGGCATGGATGTGTGTGATGTCTTTAGGTTAGTTAGGTTTAAGTAGTTCTAAGTTCTAGGGGACTGATGACCTGAGATGTTAAGTCCCATAGTGTTCAGAGCCATTTGAAAGTTGAAGGATATTTGCTATCGTGATCCACCGACAACGCCTGACAACATGCGTCAGCGCATTGTCAATGCATGTGCGAACATTAAGGAAGGCGAACTACTCGCTGTTGAGAGGAATGTCGTTACACGTATTGCCAAATGCATTGAGGTTGACGGACACCATTTTGACAATTTCTTGCATTAATGTGATATTTACAGTTAATCACGCTGTAACAGCATGCGTTCTCAGAAATGATAAGTTCACAAAGGTACATGTATCACATTGGAACAACCGAAATAAAATTTTCAAACGTACCTACGTTCTGTATTTTAATTTAAAAGACCTGCCTGTTACCAACTGTTCGTCTAAAATTGTGAGCCATATGTTTGTGACTACTACAGCGCCACCTGTCACAAAGCGAAGAAAGTGGTGCAACTAAAACATTCAAATTTCTTTACGTACTACACGAATATGTGATAAAAAATGGGGGCTTCTATTTTTAAGAAGCACAGTTAATATCCGTTTGACCTATGGCAGCGCCGTCTAGCGGGCCAACAATAGCGCCATCTGGTTTCCCCCTTCAAGCTAGACAAGTTTCGTTCTTTGTAGTTTTTTTCGTTTGACGCTTATTTCGTGAGATATTTGGCCCGGTCACGATCAATGGACCACCCTCTATAAATATGATTCACCTAACATTTATTGATTACCACAGTGTATTATTTTAAACAAATGATCTCTCCCTATGAACTAAGTCTACGTTTCACTGTGACCAACACATCCCTGCATTATTATATTACTAGTGCCTTTAAAAACCAGTGACGTCAGTGGGTGTTAAAAGTAATGATGTCGCTATATGACTGCGTTAGAAGAGACTGACACTTTTATAGTAACTTGTAAATAACGGCAGGATATCCACATAGGACTATTTCAGTACAAAAGTATGTAGGAACACACACACATACACACACACACACACACACACCAAACATCATGAAATTTACACTGTAAACAAATACCCCTAGTCACCACGTACTGCTAGCCACCACCACAACCAACAACAACAACAACAGTATAAAATGCTTTCATAGCATGGTACAAAGAAAGACATCACTAACAGTATACCTAGAGAATACAGACACTATAAGATTACAGTAGACATATAAATAACAATGGGAAATCCCGGTATGAACATTTCAAGTGAAATGTACTTAATGTTAAGAAAACACACACATAGCATTGCTAAACCGCAGTGTTAAGAAATTAGATGATTCAGCTGTAACTGCCATCACTGGCATTGGATACAAATGGTATAGGCATACAGTTTATTAAAAACAAAAAAATATCTTCCGTTATTCATTCCATGAAGGCATCCATTTCTTCCAAGCTAATTATGTAGACCAGGTATGGCTCAAATACAAAACAGTATCGACAGCAGTAGATAGATTCATATCGCGTAAGTTAATAAGAGACGGGACTGATCCATCATGGTACACAAAACACGTCAGAACACTGTTTCAGAAACAACAAAAAAGCATGCCAGATTCAGAAGAACGCAAAATCCCCAAGACTGGCTACGTTTCACGGAAGCTCGAAATTTAGTGCGGATGTCTTTGCGAGATGCTTTTAATAGTTTCCACAGTGATATACTGTCTCAAAATATGGTAGAAAACCCAAAGAGATTCTGATAGTATGAAAAGTACACCAGTGGCAAGAAACAGTCAGCGACAGCGATGGAAATGTTACCGATGATGGTGCCAATAAAGCGGAGTTACTAAATACAGTTTTCCGTAATTCCTTCACGAAAGAAGATGAAGCAAATATTCCAGAATTCAAAACCAGAACAGCTGTTAGCATGAGTGACATAAAAGCAGATATCTTAGGCGCTGCGAAACAACTCAAATCACTTAAGAAAGGCAAGTCTTCCGGTCCAGATGGTATACCAGTCAGGTTCCTTACAGAGTATATAGACACAATAGCGCCTTTCTTAGGAATCATATACAGCCGCTCACTTGACGAAAGGTCTGTTGCTAAAGACTGGAAAGTAGCACAGGTCACACCAATGCTCAAAAAAGTAAATAGGAGTAACCCATTGAATTACAAACCCATATCACAGACCTCAATTTGCAGTAGACTTTTGGAGCATATACTGTACTCGAACATTATGAATCATCTTGAAGGAAATGACTTATTGATACATAACAAACACGGATTTAGAAAATATCGTTCTTGTGCAACACAGCTAGCTCTTTATTCCCATGAAGTAATGAGTGCTGTCGACTAGGGATCTCAGATCCATTCCATATTCCTGGATTTTCGGAAGGCTTTTGATACCATTCCTCACAAGCAACTATTAAATTGCGGGCATATAGAGTACCATCTCAGTTGTTTGACTGGATTATTGATTTCCTCTCAAAGAGGTCACAGTTCGTAGTGATGGACGGTAAATCATCGAGTAGAACAGAAGTGATATGTGGCCTTCCAAAAAGTAGCGTCATAGGCCCTCTACTGTTCCTGATTTACATAAATGATCTAGGTGGTAAGCTGAGCAGCCCCCTTAGGTTTTTTGCAGATGACGCTGTAATTTACCGTCTAGTAAAATCATCAGACGATCAATTCCAATTACAAAATGATCTAGAGAGAATTCCTGTATGGTGCGAAAAGTGGCAATTAGCACTAAACAAAGAGAAGTGCGAGGTAATCTACATGGGCACTATAAGAAATCCGATAAATTTTGGCTATACAATAAATCGCACACATCTAAGGGCTGTCAATTCGATTAAATACCTAGGAATTACAATTACGAGCAGCTTAAATTGGAAAGGCAACATAGATAATGTTGTGGGGAAGGCGAAACAAAGACTGCGCTTTGTTGGCAGAACACTTAGAATATGCGACAAACCCACTAAAGAGACACCCTGCATTACACTTGTCCGTCCTCCGCCGGAATACTGCTGCGCGATATGGGATCCTTACCAGGTAGGATTGATGGAGGACATCGAAAAAGTGCAAAGAAGGGCAGCTCGTTTCGTGTTATCCCGCAATAGGGGTGAGAGAGTCGCTGATACGATACGCGAGTTGGGGTGGCAGTCACAGAAACAAAGGCGGTTTTTTTTCGGCGAGATTTACTTACGAAACTTCAGTCACCAACTTTCTCTTCCGAATGCGTAAATGTTTTGTTGACACCCACCTACGTAGGGAGAAATTATCACCATAATAAAATAACAGAAATCAGAGCTCGAACGACCCTGCCTCGGGCATGAATGTGTGTGATGTCCTTAGGTTAGTTAGGTTTAAGTAGTTCTAAGTCTAGGGGACTGATGACCTCAGATGTTAAGTCCCATAGCGCTTAGAGCCATTTTTGAGAGCTCGAACGGAAATATTTAGGTGTTCCTTATTAGCAAGTGCCATTCGAGAGTGGAATGTAGAGAAGTAGCATGAAAATGGTTCGATGAATCCTCTGCCAGGCACTTAAGTGTCAATTGCAGAGTAACGATGTAGATGTAGATGCAGCCTGCACAGTATCTGTGTGCACTGTACTGTGCTGCCTCGGAACTGGCGCTGCAGCCGCGGTCCTCGCAATTCAATGCTAGTTACACTACTGGAATGTAGTGGTGGTTGGGTTTCGGGTTTCGCTAAATCGGTCAGGAGTCCATTAGACGTAGGAGGTGGCTACACGGATGGTGGGATTTGTGTGA
Source organism: Schistocerca piceifrons (assembly GCF_021461385.2). Classification (NCBI taxonomy): domain Eukaryota; kingdom Metazoa; phylum Arthropoda; class Insecta; order Orthoptera; family Acrididae; genus Schistocerca; species Schistocerca piceifrons. Next base: position 844,656,583 of record NC_060149.1, on the reverse strand, counting down.
TGTGAACTGGGCTTTCTTTTCTTTTCTTTTTTTTTTCTCGGGGTAATACAAAAAGAGCTTCAGGCTCAAAAGGTGCACGTCAAACACAGGAAGAACCTAGATCGAGGAACTATCGGTGTAACGGTTGTAAAGTGTCGAAACTGTGTTTGGAAAATACAGGAGCTACAAGCACTAATAGAAAGCATTGACAGTCAAATAGTTATAGACACTAAAAGCTGGCTAAAGCCAGAGATAAGATGAGCGGAAATTTTTGCGAAGGACCTAACTGTGTTCAGCAAGGATAGGCTAAATACAGTTTCTGTGAGTCAATAAGGGTAGAGGTCGTTCTTGGCGACCGGAATAAAATAATAATCGGATCCTTTTCCCAATCTCCCAACTCATATGATACAACTGTTGAAAGGTTTTAAAGAAAACTTGAGCCTAATTTCAAACACGTACACGACCCATACAATTATAGTTGGTGGTGATTTCAATTTACCCCTAATACTTTAGCGAAAATTCGTGTTTAAATCCGGAGGAACACACACAACCTCATTCAAAATTGTGCTAAACGCCTTGTCTGAAAATTATTTCGAGCAATTAGTTTATGAGCCCACTCGAATAGTAAACGGTTGTGAAAACACACTTGACCTCTTAGAAACAAATAATCCTGAACTAACAACGAGCATCAAAACAGACGTACGGATTAGTGAAAACAAGCTTGTCGGAGCGAGACTCAATACCGTAGATCCACCACAAAAAATGAAAAATGTATCTTTTAAAAAAAGTAGATAAAAATTCGCTTGACGCCTTTCTGAGTGACAATCTCCGCTCGTTCCAAATTAACAACGTAAGAAATAGTATCGACAGCAATTGGAAGATTTACACCAAATCCGACGGAGCTGATCACCCAAGGTACAGAAAAACAGGTAAGAACGTTGTTGTAGAAGCAACGAGAAAGGTATGCCAAATTTAAACAAATGCAAAATCCGCAAGGTTGGCTATCTTTTACAGAAGCTAGAAGTTTGGGGCGGACTTCAATGCGAGATCCTTGTAATAGTTTCCACAACGAAACTTTGTCTCGAAACTTAGCCGAAAATCCAGATTCTGGTCGTATGTGAAATATACTAGTAGCAAGACACAATCAATGCCCTCTCTGCGCGATAGCAATAGAAATACTATCGATGATAGTGCTGCTAAAGCAGAATTCCTAACACAGCCTTCCGAAATTCATTCACCCAAGAAGACGTAGTAAATATTCTAGAAATCGAATCAAGAACAGCTGCCAACATAAGTAGCTTAGAAGCAGACATCACCGGAGTAGTGAAGAAACTCAAATCACTCAATAAAAGTAAGTCTTCCTGTCCAAATTGTATACCAGTTAGGTTCCTTTCAACGTAAACTGATGCAGTAGCTCCATACTTATGGATCAGGTACAACGGCTCGCTCGGCGGAAGATCGGTACCGAAAGATTGGAAAGCTGCACAGGCTAACACCAATATTCAAGAAAGTCAATAGAAGTAATCCACTAAATTACAGGCCCAGATCATTAATGTCGAAATGCAGCAGGATTTTGGAACATACATTGTGTTCAAACTTAATGAATTATTTCGAAGAGAACGGTCTGTTGACACACAGTCAACACGGATTTAGAAAATATCGTTCTTGTGAAACACAACTAGCTCTTTACTCACACAAAGTGTTGACTGCTATCGACAAAGGATTTCTAATTGATTCCATATTTCTAGATTTCCAGAAAGCTTTTGACACAGTGTCTCACAAGCGGCTGTAATCAAATTGCATGTTTATGGAATATCTACTCAGCTATGCGTCTGTATTCGTGATTTTCTGTCAGAGAGGTAACAGTTCGTAGTAATGCACGGTAAGTCATCGAGTAAGGCAGAAGTGATATCTAGCATTTCCCAGGCTAGTGTTATAGGGCGTCTGCTGTTCATTACCTACACAAACTATATGAGACAATCTGAGAGGACGTCTTAGGTAGTTTGCAGATGATGCTGTTGTGTAGTAAAGTTATCAGATGATCAAAACAAATAGCAAAACGATTTAGAAAATGTATCTGTATGGTGCGAAAATTGGCAGCTGACTCTAAATAATGATATGTGTGAAGTCATCCACATGAGTGCTAAAAGGAATCTGTTAAACTTCTGTTACGTGAGTAAATGAATCAAATCTAAAGGCCGTAAATTCAATTAAATACCTACGAATTACAGTTACGTACAACTTAAATTGGAAAAAAACACATAGAAAATGTTGTGGAGAAGGCGAATCAAAGAGTGTGTTTAATTGGCAGAACACTGAAAAGATGCAGCAATTCTGCTAGACTGCCTATACTACGCTTTTCCGTCTTCTTTTGGAGTACTGCTGCGCGGTGTGAGATCCTTACCAGATAGGACTGACCCAGTACATCAAGAAAGTTCAAAGAAGGGTAGCATGTTTTCTGTTGTCGAGAAATAGGGGTGAGAGAATCACGAACATAAGGGATCATCATTAAAACAAAGACGTTTCTCGTTGCGGTGGGATCTTCTCACGCAATTTCAATCACCAACTTTCTCCTCCGAATGCGAAAATACTTTGTTGACGGTGACTTACATAGGGAGAAACGATCATCATGATAAAATAAGGGAAATCTGCGTTCACACGGAAACATACAGGTGTTCGTTTTTTCCGCGCTCTCTGTCGCACTGACAGTATCACGCGCACACCTAACAATGCAACTGAAGAGCGAGAAAGGTGGAGAATGGTTTCTTGGCCACTCTTTGTCATACTAGCAAGCACATCTGAGGTGGCTAATTTTCAAGTTCACAATTCCATCAAAAGACAGGAAGCTGTAACTCACATCTTGGCTGTGCCAGGTATAAATGGTCAGAACCGTCCCACACACTTGAGATTAGACCGGCTGGTCTCTATTATTGAGATGTGGGCAGAATGCTATTACAAGCTGTTCTGATAAGAGCCAGCAGGTGGCAAATCGCAGATCGCGGACACAGAATTACTTTGGTACTCGCGGCTGTAATGTTTTTTTTAATTATTATTATTACATGTCTCTCTCTATTTCCCGAGGCTCTCCAAATATTTTGTTATTTTTAAACTCATTACATCATGGTTGAAAAGCTTGCCCGAAATTCGATTTCTTTTCTGCAGTGTTAATCTCATTTCACACCTACGAAATCAGTGTGGATTCCTACGATTTCCACATGACAGCGATGAACCGTGAACAAGTAAAATGAAACCATTATAATTTGCATTTTGTTAACATATAAAGTGATGAACTATGATCACTATATATATAATGAGATATCCAATTACAATACTACTGACCATTTATCATGGAATTCTACCGGGTGATCAAAAAGTCAGTACAAATTTGAAAACTGAATAAATCATGGAATAATGTAGAAAGAGAGGTACAAATTGACACACATACTTGGAATGGCATGGGGTTTTATTAGAACCAAAAAAATACAAAAGTTCAAAAAATGTCCGACAGATGGCGCTTCATCTGATCAGAATAGCAATAATTAGCATAACAAAGTAAGAAAAAGCAAAGATGATGTTCTTTACAGGAAATGCTTAATATGTCCACCATCATTCCTCAACAATAGCTGTAGTCGAGGAATAATGTTGTGAACAGCACTATAAAGCATGTCCGGAGTTATGGTGAGGCATTGGCGTCGGATGTTGTCTTTCAGCATCCATAGAGGTGGTCGATTACGATACACTTGCGACTTCAGGTAACCCCAAAGCCAATAATCGCACGGACTGAGGTCTGGGGACCTGGGAGGCCAAGCATGACGAAAGTGGCGGCTGAGCACACGATCATCACCAAACGACGCGCGCAAGAGATCTTTCGCGCGTCTAGGAATATGGGCTGGTTCTAATAAAACCCCACGTCATTCCGAGCATGTGTGTCAATCTTCCGTGGTTTATTAAGTTTTCAAATTTATACTGACTTTTTGATCACCTGGTACATCTACATCTACATCCATTCTCCGCAAGCCACCTGACGGCATTGTGCAGATATGCATCCTCATATTGGTTCTTACAAAGCAAAATAAAGACTAAAATGTTTATGGCCTCTCAGCAATACTGTTACTCCTTGTGTCACTTTTCCATCATCTGTCCCGTATGCACGTCGATAAAGCTGACTGTTGTGAAACTCTTTCGTCATAGGCAATTCCAGGAGAGTTGGGCAAAGGTGATTCTCAATTCGGAGAGAGAAATCGGGATGCAAATATATCTCTGGGGTAGTGATAAGCTTACAGCTCCAGTTGTGTGATATTATTTACCGATCACTTTGGGTGCACTCACTTTCTCGTAATTTCTCATAACCTGCAGTATTTTTGCATAACCACAGACATTAATTTTCACCCAAACACCAGTTCAATACTCAGGAATCACTAATTTTTCAAGTGCAACTATCATCTAGTTTCATATTGTAAAGGAATCTGACATACGGAATGGGAAACATCTAACATCTAAAAACACTATGAGTAACACACGGAGAACGTACGTGGAAATCGGAATCATTTCCTGAACTGCGCCATACAGTTGATAAATAATTATAGTTTGGATTTTTTGCAGACCGGTAATCCTAGGTATTTTACAGCTGCTACCGTTTCAGATGGTTGATTATCGATAGTGTAGTGGTACTTTAACACATTTTCAAATGTGCGATTATGCGTTTGTAGCATCAGAACAGTAAGGACTGTGACACACGGGTGAAGGCAGCACGTAACACACATCGAATATTTGTATTTAGAAGATTGACATGAACCTGCGTTAATAATTGAGATCAGTGGCAGTCGGTTGGCTGTAAATGGTAATTTGCAGTTTGAAATGGTTGTATCTAAAACGTTACTGCTATTGTTGTTTTTGTGAGCTATTGTAAAAATGATGAGCATTTTTAAAATGTTAGTGAATCACTCCACCTCATCTCTGGAGCCATTACATAGCAACAAAGTATCATCAGCATCCCTCCCAGAATGTAAAATTTTATTCGTGATCTGCAGATTGTTTTTGAAAAATTTTAATTCTGTATTATTAACAAAGAAGTCAACTGTGGTACCTGTTAGTGGATTGCCCATTGGTAGTCCATCCGTTTGGTAACAGATTTTTCCATTGAATGAAAAGCAGTCGAAAGCATGAGTATTTTCAAGTAATTCAATGAACACTGTTATTTCTCCTGTACTCACAATCTTTTTTGAAGTAAATTGTTTTTAATAATGGCTATAGTTTCGGTGACTGGTATGTCTGTGTACAGGTTCATAATGTCTAATGACATAAATTATGCATCGTCAAGAATTTCAATGTTGCAATTGACTGCGCTAGTTCACAGCTGTATTTTATGTAAAAATTCTCTTAGAAAACGAAAAAAGCTTTCAAAATATCATTCAGTTTTTTGTTTACGTTGTACGATGGGCAATTCATATTATGTACAATTGGACGAACTGGCACATTAGGTTTATGTAGCTTTAATTGGCATATTAATTTAGGCACTCGTGGATTCATAATCTTCAACGAAGGTTTCTTTCGATGAAATAAGAAAATTGTTATCACTCTATTTTGAAATTTCGGAGTTGTATCTTTGTTAATTACGGTAATGCTATTGTCACTGAAAAACGTTAACATCTTTGAGATATAATAACTTGTATTAACAAGCACCGAAGTACTACCGTTATCTGCCTTTGTTACAATAGCTTAATTAATTGGTAAGCTTGTCATTAAAGTACTTTTAGCCAGACCGCTGTTTCTCGACGAGAAATGTGCTCCTCAAAAATTACTGATTGCTTCAGTTGCGTCATCACTCCAAATGATTCATTACCAGTTATCCACTGTCAACTGGTGCCGCTCTTCACACAACCTCAAGCGTCGCTTACCACTGGCTACAGAAATATGTGGCTGATGAGAAGCTACTCGCCCATTGTACTTCATTCTTTTTAACTTTCTATGCACAGTCATTTTGTAGCTGGATTGCTGGCAGTACTTTGTGACTCACGAGTGTCTCCACAATGCTCGACGGTCCTTGTTCGTTAGTACATGAGATCCACTAGTCTTGATTCAGCTGTGGTTGTTCCTTTGCATTTCCAGTTCACAATCACACCACTACCAGTCGACTTGGGCAGCTTGGAGAAGGTTGAAATGTCCCTGATGGGTTCGTTACTTTGCTGACATCCAATCACTACTCCAAATTCGAAGTCACTGAGCTCTCCGTATAACGGACCTATGCTTCCGATTCACTATGATTTTTAAATGACATGCGCACCTAATGGTCCCTATTGTTTGAGGAATGCGTCTGTTCCGAAGAATAATGAATATCCGGATAAGTGCAGAGACATTTACAGCCGAATAGTTAGCGGGCGACATCTTTCGCACGGTACCAAACGAAAGAAATTTTGACAAAAAAGGCAAAAATAGAAAATAGCTATTGAAATCTAGGACAATTAAGATTGTGAGTTACATAAGAACGGTCGTGAGATCACTGAGTGAGCAAAATTGTGGATGGTTAATAATTTTTTATGGACTGTAAGTACGAGCAAATCACTGAACTGTAATCAGACGAGAACAGAACTAAAAGCACTGACTCGAGCTCAGATGAAAAAACAAAGTCAATACCATGATTTAAAGTTAATCAGGAAACCAGTGAAATAATTTTTACTGAACACATGCTCGCAGAAGTTAATTATTTGCAAAACAGTTCGCTCAATGAACAGCTAAGCACTACTCACAGTTATACTGTGACTGATTTTAAAAATGCCAATTTTCATAAATACTTGTTTTCTGTTATAGTAAGTTATTTATGGAAAGTTTGTAATGTTTCATTTAGCGATGAATATGTAATTTTACACGTCACTGTTACGTATTTAGCAAATGTAAGCATAGTTTGCAATGAACACCAAAAACATGGAGAGATTTATTGTGAAGTAATGTTTTGTCAACATTCATTTAAATTAGGCTTTAACCCTTCTGCTGTTAGTCACTATTCTTTAACTAGTTGTTCTACCAAACAACAAAGTTCACTGCTGTTAAATGATAGTTTTGGATAGTTCTCAATTTTGTTAACTGCTCTTCTTTATATTCGTTAGCGAAGTTAAATGGGCTCATCACTTTCAGTTCTCCTATTCTTTCACTGGTGGTATTCTCGGAGTCAATAACGGTGCTAGAATTGGACCCTATCAGCTAAATGACTGAGGTAAACTGCATTTAACACTACAGCCGTTGCTTCACTGAACACTCTGTTATTTAATTAAGAAAAACTACTACGCTGGCTAGCTATGTACAGCCTAAAGATGAAACTGATCGAATCTTCCTTTGATAGGTTGCTGCTGATGTTATGTAAAAGGCATTATTTGTCGAGGATGTATGGCAACACGCTGTTTTTTATCGTCGCCCCATATTACAAGTTTGGGCCCCAGCAGTCTTGTTGAATATTAATTCCCTTTGCTGAAAATGTACTGTGCTAACTTACAACTTTACAATACGCTTGACCAGAAATTTGAAATCTTGCAGTTTATTCCTTACATTCCCGCGCAACGCGTCTGCACGTGCCCAACTTGTCGCTAGCTACTCTCTCCGCCGTCTACTGCTGCACGACTCGGCGCTTACGCACCCAGCGATAAAACGCCTTACTTCAACCGTGTTGTTTGCTGCGTCTTTACTACACCATAATTTCAGTGTCCTTTTCAAATTAATTAATTCGTATCACTTCTTTGACATTTAATTATACACTGAAACGCCAAAGAAATTGGTATAGGCATGCGTATTCGAACACAGAGATATATAAACAGGCAGAATATACGCCATTGCGTTCGCCAACGCCCATGTAAGACAAAAAGTGTCTGGTGCAGTTGTTAGATCGATTACTGCTGCTACAATGGTAGATTATCAAGATTTAAGTGAGTTTGAACGTGGTGTTACAGTCGGCACACGAGCGATGGGACACAGCATCTCCGAGGCAACGATGAAGTGGGGATTTTTCCGTACGACCGTTTCACGAGTGTAGCGCAAATATCAAGAATCCGGTAAAACATCAAACTTCCGACATCGCTGCGGCCGGAAAAAGATCTTGCAAGAACGGGACCAATGACGACTGAGGAGGAAAGTGCAACGTGACTGAAGTGCAACCCTTCCGCAAACTGCTACCAATTTCAACGGTGGGCCATCAAGAAGTGTCAGCATGCGAACCATTCAACGAAACATCATCGATATGGGCTTTCGAAACCGCAGGCCCACTCGTGTACCCCTGATGACTGCACGACACAAAGTTTTACGGCTCACCTGGGCCCATTAGCACCGAGATTGGACTGTTGATGACTGGAAACATGTTGCCTGGTCGAACGAGTCTCGTTTCAAATTCTATAGAGCGGATAGCCGAGTACGGGTATGGAGACAACCTCATGAATCCATGGACCCTGAATGTCAGCAGTGGACTGTTCAAGCTGGTGAAGGCTCTGTAGTGGTGTGGGGTGTGTGCAGTTGGAGTGATATGGGACCCCTGATACGTCTAGATACCACTCGGAAATGTGACACGTACGTAAGTATTCTCTCTGATCACCTCCATCCATTCATGTCCAATGCGCATTCCGACGGACTTGGGCAATTCCAACATAAAAATGATACACCCCACAACTCCAGAATTGTTACAGTGACTCCAGAAACACTCTTCTGAGTGTAAACACTTCCGCTGGCCACCAGACTCCCCAGACATGAACATTATTCAGCATACCTGGGATGCCTCCCAACTTGCTGTTCAGAAGAGGTCTCCACCGCCACGTAATCTTACGGATTTACGGACAGCCCTGCCGGATTCATGGTGTCAGTTCCCTCCAGCACTACTTCAGACATTAGTCGAGTCCATGCCACGTCGTGTTGCGGCACTTCTGCGTGCTCGCTGGGGCCCTACACGTTGTTTGGCAGGTGTACCTGTTTCTTTAGCTCTTCAGTGTATGACAAAAGTAATAAAAAAATAAAAAGTACATATGACAGAAATTACATCACAGTTACCTTATGGTTACAGTATTAACCATGCGAAAAATTTATTAGGCACTGCCTTGTTGTGTTGCATCCTGACCAACCAAATTTGCTGTTACTGCCTCACTGTTGGCAACACAATAATCCACGCTTCCCTTTATACTGGCTGGTCCGCCTCCCGTGACAGCTGGTGGTTAATTCCACATTATATAATCGTGTCCGTATACTTTTGATAACATAGTATCTACATCCAAATATGTGCGTGGAGCCACCGCAATGTATGTGGAGGAGAGTGTACGAGTACAGTGTACCTGCGGCATTTTCTTCGTTTCCTTTTTCATTCACAGCACTAAATTCGCCAGAAGAAAGACTGTGCTACCATACTATGTGAACATGAATTTTTTTCTGATTTTGGTGTTAAGGTCATTACCGGAGATAATTATTGCGGGAAATAGTATGTTTCTTCACTCATTTACGACGAGTGCTTTTGATATATTGTAAGGCTTTCCTTTATGAGCGACTAAACAGACTCCTGACAAACTTTGCAGCTCTTCTTTGAGTATTTTCTATCTTTTTCTTTAATATGGGGCCCCCCAATCCTCCTAACCTTCCGCCCCAGATGTGAATGTTTGCGGTTATTTGCTCAGGTGGTCATATAGCTTGTACTTCAACAGTAAAGAACTGTTGCTTCTCAACAGGACAGTGATCGCTAACGCTTATCTTTACATTCACACGGTCGAAGAGCTGGGGTATGTTTGTTGCCAGCAGACTTAACACAGCTGCCCGCCGGTGTAGCCGAGTGGTTCTAGTCGCTTCAGTCTGTAACCGCTCGACCGCTACGGTTGCAGGTTCGAACCCTGCCTAGGGCATGGATGTGTGTGATGTCCTTAGGTTAGTTAGGTTTATGCAGTTCTAAGTTCTAGGCGACTGATGACCTCAGATGTTAAGTCCCATAGTGCTCAGAGCCATTTGAGCCATTTGAAACATTTGAACTTAATACAGTTCTTTTGCGAATGCGTTATCCAGACAACCGCCGAAGGCAGATTTTCAGATGCGTCTACCATAATGACAGATAGAGGTTTCCCCATATCACTGTATCAAGACCCAACACAGGGTTACTTTCCAAAAAAAAAAACTTTGATGTGCCTATCACATATCGCTGCTATCTGCTTCTTGAGTGTGCCCTCCAGTTCCCTACCAGAGACCACAGTTTAAGAAAAGTGCTCTTGAGATTGTCACAGGCCCGATGAATCCTCTGCCCAATGAATCCCAGTTCCATACCGAAGGATTGTAGCCGAAACTGGGGACAATACTAAAGACAGTGAGCTACACTTTCACCGCTATTACTAGCCACCGAAAAAAGCCAAGGATGGATTCTGATCACAGATGATAGGCGTCGCTGTCTGTGATATGAAAAATGACTTTCAGCCAGTACGTATGACAGCTGCTGGCAGAGTCGCTTCCACATCTCTGACAATAGCGTTGGTAAATATGCCGAGCCCTTCGTGACATAATATGTGCGACACTCACCGAAACATGAACTGACAAGGTGAAGTACATCAGAAGGGGGAAAGGCGCTGGGACCTCAAGCGGTACCAAAGGCACATATGGTGCTGTCGAAAAGATGCAGCTGTTAAGGATGGCACAAAACTCTGTATAATAATAAAGGTAGATTCTGCATAGTTGTTAGTGATTATTCTTTGCAAAAACAGCGTCGACTAGTGGAGTGGTAGTTACCGGAAGTTCCCAAACAACAGTACATAGGACCAACATGGGACTTTATAGTTTGCAGGGCCGTAGAATAAAATGATAGTTAACATCTGATGTTTGTTAAACGAAAGATGAACCATGTAAAAGACATCCAGTCCGTTTTGTTACCGCTCCTGTAATGTCGAGGAGATATCCTCTTCCAACAGCACACTGCATACAACTCTTGCGTTGCCTGCGTATTTTAGAATATTATTGTCAATTCCTCTGCACGACCACCAGACACATCCTTTGTATATGTAACGTAATGGGAGAGCGTTATTTTCAGTACGCATTATTGACATAATCCCTTGACCATCTGCGACAACAAGGCGAAGTGATTTGAAATAATTTGTTACAACATAGCATCAAAAACTTCATAATCGTTCCTATGGACGATTACAGGTTAGCACTGAAAATCGAATTTTTAGTTCAGTAAAATATATCGATTTGTGTACGATCCTGGTATTATGATGAGATATGGCGTATAATATGTATAACAAGCTTATTAACGTTCATTCATGTAGAATCACTGCATCAGGATGTTCATGTTTCATTTTCCATCACCGCATTAACGCTTTATGTACATACTTCAGAAAGAATCGACGCACTTGCAAAAGAAGCATTTCAAAGCTGAATCTAGAAATACTGTTATAAAACTGTGCTACGTGAAATAATGGAGTGTAAATTACACTTTCATTATCAAAACAGGGTAGGTGCTACGAAGTCATTGACAGCAGTATGTTTCCTAGGAATCTTCTGGTTACAATGCCTCGTATCTGAATCATGGGTGTTTCATCCTGAAGGCTACATTAACCGGGTTCAGTTGAGCACGTCATCGTTGTGTCTGGAATTGAAACAAACGTCATATAATGAGGAGCTGTCGTCTTCAATTCCAAGAAACAATCCACTGTTTACAGCATTTAATGAAGACTCAATAACAAGTATCCGCACTTCTGTGAAAGAGAGGCATTGGGATATACAGAATGATAAACTAGTATTAAGCAAATAGGAATTTGGTCACATTTTTAGACATTTCAATTTGTATATATGGTCTTGTTACTTTTACTTTTGTCCATTACGAATTAAATCATGTAGGGTTCATTCTATTCGAATTTTATTTCTTTGTACTCGGTTCAGTGGATAAATTCTAAAAATTATTACAATAATGTAAACATTTAAGGAAGCTGTTTTGTATGGATAAAATTCACTAAGTTTGGCAGCTGTCAGGAGAGAGAAACAACTACATAAAATGTATTCCACGAAGCCTAAATAGATGAAAAAAATCACCTCGCTCGGAAAGAAAGGACATAAATATGTATGAAGAGCAACGTAGTATAAGGCGTTTCCATCTGAAGAGGGCAGCGCGAGTATAACTCTCCGGAAGAAGTTTATTTCATGCTATGGTGAACTGCGACTGAAAGAGGATAGTGACTACATTCGTTTATGATAGCAGACTGGAATCGATTCAAGATGACGATTGTTAGATTGTGAAACCATCATCCTAAATGGTTTCTCATAGCCACAAGATGCGATGCGCAGGATAGGATGGCTCCATAGGGAACATCACTCCACTAGTTTATCCTTTCTTCTCGGATCGCAGCTCGTGCTACGCATATAATGAACACGCTGTCGACAGGACAGTTAAAATTTACCCCGCTAAAAAAAAAAAAAAAAAAAAAAAAAAAAGGAAGAGAATACGCCGTCGCTGGCAAGAGTTTCCGGTTCGGCGCCGCAAACAAAAACAAGAGAGAGAAAGAGTGAGAGAGAGACAGAGCGAAAGAGAAAAAACGATATTAGGTCCGCTAACATGTAAGTGCGTTATAATCGGTTGTAAAAGCTCACGTGAGATGGGACTTGCATAAGACGGCGTTCCTTGCCAGGGCACGAACCGTCTGTCGTTTTTCACCATAAATTCCGAGGCGAATTAACGAGCGAGGCGCGGCGCCTGCCACCGGGGCGTGAATCACGCCGCGCTGCACCCCGGCGTAAAAATAACCGTACAAAGCCGCCTCACAACGCTCTTTGTCTCTGCGCGTTGCGGTAGGCGCCCCACGCTCCCTCAATTTACTGGCTCACACTTGACACCGACTATTTTTAAAGGAAGACAGTGATGAGACGACGCGCCTTAATGCTTCGCCGGCGATTCGCTCATTAGTGGCCCGGAATGAGCGATCCGCGGCCGCGACCTGTGAACCAGATGCAACGCCAGAGATAGACCTGCCGTTAGTTCTGTGACAGCCCAAGTCACGCCTCTCTAGCTCGCTAGACAGTGCAGCCTTCGTCCGGGTGGCCCGAGGGCTTAGGACTAGCTCCTCTGACACTCTGACATGCCCCCCCCCCACCCCCCCACTCATCCCACGGACAATTAATAGAAAAAATTCATTGTCGTTATTGATACATACGCACCTACACTGCTGATCATTAAACCTGTAATGCCATGAAGGTGGCGTACATAAGCACCAAATTACTATGAAGTGTAATACATGCTTGGCTATAACAATGATCAACATTTAAAAAAAGTAAAATAAAATAAAAAAATGGAAATAAAAAAAATAAAAAGTGTGAATTCCTAAGCCGGCCGCAGTGGCCGAGCGGTTCTAGGCGCTTCTGTCTGGAACCGCGCGACCGCTACGGTCGCAGGTTCGATTCCTGCCTCGGGCATGGATGTGTGTGATGTTCTTAGGTTAGTTAGGTTTAAGTAGTTCTAAGTTCTAGGGGAATGATGACCTCAGATGTTAAGTCCCATTGTGCTCAGAGCCATATGAACCATATTTTGAATTCCTAAGGGACCAAACTGCTGAGGGCATCGGTCCCTAGACTTACACACTAATTAAACTAACTTACGCTAAGAACAACACACACATCCATGCCCGAGGGAGGACTCGAACCTGCGACGGGAGGGGCCGCGCAATCCGTGAAAGGTGCCTCAAACCACGCGGCCACTCCGCGCGGCTTCAACATTTCAGCGAAATGCGTAACGTAGGAAGGAGAAACGTCATTTACATCCATACATACATAATATTATAAAAATATACGTACATATGCACTGAAGTGCCACAGAAGCTGGTATAGGCATACGTATTCAAATACAGATATATGTAGACAGAATACGGCGCTGTGGTCGGCAGCGCCTATAAGAGACAACAAGTGTCTGACGCAGTTGTTCGGTCGGTTACTGCTGCTACAATCGTAGGTTATCACTGTCTAAGTGAATCTAAACGTGGTTTTATAGTCGGAGCACGAGCGATGTGACAGTTTCTCCGAGATAGTTATGAAAAGGGGATTTTCCCGTACGACCATTCCACGAGTATACCGTGCATATCAGGAATCCAGTAAAACATCGAATCTCCGACATCGCTGCGGCCGAAAACATCCTGCAAGAACGGGACCAACGACGACTGAAGAGAATCGTTCAACGTGGTAGAAGGGCAACACTTCCGCATACTGCTGCAGATTTCAATGCTGGGGCATCAATAAGTGTCTGCGTGCCAACAATTCATCGAAACATCATCGAAGGCCCCCTCGTGTACCCTTGACGAGTGCACGACACAAAGTTTTACGGCTCACCTGGGCCCGTCAATATCGAAATTGGACTGCTGCTGACTGGAAACATTTTTCCTGGTTGGACGAGTCTCGTTTCAAATTGCATCGAGCGAATCGACGTGTACGGGGATGGAGAAAACCTCATGACTCCATCGATCCTGCATATCATCAAGGGACTATTCAAGCTGGTGGAGGCCCAGTAATGGTGTAGGACGTATGCAGTTGGGTGATATGGGACCCCTGATCGTTTAGATACGACTCTGACAGGTGAAACTTGCGAAAGAATACTGTCTGATCACCTGAGTCCATTCATGTCCATTGTGCATTCTGACGGACTTGGGAAATTCCAGCAGGACAATGCGACATCCCACATGTCCAGAATAACTACAGAGTGACTCCAGGAACACTCTTCTGAGTTCAAACACTTCCGCTGGCCACCAGACTCCCCAGACATGAACATTATTGATCATTTCTGTGGTGCCTTGCAACGCACTATTCAGAAGAGATCTCCACCCCATCGTACTCTTACGGATTTATGGACAGTCCTGCAGGATTCATGGTGTTAATTCCCTCCAGCACACTTCAGACGTTAGTCGAGTCCATGCCACGTCGTGTTGCGGCCCTCTGAGTGCTCGCGGGGGCCCTACACAGTTTTAGGCAGGTGTACCAGTTTCTCTGGCTCTTCCGTTTATATGCCCGCATCTCGTGGTCGTGCGGTAGCGTTCTCGCTTCCCACGCCCGGGTTCCCGGGTTCGATTCCCGGCGGGGTCAGGGATTTTCTCTGCCTCGTGATGGCTGGATGTTGTGTGCTGTCCTTAGGTTAGTTAGGTTTAAGTAGTTCTAAGTTCTAGGGGACTGATGACCATAGATGTTAAGTCCCATAGTGCTCAGAGCCATTTGAACCATCTTCTGTTTATATGTATGTATGTCCCACATTTCCTCCTTAACCATTGGACTGATTGCAACCAGACTTGGTACACGTATCACTTACTGTCTGTAAATCATTGCTGTGGGGGTAAGAACCACATACCTCTCAAAGGGGTGGGGGTGTAGTCATCTAGTGTTTGTGGATGAGAGCACTTAGAGTTTCCCAACAAACTTTACACATAATTTAAAGCCTCTAAGGAACTTCTTCTCGCTGGCGACAGCCACAAAATGATGAATGAAAAAAGTTATTACTTATTACACTTTCGCTGTTCATGCAGTAAACCTGCAGCATGATTTTAATCTGTCACAGCTCTACCACTAACTGTATTCGCAACACATTATGCAGACAGTAGTCACATATACCGCTGAGTGTACACAGCAAAATTATATTTTTGTACGACACATAATTCAGAATGAGATGCGTGAAAAACTGCCACATTTTGCACAATGTTTTAATTTATTTCTTTTTCATTACTATTTCCAATCTGAAGACTTTTGCAGAGAGTATCCAGAATGTTGCTAAATATACCTACAAAAATATATCGTTATATGATGCATAATTTAGGATATATAATATCAAATACTGAGATGCGAGGAAAACTAAAGCATCAAGCAAGACGTTTCAATTTATTACACCTTTACTACTAAATCTATCCGCAACACATCTGGCACACAATATCCACGTATGTCGTTGACTTTATACAGAAATATACATACTTTAGGAGATATAATGTCAAATATTGAGATACGTGAAAAACTGTGGCGTCATGTATGACATTTTAGTTTATTGCTCTTTTACTACTAACTCTATTCGAAAAACATTTCGCAGACAGTATCCTCATATGCCTAGAAAAATATCATTGTACAGCACATAGTTCTTCAGAGACACAGAGATGAGCTGCGTGAAAATGGTACTGCAGAGTGATATTCGCCAGAGATACAGGAGAAATAGGTGCAAAAACGTGTGTGAAGTATGTCAAATATATGCTAAAGTGGTTGACATATCTGCATGCATCCAAAGCCATAGGTAAGAACCTCATCTTTAACCTCTGGAATGGTTTCAACCACGTTTGGTAGGCATTTTAGTCACAGTCTGGCAAGAAGGTTACAATCTTTGAAAACCACAAGCCTCCTCTTGGGGTGAGCGTTATAACGTGGAGTGAGAAGGGGGAAGGAGGAATGGTTCAAATGGCTCTGAGCACTATGGGACTTAACTACTGAGGTCATCAGTCCCCTAGAACTTAGAACTACTTAAACCTAACTAACCTAAGGACATCACACACATCCATGCCCGAGGCAGGATTCGAACCTGCGACCGTAGCGGTCACGCGGTTCCAAACTGGCGCGCTTAGAACCGCACGTCCACACCGGCCGGTGAAGGAGGAATAGGCACAGATAGCAGGAGGAGGAGACAGACAGAGAGAGTGAGATTGGGAAATGGTCAGAGAGATGGGGAGGAGGAGGTGGACAGCGATAGGAAACAGGTGGATATAGGTAGAGACAGGGGGGGGGGGGACGAAGAGACAGGCAGAGAGAGGGGCGGGAGGGGATGGACAGAGAGTGGGGTTGGAGGAGTTGGACAGACAGGGGATGGAGGAGACCTAATTTGAGAGGCGGTAGGAGGATGCCTGATTCGCAGCTAATATATTACAAAAGTGGATGTATAAAATGGTTCAAGACACTAAAAATTCATCCAAGTTCTACCTTGGCAGCTCCCAGAAGCGAAACCGTCTGTGTCAATGACCAGCGGACAGCCAGCTAGGGGGAAGTGCTGAGCGAGTTGCGGCAAACGCAGAAGCTATCTCAGCATGGGGGAATGGCGGAGCGCCCAGGTCTACAAGCAAAGTATAATGACATCATGGAAGCCGAGAGATACCGCCACACTAGTGATGAAGCAAAGATTCATATGGAAGGCTAGGTAGAATGCAACACTTGATATTCGAGTGTCGAGCCAGCAGAAAAAAAACCTCTGAAAGCTGAAGTTGGAAAAGTCTGAAGTCACTATTAGTCGCGCGAACAAAGTACACACTTGGCGTGCTGGCTGATGGGAGCGACTGTAAATGGGAAATGCCTCTACAGTCGCTCCCATCAGCCATCGCGCCGTGTGTCAACTTTGTGTTTGCGCGTATAATAAGAGAGTTGACGGCGAGGAAGAACTAGGAAAATGATGTCATCACCACCCTCACCGCCGCAGAGGGCTTGGGAAGCGCAAACACAGACAAATGTCTGATAGCTGACGACTACCAAGTGCATAGTCTCATCCCTTGAGTCAGTTGCAGCTATCCAGTGAGAGCGATGCTATGGAGGTCGACCCTCGGCATACCCAGCTGTCTTCGATCGTCTAAGGAACCAAGAGTCCAACTGGAAGGGCGCTGCTACTGCCAACTTCTTAACCAACACTGAAGGCCACCATCACCCTGCAGGCTCACTGGAAAATTGACCTGCGTGACATGGATGCCGTCCGTCGTACGCATTCAACAGCAGGGGCACTGCTGCTGCTCATCCGGTTCCTGTAGTAGACACCAATGCTGCCAGCTCCTATCTGCTAAACGGGGGCTGAGAGGCGCCCTCTGCGATCCAGCGAGTACTTCACGTGGACCTGGGGCAAGATTCTTGAGTGGAAATCTTTGGCGATCGATACATAGAGCTGGAAGCCGCCGGAGTCCGCGGTCACCGGCCGCCCGATAACGTGGCAACCGCCAACAGACCGTACTGACCGTACTGACCGTACTGAGAGTCTGCCGCTGACGAGGCGCTATTTCGTCAGCCCGGCTGGAGGAGCGGCGGTTTTGAAGACAAACCTGCATTATTGCCTAATCACCCTAGCGAAGATATGGGCTACAAATGGGGAAATCCATCGACATAAGAGACTTTGACAAAGGGCAGGTTAGTATTACACAGAGCTTGTGAATGAGTATCTCGAAAACGGCGAAGCTAGTCAAATGTTCACGTGCTACTGTAGCGCGAATCTACGAGAGAGTTAGAAGGACAGTGGAACTACCACTAGCCGGTAAATGTTAGGATGTCCACAGCTCTTCACAGAACGTGGGGTTTGAAGGTTTATCTGCTCTTTAAAGTAGGATAGATGGTGATCTGTGGCATCTTTACCGAAAGATCGCAGTGCTGATGTTTCAGAGCAGGTAGTTAATCGTACACTGTTGCACTTGGAGCTCCGCTGCATCCCACCCGTACGTGTTCACATGTTGATCCAACGACATCGTGATTTACGATTGCAGTGGGCATGGATCCATAGGGATTCGAACGTCGATAAACAGAAATGTGTCGGCTCTCCGGACGAGCCACCTGTTTGCTACACTAGGTCGGTGGTTGTCTCTAGAAACGCCGTCATCGAGGTCAACGGCGGCTTGAAACGTGCAGCGCGCGACAGACGCAGGCTGGTAGGAGCATTATAATGCTATGGGAGCCAGTCTCCTGCGCTTGCAAGGGACCTGTGGTAGTAATCGAAGACACCCTGACAGCTGCGAACCACCTGTATCCTTTCTTGCTTTATGTCTTCCCCGACGGCGATGTTATCTTTCAACAGTATAACTGTCTCTCGGAGAAGGAAACGTACTATAGTGGTTTGAGGACCATTATAGTAAACTCACGCTGATGTCTTGGTGACCAAATTCGTCTGATGTAAATCCTATGGAACTCACCTGGGAAGCTATCAGTCGCCATCTTCGCGTAAGCACATCAACTGTCCTCGTATTACAAAACATGTGCGTAGACATCTAATGCCACATACGTCCATAAACCTATCAACAAGCTGTCGGTTCCTTCATACGCAGAATCAGTTATATATTTCGTTTCAAAGACGGACAAACAATCTATGAAGTAGGTGGTCATAATATTTTTGGTCAATACTGTATTTGAACAAATACGAGGGTCGCTCCAAAAGAAATGCACACTACTTTTTTAATCCATCTTATATTCTATATGTCTGAAAGCTTTACAGTGTGTAGATACATCCTTTACGAACAATATTTTCATTTCTCCACATAATTTACATTCCTCTCAACTGCCTTACGCCATCTTGGAACCAGCGCCTGTACACCCGCACGGTAAAATTATGGACCAAGCTGTTGGAGTCACTGTTTGGGAGCGTGCACAAGGGAGTCATCATCTTCAAACCTTGTTCCATGGAGAGAGTCTTTCAGTTTCCCAAAGAGATGATAGTCACATGGAGCCAGGTCAGGACTGTAAGGCGGGTGTTTCAGTGTTGCCCATCCGAGTTTTGTGATCTCTTTCATGGTTTTTTGACTCAAATGTGGCCGTGCATTGTCGGGCAACAGCAAAACATCCTGTTTTTGCCGATTTGGTCGAACACGACTCAGTCGAGGTTGAGGGTTCTTCAGTGTCGTCACATATGCATCAGAATTTATGGTGGTTACAATTGGCATGATGTCCACAAGCAAGAGTCCTTCGGAATCGAAAAAAACTCTAGGCATAACTTTTCCAGCAGAAGGTGTGGTGCCGGCCGGAGTGGCCGAGCGGTTAAAGGCGCTACAGTCTGGAACCGCACGACCGCTACGGTCGCAGGTTCGAATCCTGCCTCGGGCATGGATGTGTGTGATGTCCATAGGTTAGTTAGGTTTAAGTAGTTCTAAGTTCTAGGGGACTTATGACCACAGCAGTTGAGTCCCATAGTGCTCAGAGCCATTTTTTTACAAAGTGTGGTTTTGAATTTTTTTTTTTTTTTTTTTTTTTTGTTCCTTGGGTGAATTTGCATGATGCCATTCCACTGATTGCCTCTTCATTTCTGGTGGAAAATGATGGAGCCATGTTTCATGTCCTGTCACAATTCTTCCAAGAAATTCATCTCCACCATTCTCATACTGTTCCAAAATGTTGCTGCATAACGTTTTTCTTGTTTCTTTGTGAGCCACTGTCAACATCCTGAGAACCCACCTGGCACAAACCTTTCTTAACGCCAACACTTTGAGTATTCTGCAAACACTTCCTTCCTCTATCCCAACGTAGCGTGACAATTCGTTCACTGTGATGCGTCTGTCAGCAGTCACCAATTCGTTAACTCTCTGCACATTGTCTAGAGTGTGTGCAGTACGAGGCCTGCCGCTGCGAGGACAATCGTCATTACTGCCGTGCCCGCTTTCATCACGTAACCTGCTTGCTCACCGACTAACGGTACTGCGATGGACAGCAGCATCTCCATACACCTTTTTCAACCTCTTGTGGATGTTTCCCACTGTCTCGTTTTCACAGCACAGGAATTCTATGACAGCACGTTGCTTCTGACGAACGTCAAGTGTAGCAGCCATCTTGAAGACATGCTGTGACGGCGCCACTCACGGGAACAGGTTGAACTAAGATTGAAAACAAGCAGGGAGGATGTATCTACATACTGTAAAACTTTCATACATGCAAAATGAAAACTGTATTTTTACAAAAATAGTGCGCATTTCTTTTGGAGCGACCCTCGTATATTATTGTACGACACATAGTTCAGGAGATAAGGCATCATAAGTCGCAGTTTACAATACGTTTTAATTTATTACTTGTTTACTACTATCTCTAATCGCAACGCATATTTCAGACAGTATCCAGGTATACAACTGAATGTACATGCAAAATTATATCATTTCGAAATAAAACTGTGGGTAACATTAGCTAGAATACAGAAAGAGGGGGGGGGGGGGGGGGAAGGAGATGACTGAGAAAGCGGGAGGAGGAGGTAGACGAGTAGGAGGAGATGGACTTAGATTTGGGAGGAGGACATGAACTTAGAGAGGGGTGTAGCAGATTGGCAGAGGTGTAAAGAGAAAAACGACAGAGGGCGAAGGAGCCGATAGATAGAGAAAGGAAAGAGAAGCAGATGGACAGTGACAGGGTGGAGGAAGAGATGGAAAAATAGAGGGGGGAGTAGGTGATGCACATAGTGGAGGAGGAAGAAATATACAGGTGGAAAGCAAAACAGGTGGACGGAGAGAGGGGGGAGGAGGTAGGATTTAAATTCTTCGTTTATGAAATTGTTCACGCAGGAGAATCATAAAAACATCGCACAGAATCGCGTATGGATAGCGCTGTAATAAACATAGCTGATGTAGAGGAACAAGTAAAAGTGTTGGAAATAAATATGTCGCCAGATCCTATTGGAATCCCATTTCGGCTTCACAAGGACTACTGTACGATATTGGCCCCTTATTTATCTTGCATTTATCGCACATCGCTCGCCGAGCGATTGGAAAAGATGTGCAAGTGACTCCTGTACGCAAGAAGGGTAAAAGAACAGGCCCGCGAAATTACAGACTAATATCTTTAAAGCTGCTTAGCTGCACAAGCCTTCAACATATTCTCAGTTCGAATACAATACATTTCCTCGAGAAGGAAAAGATTCTGTCCACAAATCAGCACGGTTTTAGAAAGCATAGCTCATGCGAAACTCAACTTGCCCTTTTTTCACATGAAATCCTGCGGACCATGAACGAAGGGCAACAGGTGGATTCCATATAGGCCGGCCGGAGTGGCCGAGCGGTTCTAGGCGCTACAGTCTGGAACCGCGCGACCGCTACAGTCGCAGGTTCGAATCCTGCCTCGGGTATGGATGTGTGTGATGTCCTTAGGTTAGTTAGGTTTAAGTAGTTCTAAGTTCTAGGGTACTGATGAGCTCAGAAGTTAAGTCCCATAGTGCTCAGAGCCATTTGAACCATTTGATTCCATATTCCTAGATTTCAGTAAAGTATTTGACACGATTCTGTACTGGGACTGTTAACGAAGGTACAAGCATATGGAATAGGTTCCCAGGTATGTGTGTGACTCGAAGACTTCCTAAGTAACAGAACCGAGTATGTTGTCCTCGACGGCGAGTGTTCATCAGACACAAGAGTATCGTCAGGAGCGCCCCAGAGAAGTGTGAAAGGATCGCTGTTATTTTCTGTATACACAAATGATCTGGCTGACAGTGTAAGCAACAGTTTGCGACTGTTTGCTGATGACGCTGTGATGTATGGAAAGGTGCCGTCGTTGAGTGACTGTAAAAGGATACAAGAGGACTTACGTTAGACCGAATTTCTAGTTAGTGTGACGAATGGAAGCTTGCTCTAAATGCAGAAAAATGCAAGTTGAGGCAGATGAGTAGGAACAACATTCGCGTATCGTCAGAATACATCATGGTTAGTGTTCTGCTCGACAGTGTCACGCCGATTAAACATCTAGGAGTAACGCTGCAAAGCGGCATGAAATGGAACGAGTACTTGAGGACGGTAAGATGGTAAGATGGAAGGCCAATGGTCAACATTTGTTCAGTGCGAGTAGCTCATCTATTATATAAACAGACAACATATAGGACACCAGCGCGACCCATGCTCTTGTACTGCCTGACTGTGTACGCTCTCCACGAGGATAGATTAAAGGAAGATGTCGAAGAAATTCAGAGGCGGGCTGCTAGGTCTGTTTCTGGTAGGTTCAAACACCACGCAAGTATTTTGGAGGTGCTTCAGGTACTCAAATAGGAATCCCTGGAGGGAATACGACGTTGTTTTCGAGGAGCACTATTGAGAAAATTTAGAAGACTGGCATTTGAGGCTGACTGCAGAACGATTGTAGCGCCGCCATCTTACATTTTCCGTAAGAACCGTAAAGATAAGGTTTGAGAGACTGAGGCTAGTGCGGTGGCATACAGGCAGTCGTCAAGGCAGGAGGAGATGGACGGTGAGGGGAAGCTCGAAGAGGACGACAGAGGGGGAGGGGAGGGGAGCAGGGGGAAAGAGATGGATAGAGAGGGGGCAAGCGGACATGCGCAGAGGGGGGGGGGGAGGAGGAGATGTAATAATGGAAGATAGGAAGAAAGGCATATCCAGAAAATGCTGGGCACTCAGCCAGTTCTGTATAAAAAAGACAGGTTATGCAGCGGAATTCTCATACAGAAATCGCATTTGAAAGTTGTTTGTTTTGTTAGAAGACGTATTATCCCTCTTGTGAGAAAGAGAAATATCCTCTAGCGCAAACTGGAATTTGACAGGCGGTCTGTTGAGACTATGGTTTATTTTTATAGGATATTGGTACTCACTTTGGTTGGGGTTATATTACTCTCATGTGAACATGTAACCGGTGGATTGAGGAGGGTCATTTCCAACGCCATACAGGTGCTCATTGGACCAATACGACTAGCTCCTGAGAGGAAATGTATGTAGTTATCTCGGATGTGCAAATAAAACACTCAAGTCACGTACCTAGCACAAGGAAATGTGTTTGTTTGCTGCAATACAAGAGCCCATGCTCCACGACGACCGTTGTTCCGGCTTCCCTTGATGTAACAGTAGAGAGATGTGCGCTGACAGTGGTACACTCAACGACAAAACTGGACACAGGAGAACGTACGCTGCCAGATTACATTCATCATCGTCATATTGGTAGAGCGTCTGCCGTGATGGCAATGGTATGCACAACGTTATCACCTCTGGTTTTCATAGTCAGAAGACGACTTGTGGTTGTGTCTTCGATGTGCCCGTCATGTTATCTTTCAACAAGATAATGCACGACTGCATGCTGCCTTTGGTGTCATGATTTACCTCAATAACGAGGAAGTCGAACTGTTATTCTGACCTGTACGTTCTGCTGATCTCACACCTATTGCGGACATTTCGTCACGAATTGTTGACAGTCTACGCCGCCAACGCTCACCAACTAGTATGATTCCTGAACTCACATGGAATTGAAGCAGTATGGCATGATGCGCACTTATTTCTTATCTGGGCTCAGTTTGTGCCAGGTTAAAGCCATTGTCGCTGCAGGAAATTTTTTTTGTTAAGAGCCAACGGAGACAACTAAGTGGGATGCGACTGCCGGTGATGCGACGGTGTTGTAACTGAATGTCAATATTGGTGGCTCGAAGTACTCGCACAAGCAAGATATGAGCACATTTCATCAGAATATGAGAGAGAGAAGCAAAGAACAACTGATTAAGCACTTCAAAGCAGCCGTTTCCATTAACAAGTGAAGGGCCGCACTGACTGGGTTCACCATACAGTTTCGAAGAATATACTCTATTGTTCTGAGTCACGTACTAATCCTTGTGTGGTCGGTAGCATGGAAGAAACTGCGTAGCATACTGCAGATCAACGTCCTCCCCGCATTAAAATACGTCAGCTTCAGCCCACTTCTGTTCAGCGCTACCATTCATAAAACCGTTATCAAACAGGGTACTAGTGTTTTCACTGGTTTTACTCTCATCTTTGCGTAAGAAGTGGGACGCATATGTAGCACAGATTACCAACACTTCTCTTAGCGGTACCTAACAACTGGGTCTTTCATTTTTCTACCAATGTGTATCGGATGATACGTTAATCTTTACTTCCACCAGACAACCTTATCCACAGCCTCTTGTAGGTCTAATACTTTTATTTGAGCCTTGCACGCTAATTAAAATACAGGGAGTTCCAAGGAGACTCATTCCATTTTACAAGACATGTTCTACATGTATTAAGATAGCAATTTTGGGTGGAAGACAGAAAACATCTTCCGAAATTGTACTAAATGCTTTCTCTGAGAATTACTTTGAACAATTAGTTCATGAGTCCACATGAATTGTAAATGGTTGCGGAAACACACTTGACCTCTTAGCCACAAATAATCCTGATCTAATAGAGAGCGTCATGACGGATACAGGGATTAGTGAACACAAGGTCACTGTAGCGAGGCTCAAAACCATATCAACCAAAACCACTAAATAAACGCAAAATATATCTATTTAAAACAGCAGATAAAAATCCGCTTGATGCCTTCCTAAGAGAGAGTCTCCATTCCTTCCAAGCTAATTATGTAAGTGTAGACGAGATATGGCTCAGATTCAGAGATACAGTATCGACAGCAGTAGATACATTCATACCGGATGAGTTAATATGAGACGGGATTGATCCACCATGGTGCACACAACACGTCAGAACACTGTTGCAGAAGCAACGAAAAAAGCATGCCAGATTCAGAAGAACACAAAATCCCCAAGACTGGCTAAGTTTCACGGAAGCTGGAAATTTAGTGCGGACGTCAATGCGAGATGCTTTTAATAGTTTACACAATGAAACATTGTCTCAAAATATAGCGAAAAACCCAAAGAGATTCTGGTCGTATGTAAAGTACACCAGTGGCAAAAAACAGTCAATACCGTCACTGCGAGATAGCGATGGAAATGTTACCGATGATGGCGCCACTAATGCGGAGTTACTAAATACAGTTTTTCGTAATTCCTTCACGAAAGAAGACGAAGTAAATATTCTAGAATTTGAAACCAGAACAAATGTTACCATGAGTGACATAAAAGTAGATATCTTAGGTGTTGCGAAACAACTCACATCACTTATGAAAGGCAGGTCTTCCTGTCCAGATGGTATGCCAATCAGGTTCCTTTCAGAGTATGCAGACACAATAGCGCCTTTCTTAGTAATGATACACAACGGCTCACTTGACAAAGGGTCTGTTGTCCGCAGCTCGTGGTCGCGCGGTAGCGTTCTCGCTTCCCGCGCCCGGGTTCCCGGGTTCGATTCCCGGCGGGGTCAGGGATTTTCTCTGCCTCGTGATGACTGGGTGTTGTATGATGTCCTTAGGTTAGTTAGGTTTAAGTAGTTCTAAGTTCTGAGGGACTGATGACCATAGATGTTAAGTCTCATAATGTTCAGAACCATTTGAACCAAAAGGTCTGTTCCTAAAGACTGGAAAGTAGCACAGGTCAAACCAATATTCAAGAAAGGAAGTAAGAGTAACCCATGGAATTACAGACCCATTTCACTGCAGTAGGATTTTGGAGCATATAGTGTACTCGAACATTATGAATCACCTTGAAGAAAATGACTTATTGATACATAACCAACACGGATTCAGAAAATATCGTTCTTGTGCAACACAGTTAGCTCTTTATTCCCATGAAGTAATGAGTGCTGTCGACAAGGGATCTCAGATCGATTCCATTTTCCTAGATTTCCAGAAGGCCTTTGATACCGTTCCTCACAAGCGACTATTAATCAAATTGCGTGCATATGGAGTATCGTCTCAGTTGTGTGGCTGGATTCGTGATTTCCTCTCAGAGCGGTCACAGTTCGTAGTGATAGATTGTAAATCATCGAGTAGAACAGAAATGATACCTGGTGTTCCACATAGTAGTGTCATAGGCCCTCTGCTGTTCCTGATTTACATAAATGATCTAGGTGATAATCTGAGCAACCCCCTTAGATTGTTTGCAGATGACGCTGTAATTTACAGTCTAGTTAAATCATCAGACGATCAATTCCAATTACAAAATGATCTAGAAAGAATTTCTGTATGGTGCGAAAAGTGGCAATTAGCACTAAACAAAGAAAAGCGAGAGGTCATCCACATGAATATTAAAATAAATTCCATAAGTTTTGGGTATACGATAAATCGCAGAAATCTAAGGGCTGTGAATTCGACTAAATACCTAGGAATTACAATTACGAGCAACTTAAATTGGAAAGACCACATAGATAATATTGTGGGGAGGGCGAAACAAACAAAGACAGCGCTTTGTTGGCAGAACACTTAGAAGATGCGACAAACCCACTAAAGAGACAGCCTACATTACACTTGTCCATCCTCTCCTGGAATATTGCTGCGCGGTATGGGATCCTTACCAGATAGGATTGACGAAGAACATCGAAAAAGTGCAAAGAAGGGCAGTTTGTTTCGTGTTATCGCACAACAGGGGTGAGAGTGTTACTGATATAATATGCGAGTTGGGGTGGAAGTCACTGAAACAAAGGCGGTTTTCTTTGCGGGGAGA
Source organism: Schistocerca piceifrons (assembly GCF_021461385.2). Lineage (NCBI taxonomy): Eukaryota > Metazoa > Arthropoda > Insecta > Orthoptera > Acrididae > Schistocerca > Schistocerca piceifrons. The sequence continues at coordinate 844,629,645 of NC_060149.1, read as the reverse complement.
TCTCTTTACGAAATTTCAATCACCAATTTTCTCTTCCGAATGCGAAAATATTTTGTTGACGCCCACCTACGTAGGGAGAAATGATCATCATAATAAAATAAGAGAAATCAGAGCTCGAACGGAAAGATTTAGGTGTTCCTTTTTTCCCACGCGCCATTCGAGAATGGAATCGTAGAGAAGTAGTATGAAAATGTTTCGATGAACCCTCTGCCAGGCACTTAAGTGTGAGTTGCAGAGTAACCATGTAGATGTAGAACTTACGCGTAGGACTAGCACATTTTCATTTTAGAAATAATCATCCGATTTTACAATAGAGTATCATTTAAATGCATAACATACAACCCTGGGATACTTTTTTACTATTACGTTTAGGATCAAATTCTTTGCTTACCTTTCACAAATGTTTAATCTCTCTCTGCTTTAGGTACAACAACCATCCAAACGATAGCCAAATCCGTCTCATTATTTTTGCGACCTTGTCTGGATTTACTGCAATGTTGCTTGGCAACGTGCTAAAGTGTTCAAACGTTCGTGGCTTGTAGAAGAGGCCTTGACATGGGTTTCAAATATAATGGAATTTGTAAATTTTCGAAGAACTCAGCTGTACAGGCATGCGAACTAAATGAACAAAAGCAACACGAATAAGAGGACTGTGATCAGGCTGTATGAGTGCGTTGATACCGACCCTGCCGAAGGCACGCACTCCGTTTCTCTCCGAGCGAGGTGGCGCAGTGGCGATACACTGGGCTCAAATGCGTGAGGGCAGCGGTTTAAATCTTCGTCCGGCCACCCTCGTTTCAATTTCCCGAGACTTCCCTTTTTGCTTACGGTAACCAAACCTATTTCCCTAAAATAATGCCAAATGCCAAATGTTTATTTCTTTTAGTTTGTACTTTGTACTCCGTCCCTGGGCTATTCAACCATCTAACTTGTCATCTAAGACTGTCACTTTTTGAAGCCCACAATAAGTTAATGGTTGTACCTCATTTACTTCATCATTTGGTTTACAGCCTTCGTGGGTACTTTCGAAGCTCCGAAGTATACATGTTGTTTCAGATCCATGTTGCACATTTCTATAGGTTGTAAGGGGGACTTAGTAGATCAAGTTTTATATAGGAACCCTTGTCCAGAAACGGTTCGTTTGCATCTTACATAGCCGCGCGGTCTTATGCGCCTTGTCACGGTCCGTGCGGCTATCCCCGTCACCGGCCGCGGTGGGCGAGCGGTTCTAGGCGCTCCAGTCCGGAGCCGCGCTGCTGCTCCGGTCGCAGGTTCGAATCCTGCCTCGGGCATGGATGTGTGTGATGTCCTTAGGTTAGTTAGGTTTAAGTAGTTCTAAGTTCTAGGGGACTGATGACCGCAGCAGTTGAGTCCCATAGTGCTCAGAGCCATTTGAACCATTTGAAGCTCCCCCCGTCGGAGGTTCGAGTCCTCCATCGGGCATGGGTGTGTGTGTTGTCCATAGCGTAAGTTAGTTTGAGTTAGAGTGAGTAGTGGTAGGCTTAGGGACCGATGACCTCAGCAGTTTGGTCCCATAAGACCTTACCACAAATTTCCAAATTTATTCCATCTTACAAGGAAAACAAGATGTACAGATTTCACTCCTGTTTATTGCGACATTACAACTGCTGTTCGAAATGACGACCACCAAATTCGGTTCAAATGGCTCTGAACACTATGGGACTCAACTGCTGAGGTCATCAGTCCCATAGAACTTAGAACTAGTTAAACCTAACTAACCTAAGGACATCACAAACATCCATGCCCGAGGCAGGATTCGAACCTGCGACCGTAGCGGTCCTGCGGTTCCAGACTACAGCGCCTTTAACCGCACGGCCACTACGGCCGGCGCCAAATTTGGTGCACACGGTGCATCTGCGCAGTAAATTACCATAAACTCTGTCCAACATGCGTGGTGTGTGGTTACTCACTTCTTCTACAGCCATGATCCGTGCAGCCAGACCATTCTCCGACTGGACAGGGGTCTCGTGAGCAAGAATCTTCATGTGGTCCCAAACGAAGAAGTACAAATGGGTTAAATCTGGGGTTTTGCCGGCCAAGCATGTGGTCCACCTCGACTGATCCACCTGCCCCTAATCTATGTTCAGATGATTTCGGGCGCGAACTGCAAAGTGTACCGCGGTGCCATCATGCTGGATCCATAATTCGTGCCGAATGTCCAATGGCACATTTTCCAAAAACTCCGCCAGCGTTTGTTGCAGGAATATCAAGTACCTGGAGACCGTTAGGTAGGAAGGATGTACGGCCCAGTCACACGACCTTCGCAGATACCCGCCCAGACGTTGATGCTTAAGTTGTGCTACAATCATTGCGTGCATGTGGCTTTGGGATTTTCTTGATCCCAAACGTGGCTATTTCGAGCGTTCAAAACACTTTCCCTGTTGAAATATGCTTCGTCGGCGAACAAAATTCGCCTTGGAAACTGAGGAAAATCCTCACAACGGTGTAAAAATCAAGTACAGATAAGTGTAGGTGGCACAAATCCCACAGGGAGCATGGCGTGTACCTTCTCTGAGTGATGCGAGCGGAGTTGTTACTGAATACGCAAGACGGACGAGTGAGACACAAGCAGGCCACGTGCAGTGTCTCGAGAACTCGTCGATGCGTTCTCTTCAGTCTCATGTAGCACTTCCTCTTCCAATATGACAGTGCGCCGGCTTCTTGGAGCACCATAGTCTGCTTCATTGCTTGTGGATTTCCCACATTCCCGCACCCGTTGTTCTACTCTGGCAAACATGAGATGAGATTGAATCACACGATTTGGAAAGTGCTCGTGGTAAATACGTTGCACGTCTCTTCATTACGGCGAGCTTCACCGTAAATTAACAACATATCGGTGTTCTTTGAAGGCGTGCCCAGGCATCCTGTTACTGCAGTACTGGTCGCCATAATGTCAACTGACGCATCACCAGGAATCGTGAAAATAAGGGAGATGCAAACAGAGGACGACTACTCAGTCCCCTCTGCAACCTCTAGAAGTGTGTAATAAGAATTTTAAAACACTCTGTGCCTACATAGGTTGGACAAAAATATGGAGACATCGCGAAAAATGCATGATTGAACACAAATGCAGATTCTAACCAAAACTGCAGATTCAGCAGTTGTATTTGTCCACGAACGGCGCGTATGCAATGTCCTCCATACGTTGAAAGTGTCAGTCGTGATCAGAACAATGTTCTGTGTAGTTATAAGCACGTTATATAGAAGGAAAGTGAATACGAACGTGGGCAAACTGTTGGTGCTCGTAGCGTTTCTGCGTCCGTAAACATGTGTTTGGTGGTTCAAGAGATACCTTATCTATGGTTGACACCTTATACAGGGAAAACGGAAATACATCATCCACTAAATCACAACGCCGACGAAACAGTGAGCTGAGTGATCGTTACAGGTGGTCGATGAAGAGGATTGTGAGTAAAAATGAAAAGACGACAGCTGCAAAAGTCACTGGGAAACCGAAAGTCGTACTCGCGAACAATGGCACGAAATTAACACGAAGGGAGCTATATAAGTACAGAATTGTCGGGAAAGGTGGAATTCCAAAGCCACGCATTAGTGAGGCAAATGCCTGTAACAGGCAAGCACAGTGCCGAAGCTATAAAATCTGGACTATGGAGCAATGGAAGAAAGTTTTTAGCTTGGATGTGTCTTTTTGCTCGCTGTTTCTAACTTCTGGCAGAGTTTACGTCCCTAGAGTGAAACAAGGACAGGTTCGGTAAGATTTTGGCAACCATAACGTGGCATTCCATGGGCCTCTTGGTTGTTCTACAGGGTTGCATTACTGCCAAAGATTATGTGACCATTTCGTCTGGTCATGTCCTTCCTAGGGTACAACGGTTTTTCTCCAATACTGATGCTCCGTTCCAAGACTGTAGTGTCTCTGTTCACACAGCTCCCACCGTCCAGGACTGGTTTTATGAGTACGAGGATCATTTGCCGTGTATCCCGTGGCCGCGATAGTCACCAGATCTCAATGTTATTGAGCCTTTGTGGTTTAATATGGAGATAAGCGTGCCTGCTCGCTATCCACCTGCATCACCGTTACCTAAACTTGCCACCATTTCGCAGGAAGAATGGAATAAGATTCCCTTGAAAACCATACGGAACCTGTATTAATCCACTCCAAGATACTTGGAAGCTGTTTTGAATACCTGTACGGGTTTCCTCCACCGTATCAGGCATAGTAATGTGTTGCATTTTTGGTGTTTCCATATTTTTGTCCTCCTCTGTACATTCTGCAACTGTTATCTATGGAATTATTTTTCGTTTTCTACTTTATAGTAATTACAAATCCATCAATATGTTCTTAATTTTAAAAATATTCTACGTCCATGAAATTGTACATTCAAGTAAAAATTTTAAAATAGTACGATCTTGTCATATTTTGCGAGAGAAGCTGCTATATGAAATGGTAACAGAGGAGTCTGGAGGGAAGCGGAGAAACATTACCTTCGTACGTAAATGAGGTAACGGCGTGTTTACAGCAGCGGCGTCATGAACTATGTTTCCGGCCGGACGGAGTGGCCGAGCGGTTCTAGGCGCTTCAGTCTGGAACCGCGTGACCGCTACGGTCGCAGGTTCGAATCCTTCCTCGGGCATGGACGTGTGTGATGTCCTTAGGTTAGTTAGGTTTAAGTAGTTCTAAGTTCTAGGGGACTGATGACCTCAGTAGTTAAGTCCCACAGTGCTCAGAGCCATTTGAACCATTTGAACTATGTTTCCGGTGTGTAGCAGGGACTATGAATTTAATGAAAGCATGATTCAATGTGACTATTGTTATAAACCATTATCTCAGAAAGTAAGAATGTGAAATCTACGAAATCAGAACAATGCAGAGACAGATTTGCTAAGCGAAGTGGTTTTGATGCATAGTGCCGACTGTGAAGTTTAAGTATGAATGTTTCTCGTCATACTATCATATTTACATTAATATTTACAAAGTAATATGTAAACTACGATGTTTGAACAATGTCGGCCGGAGTGACCGAGCGGTTCTAGGCGCTTCAGTCTGGAACCGCGCGACCGCTATGGTCGCAGGTTCGAATCCTGCCTCGGGTATGGATGTGTGTAATGTCCTTAGGTTAGTTAGATTTAAGTACTTCTAAGTTCTAGGGGACTGATGACCTCAGCTGTTACGTCCCACGGTGCTCAGAGCCATTTGTTTCAACAATGAAGTAACGTTTTCACTAAGTGGACTGTTTTTGGCACTGAGCACGTGCTGTGAACTATAATATATATAGTGTGTTCGGAAATTCCCGTTACAAACATTAGGAATTGTAGAGGGGACTGAGTACATAATATTTTGAATAGGAACCCATGTCCGGAAACATACCATTCCCTTCTACGACGGTTTCGGTTCAGATGTTTAAGTCATCCACTCCTGCCCGAGGAACTGAATTAGGCGCGACGCGGTATAGGCAACAATTCGAAAGGAAACATAACGAAACACCCTTTCATCACTTAAGCAAATTTGTTTGTGTTAACACCTAAACATTACAAGTTTATATTGTTAAAAGCAAAAAAAAAAAAAAGAAAACAATACAGCATACTTTACCTACAGTACTGCACTGAAGCAATGCAACAGCGGTTCGATGTGGCGGCCACCAACTGTGTTAGACATTGTACCTACGAAGCATGTGCTGGTACACACTTTCCATCCAACTTGGTGTGTCTTCAGTTTCTAAAGCAGAGACGAGAACTTGTGCCAGAAGATCTTCCTCTGTCTCTACGGCAATCTGGGGGGTTCAACTTTACATAAGACCCCACAATAATTGTCTGTTGTTGTTGTTGTTGTTGTTGTGGTCTTCAGTCCAGAGACTGGTTTGATGCAGCTCTACATGCTGCTCTATCTTATGCAATCTTCTTCATCTCCCAGTACCTACTGCAACCAACACCCTTCTGATTCTGGTTAGTGTTTCATCTCTTGGTCTCCCTCTACGATTTTTACCCTTTACGCTGCCCTCCAATACTAAATTTGTGATCCCTTGATGCCTCAGAACATGTCCAAAGAACCGATCCCTTCTTCTAGTTAAGTTGTGTAACACATTACTCTTGTCCCCAATTCTGGTCAAGACGTCCTCATTAGTTATGTCCTCCACCCATCTAATCTTCGGCATTTTTCTGTAGCACCACATTTCGAAAGCTTCTATTCTCTTCTTTTCCAAACTATTTATCGTCCATGTTACACTTCCATACACGGCTGCACTCGATACAAATACTTTCAGAAACGATTTCCTAACATTTAAATTTACACTCGATGTTAACAAATTTCTCTTCTTCAGAAACGCTTTCCTTGCCATTGCCAGTCTACATTTTATGTTATCTCTACTTAGACCATCATTAGTTATTTTGCTCCCCAAATAGCAAAATTCATTCACTACTTTCAGTGTCTTATTTCCTAATCTAATTCCCTCCGCATCACCCGACTTAATTAGACTACATTCCATTATTCTCGTTTTCCTTTTGTTGATGTTCATCTTATATCCTCCTTTCAAGACACTGTCCATTCCGTTCAACTGCTCTTCTAGGTCCTTTGCCGTCTCTGATAGAATTGCAATGTCATCGGAAAACCTCAAAGTTTTTATTTCTTCTCCATGGATTTTAATTCCTACTCTAAATTTTTCTTTCGTTTCCCTTACTGCTTGTTCAATATACAGATTGAATAACATCGGGGATAGGCTACAACCTTGTCCCACTCTCTTCCCAACCACTGCTTCCCTTTCATGACCCTCGATTCTTATAACTACCATCTGGTTTCTGTACAAATTGTAAATAGCCTTCGCTCCCTGTATTTGACCCCTGTCACCGTCAGATTTGGAAAGAGAGTATTCCAGTCGACATTGTCAAAAGCTTGCTAGAAACATAGGTTTACCTTTTCTTCATATATTTTCTAAGATGAGCCGTAGGGTCAGTATTGCCTCACGTGTTCCAATATTTCCACGGAATCCAAACTGATCTTCCCCGAGGTCGGCTTCTACCAGTTTTTCCATTCGTCTGTAAGGAATTCGCGTTAGTATTTTGCAGCAGTGGCTTATTAAATTGTAGTTCGGTAATTTTCACATGTGTCAACACCTGATTTCTTTGGGACTGGAATTATTATATTCTTCTTGAAGTCTGAGGGTATTTCGTCTGTCTCATACATCTTGCTCACCAGATGGTAGAGTTGTGTCTGGGCTGGCTCTCCCAAGGCTGTCAGTAGTTCTAATGGAATGTTGTCTCCTCACTGGGCCTTGTTCGACTTAGATCTTTCAGTGCTCTCTCAAACTCTTCACGCAGTATCATATCTCCCATTTCATCTTCATCTACATGCTCTTCCATTTCCATAATATTGTCTTCAAGAACATCGCTCTTGTGTAGATCCTCTATATACTCCTTCCACCTTTTTGCTTTCCGATCTTTGCTTAGAACTGGGTTTCCATCTGAACTCTTGATATTCATACAAGTGGTTCTCTTTTCTCCAAAGGTCTCTTTAATTTTCCTGTAGGCAGTATCTATCTTACCCCTAGTGAGATGTGCCTCTACATCCTTACATTTGTCCTCTAGCCATTCCTGCTTAGCTGTTTTGCACTTCCTGTCGATATCATTTTTGAGACATTTGTATTCCTGCTTCATTTACTGCATTTTTATATTTCCTCCATTCATCAATCAAATTCAATATGTCTTCTGTAACCCAAGGATTTCTTCCAGGCCTTGTCTTTTTATCTACTTTATACTCTGCTGCCTTCACTATTTCGTCCCTCAAAGCTACCCATTCTGCTTCTACTCTATTTCTTTCCCCCATTCCAGTCAATCGTTCCCTAATGCTCTCCCAGAAACTCTCTACAACCTCTGGTTCTTTAAGTTTATCCAGGTCCCATCTCCTTAAATTTATCAGTTTTAATCTACAGTTCATAACCAACAGGTTGTGGACCGAGTCCACATCTACCCCTGGAAATGTCTTACAGTTTAAAACCTGGTTCCTAAATCTCTGTCTTACCATTATATAATCTATCTGAAATCTGCCAGTACCTCCAGGCCTCTTCCATGTATACAACCTTCTTTCATGATTCTTGAAATAAGTGTTAGCTATGATTTAGTTATGCTCTGTGCAAAATTGTAAAAGGCAGCTTCCTCTTTCATTCACCTACTACGTTTCCTTCTCTTCCTTTTCCTACTATCGAATTCCAGTCACCCATGACTACTTAATTTTCGTCTCCCTTCACTACCTGAATAATTTCTTTTATCTCATCATACATTTCATAAATTTCGTCATCATCTGCGGAGTTAGTTGGGATATAAACTTGTACTACTGTGGTGCGCGTGGGCTTTGTGTCTATCTTGGCCTCAATAGTGCGTTCACTATGCAGTTTGTAGTAGCTTACCCCTACTCCAATTTTTTTTCATTATTAAACCTACTCCTGCATTACCCCTATTTCATTTTGTATTTATAACCCCGTATTCACCTCTCCAGGAGTCTTGTTCCTCCTGCCACCGAACTTCACTAATTCCCACTATATCTAACTTTAACATACACATTTCCCGTTTTAAATTTTCTAACCTACCTGCACGATTAAGGGATCTGACATTCCAAGCTCCGATCCGTAGAACGCCAGTTTTCTTTCTCCTGATAACTACGTCCTCCTGCGTAGTCCCCTCCCGGAGATCCGAATGGGGGACTAATTTACCTCCGGAATATTTTACCCAAGAGGACGCCATCATCATTTAACCATACAGTAAAACTGCATGCTCTAGGGAAAAATTATAGCTGTATTTCCCCCTTGCTTTCAGCCGTTCGCAGTAACAGCACAGCAAAGCCGTTTTGGTTAGTGTTACAAGGCCAGATCAGTCAATCATCCAGACTGTTGCCATTGCAACTACTGAAAAGGCTGCTGCCCGTCTTCAAGAACCACACGTTTGCCTGGCCTCTCCACAGATACCCCTCCGTCGTGGTTGCACCTATCTGTGTCGCTGAGGCACGCAAGCCTCCCCATCAACGGCAAGGTCCATGGTTTGTGGGGGGAAGAAGAGTCTATAGGAGTTAAATCGGGTGATCGTGGCGGCCATCCGGTTAGGCCACCTCGGCCTATCCATCGTTCACCATATGGTCTGTTGTGATGTCTTAGAATTGCACATGAGAAGTGAAGTGGTGCGCCATCATGCTGAAACCACATTTCCTGGCGGACAGTCCGTGGCACAGCTTCCAAGAACGGGCCCAATACGTTTTGTAGGAAGATCAGGATGCATAACCAGTCAGCTTCAGTGGAAGGACGTATGACCAAATCATATGACCGCACAGAATACCTGCCCACACGTCAATTCGAAACCGGTGGTGGTACGAGAGCATTCGTCTACCCAGAATGTTTGTTTCGCAAATTCAGAACACAGTCCCTAGTAATTTGACATGGAAACAGGAGGGCGTCGATGCACCGATGCGGGAACCACGTGCAGCAGCCTACGCACTGAGAAAAATCGGGTGGACCTATAGCATGTACCCTTTGTAAGTGATACGGATGTAATTGTTGCTCGTGCAGAACGCCCCAGACGATACTGTGACTAACACCCACAGCGCGTGCGATTGTTCGAGCACTCCTTGACGGGGTTCGCTTCACCGCGATGCTGCACATCCTCGGGCGTGCGGCGTTGCCGTGGAGCACCACACTCCTGCCTCCTCACAGTGAAGGTACCTGTTCCCCGGAGCCGCAGCGCAGCTTGGGCAAAAAGTTTGTGCGGTGGAGCGCTACGTTGCGGAAAACGTTCGTGATACAGCCGACTGGGCCGCCGGCCGACTGGCAGCTCTTCCGTTACCACGAGCTTCGCCCTACTCAAGGAGCATGTCTGCGTATTCCGAAAACGAGTACCGAACATTTTAACTGTATCGGAGAGGTTCAAATGGCTCTGAGCACTACGGGACTCAACTGCTGAGGTCGTAAGTCCCCTAGAACTTACAACTACTTAAACCTAACTAACCAAAGGACATCACACACATCCATGCCCGAGGCAGGATTCGAACTTGCGACCGTAGTATCGGAGAGGCACAGCACTGAATAGGTGCCGCGGCATGGCAGACGTTAAGTGACATCAAGCGAGCGTCTGTCTATCCTACTGCATACGAGGAGAAACAGCTCTGAAACTTTTCTCTTTCCATTAGCATACGTTGACGCGTTACACATCTGCGTTAAAATCATCGTAGAACAGAAACTGTACGTTTTCTAACACGGGCTCCTATTCAAAATGTTACGTACTCACTCCCCTCTACAACTCCTAGAAGTTTGTATGAAACCTCCCCTTGGAAAAATTTATGAATGATAGTGTTGATAAACCCATTACGTTATTTGATTTTCAAACAGCTGAGCAAAACTGAGCGTGCACAGACATTTCTCTCTTTACTTATTCAGATCATCAATAAACTGACACACAATATTTTTAGCACAAAGCAATCTGACTTTCAATAACCCCTGCAAAAGAATGGCCCTGACTAACAATAACCTATACCTTTCATGAATGACTTACCTCACAAAAATCTTCGTTACTCGAACTACTGCAATACAGCAAGCGCCAATACTGCCAGCTAAATAAAAGATTATAACTACTGAAGTCACTAACTACTGATAGGCATAGCTAGCAAATGAGATTTTGATAGAGAACAAAAAATGTATTTACCTTAATAGTGTTCAAAAGTCATAATATATATATATATATCAGTCTTACAAATTTACTGTCTATGATGGACACACGTCCAGATCGTACGCTCTTAAAATTCTGCCATCTCTCTCCCCACATCCACCACTGCTGGCGGCTTACCTCCAACTGCACAACGCTACGAGCTGTTCACATCCAACTGCCCAACACTACAATAGCGAATATTACAACAATGCCAACCAGCCACAGACTGCACACAGCACAGCCAGTGATTTACATACAGAGCGCTACGTGGCGTTACCAACATAAAAACCTAAACAGCCTACTTACATTTGTAACGGGGTTTTTAACACCCTGTATCAGAGGCAATCAAATGAAAACGAGACAAATGTAAAAAATGTAAATAAACTGTTTATTATTTCGAAAGTAGACGCCTTAACATTTATCCAACGATGAGACAAGGCTGTCAGTACCTTCACGGAAAAAGTTTGCAGTTGCCTACGAAACTCTTATTGTACCAAGGCGTGTACTTCTTCGTCCGAAGCAAATGTGGGGCTAAGGATGTCTGCCTTCTGGGCTCCAAAAATGTGGAAATCGCGTATGGAGAGAACGGGACTGTATAGCGTACTCGAATCAACCTTAGCAACATTTGAGCGGGCATTTCGTTGGCAGATTGTATCAAGTACCCATAGATGTTTCGCTAGGAAACCCTTAATACCCTCCGTTGAAACCCGATTTCTCCCCATGTGAATTCCATGTTTTTGGTGCCCAGAAGAAAGACATTCGAGGCCGCCAATTTGCTTTGGACGAAGAGCTGCACGCCTGGGTACAATCTTGGTTCCGGAGGCAACCGCAAACGTTTTTCCATCAACGCACTTATCATCTTATCTCACAATGGGACAAATGTAAACAGTTATGGCGTTTACTTTTGAAACAATAATGCTGTTGCTCTACATAGATGTATTTCGATGAATCCACTAAAAATTACTTCTCAACATTATTTCACACATTTTTACTCCCATGCACTACCACAGTGTACACATCATACATTTTAATTTTTAAATCGTTACTCACCTCTGCTCATTAAAACTCATTTATATAAGTATATTATTTACATTTTTCAGAAGGAAATTTATTAGTTTTCCACTGTTAGTTTCCTTATCTCGTCACTACATTTGGCTGTTACGAAAACTTTGTCCTAATTCTCTTCCCGTGGCGCCACCTACTGCGAGTGGTGCACACGAGCTACACATCTCTTTTAGTCCACTAATCAGTATTATTTGCGGGACCAGAATATCTATAACGACATTTCTGACATGTTTACCTTTTATGACATACTTCTGTAGGCCTGATCCTGTTTTGGTACCTTTTTGACTGCGCTGTATACTCAACATGGTAATATACTACCTTCCTGCTTTGTAGCACATAGCTTAGAGGCATAAGCAGATTACTAGCCTTGAATGCCATTTAGGCTATCTTTTGCTTCATTTTATTTTAATAGGGCACTGCGTGAAGTCTCCTGAAACTCGACAAGGGCAACTATCTACTGAGGTCTTTTATGTATTTTAAAAGTGACTTACCGTGTACTCAACATTATTTACATGAGTAAGTCGTTTTAAAAATTTTTATCTATTAAGTTTGCTGGTATCTTTGATGGACAAGATCAGTTACTCGCTTATGTATACTTTCGGCTGTCCGCAGCTCGTGGTCGTGCGGTAGCGTTCTCGCTTCCCGCGCCGGGGTTCCCGGGTTCGATTCCCGACGGGGTCAGGGATTTTCTCTGCCTCGTGATGACTGGGTGTTGTGTGATGTCCTTAGGCTGGTTAGATTTAAGTAGTTCGAAGTTCTAGGGGACTGATGACCATAGCTGTTAAGTCCCATAGTGCTCAGAGCCAATACTTTCGGCAAGATTCTTAAAATAATGACAACTGTGGTAGACTGCTGAAACATTTGCATAGACACCAGTCTATATGTTCAACAACTGTTGTGTCAGTAAGCTGATTTTAATATTATTGTTGGTTGTCCAAAGTTGTACTAAATCGAGGTCATGCCATTTTTAAGAAAAGCTGATATTTTCTTTCTAGGCGAATCTGAAGATGCATTAAAGAAGGGGTACCGCGTTATTGGCAAAATATAAAACAATAAACACTGTTTTGAAACCAAGATTGCTCATCTTTTAAACATATATCACTGCTTGCTGTAACATTCTGCCATGAATTGGAAAAATTTCTACTTACTATTTTTCCATCCGTCTCGTTTTCATTTGACGTCCCCTTACATGCCCCCTTATTCACGCCATAAAATAATATCTAAGGAGGTACGTAATGTAAAAACTAGAACTTTCGAACAGTTGTGAGAAATGAAAACGCAGCCTTTTGCGATGGATCTGATGTATAAATCACTCTCGGAATTATTGAAGTGTCAGTTCAAGGTAAAATCTCGAACTTTCGAAGAATGACTTCCTCGTCTTCGTCAGGAGCAAATGACAGTCAGCAAATGCTGTTGCAGGTGGTGTCAAGGTCTGCGCTGGTGGCGCCACCGCCCCAATAGTAGCGTCAACATTGCGAAGAATGTCCCTGTTTCTTCTCTGCATCGAGAGCTCGCTTCCATTCACCGCTGATGTTATATCTGGTGTCACAGTTGAAGTTCTCACAAATTCTTAGTTCTATAACCTCTTTATATACAACATCCCAGTATGTAGAAGCATGGGACGAAAGTTGTTTCGTCAAACAGCATTATGTGGTCATTCTTAAGGCTGTGATCAGCAACTGAAAATTTCTCCAGTTCACTATTGGTGATATGACGATGATGTTCTGCGCAGCATAGAATTGGTGCAGATGTGCTGACGTATGTAACTGCTTCGGCACTTACAAGGACTGTTGTCAATCCCAGGGATCAGAGGCTAAGACTGCACTTAACATGGCGTAGTATAGCAGTAGAGCAAAGGAGATTCCGGCACACTTTTGACATCAAATTGAAATGCAAGTTAATTAAATTGTAACAGCTGGATGATCTGTGACCGTCCCCCTCTCTCCTTAACGTATTGTTGTACTAATTGATTCATCACCCCTGAGGGTGGTTTATGATTCCCTGGAGATCATCTGTCCTTCTCAGAAACCCGTCATCCCCCCCCCCCCACCATATCTCCCACCCTTCTGGAAAATTCGCAACTCTCACTCCTTCCCCTGGACAATAGAGGCATACTTTTGATATCAAATTAATTAAATAATTAATTAAATTGCTGAACTAATTGTCCATTCACTTCCTGGGAAATTCCCCAGCCCTCCTCTCCCATCCCCCTCCCCCACTTTTCCCCACCCATTCACCAAGAAAACAAATGGTGGGAAAATCACTCAGACTGTGCAGAGCTGTTGGGGTGGAAGGTGCAAGTATTACCCTGACCGCCAAGTACACGTACTAATTGCGTAATTAAATTGCTACAGATTGGAAGTGTTGTCTTGTTAGAAAATTTTCACATATGTGTTCACCTTAATGAGCAGGGATTGACTGAGCTAGTGCACAATGCCACCACAGAGGATGTCACCCCCCCCCCCCCCAGCCCTCGTCCAATCCCTCGCCACTGTCCCAGGAAAAGCTGGAGGGAAAAGTCGCTGAGCTGCTGGACTGTAAGGATGACTTGACAGGAAATTCAACAACAACATGGTTTATTTATGAAATTATTTATGAAATTCACTTTGCAGGTGTTGGAACCCTCTTTTCTTTCACGAGACGACCTTATCATTCTCTGCTGTTTTGGAAGATGCAAGTATTGTAAAATACACTGAAAATGTAAATGGATCACTTTTTACCAATAGTGCATGGAATACTGTCATGAAATCACCATTCACATGACTCACCGGACATAATTACACTGTTACAGATTACGCTAAACATATCTGACGAAAAAACAACTATCCAGTTGCACACACTTGCTTCATCATGCACTCCATCTGCAGACTACCGTGCGATACAGGGTCCCGGCCGCAGGAGTGCTGCGACGTCGTCGGTAGCAGCCTCCGGTCGAACGCTACTTAATCCCCAAACAAAGCATCAGGTTCTGATATCCGTTTGATACCAAACACACACCTTCCATACCAGGTCCGTGGAAGCAGTTGCTCTATTGCTCGCCATGCCATGCAGATGCTGATTGAGTTACTCCCAATACCATTGGCAGAGAACGCTGTGTTATCAACCTCTCCACCCATCCAATCTCCTCCTTGCCTCCTCCTCACCTCTCCAGTTACTTTCTGTCGACCAATGCATCAGGTGCCGGCGACGCTTTGATGCTGATACCTGAGAAATTCGAAACACATATTCTCTCTTTCCCTCTCCCTCTCCCTCTCCCTCTTCCTCTTCCTCTCCCTCTCCCTCTCCCTCTCCCTCTCCCTCTCCCTTCCCCTAAACTGCTGGTCTGTGGATGTCTTGGAAATTGTCCATTTGCTATACCCCACTTTATCAAATTGATTCACTACTTAATTAAATCGATACCATCTACGTGGGACAGTTATCCCTTGCTTCCTATTGGTGGATACTAGGACTGGACGAACTGGCGGGAAATTCCAGGATTTCATCCCACAACTCCCCGGCTTCCAAACACTACTCTTCCCCCTTCCAGATTTTTTCCTTACACCCTGTTGGTGCAAACTGGCAGAGGTAGGTCATTTGGCAGGAAGTCCAGTATGTTGGAGGTAGGTGAAAGTTTCACATTTCTGTTCAGTTGTTCTAGGTCCTTAAACAGTTTTCAGTTGACAGAGGCAGGGGTTTGACTGGAGTGTGTGCTTACAACACCACTATTGGAAACAATAAATTGGTCAGTCGGGATTTTGACTTTTCTGTTGGTTTTTAAAGCAGTATATCAACCCTAAATTCGTTTTCTCTTCTACATCAGAACGAAGACTGAGAAGGAGGAAGAGGAAGATTGTGTCATGTGATAGGATAATACAAATACCACTCCCACCTTTCTGCTGCTAGACAGACTCCACTAGAGTGCATTGAAAACTAGTAAACACCAGACACTTAAACCATGTTCGATTCTGTAGTAATAGTTGTCACGGTTAGACGTCGGACATCATTGAAACACTTGTACATCACGTGCGCTCCTGTCTCAATGTCCACACACAACACCCCAACCGAGAGAATCTTGCAGCGCTGGTTGCTGTAGTGGACTCACATCTCAGTGATTGCGCCAGGCCTGTAGCCAGACTTCACCTTCCGGAAGGACAGCCTGGCTGTGGAGGGTGTACCGGATGGCCGGAACGGTATTCATCACAGAATATGAGTCATGTGGTGACAATATATTACTGTCACAATTAAATGTGATGAATTGTGAGAGCAGGCAAGATGCCCCATAGGCCTCTCACAGATACGAGAACAACAAGTAAATGGCTGTGAACTCTGCTACAACATGTGGTACCTGTGTAGAATATATAGCAGGTACGTACATCTGGAGGTTCCTTCGTTAGGTATCGCTGTTGCAGACGAACATTATGCCATGACACATACACAAATTTGAATACAGCGAACAGACACGTCAATGAGCGGAAGGACAGTTCGCAATTTTGTAAAAAAAAAAAAAAAAAAAAAAGGGGGGGGGCCATAATAGAGAGATTTGAAACAGAATCACCTGCGTCGCAGTCTAACACCCTGACCAGACAACTACGACATGACAGCTGTTAACACTGCTTGATATTACACATATTAAAGTTGCATCGGTCACTGTTTCTATTTTGCTTCCTTATATCACAGTTCAGTACGTCTTCTTCCTGTTTTCATGGTTCAAATGGCTCTACGCACTATGGGACTTAACATCTGAGGTCATCAGTCCCCTAGACTTAGAACTACTTAAACCTAACTAACCTTAGGACATCACACACATCCATGCCCGAGGCAGGATTCGAACCTGCGACCGTAGCAGCAGCGCGGTTCCGAACTGAAGCGCCTAGAACCGCTCGGTCACAACGGCAGCTCTTGTTTTCATGCTTGATCTATTTTCAGTTTTGACGGGCTATCCAAAGGGCCATTTTACCACTAAATCTGAGGGGTTTGCGACGAGGAGTTTCCTTTGTGAGTAATAGTTCGCTATTCGCCCACCCACAGGGAGACACTGTTAGGTCAACTGCTTCCCTGTTCTCTGCCTGACTACTTCAGGAGGCTTAGCGGTGCCTCTTGCCTTAACCCAGAAATGTCCATTCGTTCCTGCCACCAGTTTCCCATGCCACGCACCCAGTATGCCATGCTGTGTCGTCCTACGAAACTAGCAACGTATTTATCAGTTTAATTACAATTAAACATTACGACTGCAGCACCTATCTGGTGACATTCGAAAATGAGCAAAGTAGTGCAAATACCTCCTCCTGACGATTGTGGCTCTGGAAATATCAACTTCCCATGCAAACCTGTATCCTCCTTATGACTGGAGATGATATTCCGCGTAAAATCTTTCATAACCCTTACGACTATCGACGCATTAAAATCGCAGTTTCCTACATCAGATCTATACCTCCCTTACGAATGGCCATAGTTATTTTCTTTGCACATGCCAGAACGTTGCCACATTAACATTACATTCCAACAGCACAAAATTCCTGACAAGTATTGTGATTATCATTTATAGGTGTACAGCGTTCGAAAAGTTATGGTACGGGAGCCACACTCACACGAGCGGTATGTCATTTAGCAGGGTATACCATAGCTTCCCAGTAGCAAAACCCTCCAGCCACATCGTCGTTATCACATATTTGTCGAATAATAAAGGGCGTAAGTACAAATAAAAAGCCCTCACATCTTTTATTTATGTTACATTCTTGTACGATATCTGACTTTTGAAATAGCAAGAAGAAATTATACCCCGAGCCAAACCACAGACCACACCTAATCATGTTCCAATAGCACTGTTACATAGTTAGAAGGCTGTCTAGCCCTCCACCCGTCAGTGACTAGGCAGAGAGCTATCACAACAAGAAAAATAGCACGCTATCGTACAGGAGGAAATTGGCAACCACGTAGAGTATGCACGGATTACACAAAGAAATTCAGAAACATGATACCTAAAATTCATTGATACCGAATGACAGTCTATAAATATCACCCTGTACATATCCTGATTTCTTGTATCATATTTCCATGTATCATCATGATTACCTCAACACAAATGCAACAGGAGTAAAAGTACAAAATATAAAACTTTGCTAACGTCACCTCAATCATTTGTGGTGAACCTATTAAACATACAAGTATTGGTCCACTGGAGCAAGTGTCCAGGTATCGAAGTCGCTTCCAGTTCCATGGACCTGTGTACATCTCACAGACTATCAATGACAATTCAGGATTCTTGTGTTCTTGTTTCATAAGGAGCTTGATACATTGCTTCTCTCTCTCTCTCTCTCTCTCTCTCTTTCTGTAACACTTCGAGGCTGAGTACGACTGCAGATGTATACGCATCCATGCATTTTCTTTTTCAGTCTTGACATTGAGGTTTGTGTCACGACTAAGCTGCTCCCAAAACACACAGAATAATAGAAATAAAAGACAATATGGATGTTTCTTACTGACAAAAATGCGGAAGACATCTCTGTATGTGCAAACAGGAAGAGTTTGCGGCATTTTGGAGCGTTTCTAAACAGCTATCCAAAGGTGGCAACATCTTCATTTAATCCCATCATCCACAATGACGGGGTAGCGGGCGTCTTGCTTATCTGATTTCGAAGAGACCCAGAGCACTGTTTCCTCTTTTAGGAAGTACATATTGCACCAAGGTATGTGATGGCTTTTTCGGTGTCCTAGGTGGTAGTCACTGTAACCCCCAAATCTTTGGACACTGCGCCTTTCATTTTCATGAGTTACAATGCAAAACTGAATGTGTAACAATGGGGTATTCTGCAGGACTTGGACCCATAGAGCATGAATAGTATGCACCATCAGTTGTCAATCCCAGTGGTGGTGGATTGGAATAATTTTTATATACCTAGACGAGCATGTAAATACCCACAACGCTCCATATTTTTGTCGTATTTTCATAAATTTTACATAATTTCCATCAATTTTTGTAATTTTATCACATTTTCTATAATCTCAACGCGATTTATTCAATTGCACGAGGTCAAAACCACCGTTCTGGAAGAGTTGTCACATCAACAAAATGTCTCATCGCAAAGATCTCGTGATGCTATCAGGCACTGACAATGTAGCACGCTTCTGAATATCTGTGTCATTGCTAAACCACCGCCTCTATTACTTTGTGAAAGTCATATACATGTGGACATACTGCAAACTCTGCTACACTGCCTACATCATATGACAAAAAAATGGTTCAAATGGCTCTGAGCACTATGGGACTTAAAATCTGAGGTCATCAGTCCCCTAGAACTTAGAACTACTTAAACCTAACTAACCTAAGGACATTGTGTCCGATTTAATTTGGCGCTGACCAGAAGTAGATGGCTTATGATGCAGAGCTTGTCTTATCATTTATTAGTCACTGAATTTCATTTTGGCCATTTTCAGATCGAATAAAGAAAACGAGAGAAGCACTAGCAAACGGCAGCGTCTCTCCAGCGAGATCCAAATCGACTTGCATTCAACCAGCGCATTGGAAATTGAGCGTGGTAAAGCAAAGCCAACATGACACATGCTGTGATACACCTTTTTTTTTACTATGTCAATGTCTCCTAATGTAGATTACTCTCAATGCGACGGACAGTAGTCGTAGCTTAGGTGCCAAACGTGAAATCTGGGTTCAAGTGATGAATTCTACTAACTCATTGTCACATATTAAATGGAAGTTGTTGTGGATTGGCAGAAGAGCCAACCCACTAATGTTAGAGGATGCCGAAAGGCACGCGTTTTAGCTCACGCAGGCCAGCGTGGGGTCTGGAACAGGACAAGGAAATTAGACTAGCAAAAAAGGACGTAGCTGTGGAATACTTAACTTTAATCCATAAATGGTGAACATCGCTCTTGACGGTACATGTTTACAAGATCAATAGCAACTGATAATGGTGATAATGGCGCCTTGCTAGGTCGTAGCAAATGACGTAGCTGAAGGCTATGCTAACTATCATCTCGGCAAGTGAGAGCGTAGTTTGTCAGTGAACCATCGCTAGCAAAGTCGGCTGTACAACTGGGCCGAGTGCTAGGAAGTCTCTCTAGACCTGCCGTGTGGCGGCGCTCAGTCTGCAATCACTGATAGTGGCGACACGCGGGTCCGACGTATACCAACGGACCGCGGCCGATTTAAAGACTACCACCTAGCAAGTGTGGTGTCTGACAGTGACACCACATTCCTCCCCCGAAAATCGGCGTACGGTTGTGGCATAAGGCTTCCGCCTGACGTGGGGAAGACCCCATGTTGACGTATGCGACGAGGTGGGGAGCCTAACAACGTGCGAGGCTGTGCCACCCGCACCCTGCCATTCAGTCCGCGGGGAGCTAGGAAACGCCTGAAAACCTGCTCCAGGGTGCACACCAACATGCGGTGTATGCGCCCGCAGAGAGACAGGAGGGGCCGAAGGGTCGACCTCCATCGGGCCGGGACACCCGACGGGCGAAGAAGCCATACGGTCCGGAGTGGGCAAGAGTTCCATGTCGGAGGACAACTGGTCACGGGAAGCGATCGGCAGCGCGTGACCCAGGGAGGCGCCTGGCGGTTGCAGCGAAGCCTCCACTGCGGGCGTCGCCGGCGGGAGGACAGGCGGCGGCGGCGGTGGCGAGTCGCCATGGGGCAAAATGGAAGGCAGCGTCAGTAACACCTGGGGCTGATTCGAGCCTGTAGATGGGTCCCAGGGCGCTGACCGGACGGCACCGTGGCTGAAAGCAGACGGGGAGCGGCAGATCCCGTGCGACGACAGAGGCGCAGCTGGTTGAGATGCCGGCGCACCTCACCAGAGGCCCCCAAAACCAGATACATAGCGCGTCCGAGGCAGCGAAGAATGCGCCCTTCGAGTCAACGCTGTGAACCTCGGTAGTGACGATAGTAGACAACGTCGCCTGGAGCAAAAGCAGGTGTGTGCCGCTGCACAGGAACCTGATGCGACGGATGTAGCAAAGACATCAAGGTTCGATGATGACGACTGTGGAGCAACTCAGCCGGCGAGCAACCATCTCGGGGCTGAGAGCGATACGAGAACAAGAAGAGCAAGAACACGTCCTCCCGAGAATGCGACTCTTAACTTCAACATCTGTGACTTGAAAGTCCTGACCAATCGTTCAGCGGCACCGTTTGACTGTGGCGAAAACGGCGCGGATGTCATATGTTAAATACCATTGGCCTTGCAGAATGACTGAAATTCTGCGGACATGAATTGTGGCCCACTGTCGGAAACAATAGTCTGTGGAAGACCTTCAATGCAAAAGATTGCAGATACCGCTTGGATGGTGGCAGATGACGTCGTGGAAGACAGCCGGACAACAAAAGGAAAATTACTGAATGAATCTACCACAACCAACCGTCGAGCATTCCAGAATGTACCAGCAAAATCGATGTGTAATCGTTGCCAAGGGGAAGTGGCTGTTGGCCATGCAAAGAATTTCCGCGGCGGTGCGGATTGTTGTTCGGCACACGTCATGAGCACATATTCGTAATCGCAGCATCGATTCCGAACCAAGTACAGTGCTGACGAGCAAGTTCTTTTGTTCTCACTATACCCCAATGTCCTTAGTGGAGAAGCCGTAAGACAGAGGACTGTAACGAACGTGGGACCACGACCCTGGACTGATCATTATCAGAACGCAACAGCAAAACACCACGTCGAACAAAAAGTGTCTCCTTGTGAGCAAAAAATTGGCGAACCAACTGATACCTGATCCGTGACTTTGACAAGGGCCACTGCGTAACAATAAAACGCAGAATGGTAGCAAGGACAGGGTCGGCAGCTGTGGCTGTAGCTACACGACGAAAATCAATCAGAAACGATTTGACCACGTCATCAGTTTCCGCATCAATGAACATGCAAGGAAGTTCAGAGGAATCGAATGCTCTATCCTCAGCAACAGGCAAACGGGACAATGCATCGGCGTTTCCGTGCTTAGCAGTGAACCGATACAAGATATCGTAGCGGTACTGCTAGAGGAAAATAGACCAGCGAATGAATTTCTGTGCTGTACGTGGAGGTACAGGCTTGGTCGGATGAAAAAGCGATGTCAAAGGTTTGTGGTCTGTGATGATGGTAAAGTGACGACCATACAAGAAATCATGAAACTTAGTAACACCAAATATGAGAGCCAATGCTTCTTTCTCGATCTGTGAATAATTTCTTTGCGCGGACGAGAGCAATTTGGACGCAAAGGCAATAGGGCGATCGTGCGATCCATCTTTGTGCGCAAGCACAGCACCGATCCTGAAATCCGATGCATCCACCATCAACAAAAGGGGTTTCCGGGGATCGAATGGCGTAAGACAAGTATTGGAAAGCAACGCCGATTTCAACTGGCGAAAAGCGCGTTCGCATTCCGTCGTCCAGACGAACGGAACACCTTTACGGCGTAAGCGATGAAGCGGAGCTGAAATGGAAGAGGCGTGGCGCACATAGCGATGATAATAATTAATTTTTCCCAGCACACTCTGTAGCTGCGTCAAATTCTGCAGCGAAGGCAAGTCTTGTATGGCACGGAGGTGCTCGGGACTGGGATGTATGCCTTGGGCATTGAGAACATGTCCCAGGTAGGGTAAGGCACGAGCAAAAAACACACATTTGTCCTTCTGCAAGCGAAGACCATTTTGTCGCAAGACCTGAAATAATGTTCTGAGATGGGCTAAATGTTCTTCTTCCGTCTGTCCGGGGATCACAATATCGTCCAGATAGTTTGCTGCAGTAGGGACCGATGCACAAACAGTTTGCAGATATTCCTGAAACAATGCAGGGGCAGACGCACACCCGAATGGCAGTCGTTTGAATCGATACAAACCAAGATGCGTGTTAACCACCAAACCGCACTGGGATTCTTCGTCCACCGATATTTGCAAGTATGCATCTGCTAGGTCCAACTTCGAAAAATATTTACCTGGGCACAGTTTGTCAAAAAGATCTTCCGTGCGGGGTAAAGGAAAAGTTGCAGTCACTAGTTGTGGATTCACTGTTGCCTTGAAATCCACACAAAGTCTCAATTTTCCGGAAGGTTTTGGCAAAATACTAAGGGTGATGCCCAGAGAGAAGTCTGCACACGTTCAATTACACCTTGCGATTCCAAATCATGTAATGTTTTTGCGAGCTCATCACGCAATGGGTGGGGAACATTGCGCGCTCTGAAAAATTTCGGTTGCGCGTTGACTTTCAGTCCCAAATGTGCTTTATAGTTCTTAGCGCAACCAAGGCCCGGTGCAAAAATGTCTGCAAATTCTGCACATAGATGACAAACACTGTCTGAAGGCACAGTATGGTTCATTGATAGGACCTGATTTACTATAGACAAGTTAAACAACTGAAATAAATCGAAACCAAACAAGTTCACTGCAGAAGAAGAACGAAGGACATACAATGACACAAGTTTTGTTTGTCCTTTGTATGTTGCAAGATGGCAGCACTGTCCTAACACAGGGAGCCCGTGACCTGAATATGCAGTTAGCTTAACATTTGCGGCACACAACGGAGGTGTGCCCAGCTGTTTGTACGTGTCTTGATTGATCAGCGAAACTGCAGCTCTGGTATAGAGCTGGAAGAGTATCACTTTGCCGTTATTGTCCAAGTCTACAAAAAGTTTATTGTCCTGTTGATGACAAGAGCGACTGTCTCGTGCAACGTGAACTGACACTGGGACAAAATCACGTGCGACTTGACGGGACTTCCGGCGACGACGACGCACACTATTTGTGGGACGAACACAGTCACTGTTAGAGAGAGTGGCACTGGGTGGAGTGGAATGAACTACATAAATTTCCATGAGCGAAGTTTCACGTGCCAGAGTATCCTTGGTTCGATTCCGATTCTGGCGCGAAGCAAAGGGCCTGGAATGCTTGTGAGTGTCCAATCTGAGCTTTTTCTGGCAAACACTCTGAATATGTCATTTTTTATTACAGAAAAAGCAAATAGCCTGGCGTGACGGGCAATTCTCACGCGAATGTCTAGTAGCACACTGCGGGCATGATTTTAGCACTGCATTTGCTTGCCTGCGCGGCACACGTGGCTGAGAGCCTGGCGGCTGCTGCGTGGCCGGGCGCGAGGACTGTTTACTGTTCCGTGCAGCTCGCCCGGTGGGCTGTTTAGCCTGACACACGGGTGGCGAAGTTTCGAATGATTCCTGAGCAAAGTCAAGTGTGTCCTGCCGAGCCAATATATCCAACACTTGTTGAAGGGAGGGATTGACTAGTTTCAAAATCTGTTCCCTTATATGAACATCAGAAACGTTCTGTGCAATTGCATCACATACCATAGTATCTGAATAAGGGAGTCCATGTTGACACTCAAAACCACAATCCCTAGTAAGGCCTTGCAACGTTGCAACCCACTCCCGATTAGTCTGACCTGCCGCACGTTTTGTACGAAAGAAGGTATACCTTTTTGCAATTACATTGATTCTTTGAAATATGCATCTAATGCAGACAAAATTTCGTTGTAGGACAGAGTTGCTACGTCGCGTCGGGGAAATGATTTGATTATCACATGGTACGTTTGCACCTCTACTGAGGACAACAAAAATGGCTGCCACTCGTTACCTTGAATTCTGTAGGCGGCGAGATGGGACCCAAATTGGCGTGACCACTCCGTCCAGCTTTCCAGTGCAGCATCAAAAGGACGAAAAGTTGGTGCAACAGCGTGTTGTGGCTGCGTGAGCGGTGGAGCGGTGGCTGCCGCATCGTTTTGCATTGCACGTTGACCCTGGACGAGCTGTCCAAGGGCATCCAGTAAGGCCTGCGTCTGCTGATTCTGTAAACGATAAAATTCGGACAGTACATCTGAAGATTGTAGCGAAGCCATTTCACAAGTAAATCAGGGCACTATAGTTAAGAACGCAGAAAACCTCGTCGCCAAAATGTTGTGGATTGGCAGAAGAGCCAACCCACTAATGTTAGAGGATGACGAAAGACACGAGTTTCAGCTCACGCAGGCTGGCGTGGGGTCTGGAACAGGACAAGGAAATTAGACTAGCAAAAAAGGACGTAGCTGTGGAATATTTAACTTTAATCCATAAATGGTGAACATCGCTCTTGACGGTACATGTTTACAAGATCAGTAGCAACTGATAATGGTGATAATGGCGCCTTGCTAGGTCGTAGCAAATGACGTAGCTGAAGGCTATGCTAACTATCGTCTCGGCAAATGAGAGCGTATTTTGTCAGTGAACCATCGCTAGCAAAGTCGGTTGTACAACTGGGACGAGTGCTAGGAAGTCTCTCGAGACCTGCCGTGTGGCGGCGCTCGGTCTGCAATCACTGATAGTGGCGACACGCGGATCCGACGTATACTGACGGACCGCGGCCGATTTAAAGGCTACCACCTAGAAAGTGTGGTGTCTGGCGGTGACACCACAGAAGTCATTCAGAATATTTCACTGTAATGACTGTATTGTATCAGATATAAAACTGGCCCCTGGCCAGCCGCCGCAGAGACAAAGTCCGAGTGAATTATTTAAGGTGGCCAATATCCCCGACCATTGCTCAGAATTCTGTCTGGCCATATGAATGATCTGGCAACACTGTAGGATGTGGAAGTATATGTAAGGTGTGTCAGTATTCTCGAGCTGTTACAAAAACTTATCTGCTCATGGTCGAGTAGGCTTTGGCGTGCAGAGAGGCCGCGCGGTTTAAGGTGCCGTGTCACGGATTGCGCGTCCCCTCCCGCCAGAGATCCGGGTCCTCCCTTGGGCATGAGTGTGTGTGTGTTGTCTTTAGCATGAGTTAGTTTAAGTAGTGTGTAAGTCTAGGGACCGATGAACTCAGCAATGTGGTCCCTTAGGAATCCACACATATTGGTACATTTTCGATAAGTTTTTTGCTCTGTAAACATAAAGTCTTACGTTTGAGTCCACTCCATTTCTTAGTTTCTCAAATTACGCATCAGCTTAAGTTATCGGTGCGATGGAACCTCAGACAAAATTCGTTTCATTTTCTGATCTACCTGTAGTAGCAAAAAGTCCCAGACACAATTCTGCCAAACAGCTCGTGGTTGCGTCTAGATCAGAACAATTTACACTGGGGGGTTTCTTCAACCCACATCAGCTACCGACAACCGACCATACGTCTTCCACTACAATGAGACACCTCCGATCAGGTGAATTTGGCGCGACGCTATGATTGTATTTATCAACGGTCATTTTCTTATTTGAAGTTCTCGTATTTATCTCGCAGTTCCGATATGGATTTTACCTGCCTGAAACTTATGAACATTGTCCAAGTGTCATAAAATACATCTACATCTACGTGACTACTCTGCAATTCACAATAAAGTGACTGGCAGAGGGTTCAATGAACCACCTTCAAGCTGTCTCTCTACCGTTCCACTCTCGAACGACGCGAGGGAAAAACAAGCCAATAAATTTTTCTGTGCGAACCCTGATTTCTCTTATTTTATCGTGATGATCATCTCTCCCTATGTAGACGGGTGCCTACAAAATGTGTTCGCAATCGGAGGAGAAAACTGGTGACTGAAATTTCATGAGAAGATCCTGTGGCAATGAAAAACGCCTTTGTTTTAATGATTTTTCACTCCAATTCACGTATAATGTCTGTTGCACTATCTCCCCTATTTCGCGATAATACAAAACAAGCTGCCTTTCTTTGTACTTTTTCGATGTCATCCGTCAGTCCCACCTGATGCGAATCCCACACCGCACAGAAATACCCCAGAATACGGCGGAAATGCGTGGTGTAAGGAGTCTCTTTAGTAGACCTGTTGCACCTACTAAGTGTTCTGCCAATGAATCGCAGTCTTTGGTTTGCTCTACCCACAACATTATCCAAGCGATCCTTCCAATTTAGGTTATTTGTAGTTGCAATCCCTAAGTATTTAGTTGAATTTACAGCCTTCAGATTTGTGCGACTTATCGCGTAATCGAAATTTAGCGTATTTCTTTCAGTAATCCTGTGAATAACTTCACACTTTTCTTTACTGAGGGTCAATTGCCACTTTCCGTACCATACAGATATCTTATCTAAATCGTTTTGCAATTCGTTTTGATCATCTGATGACTTTACAAGGCGGTAAATGACAGCATCATCTACAATCTAAGACTGCTACTCAGATTGTCTCCTACGTTGTTAATATGGGTCAGCGACAATACAGGGCCTATAACACTTCCTTTGGGAACGCCGGATATTACTTCTGTTTTACTCGATGACTATTACTAAGAACTGTGGCCTTTCTGACAGGAAATCACGAAACCAGTCGCACAACTGAGGCGTTATTCCATAGGAACGCAGTTTGATTAGAAGACGCTTGTGAGGAACGGTGTCGAAAGCCTTCGGGAAACATAAAAATGTGGCATCGATTTGACATCCCCTTTCGATAACATTCATTACTTCATGAGTGTAAAGAGCTAGTTGGGTTTCGCAAGAACGATATTTTCTGAATCCGTGGTGACTATGTGTCAATAAATCGTTTTCTTCGAGGTATTTCATACAGTTCTCGTACAGTATATGTTCCAAAACCCTACTGCAAATCGACGTTGATGATACGGACCTGTAATTCAGTGGATTACTCCTACTTCCATTTTTGGGTATTGGTATGACTTGAGCAATTTTCCAGTCTTTAGGTACGGATCTTTCTGTGATCTAGCGGTTGTATATAATTGCTAAATATGGAGCTATTGTATCAGCATACTCTGAGTGGAACCTGACCGGTATACAATCTGGACCAGAGGCTGTGCCATTATTGAGTGATTTAAGCTGCTTTGTTGTGCCGAGGATATCTACTTCTATGTTTCCCATCTTGGCAGTTGTTCTTGATCGGAATTCAGGAATATTTACTTCGTCTTATTTGGTGATGACGTTTCGGAAAACCGTGTTTAATAACGCTGCTTTAGTGGAACTGTCATCAGTGACTACACCGTTGTTATTGCGCAATGAGGGTATTGATAGCGTCTTGCCACTGGTGTGCTTTATGTACGACCAGAATCTCTCTTGGTTTTCTTCCAGATTTCGAAACAGACTTTCGTTGTAGTTATTAAAAGCACCTCGCATTGAAGTACGCGTTATATTTCGAACTTCTGCAAAACTTTGCCAGTCTTGGGGATTTTGCGTTCTTTTAAATTCGACATGCTAATATAGTCGCAACAGGAGAATTGCCTGACATTTGTGAACTGTTGTGTGAATGTGTGAACTCTTAAGGGACGAAACTGCTGAGGCCATTCGTCCCTAGACTTACGCACTACTTAAACTAACTTATGCTAAGAACAACACACACACCCAGTGCGCTTAAAACAGAAACATACAAATACTTCAGACAGTTAATGATATGTGTTCTTTAATTTGCAGTCGGAGAATCTGAGTACTATTAATGATGACGCTCTAGTACCTAAACACAGTTACAGAAACACAAGTAAGTCTCATTGACATATAGTTTGGGTATTTCGGCGTTCGGACGCCATGTGTTTCAGACACGAACCGTACTTTCTTCTTTGACCGCTCACGGCCGGTATTCTTCCTGCTAGAAATATAACTGAAGCTTGGCAACACTGCAGGATATGTTTGGCAACCCTGTGAACGACGAGCTACTTTCTGTACGACACAGAATTAGCCTACAAAATTCACTTGACATATTCGTATCATTTCCATTGATTAATTTGAGTGTTTTTCACATACGGTGTGAAATAAAATTATCAATTAGTGGTTTTGAGTCCAGAAAAATCAATCGACGCGGAAATTGCATTTAATTTCGTCTTTTACGCTGTGAGCCTATCTGTCGTAGTTAGTACTGTAGGAAGAAGGGAGAGCACAATGCTGCAGTATCCCGTTACCTGTGAAGTAATTTGTTCATTTGTAAAGGGGGGCTGCTTTAGTCTCGGGTTCCAGTCTCGCTTAAGCTTACAGTTTCAGTCATTTCGCAACAAAACTACAGGCAGTCATATCGAAAATCAATAAGGAAATTTTATTTACGAAATGCCGCATTTCCATTTTACTTTATTCTGAGACAGGACAGCAAGTAGGCACAGACTGTTTCGAAGTCCAGAATAAGCAATACCTTACTAATTCGTGCTCATATAGGCACATTCCTGTTACGGATACTTTGTTTTATTCAAATACTGTTGCAGTATAGTTATAGAGCCCAACAAATCAATTGCGTATTTCTGGTGAGAGGAGCAGTGGTAAATTGTCTTCGCTACATCAGTTTACTGAGACTGGTGTTCCACAGACCTAGAATTTTTGGTTGGCGACTAATTTCACGGCTTCTGAGTTGGGTGTCAGTTTTCCAATGTTGAAATATTTTTCTACGTTGTTGACGTGTTTACTACAGTTGGAGTAATTCCAAGAAAATGTGAACTTGGACCAAGTAGAATGAGTTTATTGCAATGGAAAGCGGCTGCTCTTCTGCTATATTTTCTTCCTTGTACTACTTGCAACAGCTGACGCTGACCAAGTCATCCAGAGTGAATGAAAAGATTGTATGGCATTGGCCGGGAGGTCCCATTCGGGTTCGGCTGCCAAATGAAAGTCTTATCTCAGTCGGCGCCACGTTGGACGACTTGCGGCCGATGATGAGGATGAAATGATGATGAGAAGGATACAACACCCAGTCCCCGAGCGGAGAAAATCTCCAACCCTGCCGGGAATCGAACTGGGGCCCAGTGCAAGGGAGGCAAGCACTTTAACACCCAGCTAACCAGACGGACAGCCAGAAAGAATGATCGTGACATTTAACAGCAGTCATTATCATTGTCTGGCTTTGAACGTGGTGTTTATCACCTATTTTAGGATTTTACAAGTGTTGTTGTTAAGAGCAAGTAGAAGAAGCAATGCAGTGCAATTTCCGTAATGAAGTAACGTCTTCATAGGTTTATTTAGTTTTAACTTAATCTACGAATTATTCGGTATGTCCGATATTAACCTGAAAAATATTCCCTAGACATGGAAAGAACTAAATAGCTACTTGTTATTGTACACTTGCCACACAATGCCGCAACCATTTGCTGTGAAATAAATATTTATCTGTTTTTGGGCAACTGATTCTAAAAATGACCAACAAGGGTTAAACGCTTCCTTGAAGCACGCATGTAGCAGCAGCAGAATGAGGTACTAGTAGTGATAATGGTAGCAGTAATCGAAGACGCTGGTAACTTCATACTCTGCAGTAGTGTTTCTCGATCTATGAAATTTCATAAAATTGTGAAAATTTCTAAATAGCTTCCAGTCAAAGCTATGGCGGCTAAACGCGTCTTTACAAATGGCTCAAATGGCTCTGAGCACTATGGGACTCAACTGCTGAGGTCATTAGTCCCCTAGAACTTAGAACTACTTAAACCTAACTAACCTAAGGACATCACACACATCCATGCCCGAGGCAGGATTCGAACCTGCGACCGTAGCGGTCTCGCGGTTCCAGACTGCAGCGCCAGAACCGCGCGGCCACTTCGGCCGGCCGCGTCTTTACATCCCACTGACTTGAGACTAGCATGATTTCCGTGCCAGAAACCTGCTGATAATTCACAAGTAAATAGAGAACTAATTTTCTTGCAGGGTATCTAATTTCCAAGATAAGCACATCATCCGTTACTACAGAATCATAAATGTGGCAAAAGTGGGTTTCAGTAGTCTCGCCGACTGATCCTAGTTTCTTAGTTGAAGTTATGCGTTCAATTCCCACTTCCGTCATGTACTTTAAACACACACAAACAAATTTCCTTCTCCTCTAGTAATGACAAGTGTAGGACATCAGGTTTCACCGTAGTTTAGAATCCGCATTCTAAAAATCACATCTGTTCGGGATCAGCTGGGGCAGAGCCGCTTTAGGTTGGGCCATAGAAGAGGCGGAATTTAAGACAAACACAAACTCTGTCGCCAGTGAGCTTCCTTACACTAGAAACTGTATTTTATTTAATATGCCAATGGTCACTTCAGGTCACAGGGCTCTTATTTAATTTGAGCTTCAAACGTTTAAAAATTTCGTGCTGGACTGGAATTCGTATTCGGATCTCCTCTTTCTCACACACGGAACGACATAGTTTCATCATTTCATTGTTTTCCCAAAAATAGCAAACTCCTCTAGGCTTCCGCGAAAGGCAGATATGTGGGTTCAAATCATTATCCAACACTAAAATGTTCATGGCTTCATTTCAAGCCCTAGCATATGCTCACTTAACAACAAGTGATAAATAATTTTCGTTCTTAATGTCTCTTCATGTGTTGTCAACAAAAGTGATAAGTGGCATTATTGTAGTCAAACATGCACACATCTCACAGCTAGGGAGAAAACAGTTCGTGGATAGAAAACAACTGCCGTAGGTGCCAGGTTCGATTCTCGTTCAGGCAAGAAAATTGTATCCTCATTCCAAATTCGGATATCTCGCTGCTGGTGAAAAGTTAGATATCTAATATCTGATTTTACGTGGCCAACGATCTGATTACTGGCGGGTTCTACTCCCTGTCACAAAATTTTACGTAATGGCATTTTGCTTTTAACACGTGGAAATTTTGTTACACGAAATTATATTTAACGTTTTTTGAGGTTAATTAAGAGGAAGATAAGGGTCGTGACAGGATTCCAGGCACGGCACAAAAATTTTCAAGTTCAGGTTTTCTAACTGATACTGGTGAAAACTTCGATATTTCATGGCTCTTTACGCATAGTCACCAATGACGAACGTTGCTGTGATCAGGTCTCGGTCACACACCAAAGCTTTGCTTAGTGATAATGGCTAGACGTGCTTGGTTTCAACCGAGATCCAGAACAAAAAAGTTCGTCATGTCGTTTAAATTTCAGACGTTTGGAAAAAATATGACGTCATTTTTGAGGTTTCCATAGAGCGCTGGCCGCTGTTAATCTCACTGCTTGTAACTGGTTGGTTCAACATCCAGTTTTATGACAAACCACAGTTTATAGAAAAGACTCGTATAAGAAATTACGTTACGCAGGCGTGGGAAAACCTTTTAAAGAGCAATAATACTTAGAATTGTCAGAGAACTTTGAATCCAAATATAGTCTCAAAATACCTTGTTCGTAAGAATATTTAATTTTGCTTGAAGATAGCGGGAATGACTGATGTGAGTTTACAAAAGTTAAGGACTGTCTCATCTCTAATGACGTGTTTCCTAGTATTTGCGGCATTGTTTTTTGATTTACATCTGAACTGATTACCTTAAGAAACACTATCCTCTAATGATCTCTTGTGGTAGCCACTTTTTATAGTCGAACTGCAGAGAGATTCGAGGACCCTCAAGACAGCTGCGTTACGTGGGCTGCATGTTATTCAGGTGAAAAGCAATTCAGGTCGTTCGGTTACTTTTGTATATGATAGTACATTCAGCACTACGTAGTTCTGAGCACTTGCAGAATTAAATTACAACGTAATGAAACTGATGGCCGTGTTACACAGTCCAGTACATTTATGTGACCACCGCCTATGATCGACGTCAATGAGCAGTAACCACTGACAGACGGTAGGTGGCAGCACTGGTAGTGGAGGGTATATAAAACGTGTCGGGGTGGATGCGTTGTTGTAAGGCGAAAACACAGCGACTTATCTAACTTCCAAAAGGACACGATCACTGGCTTTCGAGACAAGGATGGAAGCAATTCCGAAGCGGCTAAACTTCTGAACTGTTCGTGTGTCGCCGTGGTTAAAATATACTATGTATAGCAAAATGCTATCCGAAACTGGCGCTAAGGTAACTGTGGGGCACCACAAGCCATAGATGACAGGGGTGAACAACGGCTGTGGAGATATGCACGGGCAAACAAACATGCAACCGTTGAGCAACTGACCACCAAGATGAATCAAGGCTCTACAAAGAGTGTCTTCTCAATGACTGTTCAGCGAACGTTAGTGTGTATGAGGCTCCGTAGCGGCGCCTGGTTCATGCACTAATGGTGCCTGCTACTCGCTGGAAACGAATGCTGGAATTTGCACCCCAACACCGCACTGCCACCTTACCACCAAATCCCCAGGATTTAAACCCAGTCGAGAATCTGTGGGACCTCTTCGATCAGTCAGTTCGGGCCATGGATCATCAGGAGTAGAGCCTAGCGCACTTGATAACGGCACTGAAGGCAGCATGGGTCTACATCTGTGTCGTAACTTCCAGCACATCACTGACTCTCTCCCTGATGTCCGCGCTAGAAAAAGTTGGTTAGTCAGGCTTTTGATAGTTGGCCACATTACTGTGACGGGACCATGTACACTACTGGCCATTAAAATTGCTACACCAAGAAGAAATGCAGATGATAAACGGGTATTCATTGGACAAATATATTATACTACAACTGACATGTGATTACATTTTCACGCAGTTTGGGTGCATAGATGCTGAGAAATCAGTACCCAAAACAACCACCTCTGGCCGTAATAACGGCCATGATACGCCTGGGCATTGAGTCAAACAGAGCTTGGATGGCGTGTACAGGTACAGCTGCCCATGCAGCTTCAACACGATATCACAGTTCATCAAGAGTAGTGACTGGCGTATTGTGACGAGCCATTTGCTAGGCCACCATTGACCAGACGTTTTCAGCTGGTGAGAGATCTGGAGAATGTGCTGACCAGGGCAGCAGTCGAACATTTTCTGTATCCAGAAAGGCCCGTACAGGAAGTGCAACATGCGGTCGTGCATTATCCTGCTGAAATGTAGGGTTTCGCAGCGATCGAATGAAGGGTAGAGCAACGGGTCGTAACACATCTAAAATGTAACGTGCACTGTTCAAAGTGTCGTCAATGCGAACAAGAGGTGACCGAGACGTGTAACCAATGGCACCCCATACCATCACGCCGGGTGATACGCCAGTATGGCGATGACGAATACATGCTTCCAACGTGCGTTCACCGCGATGTCGCCAAACACGGATGCGACCATCATGATGCTGTAAACAGAACCAGGATTCATCCGAAAAAAATGACGTTTTGCTATTCGTGCACCCAGGTTCGTCGTTGAGTACACCATCTCAGGCGCTCCTGTCTGTGATGCAGCGTCAAGGGTAACCGCAGCCATGGTCTCTGAGCTGATAGTCCATGCTGCTGCAAACGTCGTCAAACTGTTCGTGCTGATTGTTGTTGTCTTGCAAACGTCCCCATCTGTTGACTCGGGGATCGAGACGTGGCTGCACGATCCGTTACAGCCATGCGGATAAGATGCCTCTCATCTCCACTGCTAGTGATACGAAGCCGTTGGGATCCAGCACGGCGTTCCGTATTAGCCTCTTGAACCTACCGATTCCATGTAGTGCCAACAGACATTGGATCTCGACCAACGAGAGCAGCAATGTCGCGATACGATAAACCGCAATCGCAATAGGCTACAATCCGACCTTTATCAAAGTCGGAAACGTGATGGTACGCATTTCTCCTCCTTACATGAGGCATCACAACAACATTTCACCAAGCATCGCCGGCCAATGCTGTTTGTGTATGAGAAATCGGTTGGAAACTTTCCTCATGTCAGCATGTTGTAGGTGTCGCCACCGGCGCCAACCTTGTGTGAATGCTGTGAAAAGCTAATCATTTGCATATCACAGCATCTTCTTGCTGTCGGTTAAATTTCGCGTCTGTAGCACGTCATCTTCGTGGTGTAGCAATTTTAATGGCCAGTAGTGTAGAAGTTAATACTTTGTGGCCCAAATGGGTCTGAGCACTATGGGACTTAACTTCTGAGGTCATCAGTCCCCTATAACTTAGAACTACTTAAACCTAACTAAGCTAAAGACATCACACACATCCATGCCCGAGGCAGAATTCGAACCTGCGATCGTAGCAGCAGCGAGTTCCGGACTGAAGGGCCTAGAACCACTCGGTTAATAGTGTGTGGATTATTTCCAAAAGTCCACTTTGTAAACTGTCTACGTAAGTTGACGCTCGCTGCTGCCCACAGCATATCGAAGCAGGAGTGTCTTGTGTCACTGTCTAACAGCCTCTGCACCTGAGATAGATGTCACATGGGGCTGAGGTAAGGTTTCGGCCAGTGTAACCTAGTAGTAAAAAGACTTTTCATCACCAGCACATGTTACCAACCACAATACTGTGAGTTACTGCCTACGTCAAATCTCAGTCTTCTCAAGAAGTTCATTCCTGGGTCAATGTTGAGGATAATCCCTTGTCGGAAGGAGTACTAAGTGCATTAAGCCCCTTGGTGTTATTAAAGGGGAATAAATAGCCAAAACTATCGGGTTTTACGCTCTTACTTCTCCCCCGTTGTCAACTTCTAAAAAAGCACAGCACTGCTCTCTACATGCAGTCACCAATCTCGTCTACACTACGGACGTAACTATCGCATGTTGCGAAGGAATGGTGTCAATGCGAGGAAGGAAAAACCACTTCACCGCCTTAACCCACTGTTGAGCCCCTGTAGTTAGCAGTGCAATAATATTTTGTCTGAGGTAGCTCTTTGGACTCCACTGTGACTCACGTGGTAATTTTTGTTAATATGAGCAATACCGAGACCTTGTGGACGAGGTTCGGCGTCCACGTTAAAATGAAGCGCCCCTATGACTAGCGTGGTTCAAATCCACAAAATTTGTGTGAAATCTTACGAGACTTAACTGGTAAGGTCATCAGTCCCTAAGCTTACACACTACTTAACCTAAATTGTCCTAAGGACAAACACACACACCCATGCCCGAGGGAGGAGTCGAACCTCCGCCGGGACCAGCCGCACAGTCCATGACTGCAGCACCGAGACCGCTCGGCTAATCCCGCGTGGCATTAGCGTGGTAATTCAGTTCAAAGGTTGGAGCACCATGTCTATTAAGGCACTGTGGAACTCAAACCAACCTGCTGGTTGACAGCTACATTTTATTTATTTTTGTTTTATGGCAACATTGCAAGGATTCTATATGCAACGTATTAAAAATGGTACAGCAAGATATTTTTTTGCATGGTTTCTTTGCATGGAACTGTCTGGTGTACGGTTCTGAAATCTAGTACTGCACATTTACTTATCAATCTTTCCGTTGGTTTGTTGGGTGAAAACTAAATTTGTATCCAAAGATAAAATTTATATTTTATGTAGAGTATTCTTTGCAAATTCATAAGGAATACACCCAATAAATATATTCAGTGATAATGTGCTCATTTCTTAAGGACGAAGATTGAGAGATTTGTGAGATTGTAGGCAGACTTGGACTTTTTATCCAAAATTGGTCTACAGGTCGGAATGAGCCGTCCTAGCATCTGGATGTTGTGAAGGTGGTCATAGGGATTTGATCTACTTTATTTAACTGAGGTGATTAAAATCGTTACTAATACCCGAAAGTACATTGATCTGTCTGAATTTTTTTCAGTTAGTATTTTAGGAAATGCATTGACCTAGTGATTAAATTCTCGGTCTAACTGTTGAAGTAGTGCATCATACCAAGTGGAGTCTACTGCTTTTGCATTTCTTTGCCAGGGGAAGTCTTCTTTTCCATTTCTTCAGGCTTTGAAGATTCCATTGCAAGATTTTTGGCACACTGACCATAGAACCCACGGTCTGAAGTATTGAGTTGATTTTTGAAAGTAATCATATGTAATAGATAACAATATGATAAATGTGAATATCAACTATTCGCATTGATTTCGAGAATTTTTGAACGTTTAAGTGTCGAAAAATACTTGATTTTTCCCGTTTCAGATCTTAGCTTTCTTTTTATGCATTAGACCTTGCTGCATTGTGTGGTATCATGTATCGATACCACCCTACATGCCTCATAGTTGGCAACAGAACTGCAAGTTTCCGTTAGA
Organism: Schistocerca piceifrons; assembly: GCF_021461385.2. Classification (NCBI taxonomy): domain Eukaryota; kingdom Metazoa; phylum Arthropoda; class Insecta; order Orthoptera; family Acrididae; genus Schistocerca; species Schistocerca piceifrons. Next base: position 844,593,222 of record NC_060149.1, on the reverse strand, counting down.
CGCTGATAGCAGTCGCGCAGAGGGTGTGATTGACTTGGTGCATGCCCTCTGAGCCACACCTCCAGAAGTTCCGTATCGTAAGCGTCCTCTTCTGCCACGGTGTAGGATGACCAATGGCAGCTACTCAACCCACTTACTCTTGGAGGCTCATCACTGTAGCGCCATCGTTCGTGCTTAGTACGGCGAGCCTCATCCTGGTTGCTATTATTTGAGATGGACTCTAGTTCTTGATGCATTATGTGTAATGAGTCTGCATATGCTTGGAGAAATACAAGTTAAGTAAATCTACTATTGTTGTGTTAACTTGTTCGCTAATCGTTTCTGCTCATGTCCACCTTTCCTATAATGAAATTTGCTGCACCACTCCATACCCCACCTTTAGTTACCATTGTGTATGAAGTCATATACAACACATTTTACAGGTATAAGTAAGACTCATGAAAGTCAGAGATCTTACTCTTTAAACTTTCAACAAAATCAGTGAAAATCAGTCTCAGTCGGTTATTGCCCGGTATTTTCCTCGAGAGAGCAATCTTCAGACATAAAAATCACCAACAGGGACTGATATAGGACCATTACTTTTCACTATATATATATATATATATATATATATATATATATATATATATATATATATATATATATATATATACCAGTGGATAACGTCGGCAGTTCCACAATGAGGCGTTTCGTAGACGATGCAATCAAACTGTAGCGAAATTCAGGAAGACCTCTAGAGGAGTTAGGCTCTGTACAATTATTGGCAGTTGGCCCTCATCACAAACAAATATACATTATTGGGCACGATTAGACAGAAAGACCCATTATTCGATGTCTACGCGATTGTATAAAAATTACTGGAAGCAGTCACATTCATAAAATATACTACTGGCCATTAAAAATGCTACACCACGAAGATGACGTGCTACAGACGCGAAATTTAACCGACAGCAAGAAGATGCTGTGATATGCAAATGATTAGTTTTTCAGAACATTCACACAAGGTTGGCGCCGGTGGTGACACCTTCAACGTGCTGACATGAGGAAAGTTTCCAACCGATATAACAGCAGTAGACCGGCGTTGCCTGGTGAAACGTTGTTGTGATGCCTCGTGTAAGGAGAAGAAATGCGTACCATCACGTTTCCGAGTTTGATAGAGGTCGTAATGTAGCCTATCGCGATTGCGGTTTATCGTATCGCAACATTGCTGCTCGCGTTGGTCGAGATCCAATGACTGTTAGCAGAATATGGAATTGGTGGGTTCATGAGGGTAATACGGAACGCAGTGCTGGATCGAAACGGCCTCGTATCACTAGCAGTCGAGATGACAGACATCTTATCCGCATGGCTGTAACGGATCGTGCAGCCACGTCTCGATCCATGAGTCAACAGATGGGGACATTTACGTGACAACAACCATCGGCACGAACAGTTCGACGACGTTTGCAGCAGCATGGACTAGCAGCTGGGAGACCATGGCTGTGTTTACCCTTGACGCTGCATCACAGACAGGAGCGCCTGAGATGGTGTACTCAACGACGAACCTGGGTGCACGAATGGCAAAACGTCATTTTTTCGGATGAATCCTGGTTCTGTTTACAGCATCATGATGGTCACATCTGTGTTTGGCGACATCGCGGTGAACGCACACTGGAAGCGTGTATTCGTCATCGCCATACTGGCGTATCACCCGGCGTGATGGTATGGGGTGCCATTGGTTACACGTCTCGGTCACCTCTTGTTCGCATTGACCACACTTTGAACAGTGCACGTTACATTTTAGATGTGTTACGACCCGTTGCTCTACCCTTCATTCGATCCCTGTGAAACCCTACATTTCAGCAGGATAACGCACGACCGCATGTTGCAGGTCCTGTACGGGCCTTTCTGGATACAGAAAATGTTCGACTGCTGCCCTGGCCAGCACATTCTCCAGATCTCTCACCAACTGTAAACGTCTGTTCAATGGTGGCCGAGCAACTAAGGTCTAGGGGGGGGGGGACTGATGACCATAGATGTTAAGCCCCATAGTGCTCAGAGCCATTAAATTGCCGAGCAACTGGCTCGTCACAATACGCCAGTCACTACTCTTGATGAACTGTGGCATCGTGTTGAAGCTGCATGGGCAGGTGTACCTGTACACGCCATCCAAGCTCTGTTTGACTCAATGCCCAGGCGTATCAAGGCCGGTATTACGGCCAGAGGTGGTTGTTCAGGGTACTTATTTCTCATGATCTATGCACCCAAATTGCGTGAAAATGTAATCACATGTCAGTTCTAGTATAATATATCTGTCCAATGAATACCCGTTTATCATCTGAATTTCTTCTTGGTGTAATAATTTTAATGGCCAGTAGTGTATATGGGTGCGTATGTACGAAGTGATTTAAATATAAAAGTAACTACCGGGGAGACAGATGCCACACTGAAATTCACTGGAAGACTCCATAAGAAGTCTGATCCACCCACAAAGAATGCAGCTTACAAAGCCCTCGTTTGACTACTACTTGAATACTGATCGTCTGTCTGGGACCCGTACCAGATCAAACTGATAGAAGCAATAGAGAAGATCCTGAGAAGAACTGCGTGTTTAGTTACAGGTTCATTTAGTTAGTGTGAATGCGTCACTTAGATGCTAGTCAACTCCAGTGCTAGATGCTGCAAAATAAGTGTTCTGCATCACGGTTTGTTCTGCTGTTGAAGTTCTGAGAGCGTACGTTTCTAGAAGAGTTAACCATTCGCGACTGGAACAGCAAAGAGGGAAGTGACAGTAGCATACATAGTAATTTCCGGCACACACCATAAGATGACTTGTTCCGCATGTACGTAGATGTAGAATGAAATATTATTATATTTATACATCCAGTTTTATGCTCTTTTTTGAAAGAAATAGTGAAACTCTGGAAAACTAAATAACAGTTTCCGTCTATAACGTTAGCATTCACGCAGAGTAAATTTGCTAACATTAAATAATTTTTATCCGTCTAAAAAAAATAAAGTTTAAAACAGTTGTCATTATTTCCCATAGACTATGACACAGTTCTATATATTTTCTTCTGCAGGCATGCGGCTCACAAACAAGGCCGATTTGTATCGTGCAACGCGCAGGGTGCTAGCTTGTGGGACAGAGAGCTGAGTCACACTTGGATCGAATTCATGCGGCGACTTAACGACCGTGGCTGCTTTGCCGGCCATCCTGAGGGTGATTTTTAAGCGGTTTCCCACCATCATTTAAGGGAATGCTGTGTTGGTCTCCCAGTTTCCTCCTCATAAAATACAACAACGAAACTAATACACAGAACAAAGCTCCCATATTTCACAGACAGTTGAGGTGTACTGCTTCCCTGTCTTAACTTACCTTGACGACTGTGCCGTCAGAAAGGGCATCCGGCCACACAGTTAAAATAATAAAATAGGTAAACCTTGAAGAAGAGCATCCTGTACCAGGCGGGGTAACTGCTAGAACAAAGAAGGAATGCAATTCAGAAACAGAACTCCGAAATCGAAATTAATGTTGAATGGTACTGACAACACTCTCATCATCTTCGTTGAGCAGTACAACACCGTTTTCGAGTGTTCAGTCGTTCCACATACAGGTTTGAATAACTTGAACGTTCTCCCAAAATGTTAGCCACTATTTTACACGGGGGATAGTCCTCATGTTTGTTTTCTGTGGAACGGGTCATGAATCGGAAGTCTGTTTAAATCCGCATAGCAAGCAGAACATCGTCCATAAGGCCTCCCATCACTAGCGATATGTGATTCCTTTTAATTCATTTTTTTTTAAATTCGAATTCTACTCAAAACAGTGAAATCCAGTTAATTATCCTAAATTAAAAGAAAGTAGACCACCAATGTTCTCTTTCGTTTTGAATGCATTCTTCACGAGGCATCCTTTTTATGGGCGGCCACGATGATGGTAAAACCGCTGCTCTTTTTGTGTCACACATGCTGAAAAAACGGCTAGCAACTTCCATTATTGTTGGTCTCGTCCAATGTTTAGCGACAGTTAAAATCTCGCATGTGGATTTTATGTGATATTACCTGGAAGAGACAAATAGGACAGGTCTCGACAGGGGACGTAGTACAAGTCCTTTGTAATTCATTTGTTTTTAATTCCTGATTGAAAAGATCCTGTAGCAGCATACTCATCGACATGGAGTTTAGAGTCTCATTTTCCATTAAACGGATAATTTTCTTATGTTTCACAGCTAGATAATGGGGAAAAAAAGTCAAGGCGGAAAACTGTTTTCTGTAATATTATTTGTTTTGGATTTTCTATGGCTCCTTTAAATTGCTGTTGGAAAACGCCGGAATGATAGTTGCAGCAAAGCCACGAGTTCTTTCAGCGCATACTTGTAAAAATTCTGTAATAGACGAGTCTCTAATACCATCGTTATCTACCGAAGTTTAAGCAGCCGTTATAATAGTAATAATACCAATAATAATATTAATAGTAATAATAGTAACATATGTGAAACATAAGATGGCTTTGAATATTTACAGACTCTTAGTTATTATATAATTCTTTCACACTTGTTAATAAGTGTCCGTTTAACAGAACTGGAGTGATACTGTAAATCTATAAAAATTCCGGCAACAGTAAAATCGATAAGATTAACAGCAACAAATTTCTTGCACAGGAGCATGAGAACTCTAAACGACTCGTGATAATCGCGAATCTTTGCAGGAGATATATCTGCTATATCCACCTATTATACTACACCAAAGCTTATTATACTACACCAAAGCTTCATGTGCTCGGGTTGAGTTTTACGTGACAGAAACGTTAGAAGCACGGAGTTTGTTCCCTGTCAGGGCTGGTGATCTAGTAGTAGGTCAAAAATAATTGGCAAAGCGCGTGTCTGGAAACTGAGAAATGGCGGGATCGAATCCCGGTCGAACCACGAAATTTTTCAGTCTCCCTTTAATCTAGCTTTCACCTCTCAGTCATGTGAGGAGCCGCCAGGAACAACGAGTAGATCGGATTCCACGTTAAATTGTAGGTCCCCTTACGGCAGTTGGATAAATGGGGTACGTTCGGGACAGACAAGTCACAAAAGTGGCGTCCAATTGAAAGACTTACAACCGGAAATTGAGCTACACGAAATTATAAGAATATAGCTTTTCTTTTTCATAACTTTCTTTGCTTTAATGTTCTGCGTACCTAGCCTCACATATTGTCTCATCGTAACGGCAGAACAATACGCGATGTAACTTGTGTACCCAATACAATACAAAAATGTTCCGAATTCCTTCTTCATTGATACCGTCCATCTCTGCAACTAATTGTTTCGCAACTTAAGTATGATTCAGCATAAAACCGTAATTAAGAAAAAACTGAAGCATCTCTGCCAGCAAATCGATAATTTTCTTATTGTAATGGCAAACGGTAACCTACCGTTCTCATAGTCCAAGAGCGATGGAAATCTCTTCTCTCGTTAGTTTCATTCATTTCCTCTCCCTTTTCAGCATTTCCTACTTCTCTTTTAGGATAATTCATTCGACGAGTTTTCTTTCTTCCCTCATCGCTGATATTCTTTCTGGTCCGATTGTTTCAAATGCCTTATTCATGCCAACATTGACATGCCAACGTATGATTATAGAGATTAATGAAGAAAATCTACCTGAAAATTGTACAATAAACTCTTGCAAGTGAGAAGAAGCTTGTTTTTGTAACATACACCTTAAGATTCTTAACAATACCAAATATCTTTACGTGAATTATCGATCTTCATGTAGGTAAGTGGAGAGCAATAAGCCAGACCTGCACATGCACCAAAACATAACCTTTTCCTCTGCCTGGGAAGCAAAACTAGTAAAAATATACGATGTGTGGACAGCTATACCAGAAAACTGTAATAACAGAGGTTACATAATGAAATTCGTAAAATAAGTGTGCTTTAACTTATAACAATGTGCCGTTTTGCTTAATGAAAACAGTTACTAATTCTTGTAGCAGTTGTCGGAAAAGAGTAGCACTTGAAATCCCTCATTACTGGAACTGACTGGGCTTCGCATTTTGCGAAGTTCCAGCGAGACGAATCGTAGCTCGCAGTGTGTTCCTAAACCATTCCTTTCCAAACGTGCAGAGAGCCTATCTTTTGTAAAATGAGGCAGAAAGGGTGTCTTTGAAACACAACGTATTACGGGAAAAGTAGGTAAAATGTGTTTATGAGCAGATGAGAGTATTTAATGGACCTTTAAATGTGTTGCATATATTTAGTGACAGCTATAGTGCGCAAACGTGTTTAGTATAGAGTTGCTTGGAGAACTGGACAACAAAAAGACTTTTGGGAAATTGTTTGAACCATAATAAAAATTTTATATACTAGCTTACTTCCATACAGATGCAGTTGACATGAAAGTAATTTTTGCCACAAATGTAAGACCTCTCTCATTCAGTATAAAGAACCTATTTTGTTCACTATTTTCTTTCTCTATGAGACTGAGAAAACATGAAGGAAAGATATATGTTTTGAACCACTTCCCAACTATCTGGAGAAAATCGTTATTAAAAACGAAAGCAAATTGTGTAAGCTTCAGAGGCATCAGACGCTTGAATTTCGTCTTCATTCTAGTAATTTCAAACTCCCAGAATGAACTTTCACACTCAGATACCTGCTCAAATTCATGGAATCAAACAGAAAATCGCCACCGGAAGATGAAAACATCGGTGTAACTCTTCGAAACACATCATAGAATTTATTGTTGTTGTGGTCTTCAGCCTGAATCAGCTCTCCACACTAGCTTATCCTCTGCGGATGTATTTATCTGTGCATAATTATTGCAGCAAATTTACATTTGAATCTGCTCGGTCCTTTTCTACAATATTTACCACTTATGACACCCCCCCCCCCACCCGTGTCACACTTATACCCATTACAAAATTGACTATTATGAATGAAAAACACACGACGTTGGTGAAGTAGTCTACGATATTTATTGTTTTGCAAACCGGCTTTCGGCTGTTATGCCATAGTCAAGTAGAAAGATAAATTGTGTAGCTGTGAATTTTTATAGGTCAAAGATTGTAAATTAGGTCAATTTAAAGAGTATCACAAGGTTTTCAAAGGTGACATTTCTTGAAGATTGATTTAGGAGTAGAACGGGGCGAATTACTTCAGTAAAATGTGATGTAATACAATTTACCTTATAGAAAATATGTCACATATTGAATAAATGTACAATTACACATTTAGCAAAAGTCTTTCTGAATATCTATATCTTCATCTAGATGTAGATGTTCCCAAATTTTCCCAGAATGTCTACAGATTTATCTAGCGGTAGACGTTCCTGAATGTGGACAGAAAGCTCAAAACCAGGTACTTGAAGTAATGATCAGAAACAGTTCTCTTAATCGCCACTTCTAACTAATGATACTGCTAATAACCCCATCCAGACCACTTCATAAATCACCCCTACTCATACGCTACTACCCCATTACTCATATGCCCCATTTCTCCTCCACTTTAGTTACTATGGTTTCACTTGCACTTTCAAAATGTTACTTGGTGTAGTTACAGTTTTCTTCAGTGACCTGTTTAGTCTCACTTGTAAAATTTAACTTGTTTGTAATGCTGAACCAGTTAAGAGCAAAATTATCTTCCTCACTCACCCCTTGGATCTTGTCACCAAACTTTGCTACACAGTGTTCAATTAATTTTTCCTCAGAGATCAATTGTAATTTGTCAGTTAGTTCATTATTCAGCGTGTCAGGTATTTTATCTCAGGGAAATTGTTTTACATCACATTTTATCGAAATGATACCTATAGTTTTAGATCTAAATCAAACACTAACAACTGCCATCGATGAAAACCAATTGTGGTACTCTTTAAATGCACCTAGCCTGAAATCTTTGACCACCAAATCCGATCTGTAAAATAATAAATATTGTAGAATATTATATGAGTCTCGAGTTTTCTATTTATAACGCGCAAAACGTCCTACCGAGAACTAACAGAGAAGTCAATTAATGAAAATTGACTCTTCCGTGATTTCTTAGGATGTGACTTATCAACTGATACTTTTTTTCGTCAAGTAACGACATAAATTTCTTTTCTCACCAGCTCGATTTAGTAGCTGTTTATCGGTTGTCCGACCTATGTATCTTTTCTCAGTTGTTTATCGTCCACATTTCACTTCCGATTAAGGCTACACACCAGACAAATACTTTCTGAGAATACTTCATAAGACTTAAATGGGTAACTGATATTAACAAATTTCTCTCTTTCAGAAATGGTTTTCCTTTTAATGCCTGTCTGCAATTTTATCTTTTCTACTTCGCCCTTCGTCAGTTATTTTGCTACCCAAATAGCAGAACCCAACCACTTCTTTTAGTGTATCATTTCCAAATCTAATTCTGTCAGTATCACCCGATTTAATTCGACTAAATTCAATTATCCTTTTTTTAATTTTGTTTATATTCATGTTTTAATCTCTTTTCAAGACATTATACATTTCTTTAAACTGATCTCTTGAGTCCCTTACCGTCTCTCACAGAATTACAATATCATCGGTAAATCTCAAATTTTCATTTCTTCTTGCTGAACTTTGCTTCCCGTTTCACTTTTTTGTTGATTTTCGTTACTGCTTCCTCAGTATACGGCATCTCTTTCATCTCCTTCAACTCTTCAAGCTGCAGTCTGGTTTCCGTTCAAGTTGTAGATAAGATTTCGCCCTCTGTTTTTATCCCTGCTACCTTCAGATTTTTAAAGAGTTTTGTGGTCAAAAGTGTCAAAAAATACATCGAAATCCTGAATTTATACAAATTTAGGTTTTCTTTCTTCAGTCTGTCTCCTGAGATATGTCACAGGTTCAGTATTTCCTTGCGTGTTGCCACATTTCTTCTGAGTACAACCTAAACGGCTTCCACCATACATTCATTCTTCTGCTAGTAAATCTCGTCAATATTTCGCAACCAGACTCACTAAACTGTTGATTCGGTAATATTCACACCCCTCAACACGTACCTTCTTTGGAATTAGAAACATTACATTCGTCTTGAAACCCGAGAGTATTCCTTGCATGGTGGAATGGTTTTACCATTCCATATTCTCTGAATTCTTTCAACAATTCCGAGGGAATGCCGTCTACTCCAGGTAACTTCTTTCGAATTAGATATTTCAGAGCTCTGTCAAATTCCTCCTGCAACATCAAACCTTCTACAACATCTTCACCTTCCCTATAATACTCTCTTCAAGTTCGTTTCATTTCTGTAGTCCTTTCAAATATCAGTTTCATGTTTCAGACTTTCCTTCTTTCGTTAGTACTGCCTAGCGATCTGGGCTGTTAATATTTATACAACTGCTTCTGCTTTTTCCAAAGAGAAGAAGAAATTTTCCTATAGACGGTACGTATCGTGCTTATAGTGATGTAAACTTCTACAGATAATGGAAACTAACTATCTTAAGAGTGATTGTTAGAGGTTGTAGTGATATTATTATTTTATTTATGTTGAAAAAAATATATAATACCGTCGTGCGTCTCTTTGAGTAACACGTGGAACAGATTGTGTCATTTTTGTCCTGTCCCAGCTTATTCTACACCATTTTATGACAGGAATCCACAGTTAGTGATACTGCATCTAAAATAATTTATTAACACTTCTTTTGAGTTAATTTTGATGCCATTTTCCGCGCCACTGAAAGAAATTTCTGAAAGAAATTTCTTCGAAGATGTTAGAGAAATACATATTATTCTCACTAAAAACAATTGCTTCAATATACACTTTCATTGTAGAAACAACAGATATATATGTCTGATGGGCGGTAATTACGATAGTAGAAAGAGATCGTGGGGCATACTTAGCTGTTACGCTGTGTGCTTGCAGGCGGCAATACCGTGTAATACAGCTCCTGCAGTTTATGTGCCGCTAAGTTTACTCACAGCTGCTAAGAGTCGACACAAAGGTAAACAGCGCTGTCTGTGCACACACTCCATTAGAGAGCAGCAAACACAGTTATGATTTGCATGCGCTTGGCCAAAACGTTGCATTACACCACTCACGTGGCTCAAACACTGCGATGGATGGCAATTATGCCAACAGACTTTAAATTAAACATTAAACCTAATGCCACTAGGTTATGTTCATGAACGAGTATAATGGCGCGTAGAGGCAATTTGGTTAATGACTGTGCCGACTACATATGAAACTACATTATTTATTGTGCATACCAACATCGTGCCCTTACAGTGCAAAAGCGAATTTCCTCGGCTGTTTCGGAACTTAGTTTGAATAAATTAGCAGAAGCGTGTTAAAACAATGGTAGCACACGATTTAGCGATGAGGAATTTGATTTATGCGACTGTCTTATAGACAGTAATTACTGAAAATCGCGGTTTGTCACGTTGTACAAAAGGAGATCCCTGACTGCTTTATAGACAGCAATTCCTGAAAATCACAGTTTGTCACGTTATACAAATGAAGATCCCTTTAACTCTCCAAGGAGCGTGGAAATGCCACCATGTTCCTATTTCGTATATTTTTGTTTCGTTTTCTGTTTTACAACGCTGCTGTGTGGAGGACTAGCACATTGACTGAAAGTTTCTACATCTACATCTACATCCATACTCCGCAAGCCACCTGACGGTGAGTGGCGGAGGGTACCTTGAGTACCTCTATCGGTTCTCCCTTCTATTCCAGTCTCATATTGTTCGTGGAAAGAAAGATTGTCTGTGTGTCTCTGTGTGGGCTCTAATCTCTCCGATTTTATCCTCATGGTCTTTTCGCGAGATATACGTAAGAGGGAAGGTATGTTCTCGAAACTTCAACAAAAGCCCGTACCGAGCTACTGAGTGTCTCTCTTGCTGGAGTTTATTTATCATCTCCGTAACGCTTTCGCGATTACTAAATGATACTGTAACGAAGCCCGCTGCTCTCCATTGGATTTTCTCTATCTCTTCTATCAACCCTATCTGATACGGATCTCACACCGGTGAGCAATATTCAAGCAGTGGGCGAACAAGTGTACTGTAACCTACTTCCTTTGTTTTCGGACTGCATTTCCTTAGGATTCTTCCAATGAAACTCAGTCTGGCATCTGCTTTACCGACGATTAATTTTATATGGTCATTCCATTTTAAAACACTCCTAATGCCTACTCCAAGATAATTTATGGAATTAAATGGTTCAAATGGCTCTGAGCACTATGGGACTTAACATCTGTGGTCATCAGTCCCCTAGAACTTAGAAGTACTTAATCCTAAATAACCTAAGGACATCACACACATCCATGCCCGAGGCAGGATTCGAACCTGCGACCGTAGCAGTCGCGCGGTTCTGTACTGCGCGCCTAGAACCGCTAGACCACCGCGGCTGGTTATGGAATTAACTGCTTCCAGTTACTGACCTGCTATATGGTAGCTAAATGATAAAGGATCTTTCTTTCTATGTATTCGCAACACATTACACTTGTCTACATTGAGATTCAATTGCCATTCCCTGCACCATGCGTCAATTCGTTGCAGATCCTCCTGCATTTCAGTACAATTTTCCATTGCTACAACCTCTCGATACACTGCAGCATCATCCGCAAAATGTCTCAGTGAACTTCCGATTTTATCCACAAGGTCATTTATATACATATATTCTGAATAGCAACGGTCCTACGACACACCCCTGCGGCACACCTGAAATCACTCTTACTTCGGAAGACTTCTCTCCACTGAGAATGACATGCTGCGTTCTGTTATCTAGGAACTCTTCGATCCAATCACACAATTGGTCTGATAGTCCATATGCTCGTGCTTTGTTCATTAAACGACGGTGGGGAACTGTATCAAACGCCTGCCTGGGAACCTGTGTCTGAGTCTCGTGGACGAATAGCGCGAGCTGGGTTTCACAAGATTGTCTTTTTCGAAACCCATGGTGATTCCTACAGAATAGATTTCTACTCTCCAGAAAAGTCATCATACTCTAACATAATAAGTGTTCCAAAATTCTACAACTGATTGACGTTAGAGATATAGGTCTATAATTCTGCACATCTGTTCGACGTCCCTTCTTGAAAACGGGGATGATCTGTACCATTTTCCAATCTTTTGGAAAGCTACGCTCTTCTAGAGACGTACGGTACACCGCTGCACGAAGGAGGGCAAGTTCCTTCGCGTACTCTGTGTAAATTCGAACTGGTATCCTACCAGGTCCAGTGGCCTTTCCTCTTTTGTGCGATTTTAATTGTTTTTCTATCTGCCTTTAGTCTGTCATCCTCTGTTTCAGTACCATTTTGGTCACAGAGTGTCTGGACATTTTGTTTTGATCCATCTACCGCTTTGACATAAGACCAACATTTCTTAGGATATTCTGCCGAATCAGTACATAGAACTTTACTTTAGAATTTGTTGTCGTCTCTCGCATAAACTTCCTCACACATTTCGCATCGTGTAATTTTTGCTTGTCTGCAAGGCTTTGGCTATGTTGCTCTGAAGTTCTCTTTGCATCCGTAGCAGTTTCCTAACTCGGTTGTTGTACCACGGTGGCTCTTTTCCATCTCTTACGATCTTGCTTGGCACTCATCTAATGCATATTGTACGATGGTTTTGAACTTTGTCCGCTGATTCTCAACACTATCTGTACTTAAGATAAAACTTTTGTGTTGAGCCGTCAAGTTCTCTGAAATCTGCTTTTTGTCACTTCTGCTAAACAGAAAAATCTCCCTACCTTTTTTAATATTTCTATTTACGGTTGAAATCATCCACGCTGTAACCGTTTTATGATCGCGGATTCCCTGTTCTGCGTTAACTGTTTCAAATAGTTTCAGTTGTTGTTTGCAGTAATCACAACACACATTTCCCACCCATAAACAGATACTGAATCATGATTAAGTGAGACAGTGTACAAGGTATCGAGAATGGTCGTAGGCTCATTGTTAATATTGTTACGTCTCGTTCTAGTTTATTCCTACCATTATTAGGGAATGACGAACGTCTGTAACGATCGCCAGGCTTATGCTATGAATCCGAATTCAAACTTTCTTGCTACGATGATATGAAATGAGAGGTAGATATTCCACTGCATCATTCCAAGACCCATCGGCTTGTGTCGCGAATCATAGCGATCTAAATATGATATATTAATCCTAGGTAAGTAACTATGGCGAAATTACTATATAAATTTTACATAGATAATTCTTAATTTCAAGTAAGACATACGTCGGCAGCGGCTAGTATTCACATATGTCGATGTTAAGTTTCTGTTTCCTGGAATATTCCAGCCTGCAACGTCCTAACTGGTTAGGCATTCACCCATGATATTTCTACCGTTATCATTACATTTGTACAGCAATATGTCATTCCTGTGCGCATTCCTTCATTACGAATGCTGACGGGAAGTTAAGCGATCTGTTTGGAAATTAGCGTAAATTTTGAAAGTGTTCTTTATTCACACTTTAAATGGGCGTTTGTTTGTTTTTTAATGTGCATACTTGAAACCAAACAAGCATTCACTTTGATGGATGTGGTGAAAGGGTTAAACACGTTCTGGCAGACAGGTGAACTAATTCAGTGGTTGGTACTCTGGTGTAGGAAATTGATCGGAGTCTTATTTGTTCTCATTCTACTTAGCGTTATATACTTCATCTTATACGCCCTGGTGCCAGTTCTTATCGTAGAACGGTCATTCTACTTTTCGTCTTTCTGCATAGCCAGTTCTTTTTATAATATAATATTATTTGACATAGTTTTGTATGGGCTAACTCCTTTTCTGATGTCACGTGTCGTCTTATGTTACACGTTGGAGAAACTAATGTACGTTGTTTGTTATTAAATCGCTTGAACTCCGTTCTACCAATCATTTTAACCGGTTCACAGAAGTGAGATGCTATTTAGCAAGCTATGAAAAATACCAGCTCCGTTACCACACATGCCCATCTGTCAGCGTCTAACACAGTGTGAAGGAAAGACTGAAACTTTGCAAAAAGAAACGGAACTCAGGTCTTTCTGCTTTTTCATTGGGAAGCCAGTCCGGCATCTCCATAAAATATTGTTGAAAACTGATTGAAGCTGTACCGAACCCTTGCTGATCTGTTTGCCATATCAACGTTACACGAACACGCTCCTGATTTCTCATACGTGTGTTAACACAAGAAAAAGGAATAAAGAATGTCCATTGCTGAAGTCAAGTTTCAGTTGATTATTAAATCGAACTGCATTACTAGTTACTTCGTTGAAAACTAAAGTACTTCTTGGTATGAAAGTTATTTGACATTGTGTTCAATAAAACAATGAATTCATTTGCTCAGCGATGTCAGAGGTTAAGGAAATAACATAGCTGGGGTTTCATATAACTAGTCTAGTACACATAGAGCACAGGAGACTAAAATTTGAATAACACATACAGGTTTCGGGTACTACATTTATTAGTCAAAAATGGTTCAAATGGCTCTGAGCACTATGGGACCTAACATCTATGGTCATCAGTCCCCTAGAACTTAGAACTACTTAAACCTAACTAACCTAAGGACGTCACACAACACCCAGCTATCACGAGGCAGAGAAAATCCCCGACCCTGCCGGGAATCGAACCCGCGAACCCGGGCGTGGGAAGCGAGAACGCTACCGCACGACCACGAGATGCGGATAGTTATCAGTCAAGCACCTCCATGTTGCACTACCTTTGTTGTGTTAATGTGTTTGTCGGTTGTTACCGAAAGCAAATCAAGATATCTGTTGTATAAATACATCGATAAATTTGTGATATTTAAGGTGATAACCTCTGTTCTACTGTTCAATTACAAAAACCACGATTTTGTGACAACAAGTTAAAATTCGTGTAACATTGAGATAACTTCAAATGTCTTACTGGGCATACCGTACATATTTACTACAATCATTTCGGTTAATATAATAAAAGAAAGAATAATGTAATTAGTAAGATGAGTGGCCTCATTCACATTCCAGGTGGTAATCATTATTTTCAGTGATTTTTCTTTGCGTATTACATGTCCTTGGTCCATCCTTGCTCATATAAATGGTATTTCTAAACTTAATAAATTGAACAAGTTTAGTCAGAGATTTTGTGTGTAGGTGATAAGGTAAGCCATAAAAACGCCCCACGAAATTCTGGTAGATTGTCGAACACGAAAGGAGGTATGTGTCCATGACACACTGGACACCATTTTTATTTTGTTACGTGTGTCAGATATCAGTGATGTTTCACAATTAATTAGTTCCATAAGATACCAGCAGATGATTTGGAGTTGGTAAATGCACCAAATGCACGGTGCAGTCTTAGATTACGGAACTCACGAAATCTCAGAAACTGTAAAGGGTGACAGCCAATTCAAGAATATTTTCTAGTAGCTTTCCTAACTGCTTTGCTGCTTCACGTGGCGATTATTGCACCTTTCTTTGTGGTCAGATTACCGCACAGAATCTGTGCTTCTAAAGGGGAATAAATTAATGCAGACTTGGTAGTAAATCTCTAGTAAACGACTGACAAGGCACTGGCTGCAATCGTAAACACTGGAATCAGATAACAACGTGGCAATACGTTTTGTTACGCTGTATATCTTAGCGTGCGTGCTTACAGTGCAATGTCTGCCTCATTGGTAGCACTACAGCGACTCCGCCACTCAAGGTGAATGGGATTAAAGTTCATTGTGAGGCAGTTACTACGTGCTATACTGACGAAGTATAACAAAGAGACACTAACTCGAAACTAAGGATTTTCTGCTACAGATTGCACTGAGGTTCAAATGGCTCTGAGCACTATGAGACTTAACTTCTGATGTCATCAGTCCCCTAGAACTTAGAACTACTTAAATCTAACTAACTTAAGGACATCACACACATCCATGCCCGAGGGAGGATTCGAACCAGCGATCGTAGCGGTCGCGCGGTTCCAGACTGTAGCGTCTAGAACCGCTCGGCCACTTCGGCCGGCTTTCAGTGAGGAAGTATGTGTATTACATGTAATTTATTAAATATAAATGACACTTGTTTGCTTGTGTTCCCGGATTCTTCCATTGCTTTGGGGAATAACAGTTTCATATTTCAGGGTGAAATGTGCACAGAATGAATTTACTTTGCAATTATTTATTTTCTTGGGTTAGATAGAGCAGCAATCAGTCGTAGAATTAAGTTGCTTTAATATGACATTTATAGTCACAACGCAGATCAGATTTCGACCTGTGTCAGGTCATTATCAATGCTAAAACAAATACAAGGGTATATATTACAATGTGATTTACAAAAGTTGTAAATCCATCACATCGTTGTCTTTTAATGTTAACATTACATACCAGTGCGGAATTGTAGCAGCTGTTCGTGCTCAAGTGAATGCTTACACAGTTCAACCATTACTGTCGTAAAATTATATGTTGGTTTCACAGTACACATCGGTTTTGCGTATGGCGCCCTCTATGAGCTGCACCCGAAGTTTACAGTTTTGACGACATTTTTTGTAATATTTATGTTGTATAGTAACTAAGTAGTAACATGAAATTATTATGAGTAAAACTATGTAAAATTACCATTCTTACTTTTTCTCATGTCTGTAATGTGCTAGATGTTTAAAATTACTATAGCACGTAACAGTGACAGTTTACGCCTCATGGGCTAAAATTAACGTAAAGTACGTTATAGGAAGTATGGCATATTTTGTTGTGTTGGGACTTGTCTTAACTTAATTAGTTGTTACTTGACAAAAGATATAACATGAACTTTATTTACAAAATGCACTTTGTTGGCGCTAGTAGCGCTTGTAAGCATCATTTCAATATGTCGCACTTAGTGGCCGAAAAATAAGAACAATATGATAAAGTGTGATCTTTTGAACACTTATTTTGAAAAATGACAGTTTTACGTATTAATTGTTGCTAATAGTTGCCCTCATGAGTTTTTGTGTTATTCTAATGCAATAAGTTATGTAAATATAGTGTTATGAAAGTGGTACTCGTTAAGATCTTACGCAAGTGGCTGCTACATAATGGCTTGAGGTAGCGACTGACCTTCGAATTTTTCACTGGTTTCAAGTAGGCAGTTTTCAAACAATTCCCAGAAATGGGCATTGATCAGGTTACACTTAGCATTTCTTTGGTGGCGAAAGATCTCCATCTCCTCAAGAAGATAGATGAGTCCACTCTTCTCGCCTCTATGTAGCAACCTTACATTTGACGTTAACATTGGCAATCTATGTTCAGTTGACAATAAATGTGCAGCCAGACTTGATTTCTCTGGTGCGTCTTTTCTTTCTAGAGCACCATGTTCCTTAAACGTAGCTTCCAGTCTCCTTCCTGTCTGACCTACGTAACATGCTCCACAGGACAATCAATTTTATAAACCCCAGATGAATCAAGTACATTTTTAACATCTGCAGTATGTTGTAAGATACATCCCAAATTATTTGTTGTTCCAAAAGCTACTTTCACTTTGTATTTTTTTTAAATCGATGCAATTCTCATGCTCATTTTCCCATAATAAGGCAAGGTAACAAATTTTGTACTTTCTTTTGGTATCAAGGTATTTATCTCATTACCATATTTTTTCTCTACATTCCTATATATCATATCGACAAATGTCTTAGGATAATTATTCACTTTAGCGATATATCTTATAGTTGTCATTTCATTGTCATGTTCTTCTTTTGACAACTGACTGGCAAATACACGATTAATCGCGAAATTAAAAAACGCCTTTTTATGTTGAATGGGATGGTTTGATGCGTAGTCTACAATACTATCTGTGTATGTTTTTTTGCGAAAGATACCAAATGTGTGCCTACCATTCTTTCTCTGGATTGATAAATCTAAAAAAATTATGGAACCATTTATCTCAATTTCACCAGTAAACTTTATTGATTCATGTCAACTATTGAAAGTGGATAGTATGTTGTTAATTACTTCTTCATTCCCTTTTAGTAACAACAGTGTGTCATCTATGTATCTATAATAATATACAATTTTTTCTGCCCAAAATGGGTTTTCTGTAAAGAATTTGTTCTCAAGATGGTTTATAAATATGTCCGCTAGTATACCAGATATTGAGCTCACCATACTAACACCGTTTTTTTTTTTTTTTTTTTTGAGAAAAGACTGCGCCATTAAATTTAAAATAGTTAAATTCCAAAATTAGCTTCAATAACCCAATGAACTCCTCAATTTCCCTTTTTGAAAGCCTATTTTGCTCTAGTAAATTGAAATAGATTACCTGTATAGTTTCGTCAATAGGTATGTTTGTATATAAGTTTACAATGTCTAGAGAGACCAATTTCATTTCATCCTTTACTGGTGTATTTCTGATTTGACTGTGGAGTTTGTAGTTGGTTTTAAGAAACCGCAGACACTTTTTCGCGACCTTATAACATGGACTGTTCCTGCTGTCTACCACTGGACGTATTGGGTAACCGGGTTTGTGTACTTTTATTTGTGCCTTAAGTGTGGGTATCAGTGGGTTCATAGCCTTTAGCATTTGTCCTTCTCTTGGTGGTATTATCTCACTACATGTTTTTAATTTCTCAAGTAGCTTTCTCTTTGCTTCGAACGTTACATCCCTATTAATTTTTTTCTGTGTTATTGTCCTCAAGGAATTTTATAGTTTTTGCAATATATTCCTCTTTGGTTATGATAACCGTAGTACCTCCTTTGTCCGCTTTTGTTACTATGGCCCCACCCTCTTTATGTTTATTATTAATACTTCCAACGATCCTATTTTCAATAATTGAATTAGGAACAGGTGTGTGTGTTTCATTCACAATAATGTTATTAATCGCTAGACAAATCCTATTCTGTTCCAATTTTGGTAACTTCAAGAAATTTACCGCGTATTTTGTCTGAATTATTGTGTCTTTGATAGCCCTACGATCTATTCTCCTGTTTATACTGTATTTCATGCCCTTATTAAGCAATCCCATTTCTTTTTGATCAAACATTATGTTAGTCAAATTCATTACTCTTGGAAAAAAATTAAATCCTGAATCACATTCATTATTGTTAGTCACTGTAACCATATTTTCTAATCTCTTAATTTTGTTTGTATGTCTTTGTACTATTTGTTGTACCAGTTTGTCTACTGTATTTTTGACACTACACAGCACTGTGTAAAATATCAAAGGTGAAAGCATACCAGCAAGATCAAAATGTAACCCATATATGGTGCCACTAATCGATTTTTTTCACAAACAAAGCCCTAATTTCATTTCTCGTTATTATCACTTCACATTTACGCCTACTTCGTACCATTCTTCTGTTTGTGTTCTTGCGGTTGAACTGTGATTGTAAATACCTTGGTGCAAGATTTTTTGAGATACACGTTTTGTTGAACGTTATATGCTTGTTGGTGACCGCCAGCTTTATCTTTATTTTCTTGTGGATTAGTTTTCTTCTTAATAGTACAGAAACCACACTCTCCTTAGTTTTCACCCTTAAACTTTTCATATTGTTCAGTAAGACTGAATATTAGTACGTGACACCACATTCGTTGATGAAACTCAGACGCTTCAAATAAATCATATTTTCTGAGCGGGTTTTCGTTTGAAGAAGTCAATACACTTCATTGAAGTCATTCTTTTAAATATACACACTAAAAGTGTCAAGACGGAAGGCACAATGAAAATGAATTAAAGGCTTTTTGCTGTACACTTTTAGTTCCGTAGGGCCAAATTGAGTAGCTTATTTACATGTTCATGGCTAGATTCAGTATACCAAATTAAACATTAAAAAAATTAATAATAAATAAAATAAAATTTACTTCCATCATAGCCGATGGCAGCCTGCTTCTCAGCAGCATTATCATCAATATAAAATAGGAGTTTGGTTAAACTTTTCCAGGACTATCCCGACAGGGTATAAGGAATGAGCCATGAGGAAGTTCTTCAGTTTAGGCTTGAAACTGAGAGGATTAGTTTAGGCAAGGATATGAAACATTATGAAAAACTGAAGAATAGCTTCTTATTAAGAAATAAACATGGTAGCCTTTGTGCTTTTTGTTTTAGTATCACTAAGGGTTGAAAGTGCTGATCAGTGAAATATTTTGACATCAGTTTTCCGGAATGATTTCGATAATGTCTTTAAGTGAGATTTGGTAGTAATTGCATTTGATTATACGAAGTTCCAAAACATGACACGTGTGTCAAGCGGCAATATCTAAGCTGTAAATTAAGCACAATGAACCCCACGGTTAACTCATAACTATGTCATGATTAACTGATGAACTTCCTTTGTCAAACGAGAGAACGACCGAGTGTTGGATCTGACGTCCCCGGATTTCTTTCTGTGGGGAAAGTTGAAGGAAATTTGCTATCGTGATCCACCCCCAGCGCCTTACAACATGCGTCAGCGCATTGTCAATGCATGTACGAATATTACGGAAGGCGAATTACTCGCTGTTGAGAGGAATGTCGTTACACGTATTGCCAAATGCATTGAGGTTGACGGACACCACTTTGAGCATTTATTGCATTAATGTGGTATTTACAGGTAATCAGGCTGTAACAGCATGCGTTCTCAAAGATGTTAAGTTCACAAAGGTACATGTATCACATTGGAACAACCGAAATAAAATGTTAAAACGTACATACATTCTGTAATTTAATTTAGAAAAAACCTACGTGTTACCAACTGTTCGTCTAAAATTGTGAGCCATATGTTTGTGACTATTATAGCGCCAACTATCACAAAGCGAAAAAAGTGGTACAACTAAAACATTCATATTTCTTTACTTACTACACGAATATGTAATAAAAAATGGGGGTTCCTGTTCGAAAACGCAGTTGATATCCGTTTGACCTATGGCAGCGTCATCTAGCGGGCCAACCATAGCGCCATCTGGTTTCCCCCTTCAAGCTAGACGAGTTTCATTATTTGTAGTTTTTTCGTTTGACGCTTATTTCGTGAAATATTTGGAACGGTCATGAAAATGGACCACCCTGTATATGCCTGCTAACACAAGAGAGACCTGATTGTCTTATTAACAAGAGACCTCTGACGATACATATAAGTGCACCTAAAATGAAATTGAGGAAGACATTTTCCCACCTCCAACTGTCTATAACGAGAGAGTTTCACATTGATTTGTTCACTCGACGTACGTAGGAAATGAGAGATGGATGAAAAATAAAAGAAGATGCTACATAAAGAAGTCACAGTATCAAAATGGTTCAAATGGCTCTGAGCACTATGGGACTCAACTGCTGTGGTAATCAGTCCCCTAGAACGTAGAACTACTTAAACCTAACCTAAGGACAGCACACACATCCATGCCCGAGGCAGGATTCGAACCTGCGACCTTAGCAGTCGCACGGTTCCGGACTGCGCGCCTAGAACCGCGAGACCACCGCGGCCGGCAGTCACAGTATCATCAGATAGATAAGCGTGAGGCTTTGCTGATATACGAACTTTTAATAACTCTTTATTTCTGGATATATATTCTCAGTAATTTTGATCATGTAAGAACAATATTTAGATCTTTTTAATGCTGTATATTCTATGCCATTTTTTATAGCTAGAGCACAGTTTATGATAACTTACCCGGGTGTTAACGCTGAGATCCACGGAACGAAATAGGCGATTCCGGAGGTGAATGGCAGCGGAGATCGTGATGTAACGAATAACCAGGTCCAGATCGTAGCCAGGTCGTCTGAAGTGTAAACAACAATCCAGAGAGAAATTCAAATCAGAAATGTATAAGAGGAGTTCAAAATGTTTCCGTTTGATGGAGTTTCTGCAGCGTATGTACTGAGGTGACAAAAGTCATCGGATAGTTCCTAATATCGTGTCGGTCCTCCTTTTGCCCGACGTAGTGCAGTAAGTCGAAGAGGCATCAACTCAACAAGTCGTTAGAAGTCCCCTGCAGAAATACTGAGCCATGCTGTCTCTAAAGCTATCCACAAATGCAAAACTGTTGCCGGTGCAAGATTTTGTGCATGAATTGATCTCTCCATTACGTCCCATAACTGTTCAATGGGATTCATGTCGGGAGCTCTGTGTGGCCAAATCATTCGCTCGAATTGTTCAGAATGTACAAGTCAGTCGTGAACAGTTGTGGGCCCGTGACATGACACAGCATCATCCATAAAGACTCCATCGTTGCTTGGGGACGTCAAGTCCGTGAATGGCTGCAAGTGGTATTCAAGCAGCCGAACTTAACCTTTTCCCTTCAATGATTGGTTCAGTTGGACCAGAGGACCAATTCCATACCAGGTAAACACAACCCACATTATTATGGGGCCACCGTCAGCTTGTACAGCGCCTATTTGACAACTTGGGCCGATGGCTTTGTGGAGCTTGTTCCACACTCGAACCCTACCATCAGCTCTTACCAGCTGAAATTGGAAATCATCTGACCAGGTCACGATTTTCCAGTCCTGTATGGTCCAACCTATATGGTCACGATCCTAGGAGAAGCTCTGCAGCTGATGTCGTGCTGCTAACATCTACATCTACATCTACACCCATACTCCGCAAGTCACCTGACGGTGTGTAGCGGAGGGTACTTTGAGTACCTCAATCGGTTCTCCCTTCTCCAAAGGCAGTCGCGTCGGTCGTCTGCTGCCATAGCCCATTAACGCCACATTTTAGTGCTCTGGCCTGACGGATATGTTCGTCGTACGTCCCACAATGATTTCTACGGTTAATTTACACACTGTTGCTTGCCTGTTAGCACCGACAACCCTACGCAAATGCCGCTGCTTTCGATCGTCAAATGTAGGTCGTCGGCCACTGCGTTGTGCGTAGTGAAATTTGGTATCCTCGGCACATTCTTGACACTGTGGATTTCCTAATATTGAATTCTGTAAGGGGAAACTACAGCCGTAACTTTTCCCGAGGGCATGCAGCTTTACTGTGTGGTTAAATGATGATGGCGTCCTCTTGGGTGAAATATTCCGGAGTTAAAATAGTCCCCCATTCATATTTTCGGGTGTGGACTACTCAGGAGCACGTCGTTATCAGGAAAAATGAAACTGGCGTTCTACGGATCGGAGCGTGGAATGTCAGGTCCATTAATCGGGCAGGTAGGTTAGAAAATTTAAAAAGGGAAATGAATAGGTTAAAGTTAAATATAGTGGGAATTAGTGAAGTTCGGTGGCAGGAGGAACAAGACTTCTGGTCAGGTGAATACAGGGTTATAAATACAAAATCAAATAGGATAATGCAGGGCTAGGTTTAATAATGAATTGAAAAATAGGAGCGCAAGTAAGCTAATACGAACACCATAGTGAACGCATTATGAAATGTATGATGAGGTAAAAGAAATTATTCAGATAATGAAGCTAGACGAAAATTTAATAGTCATGGGTGACTGGAATTCGATAGCAGGAAAAGGAAAAGAAGGAAACGCAATAGGTGAATGAAAGAGGAAGCCGCCTGGTTGAATTTTGCAAAGAGCATAACTTAATCATAGCTAACACTTGGTTTAAGAATTGTGAAAGAAGGTTGTATACGTGGAAGAAGCCTGCAGACACTGGAAGGTTTCAGATAGATTATATTATGGTAAGACAGAGATTCAGGAACCAGGTTTTAAACAGTAAGACATTTCTAGGGGCAGATGTGGATTCTGACCACAATCTATTGGTTATGAACTGCAGACTAAAACTGAATTAACTACAAAAACGTGGGAATTTAAGGCGATGGGACCTGGCTAAACTGAAAGAACCAGAGGCTGTAGAGAGTTTCTGAGAGAGCATCAGGGAACGATTGACAAGAAGGGGGGAAAGAAATACAGTAGAAGAAGAATGAGATACGAAATAGTGAAGGCAGCAGAGGAGAAGGTAGGTAAAAATACGAGGGATAGTAGAAATCCTTGGGTAACACAAGATGTATTGAATTTAACTGATGAAAGGAGAAAATACAAAAATGTAGTAAATGAAGCAGGAAAAAAGGAATTTAAACTTCTCTAAAATGGGATCGACAGGAAGTGCAAAATGGTTAAGCAGGGATGGCTACAGGACAAATGTAAGGACGCAGAGGCATATATCAGTAGGGCTAAGATAGATACTGCCTACAGGAAAATTAAAGAGACCTTTGGACAAAAGAGAACCACATGTATGGATATCAAGAGCTAAGATGGAAAATCAGTTCTAAGCAAAGAAGGGAAAACAGAAAGGTGGAAGGATTATATAGAAGGTCTATACAAGGGTGATGTACTTGAGGATAATATTATGAAAATGAAAGAGGACGTAGGTGAAGATGATATGGGAGATATGATACTGCGTGAAGAGTTTGACAGAGCACTGGAAGACCTAAGTCGGAACAAGGCCCCGGGAGTAAACAACATTCCATTAGAACTACCGATAGCCTGCGGAAAGCCAGCCCTGTCAAACCTCCACCATCAGGTAAACAAGATGTATGAAACAGGCGAAATACCTTCCGACTTCAAGAAGAATATAATAATTCCAATCCCAATGAAAGCAGGTGTCGACAAGTGACAAAATTACCGAACTATCAGTTTGATAAGTCATGGCTGTAAAATAATGACACGTATTCCTTACAGACGAATGGAAAAACTGGTAGAAGCCGACTTATGGGAAGATCAGTTTGGATTCCGTAGAAATGTAGGAACACGTGAGGCAACACTGACCGTACGACTTATCTTAGAAGAAAGAATAAGAAAAGGCAAACCCACGTTTCTAGCATTTGTAGACTTAGAGAAAGCTTTTGACAATGTTGACTAGAATACTCTCAAATTCTGAATCTGGCAGGCGTCAAGTACACGGAGCGAAAGGTTATTTACAATTTGTACAGAAACCTGATGGCAGTTTTAAGACACGAAGGGCACGAAAGCGATGCATTGGTTCGGAAGGGAGTGAGACAGGGTTGTAGCCTATCCCCGATGTTATTCAATTTTGCACATTGAGCAAGCAGTAAAGGAAACAAAAGAAAAATTTGGAGAAAAATTGAAATCCATGGAGAAGAAATAGAAACTTTGAAGTTTGCCGATGGCATTGTAATTCTGTCAGAGACAGCAAAGGACCTGGAAGAACAGTTGAACGGAATGGACAGTGTCTTGAAAGGAGGCTATATCAATAAAATCAAAACGAGGTAAATGGAATGTATCGAATTACTTTAGGTGATGCTGAGGAAATTAGATTAGGAAATGAGACACTTAAAGTAGTAGATGAGTTTTGCTATTTAGGGAGCAAAATAAATTATGACGGTCGAAGTAATGAGGATATAAAATGTAGACTGGCAATGGCAAGAAAAGCATTTCTGAAGAAGAGAAATTTGTTAACATCGAGTATAAATTTAAGTGTCAGGAAGTTTTTTCTCAAGGTATTTGTATGGATGTGAAACATGGACGATAAATAGTTTAGACAAGAATAGAAACTTTCTAAATGTGGTGCTACAGAAGAATGCTGACTATTAGATGGGTTGATACGTAAGTAATGAGGAGATACTGAATAGAATTGTGGAGAAGAGAAATTTGTGGCGCAACTTGACCAGAAGAAGGGACCGGTTGGTAGGACATGTTCTGAGACATCAAAGGATAAGCAGTTTACTATTGGAGGGCAGCGCGGAGGGTAAATATCGTAGAGGGAGACCAAGAGATGCATACACTAAGCTGATTCAGAAAGATGTAGCGTGCTGTAGTTACTTCAAAATGAAGCAGCTTGCACAGGATAGAGTAGCATGGAGAGCTACATCAAGCCAGTCTCCGTACTGAAGACAACAACAACAACAACAACGATTTCCGAAATGGAATGTCTCATACGTATCGTTCCAACTACCATTCCGCTTTCAGCGTATGTTAATTCCCGTCGCGTGGCCATAATCACGTCGGAAACATGTTCATATGAATCATCTATGGTGCAAATGACAACTCCGCCAATGCGCTGTCCTTTGATACCTCATGTACGCGATACTACCACCACTTGTATTCGTGCATATCGCCATCACATGGGTGAGGGTACACTGTTCGTTTTCCTATAAGTACAAATGATAGAAATTTCATCAATCCAAACAAAAGTTCCTTAGATACCCGAGAGCACAGTAACTTCCACGTTTTTATGTAAACTCTCCCGAAATCTTGACAGTCAGTAACAGTGCTAGCACGAGGCATGTCGTAAACTATACTATGGCCGGTTTCGCCTTTGTGAAGTCAGATGAGCGTCTGATAAAATTTGAGAGAGTCTCCTTTTAATGAGCGTGCTGTTTACAGTCCCCTTTGTCCCATATTTCAGTGGCCGGCGCCCGGCGCCTGTCTCTGCGCATCGTGATCCCCGGTCCTCCGCATCTCTTCCCTCTCTTCTCCTCCTACATCTCCCTCCAGCCGTTCAGCTCTTCCTTTTTAATTTGTCTTAAAAATCGGTGGCCTCTTTCTCAACAACATTTTATACCTTAAATAGGCTCATTTAGCACGAGGAGGAGGTAAAGAGTTTTAATGACATCCGTTTTTTTAGGGGAGGGCGTCATAACACTGAATCCTAATTAAGAAGAAGACCGTAAAGAGCTTTAAGGGCGTAATTCCCGACGGATTACATGAGGAATATAAAGAAGCTGTAACACGAACGAGATGACGTTTGGAACAAGGAAGTGCTGTTGAAGGCAAACAAAGTAAGCTTCTCACGATTTAGGGCTTCGTTTTCGGCACCAGACTTACAAAAAGAGATTTCGCGGACTCTGCTACGCCGCAAAACAACAGATCATTACTAAATTACCTGTCTCAGTCATTACACGTATCTGTTCTGGTAGTGCAGCAGTGATGACGCTATGGTTAAAGCACTAAGCTCGTATTCTGAAAGATCAGGATATTACCGCCGTTTGAGAATAGCGAGTTAGTGCTCCTGTGGTTTCCGTTAATAGCTCCATATCATTGTTGAAATACTACCGTGAAGATGATATGGCAGAATCACTCCTGTGACATTAACCGGTTGGGATACCACTGCGGCCGACCGGTGTGGCCGTGCAGTTCTAGGCGCGTCAGTCTGGAACCGCGTGACTGCTACGGTCGCAGGTTCGAATCCTGCCTCGGGCATGGATGTGTGTGATATCCTTAGGTTAGTTAGGTTTAAGTAGTTCTAAGTTCTAGGGGACTAATGACCACAGATGTTGAGTCCCATAATGCTCAGAGCCATTTGAACCATTTTGATACCACTGCGATTCCAATGGGTTCAATTATGTAAAACTGTGTGGAAGGAAGAGGAAAAACGACAATGGATGACATGAATTAACCATTTTCTATCGCTGGTTAGCGCACCATTGCAGGAAAATTCTGCAGCCGTTTTTTGACTGTGGGATGTGTGGGTGGAAAGAGAGGGAGACGTTGGGAATAGTCAGAAATTGACCATGGCATAGAGTGTAATACAATGCCAAATGTTTCTTGGGAATAACTGAATGGGAATACATTAGAGTTATGTAATAATGATAAATGATGTCGCGTAAGGGAAAGGCTATGGAAGGCTCCCAAAAGACAGTACCAATTGTCTAAGCGTTGCGCAAACATGTTGTGTCCCACTATGGTCACATAACCATCATATCTGCAGAAATGTCGGCTGCCCCTTAGTTTTTATATTCTCAGAAAGTCCCCGCAGTCATAAAACAAAGGTTTGCTTGCTTCAGTGTTTCACTGAATCCAAGCAAACTCATACAGAAGACAATTAACTAAGTACCGGTCATTTTCAACGTACTAAGTACAAAGCTACATCAAAACCAACATCTGTATCTATATCTCAGTATGTACACTCCACAAGCCACTGTGCAGTGCGTGGTGGAGGATACTTCGAAACTGTAATATTATACAATGATTATGAGAAAGAACGTGCTCTGCTGCTAGCAGCAGTTTATCGCAGGTCACTGGAACAACAAAAGGTACCTAGCGACTGAAAGAAGGTGCTAGTCATTCCCGTTTTAAAGAAGATTCGTAGTACCAATACACACAATTAAAGGCATATAACGCTGGCGTCAATCTGTTGTAGAATTATGGAACATGTTTTATGCTCACTCGTCCTCGAATACAGTTTCTCTAAATTTATTGGACAGGATTTTGCGAGAATAATGTCGTCATTCTTCCGGGGAATCCCATTTCAATTTCCCGTGAATTTCTGTTACAATTTCTATAACGACCAGTTACGATTCTCGCAGCGCGTATCTGAATTCGTTCGCAATCTGTTGTCATACCTACTTCATGAGTACTCAAAATGCTGGATAACATTCTAGAATTAGCCGCACTAGCACTTTCTTTACATATCTACTGTATTCTCATTTAACTCTTACAAAAGATTTAAGTCTACCGTTCGCCTTCCGTAATAATGGTTGAACACTCCCATCCAGTTCCATATCGCTTCTCAGTACTACACCTAAATACTTGCACGATGCGACGTAGACGCTAATCTTGTAATCAGATGCTATAGAGTTACTTCTCATTGTTACAGGTCTTATCTTACATTTATCCGCATTTAAGCGAGCATCGTCAGCTACTGAACCTGTCACCTTTGGTCTTGATTGAACCAAAAATTTCTCGCAAGATTGTTTTTCCTTATTTTTCCAAATCTTCTAGTGTCATTTTCCATCGAGATAATGGTAGTTCTTGAGACCCGTAGGAGGCGCCTGATTTTACAACTGTTTTGTATTGTCTTAGTTTAATATCTTAAGAAAAATATTGTTATTGCACAAATTTCTTACTTTCACGTATGATATTTTAATTCTTTCAGTGCTGATTTCAAATGCTTATTTTTCGCTTTTGATGTTTATATTTTCACCCATATATTTAAAGCTGTTCTGTTTTATTGATGTTGCCATATTTAGTTTAAAAAATTCTTGGTGAGTTACTAGGGCTGGTGATAAAGATATCTGTAAACCAGCCTCTTCACTTCTCTCATCCAGAGGTTCAAACCTTTCCTTTCCTTTCTCTGAGGTTCCATCTTTTATTATGAGATAGTCTGTAAAGGTAAACCATTTATTGCTTCACGTGATCTATCCAGTTTTTTCTGTTATTAACGTTTAACTTTTCCTCCTCTATTTTCTATTGTCTTATAACTTTTTCCAGCACACGGGTGAATAAAAGTGATGACAATCCGTCTGCTAGTGTAACTCACAAAACAATTTGGAAGGGATTAGAAACTGCTCCATGAAATTGAATTTTAGATGTCATGATTTTATGAGATTGTTTGGTTATCTCCAGAGTTTTCCTGTCTGCTGCAAATTGCTTCATTGTTTAGAGAAGGGAGTCCCTGTCTATCGAATCATTAACCTTTTTAAGATGTACAGATATTAGCACTAAGGTTTAGAATTTGCTCTGGACATCGTATGATACTCATAAATCCTGTTTCAGACGCTCCAATTTCTGTATTTAATTGGGGATTTAATATGTCCAGAAGAGCTATCGATAAGGCAATCGGTAAGATTATGTGTTCTAATACGCAGTAATGAAGTTCTTCTGCAATTATTGATGTCTGTTTTGTCAACTTTTTTATGAAGCAGGTGAATTAATCAACCTTCCAATTTTCTGGAACTGTTTCCATGTCCTAGACCTTATCTAGTTTTTCTTTATGATTGTGTCATGTAGATTTCCACTGCTCAAGCAGTTTTTGTTTTCAGGCAATCTTTATCCGGGGGCTCTTTAGTGTTTGAGTCGTTTGATGTAACTGTTAATCCCATCCACGTTTGGTGATCTTTGAATTTTCAATTTCAGTATTATCATGGAATTTGGTCGGTGTTTCATAGTTAAATTAACTATATTTGTCCTACGGATTTGGTTCTTGGCTTTATGTTTTGGAATGAATTTCATGTTGCTCTTACTGGGGTAGTGATATGAATCAACTTCAGTTCCCCTCTTGATTTTAATGTTTCTGATTTGTTGATAATTATGTCTGGAGATGGCGACATGATCGTTTTGAATCTCTTTGAAGTTGGGGTTTCGTGAGATGCACGTTCTTTACTTTCTAGGTAGATTTTTTAAATGTATTCTCATGATTTTAAGATAAAATGACTTACATATATCTTCTATCCCTGAGTCATTTATGAGCTGGATAGTTTCCAATAACTTTTAGGAATGGTTTCCCTTCGCCAGTTGGACACAGAATTCATCCCTTAGTGACCGTTGTGCTCTTCTTGTAAACTTTCGACAGCCTTTAAAAATTCGACATAACTTATTATCCGTTGTTAGATTATTAGAATACTTTGTTCACGAAGGCCGCTAGCTCGATGTAGTTGTAGCAGTTGTAGTTGTTGTTGAGAAGGCTTATCATTGATTCAGTTTTCCAATTTTGCAGAGTGTGTTAATATTTGTGATTGTAAATTTATATTTCCTCTTAAATTTCAGTTTAAGATTACAAAGGTTTTGAAGCTCCTTCAACTTTTCCTTGTGTGATGCTCAGACGTTCCGTAGTGGAAGCGTCTGTTTGCTCTCCTTTCGGGAGTGCTGAAGTGGATACCTGGAATGATATTGGTGTTTTCATCACACTTCACGTTATTTTATTTTCTCATTGTGGCTATATATTTGTCAATCAGAATTAAAAGTAAGATATTCTTATGGGAATCTTTCCAGCTATCCCTGCCATGGGGTACAGACGCTGACCAAAGACTGCCTAACATGGAAACAGATGTGTTTTAATTTCTAATTTTTTACCTTAACGTTAAGAGCGGGGCTGCCTCTTCTGCAAGTTCAGTCGTATCAATGAACGTCGTTTCCACCGTCATTGCCGTTGACATCTGCAGTGTTAGCCTGGTAAGTGGCGCTCACGAGGTACTATCACACGGATGAGGTGAACCAAGGTTTTCTCACGAGGTGTTACTCCATCCGTTTCTCCTCTTACGAGCCTTAGAGGCACACGTAATGTTAATTACTGTTTCTGTTCAACGTACTTCATCTAGTAGGACTCGGTAGATTCTGTTAGTTACATATTCAACGACCCAGTCACGTATCTGTGCAGATACTGCGTACCATCGTATCTGTGGTGTCACCGCCAGACACCACACTTGCTAGGTGGTAGTCTTTAAATCGGCCGCGGTCCGTTAGTATACGTCGGACCCGCGTGTCGCCACTATCAGTGATTGCAGACCGAGCGCCGCCACACGGCAGGTCTAGAGAGTCTTCCTAGCACTCGCCCCAGCTGTACAGCCGACTTTGCTAGCGATGGTTCACTGACAAATTACGCTCTCATTTGCCGAGACGATAGTTAGCATAGCCTTCAGCTATGTCATTTGCTACGACCTAGCAATGCGCCATTATCATTTGCTATTTATCTTGTGATGCATGTACCGTCAGACCGATGTTCACCAATTATGGATTAAAGTTAAGTATTCCAGCAGTTACTTACTTTTCTTGCTAGTATAACTCCTTTAACTGTTCCAGACCTCACGCCAGCCTGCGTGAGCTTAAACGCGTGCCTTTCGGCTGCCCGTCACTGTGGATTGGCTGTCTTGCCAGTCCACAACAGTATCTTTGTTAGTGGTCAAACATAGGAAGAGGAACACTACCTGTTCACCTTCATCTAATGTTTGGAAGATGTCGCGTATGAATAATGACAGCTGTATTTGAAAGTAAAGTTTTGTTTCTGAATGCATGCTGATTCTTTGAGAATAGTTTGTTTTCCTCCGGGAACGTCGTAATACCTGAACTTCTTACTCCTCTAGGATACTGCAGCAGACATATTTCAGCGAATTTGGTCTGTAATTCTTTGCATGTGGTACCTTATCACTTTTGTAAACTTCAGTCGCCTCTGCTATTTTTCAGTTTACTCTCTGCACTAGCGATTCTCGATAAATACCAGCTGGGGAAGGAACTAATTCGACTGCGCACTCAGTACAGAATGTAGCTAAGATTGAATCATAAATTGGTGCCTTGCGCGTTTTAAT
Source organism: Schistocerca piceifrons (assembly GCF_021461385.2). Taxonomy (NCBI): domain Eukaryota; kingdom Metazoa; phylum Arthropoda; class Insecta; order Orthoptera; family Acrididae; genus Schistocerca; species Schistocerca piceifrons. The sequence goes on along the minus strand of NC_060149.1, from coordinate 844,561,494 downwards.
TAGTCTTAATAGAATGACGATGCTGGAGAGCTTAAATCAATGTCTCTCATTTTTGGATCTGTGCGGCGGTGATGTCCTCATGCAAACTCGTAAACACGTTTTTAAATGTGGAATGCAACATTTTTTAATTCTGCCAGCTGTCTTTCTTTTCAGCCCTAGACGGATGTATGAGGCGTTTGAGACTGACTGTATAGTAGACCTTTTGAACTTACTTAAATACTTCGTGAATACAATTTATTTCAAACAGCATTTCTATTATGCCCTTTCACATACAACCTTCGCTTACTTTTTACAAAATCGTTTAGGATCGAAGTTTTAATTTATCTTTCACACGTGTTAAATGTACCCCCTGTTGAACGTACGACAAAAATCCAGACGATAGTCAAACACGTCCCATTATTTTGTGAGAATGTCTGGACTTACTGCAGTCCCTGCTGTTTGTATCCAGCTTCGCAGTTCACCCAAAGTTTCTGGAAGGAGAGACATATTGACCTAGTGTTTCACAAACCTCCACAAAAAAAAGAACCACATATCTTAATGCCAGGTAACCTTGAAGGACAATTCTGTATTGGGAATTCCGTAAGCCTCCCATGGACGACGCTTGTTTGAAGCAGCTCATTGTTAAGAACGGCTGCACGTGGCAATCCGGTGGTGCTCAATACTACATGCCTCACATCTGCCAACAAAGCAAGATCTCAAAGATGACCAGCTACGTAATTCCTGTAACTATACCCGGAAAAAGGTACGAGATGTACATGTTGTCTCAGAAAGCGTCTCAAACATGTTAAGCTTTGGAGAGAATCTATCGTGGATGCTGTGTTCCTCATATTCTTACAATGTGATGGTTCAGTTTTGCACTTAAATGGAGCGTAGTCTCATAACTAAGCATTAAACGTGAAAGGACATTGTTAGCTCCCATCTCCACGCCCAGAATGAATTAACAAAACTCTATATGCTATCACGTGTCACCATCTTGAAGGCCTTGCAGAAACTGAAACACAAACGTTTTAGCATAAGACACCGGATACCCAAATGAGGGATGGTTAACTGGTGGCAGACCAACGAGTAGGCCTCTGTGGTGAACGTACCCAGTTGTGTTGACACACGGGGCTACCTGTGGATTGCTCCTTGTATAAACATCAAACTCCTGCTCACATCGTGGAATGCTTTGCGCAGTAGGATAATATGATTTTTGAAACAAAAGTGCATTTAATTACTTTAAATTTCTACTGCACAATCGTCATTTTTAGAGAATTTGACATCACTCAGCTTTTGGGACTCGATTTTTATATATCACGTATTATCATGTTACGTGCACAATTCAAATATTGAATGTAGGAGACGCAAACATTGGTTCATACGCTAAACCAGTAGTAACATAACCCAATAGCAGTATCAACCGTGTGTTTGTAGAAACCCAAAGAAGAATCATCTCTACAAATGTCAGCATATTATAACAATTAGTTCCTAAATCGAATGCAAAATAGTAGCTGCCGTGCTGTCTTTGGAACGCTATAGCTGAAATATCAAAATTAATTGGCCAATTAAACATATTAATTGTAAACTGACAGAACAGTTAATTGCCCTACTAACCTCTCTCCCAAATCTGTTATCGACACATGTAATGCGATAATGACAGTTAATTGAATTGAATAAACCGTAATATTGCTCAAGGCGCCAATTCCTGCCGTTAGACGGATGCTAGGCCCTTCCTAAATTGTTTCCTAGGGTGACTAGCCGTAGTGACATTACGTATCTTGTCACGATAGTTTAGTAATAGCTGTTCAGCTAGTGAGTGCAATGCATTCAGCCCCCCCTCTCTTCATACAGGAGTGGTACCCCAAAACCGACCCACGGAAGGAGTCTGACTTACCAGACTCTTTCCTCCTTTCTGGCTGCAAGGTGCCGACTATAGTCCCGAGAAACAATGTTCAAGGGAAGCACCCGATTCCGAAGTCCAAACTATGTCATTTGATCAGTGTGACCCTTCTTTAGCCGAAGTGTGCGAGGTTACTGAATCATATGATCTCATGGCTACGGCATCGGACCTACTTTCCGACAACTGGCAGATGGCGAAGATAGAAACACACATTAAACAGCCCCTGGCGATCTGGAGGGTTGGCCAGGTGACAGTGCCTTCCATTGAACCACCATGTGATGACACCATTGACGATTCGAGCTTGGCAGGTGCAAATAAGTCGAAAAGTCATGCTCCAGGCTCGTGACATTTTTCGGGCTCTTGGCATCGCTCTCCTTCATCAACATCTGCTTCCGCTCAATGGGGAACTTAGCGGTCATGCCCCGATTGTCAGTTGACCCATATTGTACTGCACTGACCTACATGGCTACTACGCCGAAAAGTCGGTCACTTGCTATCACGTTTTGACGGTCAGTGAGCAGCAGTACTGTCATTGGATGCCCATCCTGGACTTGGAGGCAGACCCGAAGCCTCATAAGCACTACCCTGTGGTATTCTGCTGACGTTGGTCATTACCTTAAATTTTATTTTGCGTTGTAGTAAATAATAATTGACAGCAGCACTAGCTCATTAAGCCTCAAGTAGATTGGCCTTTTGTTACATATATTTGACTTATTTGTGTACTCAATTCTGAGAGGAGAGAGTGGAGGATGAACTTTTTCTTCCCTTCATGAAAACGAGATGTGCAGCCCAAGGATGGTAAATTCCATTGCCCTTTCATTACTCACTTAACTTGCGAGACACTTTTTTATTAGTACCAATAGTCTCCCAAAGTCTTTCTTCTTCAAGGAGCTCTGACGCCCAGTACTAGTTGCTTCACCATGTGCTAGCTTAATAATCGCATTGGGTAACAGCCATGATTAATCTGAGAAACACGGACTTATTTACCGGCCTCACCAGACAGGAACAAACGTTAACCGTAAATGGATGTCCATGTGGTGACATCAGTCTCCGAGCCATACGTCAGTGGTACAGTAGATATAGTGCGTTTTTCTGAGAACCTTTAAAGTTTAGATTGGTCGTCGTTGCATTAATTGATGTAGAATGCTAGTGGGGAGGTATGAACATTTCAGTGTGTTATAAGCTCTAACTGAGACACTGTATCATGATATTGGAGCCTAGGTTTCTGTCAACAGGTGGGCGACTGATTGAGTTTCAGGTAGACACAGACTCATTGGTGAGCCTAATTAACTTAGATACGTATGGCTCTTGCGCTGCCCTGCATTTTAATAAATAGTATATATCATTGCGAGGGCTATTCTCCATCTCAGCATGTTATAAGAAAGTTGAACGTAACTTAACATTGTTCGCATTAAATGCACTGTTCTTGCAAAATACTTTTTTACTAGAGACCTTTTCTGTTTTTGGATTCCAGCTCATAAACAAAGTCTATTAAGCGTCGCAGTCGGTTCCTTTCAAGTTTTGGGATTTTGACTATTTACTAAGGTCATACAAAAAGTTCTTCGAGGCTACCTTGGGTTGGGCATAAAATTTCGAGTCCTGTGTCTTCCTCAAGCTATCAGCAAAGCCTAAATTTTGTCGGACCCGCCTCCCGCACCATTCCCTTCACTGTGTGTGCCAAGGCCAAGACCACGTTGCATTGTTGGTAGGAGCTTTGCGCAATTTCGTCTGTTCAGTGGGCCATCCCTTTCGTGGTGATTCGGAAGCCAAATCACACTGTGCACCTTTGCGACGATTTTAAACAGACACTCAAAATGCAGTGTATCGCGGATTCGTATCACGTTCCACATCCAGAGGAATTGTTGGTGAATCTGTCAGTGGGTCAGCATATTTCACGCATTCACTTGTACGATGCATACATGCAGCTGCCGTTGGATGCCATTTCTCAGAATTTGTTAGTGCTCAACACCCCATTTGCTCTTTGGAATTTCCTCTGTACTATAAATTAACCAAAGGTATCTGGAGCATTTGATTAAGAACATTTCCTGTCCTGTCACCTGTCTACATGACATCTGGGTCATTTACAAAATCTGCAGGCTGTTTTAGAATGGCTTCTGGAGAATGACCTTCGTTGGAATTTGTAAAAATGTAGTTTTCTTTTCCTTGTTGTTTGTTTGTGGTGGATGTTGGTCTAAAGCAAGTGGCCCGTCATTCAAATCATTTGCATCCACAAGGGACCCACGTCGCCGCCGCCTCCGTGCCAACCGGGTGATGGTGTTGGTAGCAGCATGTTCACAGTAGGACGATCCCAACAGCAACACTGTGGACGCCATCTGCTGCCTCTACCACACCGTCCGCAGCATTACTTTCCCCCCACAACAGGACGCCATCGGCAATTGCTCTCGAGGCTCCCGCTGCTTGGAACATGCACCAGTCTTTCCCTACCTATCTGTGAATAAGTCCTCTGACCTGACGATGCAGGTGGACCATCCGTTATTTAAGTAACTACAAACTTCTGACATTCCTCTGGAGTTAGCTGAACACTCGTTGCCTAATTTGGCAGTATACTTGCAGACCCTGTCCGTCCGGTTTTGCAACGGAGGTCGCAACAGAAACCACGCCGTCTTCGCCACCAGGTGGCATTTTCAGTGGAATGGATTTACTATCCACACCAGCGGACGCACATTGTATGGACGCAGGTGAGCTGGCGTGGGTCTCGTGGCAGGGTAATGTGGAAAGCTACCATATAGAGCGCACACGGAGTATCGTATGGACATAAACACTGACCCAGATGTTTGCCAATGGCGATAGGCCGGGAGAGTCAGTTTTTACGCTGAGATCGACTAACAAAACTCTGGCTTTGCGTCGCAGCATGCTCTTCGTTCCGTATGCAACTTGTTTAGGTCATTAGCGCTGGTCTCTATTGTGCTTTCTTCCGTGTCAGTCTCTATAAGGTATCCAGACTGTTTGCTTCCACTTTGAAACTTTCGTCTTCGTGATCCAGTGTCGCGGCATCGTGGTCGAGCGCCAGGGGTTGGAGAACTGATGTTTGTGCGAACAAGAGTGTTTCACAGCGTTGTCTGGTCTGTGCAGGAATAAAAACTGCAACATTTGTATGCATATCAGAGACTGATCTTGGACATCTTAGTGTGCTCTCCAATATACCATTCACCACTGTGTATAATGATTAACCTCGAACCAGAACTCTCTTCGTAACCCGTTTAAGATCAGTTCCATTGTTCGTTTACAGTTTGTTATCCCAGAAGTCAAATACTTCCCTAAAGCGACCTTTTTCAGTCTCCAATCATGAACTTCAAAACTGTAGTGTTTAAGTCTTTGCACTGCAGTATGCTTACTCATGAAGTCAATATAGTGTTGTAGACTGGTTATTGTAGTTTCTTTTTTTCCTTATTGCTTGCTCAGAAAAACCAAAAAAGAACCAGGTGGCAGAAAGTTAAGCCCAGTATCTGAACAGATTCTTAGCAGTTCCTGTATATTCTTTCGAATCGGTTTTGAAGACCAGTAACAAACCATTGGCAGAATAACAGTATTTTTATTTTGTCCTTCATGCCCATCATTTATGTGATGTACAGTGTAGACTCTTTAGGGGAAATCTACATTTTAAGATGGTGAAATACGTAGGACTCAATTTTGTTTTAACTTTGCAAATATTCATTTTCCATCTACACGTACAATATCACGTTATATGGACTCTAATTGCTTTTTTTACAGCCACGAACTCTGGTTTAATCGTTGAAGTAAATCTGTCAATTGTAATATATAGGTCGACCGATCATGATTGTCAGAGGCTGAAAATTCTTCTCTCATTTCCTTGCAAAACTCGGTAGAATGCTTTTGTTCGTAGGGTGTGAGCTCTTTTATCTGTGAACATGCTCTGTTTCTCTTCAGTGTTTCAGCAGTTCTTCATTTTTTCTTTCAGCTAAAAATATTTAGTGACTACACTAATTCTTGATATGCCAAAGCCAAGATTGTAGTTATTGTTGAAAATGTATTTGGAATACCAATGTTTGACTCTGAGATATTTAGAACTCTAGAATTGTACGTTATTTTAACTCACTGGGAGACTGTCTTCCAGTAGTTACCGTGCATAACGCTCAATACAACGAAAGGAATTTATAAATTACTAGCTGAGTACCAGGCTTTGCCTCGGTGTGTATTTATTTCAGTCTTTTATTAGTCCTTCTCCTCCTTCTTCCTCTCTCTCTCCATCTCCAACACTTCCTCTCTCTGTCCACGTACCCCACCCCGCTCTCTGTCCACGTCCTCCTGCCCATATCTCTGTGCATATACCCCTCCCCCTTTCTCTGGCAATCTGCTCCTCGCCCCTCTGCTGCTTCCCCCACTGTTCACTACTCATCCCCTTCTCTCTATCCATCTCCTCCTTCCCGTCACCCTGTTCATCACCTCCCCTTTCCTTTCTGTGCCCGTCTACATCTACATCTACATCTACATACAGACTCCGTAAACCACCATACCGTGCGTGGCGGAGGGTGCCTCGTACCACAACTAGCATCTTCTCTCCCTGTTCCACTCCCAAACAGAATGAGGGAAAAATGACTGCCTGCATGCCTCTGTACGAGCCCTAATCTCTCTTATCTTATCTTTGTGGTCTTTCCGCCAAATGTAAGTTGGCGGCAGTAAAATTGTACTGCAGTCAGCCTCAAATGCTGGTTCTCTAAATTTCCTCAGTAGCGATTCACGAAAAGGACGCCTCCTTTCCTCTAGAGACTCCCACCCCAGTTCCTGAAGCATTTCCGTAACACTCGCGTGATGATCAAACCTACCAGTAACAAATCTAGCAGCCCGCCTCTGAATTGCTTCTATGTCCTTCCTCAATCCGACCGGGTAGGGATCCCAAACGCTCGAGCAGTACTCAAGAATAGGTCGTATTGGTGTTTTATAAGCGATCTCCTTTACAGATCAACCACATCTTCCCAAAATTCTACCAATGAACCGAAGACGACTATCCGCCTTCCCCACAACTGCCATTACATGCTTGTCCCGCTTGATATCGCTCTGCAATGTTACGCCCAAATATTTAATCGACGTGACTGTGTCAAGCACTACACTACTAATGGAGTATTCAAACATTACAGGATTCTTTTTCCTATTCATATGCATTAATTTGCATTTATCCATATTTACAGTTAGCTGCCGTTCTTTACACCAATCACAAATCCTGTCCAAGTCATCTTGTATCCTCCTACAGTCACTCAACGACGACACCTTCCCGTACACCACAGCATCATCAGCAAACAGCCGCACATTGGTGTCCACCCTATCCAAAAGATCATTTATGTAGATAGAAAACAAGAGCGGACCTACCACACTTCCCTGGGGCACTCCAGATGATACCCTCACCTCCGATGAACACTCACCATCGAGAACAACTTACTGGGTTCTATTACTTAAGAAGTCTTCGAGCCACTCACATACTTGGCAACCAATCGCATACGCTCGTACCTTAGTTAGGAGTCTGCAGTGGGGCCCGGCGGGGTCAGGGATTTTCTCTGCCTCGTAATGGCTGGGTGTTGTGTGATGTCCTTAGGTTAGTTAGGTTTAAGTAGTTCTAAGTTCTAGGGGACTGATGACCATAGATGTTAAGTCCCATAGTGCTCAGAGCCATTTGAACCATTTTGCAGTGGGGCACCGAGTCAAACGCTTTCCGAAAGTCAAGGAATATGGCATCCGTCTGACGCCCTTCATCCATGGTTCGCAAGATATCATGTGAAAAAAGGGCGAGTTGCTTTTCGCAAGAGCGATGCTTTCTAAAGCCGTGCTGATGCATGGATAGCAAATTCTCTGTCTCAAGGAAATTCATTATATTCGAACTGCGAAAATGCTGGAGAATCCTGCAACAAACCGATGTTAAGGATATTGGTCTGTAATTTTGAGGATCCGTACTTCTACCCTTCTTATATACAGGCGTCACCTGCGCTTTTTTCCAGTCGCTCGGGACTTTACGTTGGGCAAGAGATTCGCGATAAATGCAAGCCAAGTAAGGAGCCAATGCAGTAGAGTACTCTCTGTAAAACCGAATTGGAATCCCAACAGGACCTCTTCCTCTCCCCTCTCTCTGTCTGTCTGTTCCTCTCCTATGTCTTCCCATCTCCTCCTCCACCTATCTGTGACTATCTCCTATTTGTCCCTCACTCTGCGTCCATCTCCTCGCCCTTCCTTCCCTCTCCATGTTATCACACTCACCCTAACAGGATACTGGTGGTTCTTACCCCTACGGTGTGGCCGAGCGGTTCTAGGTGCTTCAGTCTGGAACCGCGCGACAGCTACGGTCGTAGGTTCGAATCCTACCTCTTGCATGGATGTGTGTGTTGTCCTTAGGTTAGTTAGGTTTAAGTAGTTCTACGTTCTAGGGGACTGATGACCTCAGACGTTAAGGCCCATAGTGCTCAGAGCCTTACCCCTACAGTGTTTCTTTCCAGATTGTAACTAATATGTGTACGAGATTTGATTGAATCCAGGAGTTAAGGATGAGCTTTTTAGCTGTGGCTTTGCTCGCATACAAACATGTCAAACATATTTCACACATATTTAACACACGTCACGCCTATTTGTAGACATATTTCACGTGTATGGCTAATGAATTTCGCTCTGCACTTTCATGCAACTCAATGTTTATGACATCGTATCTCTTGAACTATCTGCTGTACAATGATTCGGCAGTATTTTCTCGCATGTCAGTATTTGACATTATATCTCCTGAGCTATGTATCATACAACGATATATCTTCGTATGTTCATTTAGTGGTCAATGTGGAAAGGTCTTGCGAATAGAATTACTAGCAACGAAGTAATAAATTTAAACGTCTTCCATGATGCGGTAGTTTTTCACGCATTTAGTGTTTGTGAGACAATATCTCTTGAACTAAGTGTTGCACAAAGACGTAATTATTCTGATAATTTTAGTAGTATGTTTGAATACCGTCAGCAAAATTTGTCAAACATGCAGTTAGTACTAAAGACACAATAAATTAAAACGTCATGCTTCTGGTAGTAGTGGCATGAACGGCTAAAATGTAGTAAGCCATAAACATTTTTCCTTTCATCATTTTATGAAAAAGTTTATGTAAGGTTTGAAATTATGTGTAAAGGTGTCTCAGGTCTTAAAGTGCTTTCATTCTCAAACACAGGATGGCTAAATCATGACTATTCTTGTGTCGTTCGCTATTCATTTGTATGGATATGACATAGTCCTTCAAGGGTTTATCCTCTTCACTGCTTTTGTCCACATCTCTCCCCTTGCATTCCTTTGTAAAATATCATTTCTTCCTGAATTCTTTGTGAATACGATTGCTTCTAAACTTAGACACATATAATAATCCGAGAAAATGGTTTAAGCACACTAGAATCTGTCGACTTTGACGAGTAGGAATGAAATAAGACTTTCCCGACGTAGTAACTGCTTCATTGGTTCACGGGTACCGCGTCGGTAAATGTTGTGGAAGCAGCACAATATTTAAGTGAGACAGCTGCTCGTCAATTTCAGGTGCTTACTGACGTGTTGCTGCAATGGCTCGCCAGTATGTACACTGAGTCGCTAGAAAAGAGCTGGCGCAAAGGGTTGAGGCTATAACGTTATCTCAGACGAATTATACAGCACAGCAACATCCAGTGCTCCCTGCCAGACAAACAGGCCACGGGCTTCTCATTCATGACGCGGGTATGTGCAAGACGGGTTCTCCGATAAATAGATCCGTAATGCATTGAAACCTGCACGCAAGAACAGCCAGAAGAAACAGAGAACTCCACGAGGTTGGTTTTTCTACCGTATGTTGGTGGCGTGTCCTTTAAGATTGGTAGGTTGTTCAAAAAACATCACATAAAATGTGTCTTCCGCCCACTAGCGCGAGTGCAAACTACGTTGCGCGAGTGCAAACTATGTTGGCCCACATGTATCTTTCCCTAGCTCCTCCTCTCCCTGTCAGCCCCAACCCCTTTGCCACCCACCAACCCTCATTGCTGTGATCATGAAAGTCAGTTCTGTGGTCACAGAGGTTCAGGTGTTGGTGCAACTGAATGCCCACCTTGCCCTGGAAATCTTCTCGAGCCAACGTATCTACCACAACTGCAGCCCTACCTTCCTGATACCTGTATTTACAGACTCAGCCTCCTCTATAGACCACCTCCTCACTCAGGGGGCCCTGATTTTCAACTGTCGCCATACCATTGACGCCTCCTGTTCTCCTCCTCAATCCTACCACCGTCAGTGCTGTCTCTTCTACAATGACTACCTCACCCAAAAGTGCGAAAATCTCCCTATCTGCCCCCACTGCAAGGCCTACCACTTCCTCAAGCAGAGTCCTAAACTCGCTTCTCCTGCTTCCTTCAACACCTTCAATGAAACCCACACCCCATTCAGCCCATCGATCAGCCCAGTCACCCCAACAATTCCGTCCACCCTTCCCCTATGGCCGAAAACATCGTCCAATTCCTGACCATCGTCTGCCAGAATATTCACCACTTCCAGTGCCCCACACTCTCCAGCAGATCTCCCTTGCCACCTGCTCCATCTTCCATTTGAATACCTACACCACATATGCTCACAACCAGGACCACTACTTCACTTTCATACACCTAGACACCCTCGTTTAAGCCTCATTCCTCCTCCCTCTGCTCTCCTCCCACCCTCCCACCTCCTGGAGCAACAACAGTATCATCTCCTATTCTTAAACATTCACTCCCTCCCTGCCAACAAATACATCCTTATGTGTACCCTGTCCCAGCACCAGGTTGTCTCCTTCATCCTTAACGAAAAAACCTTCCTCTAACCACATCATGTTGCCCACACCTCTCTCTACTGCCTTCACTACACCTGTGACCCCCTTCCCCTCACTTGAGGTGCAGTCACTACTGACCACTTCAAGCATCTCCCTGTCTGGCCACAACCTCTACTCAATGACCTGACTGAAAATCTTCCACTCAGCATCTTTTTGTCTCCCTCACCATCACCTGTGCCACTATCTGCATCCGTCCTGCAGCTCCTCTCCACTGTGACTTCATTTCCCATGTTGACAGTATCTGCTCTACCTATGTGATTGTCACTGACCTCAACATCCATAGCCATGACCCTGCAACCCTTTGGTGGTGGCATCAGTTCCTTTCAGCCCTCCATGCTGACCTTGTTCCTCCCTCACAGCACACTTCTCCTGAAAGTAACTCCACCCTGAATGTCAACCTCACTTCAACCAACCTCCTTGTTCACATCACTGTGGACATTCTCGATCCCATTGCTAGTGACCAACCCCCCCCCCCCCCCATCTTTTCACCATCTCCTCTGTCCATGGCCCCCCGCCATGCCCCCTGCCCTGCTGCTCCTCCAAAGTCCATCCATGACAACCACCGCACCGACTGGGATGCCTGTCGTGATTCCATTTCCTCCTAGGTCGAAAGCCACCCCCTTACCTTTCACTATCCCGGTGATGACACCCATACCTCTTCCTTCCTCCAGAATACCATCACTGACTCTGTGGAGGCCTATGTTCCTACCCAACTCATCCACCCTTACTACCCTGTGCTTCCTCCACAGCGTGCACTTCTTCTCTATGAATCTTGCAGGCTCTACTGCTCGTTCGTCTGCAGCCATGACTGGGATACATTCCTCCACCACCAGCAATTACAACAACATACCTGCAACCTCCTTACAGCAAAGAAACGCTAGGACTGGCGCCAGACATGTACATACCCCAACCCCACCTTCCCTGTCAACTCCTCGAAATACTGGTCAGCCTTCCACCACCTTACTGGTAGCCATCCCACCCCACATTATCCTCTTCTCCATGACAACCACCCCCTCCCTAACAACCTCAGTAAGGCTAACCATTTTGCTTCCCAATTATCCAAGGTCTTCTCCATTCCTGATTATCCCCATTTTGAGTACTCATTCTTCCCCACCAGCCTTGAACACACTGATACCTCTGTCCCGCCACACGCCCCTAGTTTTTGGTCAGACAAACACTCCCATCACTGCACATGACATCACACTTGTCCTCCACTCCAAATGCAACACCAACCCTGGTCATGACACTGTCACGTACCAACACCTCAAGGAGTCTCCCCTGTCCTTCCTGGCTGCCCTGTACAACGTCCTCCTCTCCACTGGCTTTTACCCAGACCTGTGAAAGACTTCCCATGTCCTGGTGTTCCCTAAACCCACCAAATCCCCCTCTGACACCTCTTCACATTGTCCCATGTGTCTCACCTCAAGGTTCAGTAAGGTCTTAGAGTCCATCCTCTCCTGCTGTATTCATCACCACCTTAACCAGCACCAAATCCTTCCCCTTACCCAGTGTGGCTTCTGGCCCTGCTTCTCAGCTAATGACCAGCTCCTTAACCTGATCACTCATCTTTTCCTCCAAGTTAACTCCCATCACTCTGCTATCTTTGTTTCCCTTGGTCTCCAGAATGTCTACAACTGTGTCTGGCATACCGGCCCCCTCTTCATACCCCAGACCTATGCTCTCCCCACCAATTTCGACCATCTTGTAGCTTCCTTCCTCTCGCAATGTCCCTCCTATGTCACTATCCACAATATCAACTCCCGTACTTTCTATTCCACAACTGGTGTGCCCAATGGCTCCATTCTTTCCCCCTCTCCTCTATCTCTTGTATACTGCCAATATGCTCAAACCTCCCCTGCCTGTTCATCTCCTCCAATTTGCTGATGACACCGCTTTCCTGGCTTCAGTGGTTCCAATGCACCCTTCAAACCCACTTCGACCAGTTCATGGCCTGGTGCTACTAGTGGCTCCTTCACATCAACCCTTCCAAGACACTGGCAATCATTATAGGTCATACCACTCGCTCCTTCCAGCTCCACGATTTTTACCTCACCATTTATGGTCGTGCTGTCTACTCATATTGTGAAATACCTTGGCCTCTCCCTTGACTGTCACCTCATTTGGACTTCCCAACTCCTTATAATCCAATTCTAAGCCCACAACAGACTCTGCCTCCTGCAACTCATGTCCAGCCAGACACATTGGGACAGCATCCTTCCACCATCATTCACACCTACAAATCTTTGATCCACCCTATCCTTTGTTAAGCCAGTCACATCTGGATTTCCGCCCCTCCCAGATTCTATCAAGCCCTCCAAATCCTCCAACGCCATGCACTCCACCTCGCCACCTGTATTGCCTACTGGTCCCCCACACGGATCCTCTGCAATCTCATCTCCTTCTGGCATCTTCTCCTTGTGCTCAACCACATCCACACCCTGTACATCGTCTGGAGACTCGATTCCCCATCCCCTCGTGTCTTCTATCCTCTCTACCCCCAGCCTATTGCAGCAGCTTTGTTATGGTGTCCCACCCTCTCTCTCTCCATATCCACACCCTCCACCCCCTTTCCCAACACAACTTTCAGTTCTTACCCCTCCTGGATGAAGAGCTTCGACCTGATATCTACTCCTCCTACCAACTTTAACCTTCCACCCTCCCACTCCTCAGGGCTCCCTCTCCCCTCCCCTTCCTATGAGTGGTCTTTCCCTTCCTCGTCTGACCCTATTCCTTTCCAGTTCACCACTTTGTGTCTCTGCACTCCCTCTGGACTTGCTTCCCCTCTCCATCTCCCACCCTGCCCGTCTCCTGCCCTCTGGTGTGCACCCCACCCCCTTTCTTTCATCCCATACCCTCCATCCCGCCTCCCCAGCTGCCCCCTTGTCTCCCCTCTTTTGATCTCCTCTCAGGCCTCTCTCCCTTGGCAGGTCCCTCCCAGCAGTTTTTGTTCTTCATCATGTGTGCTCCATCTCGTGCAGTGGTTTTAAAGTGTCTTCGTTCTGGAGTGTTTTAACACTGTGGTCAAGTTTTAACTTGTGCGTGTGACTTCTGTGTATTTTACTTGCTGCACGATTCGCCAACTGTCTTTTTAATCTTTATGTGGACTTCCTTTAACTGTCCCACATTGAACGTCTCCCTGTAAGTGTATATTTTAACCCCAACTATCTCCCCTTATTATATTCTTATGTCCCCCTTTTTATCGCCTTTTATATAGTTTGTTTTCATATTTTTAATAAATGTATCGATCGGATGAAGAGCGGCAGATTGTACCTCTGCCAGCGCTCCCCTGTCCATATAGGGACGAGGAATGAAATTACAATAAAGAAAAGGAATGACAAAAAACAGTATCACGTCAGTAAGCACCTGAAGATGACGAGCAGCTGTCTCGTCGAAATATTGTGCAGGTTTCACAATATTATCCGACGCAACGCCTGTGAACCAATGAAGCAGGAATGAAATATTTCGCCCTTGCTGTCTACACACCATACCTCCCATTTCTTGGACATCGTCTCCTTGTTGGGAATCTCTTCACCTCTTTCAGCATTAAATGGTTTTGATGAATTTCATCTTCCAGTGCAAAGAATTTTGCTTGAAAGAAATGGATATTGTGAGGTAGCAACATCTGACATATGAATGCTCATTGATCATGACCACCTGTCACTAAGATGGGTGATCGCTTAGCGAAATACCTACAAAGAAAGAAAAGAATAGACACATAATGGCGGTTATGAAATAATTGCTATTTTTAAGTTGCAGTTATGTGGTTAGAAATGTTAGTAAATGGCAACATCACCGAAACAAAAAGAATTCCCTATTAACACGTTATAGTAACAGGAAACAACACTAACCTCAGAGTCTTGGTTTTATCTTTTTTCTCGACTTTAATTTTTATTTTCCTCTTCCGACGTAAACCACTGTCTTTACAAGAAGTAACATACACTTCAATGTTTCACCTTGGAGCTACTATTTAGGTAAAATTCTCGAAAGTAAACGTCCTTGGTCCTCCCACGTGTCTTACTTGGCCGCCTGCTGTACGCAGTCCCTCAGTGTCCTATGTGTCCTCAGCGGTAGTTCCTGGGGAGCGGATCGGACCTACCTCCTCCGTTTGTACCGGTCCCCTGTCGGTTCGAAACTAGGCTATAGGTGTTTCGTTGATGCATCTGCACGTCCGTCCCTCTTACACCGTCTCAACACGTATTATCGACCATCGTGGGATCTGATGGCCAATGGCGCCTTTTACACTAGCCTGGTTGAGAGTCTATATGCCGATGCAGCTGAAGTACTGCTGTCATACCGCCGTTACTTTCTCCTCAGCAGATACGCATACCGTTCGTCTGCCATGCCTGGCCACCCACCCTACGCCTCCTTCTTTGATGACTCCTTCGATCGCATATAGGGCGCGTCCTTCTTCTGTGTCACCTCCTGGAGTTCGCTGTTGGCTCTTGCTCTGGCAGTTTAACTTCACGGTACCAGCCACTTTTCCGATTGGTGTGAATCCTTCACCACCTTGGCTTCGTACAGCGGCCTGTGTTCACCTTGGCCTTCATTCGCTTCCTAAAGTCACTTCTTCAGCCCTGCTCTATCGCCATAAGTTTCACAACCTTCGCAGGGAAATTCCGTCCGCAGCTCGTGGTCGTGCGGTAGCGTTCTCGCTTCCCGCGCCCGGTTTCCCGGGTTCGATTCCCGGCGGGGTCAGGGATTTTCTCTGCCTCGTGATGACTGGGTGTTGTGTGATGTCCTTAGGTTAGTTAGGTTTAAGTAGTTCCAAGTTCTAGGGGACTGATGACCATAGATGTTAAGTCCCATAGTGCTCAGAGCCATTTTTTTGAAGGGAACTTCGCTATAGTACCTTTCTGAACATTGATGGCTCTTGGACTGACCGTGGTGTCGGGTGTGTCGTCGTCAGTGGCACCGACGGTTTTCGGCATCGGCTTCCGGAACACGCTCAGTATTCAGAGCAGAGCTCTTTGCCTTGTATCAGGCCACTCAGTACATCTGGTGATGCAGGATTTTCTATTGCGTCATCTTCTCCGACCCTCCCAATGCCCTTCAGAGCCTCAGTTAGCTGTACACCGTCCATCCCTTAGTGCGTGTAGGAAAACTGTCAATTGTTAACTCTTGATGAAGCAACTGTGATGTGTATGTGGGTTCCTAGTCACGTCAGTCTGACAGGAAACGAGGCCGCTGACGCTGCTGCCAAGACTGCAGTCCTCATACCTCAGCCCGCTAGTTCTTCCATTCCCTCCGATGATCTCTGTGTTGCCGACTGTTAGCAGGTGGTGTCACTTTGGCATCACCACTGGTCCTTCCTTCATGGGAACAAGCTCCGGGGAATTAAGCCGCTCCCATCGGCTTTGACGATCTCCTTTCAGCCGTCGCGCCGCGAGAACATATTCGTTAGGTTGCGTATTGGGTACTGTCTTTTTAGCCATCGCCATTTGTTAAGTGGGGCTACTCCACCACTATGTGCTCATTGCCCTCAACCTCTGACAGTTTGCCATTTTCTGAGGGAATGCCTTTTTTTTTTAACCACTAACGATCTCATTTACGTTTGCCGTCTGAGTTATCGGGCGTTTCAGCGAACGGCGCGCGGGCGGGCGTCAAACTTTTAATCCGTCGTAGCAATATGGCGAAGGACATTTAATTTTTCTATATGGCGTATTTTATGGACCTTTCTCCAAATCCCTGTGTTTAGCTGTCTTTCGTTCCGTCGATTTGACTTAACGTGTACTCCTCGTTTGTAGCTGCTTTTTTTCTCTTAGCGTTCTACGGTTCTGACATGGGCACCTATGAACTTAATTGCTTTTGCACCCTAAAAGTAAAACAAGCCAGGTGGGGTCAAAAAAATGACTCTGAGCACTATGGGACTTGACATCTGAGGTCATCAGTCCCCTAGAACTTAGAACTACTTAAACCTAACTAACCTAAGGACATCACACACATCCATGCCCGAGGCAGGATTCGAACCTGCGACCGTAGCGGTCGCGCGGTTCCAGACTGAAGCGCCTAGAACCGGTCGGCCACATCGGCCGGCCCAGGTGGAGTCATTCACGGCGTGGATGACATGAAGAGCACAGGTTGCAGACAACCGCAGGTTGTGGCTCACGTCGCTACCAGTTACCTGTGTCGCTTTCGATCGGAAGAGATTCTCTCTGGTTTCGAGCGGCTGAAGTGGTAAAGGCTGTTAGTCTTGCTTGCGAGATGAAAGCAGAGCCCACAATTTGCAGCATAGTCGACAGAACCGATTGCAGACCTCTGGTACAAAGTCAAGGGGAGGGTCTGAATCAGAGACTCAGGCGGTGCTGCTACAGAGTCGGCTGCAGAGTCCTCGACTTGAGCCATTGCGCAGTGCGGTATCGGGTTCCCCTAAATAGGTCAGGAGCGTATTATATGCAGGAGGCGGCTGCACAGGTAGAGGGGGCTGTGCGGTGTGAACTGGACAGTTTGTTTTGGTTAGAGTGTCTCGGGGAAACACAAAAATGGCTTCAGTCTCAAAGGGTGCAGGTCGAACACAGGAAGAACGTAGATCCAGGAATCATCGGTGTAACAGTTCTATACTGTCTTAGCTTCATAGGGAAAGTACCATAGATCCAAGCCCTAATAGAGACCACTGATACTCAAATCGTTAAGGCACTGAAAACTGGCTAAAGCCAGAGATAAGTTCAGTCGAAATTTTTGAGAAGGATCTAACGGTGTTCAGAAAGAATGGGCTAAACAGAATCGGCGGCGGCGTGATTTTGCTGTTGGAAATAGCTTATCTTTTAACGAAACTAAAACAGATAGTTCCTGTGAGTTAGTATGGATAGAGATCATTCTTGGCAACCGAAATAAGACAATTGTATCCTGTTGCCGACCTCCCAACTCAGATGATAGAATTGCTGAAAGGTTATATCTTGAGTCAAATTTCAAACACATACTCTTATCATACAATGATAGTTGTTGGTGACTTCAATTTACCCTGGAAATGTTAGCGAAAATACATGTTTAAATCCGGAGCTACGCCTAAAACATTATCCGAAAGTGCGCTAAGCGCATTCTCTGAAAATTATTTTCAGCAACTTGTTCACGAGCCCACTTGAATAACATACGGCTGTGAAAACACACTTGATCTCTTAGCAACAAATAATAATGAGCTAATAACGAGAGTCAAAATGGGTACAGGGATTAGTGAACACAAGGTTGTCGTAATGAGACTGAATACCGTAACTCCCAGTACAGACTGTGTATCAGTTATGTTCCTTTCAGTGTATACTGATGCAGTGGCTTCGTACTTAATACATAACCGCTCACTCTACGAAAGATCCGTACCCAGAGATTGGAAAGCTGTAGAGTTACATCAGTATTCAACAAAGGCAATAGGAGCAATCCACTAAATCACTAAATTCCAGGCCTATACCATTAACATCGATATGCAGTTACTCACACAAAGTGCTGAGTGCTATCGGCAAGGGATTTTAAATTGATTCCGTATTTCTAAATTTCCAGAAGCCTTTTGACACCGTACCTCACATGTGGCTTGTATTCAATTTGGGTGCTTAAGGAATATTGTCTCAGATACGCGACTGGATTTGTGATTTCCTGTCAGAGAGGTCACAGTTCATAGGAACAGACGGGAAATCATCATGTAAAACAGACGTGATTTCCGTCGTTCCATAAGGTAGTGTTATGGACCCTCTGCTGTTCTTTATCTATAGTATTTAGGAGACAATCTGACCAGCCGTCTTAGGTGGTTTGCTGGTGATGCTGTCATTTATAGTGCAGTAAAGTCATCAGATGATCAAAACAAGTTGCAAAACAATTTAGAAAATATATCTGTATGATACGAAAATTTGCAATTCACGCTAAGTAATATAAAGGATTAGGTCATCCACACGAGTGCTAAGAGGAATCCGTTATATTTCTGTTACACGATGTAAATTCAACTAAATGCCTAGGAATTACAATTGCAAACCAGTTAAATGGGAAAGAACACATACGAAATGTTGTGGGGAGGACGAACCAAAGACTGCATTTTATTGGCAGAATACATAGAAGATGTAACACATCTACTAAAAAGACTGCCTATGCTACGCTTGTCCGTCCTCTTTTGGAGTACTACTACACAGTGTGGGATCCCTACTACGTAGTATTAACGGAGTACATCGAGGAAGTTCAGGGCAGCATGTCTTGTACTATCGCGAAATAGGGGTGCGAGTGCCACGGTCATGATACAGAATTTGGGGTGGACATCATTAAAACAAAGGTATTTCTTGTTGCAGCGGGATCTTCTAACGAAATTTTAATCACCAACTTTCTCCTCCGAATGCAAAAATATTTTGTCGACGCAGACCTGCATAAGGAAAAAGATCATCATAATAAAATAAGGGAAATCACAGCTCGCACTGGAAGAAATGGGTGTTCGCTTTTACTGCGCGCTGTTCGAAAGTGGAATAATAGAGAATTATTCTGAAGGTGGTTTGATTAACCCCCTGCCAGGCACTTAAGTGTGATTTGCAGAGCAGCGAGGTAAATTTACATGTAGATGTAGACTCACAACTAAGAGAATATACAGGAGACTTTAAAAATATTCCTATAAAAGGAAAGCTTCTGAATCCGAAGTCTGTATGAAAATGGTTCAAATGGCTCTGAGTACTATGGAACTTAACACCTGAGGTCATCATTCACCTAGAACCTAGAACTACTTCAGCCTAACTAACCTATGGACATCACACACATCCATGCCCGAGGCAGGATTCGAACCTGCGAACGTAGCGGACCCGCGGTTCCTGACTGAAGCGCCTAGAACCACTCGGCCACACCGCCCGGAAAGTCTGTATGAAAAAGAAAATAAAAAAGAAAACTCACAGCCTTATAAAAAAGATGGAGCATAACAATAGATCA
This sequence comes from Schistocerca piceifrons, assembly GCF_021461385.2. NCBI lineage: Eukaryota > Metazoa > Arthropoda > Insecta > Orthoptera > Acrididae > Schistocerca > Schistocerca piceifrons. The sequence continues at coordinate 844,541,919 of NC_060149.1, read as the reverse complement.
CGAATTCAATTCGGAGAAAATACGAACAAGATTTATACAGGGAGAGGAACTTGCTTCTCTACTCCTTAACTGCACATTAGAGAAGGTTGCCATGAAGTGGCCGAAGAAGAAAGAGAAATAGGTCCAAAGATGGAGGAACTTTCGGTGCAAACGAAAGGAAGTCATTTTAGCTTCTGTCATGTTTGTTGCCAACTTGGCAGTCATAGCAACGTGAACAATCCTGCAATCTGTAATACATGGCAGACTATATATTCAAGAACGTAGGAGAGTCGCTGGAAACCCATCTTCCAGAAAGGGTGGCGTTACGAATTTGGCGCGCTGATTCAGAGGTGGAATAAAAAAAGAAGGGAGATAACGATTTAACATTAAATCGCCTTGTTACTACTGAACCAATCAATGTTGATAATAATTGCACCTTTCTGGATGAAATCATGGAAAGATACAATGGAATCTATCGCTAATGTTGTAAGTAGGCTGTTTAGGTTTTCTTATTGGTAACGCCACGTAGCGCTCTGTATGAAAAATCACTGGCTGTGCTGTGTGCAGTCTGTGGCTAGTTTGGATTGTTGTCCGCCGTTGTAGTGTTGGGCAGATGGATGTGAACAGCGCGTAGCGTTGAGCAGTTGGAGGTGAGCCGCCAGCAGTGGTGGATGTGGGGAGAGAGATGGCGGAGTTTTGAAATTTGTAAGACTGGATATCATGAACTGCTATGTATATTATGATTTTTCAACACTATTAAGGTAAATACATTGTTTGTTCTCTATTAAAATCTTTCATTTGCTAACTATGCCTATCAGTAGTTAGTGCCTTTCGTAGTTTGAATCTTTTATTTAGCTGGCAGTAGTGGCGCTCCCTGTATTGCAGTAGCTTGAGTAACGAAGATTTTTGTGAGGTAAGTGATTTGTGAAACGTATAGGTTAATGTTAGTCAGGGCCATTCTTTTGTAGGGATTTTTGAAAGTCAGATTGCGTTACGCTAAAAATATTGTGTGTCAGTTTAAGCACAGTCATGTATAATTTTTCTAGGGGGACGTTTCAACCTTTAATAACTGTTTAAAACATTTGGATCATTTTTTGTACAAAATAATTTCACCGATAATCATCTGTCAAAAACATTATGGATCAGTTTATTCAGACAGGAAAGTGCAACAAATATATTGCTATATGTTTGGGAAAAGTGTCAGGAGGTAATTTTTGTCCATTTACACTTAATTGGTGCTATCAAAATATCGTGTCAGATAGTTTGCAATATAATACACTTCAAACTACTATCCTAAGTCACTTCAAACATACAGAAACTGAGCTCGCAATTTAGCTTTGCGCGATTTCACAGGATAACTATAACGTGCTACTCTCCGTAGCCACATTGTGAATTCCAAAATATTTTTCTACATTCTCGTTGTCGTACTTGCTTGCGTTCCTATCGATGTTTCGCCGATAATTGATTTCCATGAGATTTATAGTGACGATGCAGTAGTCGATAAGTACTTTTAACTGGAAACACCGTAACACCCCACCGCTCGTATCTCCAGGATGGCGCAAGAATTCACGGCTTCGTGATGATGCATACGGCCGCAGCGGTGGTGAGCCAAGTTTATTGCGACTGTACGCTCCCCTTTCAACGGAGCACTAAAATTCAACCCACGATCTGTTTGAGTGTGGGCAGTAATGGCCCGGCCACATGGAGCAGTAACAGCATTTTTCAGCGTCCTTAATAGGTTCGGGAGTAAAAGCGAAAGCTCGCTGGATAATGCTATGAGCGCTGTGCCGCAGCAAAGCACGCGGCGCCCGTTGCTTCACGAAGATGAAAACCAGTTGCCATTCGCTATTCCTAAATCGTAAAAGTAGTTTATCTATTTCACAACATCTATTTTATCGTATTTTCAGCGAAGTAAATTAAGGTAATGCTCGTGATTTTGTTACTGTTGTAATCCACCTTAGATAGGTGGCCACCATAAAAATAGCAGGAAGCAAACTCCTTGCCACAGATATCGGTAACTAATGCCTGCACGCTATCTATAAATTCTTCACAGTGTAATATCTACAATAAATCACTCGGCAACACATGGAAAAGAGAAACGGTCGTTTATTTTAATAACGCACATCAACATATACTCTACTTTGGCATCCATAGATGGTGGGGCAAGAATGTAGAATTCTGTGCCTAAGCTAACCTAACAAAGTATATGATTACTGACTAACCTAATTGGACTACAGTTTAGAAAGTTTATATTCAATCACTCAATAAGTATACACTTTGAGAGCTACGTTGAATAATCAGACACTCAATGTAAACTGTCTGACGGTTAGACTGGTCGGCACTGGAGCCAATTTGAGGGTAGCTGTAGAACTGAAGAGCTGGAGGAACTTGGCGATAACTGCGTATTAACTGCTTGACGACTGGAACTGGCCGGTAAATTGGCGATAACTGGCCGTCTGTCGGCGTGCAGTGGCTTAGATATGAATGTCACCTCGTGAATGATTTGCCAGATGCACCAAACAGTTCTAGGTTTCTGTGTGGGGACACTTGTAACTATTGGGGGATGAATTTCCTATTTGAATATTTTGTGCGGAAACAGAGAGTAGTTTATGGTATGAGCGCCATCTAGGAGGCCACTGAACATATCATATGTGGCACCACAATGGCCTTATAATCACGTAAGTGGCACGTGATGAACAGCGGACACATTGCATAGCGAACATTGTGGTGGTAATCTTACGCGCGAAATCTGCTCTTGCTTGCATCTCAGTGTCTTTAAAGTTCTAAAGGTAAAATAAAATATTATAGGTTCTATGGTTCAAAAAAAATAATTTACAGTTTGCTATATATGGTTCGGAAAACGAAAGATAATTGGAGCAACACCGTCTTTAAGCTTTCTGAAATTTCCATAGTTCGCAAGGAAACAATTTTCCTCGAAATGTTCCGAACATACAAAATGATTTTCTGTCGGTCGGGAATCTTGCTCCATGACAGCGTTTAACCATTTTTCTGAAATCTATGGTTTTCAAACAGGAAACCTGCAATTTGTGTATTATATTATCACGTTGTGGGCCTAATGGCGCTGAGCACTATGAGACTTAACATCTGAGGTCATCAGTACCCTAGGCATAGAACTACTTAAACCTAACTAACCTAACGACATTACACACACCCATACCCGAGGCAGGATTCGAACCTGCGACCGTAGCAGCAGCGCGGTTCCAGACTGAAGCACCTAGAACTGCTCGACCACAGCGGCCAGCAAAATTTTTGGTTATCCGTGTCGTAGGCGTAAGCTGATCCTTACCTTGTTTAATTCTCACACCCCGCATAGTTTATCATTCCAGGAAAGAACGTTCCTCGGAGTAGGTCTTTGCGAGATCAATTTGTTTTCTTTCGGTTACGGCGTAAGGCTATTCCATGATCCAGGAAAACTAATCCGAGCTATTGATATAGACAGTGTTACACTGGAATTTTTTGGACATTTGTGGTAAGGTCTTATGGGACCAAATTGCTGAGGTCATCGGTCACTAAGCCTACACACTACTTAATCTAACTTAAACTAACATACGCTATGGACAACACACACATCCATCTCCGAGGGAGGACTCGAACCTCCGACGGGTGGAGCAGCACGGACCGTGACAAGATGCCTTAGACCACGCGGCTACCCCGTGCGGCTACACTGGAATCCTCTCACTAACTTTCAGCTGGCAAAGTGTGTTATTCCTATTTTACAACCTGTCATAATCAACTGCGTCTGTGGAGGTCGTTGGTTCCATTCCATCCTCAAACTTGGATGTTGATTTTATGTATATTGTTACTACGTGTCTGCTCCACGCTTTACAAACTTCGGCTGGTTGCGTATTATAAGGTGCATTGAAAAAGAAACGCCCCAGAGGCTGTAAAATGTAAAACGGTGCAGAGATCGTAATGCTATTTCCTCATGAAGAAGGTGTGTTCCTTGTAAGAGGGCCGAGGCCCCAAACTCGCGGCTAGAGAGACATGAGCGAGCGACCAGGTGGCGACAGAGTGAGCACGTGCACGCATCGAGCGCGCACTGCAACTTAGTATTGCTGAAAACGAAGAGATACCGCAAGTGTACGGAGAGAAATGCGTGCCCCTTGCAATCCCGATGTTCAATTCGATGCCGAGGGAATCGGTTGCCAGCGTAAGTCGACGGTCTTCAATAATGAGGGCACCACCCGCCGGACAATGATATCGGTAATGCGCTGTGGCTAGGCGTCATCGGTCAACGATATCCGTTCTTCCTTGAATCGTTTGTTCCGCCCCTTAACCCCTGCAGCGGACATGTAATACTCTTCATACACTTGTCACATTTTTTGAAGAATCTCCATTCCCTGTATTTCTTACGCTGTTAGGAAACATATTACATTCATTTGCTCTTGTTACAAAGCGTCGATTTCACCATTTTAAACACGACTGACTGCAGTGGTCGGTTGACGCTTCCACATGCTCGCTGTCGCCGCTTAGGTGTGCGCCCATGTCCATCTAGCGGCGATTTCGAGGCCTTACCGCACTTGTAGGCACCGCACACCCTTCCGCTTGCAATGCCATTACGATCCCTTTAGCGGTTTAGATTTTACTGGCTTCAAATAGTTTATTTTTGAATGCCCTTTATGCCCTTAAGACCCAAAGAAACTGGTTCACCTGCCTAATATCGCGTAGAATCCATGAGAGCACGCAGAAGTGTCGCAACTCGAAGTGGTATGGACTCCACTAATGTCTGAACTACTGCTGCAGGGACCTGACACCATGAATCCTGCAGGCCTGTTCATAAATCCGTAAGAGTACAACGGGCTGGAGATCTCTTCTGAACAACATGTTGCAAAGCATCCCAGACATGCTCAATAATGTTCATGTCTGGGGCGTTTGGTGTCAAGCGGAACTGTTTAAACTCAGAAGAGTGTCCCTGGAGCCACTCTCTAGCAATTCCGGACGTGTGGGATGTCGCATTTTCTTGCTGGAATTTCCCAAATGGCTCTGAGCACTATGGGACATAACTTCTGTGGTCATCAGTCCCCTAGAACTTAGCACTACTTAAACCTAACTAACCTACGGACATCACACACATCCATGCCCGAGGCAGGATTCGATCCTGCGACCGTAGCAGTCCCGCGGTTCCGGACTGCGCGCCTAGAACCACTAGACCACCGCGGCCGGCTGGAATTTCCCAATTCTGTCGGATTGCACAATGGACATGAATGGATGCAGGCGATCAGACAGGATACTCATGTACGTGTAATCTGTCAGAGTCGTATCTAGACGTTTAAGAGTCCCATATGACTCCAACTGCACACTCCCCACACCATTACAGCGCCTCCACCAGCTTGAACAGTCCCCTGCTGACATGCAGGGTCCATGGATTCATCAGGTTCTGTCCATACCCGTACACTTCCATCCGCTCGATACAAGAGAGACTCGTCCGACCAGACAACATGTCTCCAGTCATCAACAGTCCAATGTCGATATTGACAGGCCCAGGCGAGGCGTAAAGCTCTGTGTAGTGCAGTCATCAAGGGTACACGAGTGGCCCTTTGGCTCCGAAAGCCCATATCGATGAAGTTTCATTGAATGGTTCGCGCGCTGACACTTGTTGATGGCCCATCATTCAAATCTGCAGCCATTTGAGTAAGGGTTGCGCTTCTACCACACTGAACGATTCTCTTTAGTCGTCGTTGGTCCCGTTCTTGCAGGATCTTTTTCCGGACGCAGTGATGGAGATTTGATGTTTTACCGGATTCCTGATATTCACGGTATATTAGTGAAATGGTCGTACGGCAAAATTCCCTATTCATCACTGCCTCGGAGATGCTGTGTGCCATCGCTCGTGCGCCAACTATAACACGACGTTCAAACACACTTAAATCTTGGTAAGGTACCATTGTAGCAGCACTAATCGGTCTAACAACTGCGCCAGACACTTGTTGTCTTATAAAGGCGTTGGCGACCGCAGCGCCGTATTACGCCTGTTTACATATCTCTGTATTTGAATACGCGTGCCTATACCAATTTCTTTGGCCCTTCAGTGTACTTTTGACACATTCACGGTGCATTCCTGAGGCACCGGTACTGCCTAACTGTCATTCGCCCTAGCAACACTAATAACTTTAAATATCCCCACAGGTTTAAATCTATGAAGCTTACATAAAATAGACGAAATTGTCCGAGCTCTATATATCGTGACGATGGTACGAAACATCCGAAGCTTGCGTCCCTACTTATGTTGACTTATGTCATGCCTGGAAGACACAATGGACGAATAGCCACCTGTCGGACCATAAAGTAAAAGTTGACCCATTGTGAACAACCGTTAGTCACTAAACCTGCTGTAGGTTAAAGGCGATTTGTGTACAGGAATTGCCATTAAATAACACCAATGCGATATTTTGACTTATGAAAGAAGGAAAGAAGTAACATTAGGCACTGATTTCCCATTCACGATGAGGCCTTTAGAGACTGAGCACGAGTTGAAAATACACAAAACGTGGGCGAAAATCAGAGATACTGGGGAATGTTACAGATAAGCTGACAAAAGGATATCTGTTTTTGGTGAAACGAGGAAGAGTAGAAGGTTACGGCGGAGGCTATTAGGGACGGAGTCCAGGCAAATGATGGACATAGAAAGCGACGGAAATCGGCCATAACTTTCAATATTCACAACTCGGATTAATGTGTATTACAATGGCTGGACGAGGATTTAAGCTTTCCTCTTGAACATGAATCAGTTGTCCTGATTGTGAACTTACTATCTCGATCATCAGAATTGAAAAGTTCCATATATCATATATTGACCCAAAAATATGAGCATGAAAAAGAAATATTGTACTTTTGCGAAAACTTAATTTATCTGACGTCATGAAAATGACCATTCTGCACAAGAGCTACCGTAAGGAATAGAGAGTTTAAAAAAACCAAATGTATTTTGATACATTTAAGTGTGACATTGTTCACATTGTGGACTTAGGTGATAAACTAGATCATTAGAGTGCATTCTGACACACTTAGCCATAATGAAAGCTGAAATTGCTGCTAATATGTATGAGCAATGCCGGATGATACGGTTTAAGCTCTACGGTTGAAGAGGGCAGTTCGGTATTCGTTTATTGCTTTGTATACGCGCAGCGGTGTGATTTACGCGCGCTGCGTAATTGCGTTGATATTCACACAGATACAGCTCTTTTCATTATTTTGCACGTAAATTTGATTCTCCATTGTAATCAAGCTGCCATACAACTTCAGGGAAGCCGTTGGTCGGTAGGTCGTTTGTCGATATGTTAGATGCTAGGCAGATACGGACTGTGGAGATTATGTATTATCGTTAAAACATTTTCTCTGGGTTCCTTTAACGTCTGTATCTCTTTCTCTCTTTAACTCTCTCTCTCTCTCTCTCTATCTCTCTCTCTAACTCTCTATTTATGTTTATGCATGTATGTGCGAGTGTGCACGCGCATATGGGGGCGTGCGTGTGTGCGTGCACGTGTAAACGAACAGTTCATTCTGTTTTCATTGTATCAGCAATTTGAAGCCACCCACATATATTCACGGATACGCTGTGAAACATTAGTGCAGAATTTAAGTAAAACTTGACTTTAAAATATTCTGTTTAATATTACTTTCCCTTCGTTTCAAAATAATAACACAGATCTAGAGCACGAGTTCAAAGACCACATAAATTTTTCTGCAGAAGGCTCGACATCTTGAATATATTTTTGGTAGTGCACCTGCTGATTTGCAACATAGGTTACTGTTATTTAGACACATACTGACACTAACGAAGAACAGTAGCTGTTATTATACACTCCTGGAAATTGAAATAAGAACACCGTGAATTCATTGTCCCAGGAAGGGGAAACTTTATTGACACATTCCTGGGGTCAGATACATCACATGATCACACTGACAGAACCACAGGCACATAGACACAGGCAACAGAGCATGCACAATGTCGGCACTAGTACAGTGTATATCCACCTTTCGCAGCAATGCAGGCTGCTATTCTCCCATGGAGACGATCGTAGAGATGCTGGATGTAGTCCTGTGGAACGGCTTGCCATGCCATTTCCACCTGGCGCCTCAGTTGGACCAGCGTTCGTGCTGGACGTGCAGACCGCGTGAGACGACGCTTCATCCAGTCCCAAACATGCTCAATGGGGGACAGATCCGGAGATCTTGCTGGCCAGGGTAGTTGACTTACACCTTCTAGAGCACGTTGGGTGGCACGGGATACATGCGGATGTGCATTGTCCTGTTGGAACAGCAAGTTCCCTTGCCGGTCTAGGAATGGTAGAACGATGGGTTCGATGGCGGTTTGGATGTACCATGCACTATTCAGTGTCCCCTCGACGATCACCAGTGGTGTACGGCCAGTGTAGGAGATCGCTCCCCACACCATGATGCCGGGTGTTGGCCCTGTGTGCCTCGGTCGTATGCAGTCCTGATTGTGGCGCTCACCTGCACGGCGCCAAACACGCATACGACCATCATTGGCACCAAGGCAGAAGCGACTCTCATCGCTGAAGACGACACGTCTCCATTCGTCCCTCCATTCACGCCTGTCGCGACACCGCTGGAGGCGGGCTGCACGATGTTGGGGCGTGAGCGGAAGACGGCCTAACGGTGTGCGGGACCGTAGCCCAGCTTCATGGAGACGGTTGCGAATGGTCCTCGCCGATACCCCAGGAGCAACAGTGTCCCTAATTTGCTGGGAAGTGGCGGTGCGGTCCCCTACGGCACTGCGTAGGATCCTACGGTCTTGGCGTGCATCCGTGCGTCGCTGCGGTCCGGTCCCAGGTCGACGGGCACGTGCACCTTCCGCCGACCACTGGCGACAACATCGATGTACTGTGGAGACCTCACGCCCCACGTGTTGAGCAATTCGGCGGTACGTCCACCCGGCCTCCCGCATGCCCACTATACGCCCTCGCTCAAAGTCCGTCAACTGCACATACGGTTCACGTCCACGCTGTTGCGGCATGCTACCAGTGTTAAAGACTGCGATGGAGCTCCGTATGCCACGGCAAACTGGCTGACACTGACGGCGGCGGTGCACAAATGCTGCGCAGCTAGCGCCATTCGACGGCCAACACCGCGGTTCCTGGTGTGTCCGCTGTGCCGTGCGTGTGATCATTGCTTGTACAGCCCTCTCGCAGTGTCCGAAACAAGTATGGTGGGTCTGACACACCGGTGTCAATGTGTTCTTTTTTCCATTTCCAGGAGTGTATATAGAATGTTTGTAATGTACAGCAATAAACAATCACATTATTGTTTCTGTTTACCTTACTGAGAAAGCATCGTTAGCAGTTTCGATTTTAAACATTCATAATGAGACGAGTTGTATGCTTTTGTTAAAACACATGATGCACTGATTTACAGATGAGCTGTCCTACGATGAATACAAATTAATTGGTTTAATAGTCTGTTATTGATGACTGTGCTACAAACTCATGTTAGACTACAATTTACGTGAAATGACCACTTAGAGTCTTTTTCATGCCGTTTAAACCACTTCTATGAAACAGTGGTTCAGACGGGGTACGAAACATTTATGTAACTAACTAAGTAACTTCATATGTCCAGATTCATTTACATTAGTCTTCATTATTGTCCACGTTTTTGTGGAGCAACACAAACATGATATGATACAGAGATACAGCTTTAAGATATGGCACTTGAAGAAAGTGCTTAAATCTGAGGGCGTGCTGGAAAGTAAGGCTTCCGAATTTCTTACGTGAAAACAACTTTTTAAAAATAAAACAAACGTTATTAACATTTTGCATCTTCATTCTTCAGTTTCTCAGCCAGTCACCCTGTAGACGAACACATTTCTCCCAACGAGAAGCCAGTTTGTTGTTACCGTCAGTATAGAATGTGCACCACACCTTGAACATCCTAGAACACTGTGAGCATGACGTTACCTACTGAAAGCATGGTCTTGAACTTTCTGTCGCCGGTGATCCTTTATGGCGGATCTCTACTGATGCGGGTGAAAATGGTGAATCCAGCTTTCATCACGTGTGACAGTGTTGATGTTGGTACAATCATAACCGTACACAGCTTTTATTCTTCTTTAGATTATAAGTGAATCCACGTTTTCTGCGGTTACAAACTCGATTACAGCACGCTGTTTGTCACGCACTGGCATAGCTACGTTACACGCCGATACGTTACAATCCACAATTCGAAGACCTATGACGGCAGACGGTTGCAGTTTGCGCCAGCGAAGAGGTTAAGTCGACAAGACATGTAACACCTCAACCGGTATTGAGAACAGAATAGAAAATTCGGAGGCATTACCTGTCAAGCAGGTACTTCAGAATAAATATGGAGCATTTGTGTGCGTGTGTGTGTGTAATTGTCTCTCTCTCTGTGTGTGTGTATGTGTGTGTGTGTGTGTGTGTGTGTGTGTGATAGAGAGACAGAACAAATGAAAACAACATTGCTAACCTGCTGTACAAAATAGTTTACAAATAAAAGTATGTTATTTAGGAAAGCAATTTGAATGGTGCTGACGACAAGAGTACATGAAAAATTACTATACTTGAGAAAGCTGCAATACATAGGCCATCATTCCCATAATACTTCTTCTGCTTGCCTTCACCGTATCATCAAACGCTTTTCAGGAAACAAAAATACCGTACACGCTGTACAGAAACAGAAATATGGAAACAACAAACACTGTGACAGTTTTCAGGGTTCAGCGTGGGTTAACTGATAATGATGTTCCGGCCAGAATTAAGAAGAAAACGTTGTAATGTTGTGTTTGGATACTCAGTAGTTAACCGAACGCGTAATACAAAACAATAAATTTAACAGCACAAATACCGGCTGGCAACAAATGAAATGTATCATTTCTGTTTTCCAGTCTCTGTTAATGATGATGATGTTTGGTTTGTAGGACGCTCAAATGCGCGGTCTTCAGCGCCCGTGCGAAGGCACAGTGTTTACCCCGTCCAACTTTTTTCGCAGTCCAATCCAGCCACAGTCACGAATGATGATGATGAAATGGTCAGGACACCACTAACACCCAGTCCCGGGCAGAGAAACTGCCCAACCCGGTCACGAATCTAACCCGGGACTCCGTGATCCAGAGGCAGCAAAGCTAGCCACTAGACCACGAGCCGCGGACAGTTTCTGTTAAGAACACCCTGAAGTGGAAAAATAGGTTTTAATAATACGCGCAAATGGCACAGTCACTGTGTTAGAACTATACGAATAAAACATTTCTACAAGTAGAAGATTCTGTCTGAATTGAAAGATAAACTGCATACTAAATGAACAGCGAGACGTTCGCTTGCGGTTTCTACAGACGGATGAACGACGAAATATTCTGTCGAGAGGGGCATCGTTCCTGATATAGCTTTAGTTTTATTTGTTTTCTCTTTTTCCTGTAAGAGGCAAATGCATCTGTTTCAAAAACTTTGTGTCTATGATTCTCACCAATAAACCACGTCGCTGGCCGGTGTGGCCGAGCGGTTCAAGATGCTTCAGTCTGGAACCGCGCGACCGCTACGGTCGCAGGTTCGAATCCTGCCTTGGGCATGGATGTGTGTGATGTCCTTAGGTTAGTTAGGTTTAAGTAGTTCTAAGTCTAGGGGACTGAGGACCTCAGGTGTCAAGTTCCATAGTGCTCAGAGCCATTTGAACCAATAAACCACGTGAAATGCATTTCTGTGCATTAAATTGCCCATACTTGAGGCTACAATGAGTGCTATAAGCTAGGGAGGGTCATTTCTGTTGTCATATGTTATTATACCATGAACAGTCATGAAATTATAACAGCAACTTCAGATGTTAGTTAAACGGCGTGGGATGCTCCCAACATCCGGAAGATGCAATAGTGATAAGAATAGACTGAAAATGAATGCCTTTCGGCGTACTTGTGCAGATACATGACAGTTTTCAAAATCTGATTTCCAGCCTATGCAACAGCAGGAATGCAAATAACTTTTTTTTTTGAATTCGTCTCTGAATTTCACTGAGGCAGTATGCAACATGACTCGAAATGAATATTTTATATATTTTTTCCATTTATTTACGTTCTATACGTGCCCCTACAACCACCTCAGCAGTGCAAAGTTAATTATGGCGATACGAACGTAAGGACCACGCAACACCCAGACCCCAAGCGGCGAAAATCTCCAACGTGGCCGGGAATGGAACCTGGGTCCCTCCGGTTAGTAATCTACAGCGCTGACAGCGCTAACGATTATTTTATTAGCCTTCACATCTGGATACATGCGCTGTACTGAGAGGCTAACGAGGGTCTGCTGCTGATAACATTATCTCGATGCTCCGTTCAAAAATGGTTCAAATGGCTCTGAGCACTATGGGACTCAACATCTAGGGCCATCAGTCCCCTAGAACTTAGAACTACTTAAACCTAACTAACCTAAGGACATCACACAACACCCAGTCATCACGAGGCAGAGAAAATCCCTGACCCCGCCGGGAATCGAACCCGGGAAATCGTGCGCGCGAGGCGAGAACGCTACCGCATGACCACGAGCTGCGGACTCAATGCTCCGTATGTTGATGTAAGTTAAGGTCGAATGTTCATAATGTGTAAGAAAAATTCCGGCTTTCACATGAATAATCTTCCTGGAGACGAAAAATTAAATTTACGAACATAATTGTAGGTATCGCGTAAGAATTATTCAAAATATTTCAACGAGTTGACAAGAGTATATCAACCTACATAATGTAGCGCGATATTAGGAAATAAATGGATAATAACAGAGTTGCTGAATGTTTCCTACAATTTAGTCGTATCTGTAACAGTACGAACGGGAGGAATTTGTTTCGATAGCCAATAGGTTTCTTATTTATCTCCGAATGTCTCCCACTGCGAAGCACAAGCTGCACAATCCAGTCGTCTGAGCTAAGAAGCAGAGGAGCATCAAAAGGTTACCCAATAGAGTTTAATCCCCATATTTGTAACTATCATAAGAGGTTATCCCTGACTTACGCTTGCTATAATTGGTTTCATCGGCATTAGTCGATACTAAAAGAAAATTTTTCTCTGTAGTTCTTTAACATTGACCGGTATAACTGATTAAATCCACTCGAGCAAAAGATTTTACTGACGAGAAAACATTTAAAAACCTTAATTCTTCTTATGTAACAGAAATATCTTGCTGAAAACAAAGTATTATCTAAAGTTAAGAAAAATCATAAGGCCACCTACTACGGTACAAAACGTACATGCTGTCGTAACTTCAATTCTGCTAGTAGTTTCCTAACTTGAGAGAAGCTCTACTAGATACCTTGCTGGACTGACACTTCTGTAAACCTTGGAGGTCACGGCAAAGTGTGGCGTTCCTGAGAGACGTTTGCAAGACAATAACCTTCTGCGCGAACAGTTCGACGACGTTTGCAGCAGCATGGACTATCAGCTCGGAGACCATGGCTGCGGTTACCCTTGACGCTGCATCACAGACAGGAGCGCCCTCGATGGTGTACTCAACGACGAACCTGGGTGCACGAATGGCAAAACGTCTTTTTTTCGGATGAGTCCAGGATCTGTTTACAGCATCATGATGGTCGCATCCGTGTTTGGCGACAACGCGGTGAACGCACATTGGAAGCGTGTTCCTGCCTCGGGCATGGATGTGTGTGATGTCCTTAGGTTAGTTAGGTTTAATTAGTTCTAAGTTCTAGGCGACTGATGACCTCAGAAGTTGAGTCGCATAGTGCTTAGAGCCGTTTGTACCATTTTTTTGGAAGCGTGAATTCTTCATCGCCATACTGGCGTATCACCCGGCGTGATGGTATTTGGTGCCATTGGTTACACGTCTCGGTCACCTCTTGTTCACATTGACGGCACTTTGAACAGTGGATTTTACATTTCAGATGTGTTACGACCCGTGGCTCTACCCTTCATTCGATCCCTGCGATATCCTACATTTCAGCTGCATAATGCACGTCCGCATGTTGCAGGTCCTGTACGGGCCTTTCTAGATACAGAAAATGTTAAATTGCTGCATTCGCTAGCACATTCTCCAGATCTCTCACCAACTGAAAACGTCTGGCTCGTCACAATACGCCAGTCACTACTCTTGATGAGCTGGGGTATCGTGTTAAAGTTGCATGGGCAGCTGTACCTGTACACGCCATCCAAGCTCTGTTTGACTCAATGCCCAGGCGTATCAAGGCCGTTATTACGTCCAGAGGTGGTTGTTCTGGGTACTGATTTCTCAGGATCTATGCACCCAAACTGCGTGAAAATGTAATCACATGTCAGTTCTAGTATAATATATTTGTCCAATGAATACCCGTTTATCATCTGCATTTCTTCTTGGTGTAGCAATTTTAATGGCCAGTAGTGTATATGTATATTAGTATGACTAAATTTCGCAGGATACGTGATGACATACTGCATCAACTTCTCTACCAAAACAGCATTTGTTAACTACGGTAAAAAGAGCAACTGAAGAACGGTCTAATGTTGCACATCCTGGGACTAGTATTGCAAGAGTGAGATGTTTCTTAATTTTGAATTAAATCCTAAGACTTCAGAACAAAGTTTAATACATTATGGGACAGAAAGTAGCAGAAACTATTGTTTTTGAAGCAAGGGAGGAACGTAAGAGCTTCGTGTTCTGTCAGCATCATTAGAGATCCAACGAGCTGTAGCATCCCACTTAAAAAACAAAGTTAACCTTCATATCTTTGACGCGACCCCACATAGCAACAAAAATCCAACGTCATATTATGGTCCCCGTTGTTCCAAGCAACATTTGTCCCACAAACTTTTCAGCTACTATCATACTTTCGGAGTTATTCTTGGCGGTAATAGTGAGTGACTCACCCTTGTACAAGGGGCGTGAACAGCATTGGATACTGAATTACCATGAAGATGTCACATACTTTTCCGAGATAGTGTTATCAGCAGCCGACAGAGTTTCAAACAGACCTCCCTGGGGGTCCTGATTCGGCCGGCCGGCTAGTAGAATTGTTAAATGTCCAGGTTTGTGAGACATTCAGATGTGACACAGGCTATAAGTTGGACGTAATGGGAATGTGAAGACGGCCACACCCGTTGTCAAGGTTCTGATCGACCATGCCTGACCACCACACGGGAGGATCGCCATATAGTGCACCAAGCACATCGTAACCCCTTCACGTTTGCGCCTGCCATCCGAAAACAAGTAACGGACTGTCTCCAACATTTTGCAGCATCCTAAACCATTGGTCGGAGACTATCAGAAGGCGGACTAGGTAATTACGACCTCTTGAGTAGGCTGCCGGTAGCGCCACAACACAAACGGCTGCGTTTGGAGTTGTGCCGTGTCCAGTAAGCATGGTTTGAAAAAATGGGTCAAATGGCTCTGAGCACTATGGGACTTAACATCTGAGGTTATCAGTGTCCTAGAACTTAGAGCTACTTAAGCCTTACTAACCTAAGGACATCACACACATCCATGCCCGATTCAGGATTCGAACCTGCGACCGTAGCCGTCGCGCGGTTCCAGACTCAAGCGCCTAGAACCGCTCGGCCACCACGGCCGGCGTAAGCATTGTTTGCTCTTGACTGGGCTTCACATGGTATTCAGCAATGAATCGCGGTTCTGCGCTACCCCAGATTACCGTCGCCAGCGAGTACGGCAGCGACTTGTCGAAAATTCCCATTTTCCAATGTCTCGGAGAGACACAATGGGGTTACTCTTGGTTTCATAGTGTGCGAAGCCGTGGGGTACATCTTCAGACACAGGTGACAGTGATTGAGGGACCTCTGATAATATAGTGGTCAGTTTCGTTTCTGTAATCACTGAAATAACATCACATATCCTATCAACCTTTGAAGTTTCATGTCGTTTCCTCCTCTCCTTCTGGGTGCTTCATTTTTTTTTCAAGCAGTTTATGTGCATGAGCGTAGTGAATCAGGAAGAGGAGGGAGACTTGAATGGAATGGTATTAGCTCAAATATCACCACAGAAGAAGTTTATTGTACTAGAGTTCAAGTAAATAGGGCAGTGGGTGATGATCACACAGTATGTGATGTGCTGAAAGACTTTGGAGAAGATTCAATGAAGAAACTATAATTTCTCATAAACAAAATTCAGGGTGATTTTTTTTCCACAGTGTACAAACTCGGGTGATTGATAGACGAGAGGACACGGAACAGAAAAGGTCTAATTTAACTTACGTCCGGAAATGCTTGGTTTCCGAGATAGAGACAATTAATTCAATCATACGTTGTTACAGAGACCGCGGTCTAATACGAGCTATACGTAGGTTGTGTTCCAAAATGAACAGCATAGAGGCAGAAGTGATGACGCTTTCTGCAGAACCTGACCATCATTTTGCAGGACAATGCTCAAGCACGTACAGTGCAAGCTGTTACTGATTTGTTTGACTGATGGGGCTGCTAAATGCTATACCACCTGCTGCAATCCCCTAACTTAAGCCCTCGTGAGTTCAACTCGATTTCTAAACTGAAGCTTCACGGCATTCGCTTCAGAACTGCTACAAGTTCGTCGGGCAATAGACTACGCCGCTCGAACTCTCAACACAACTGGCAGTGCTAAGAGTATCCTACGACTTCCACATCCCTGGCAACTGGTTATACACAATGCTGGTGACTACTTTGAAGGTCAGTAAAATTTTGAAACACGTATCTGTTTTGTAAGGGCTGTAAATAAATAGTTGCCACTATTAAAGTTCCAACCCTCGTACAAAACGTTCTGCCCTTCTTTGAACTTTTTCCATGCCTCCGTCAATCCTATCTGGTAACGATCCCACACCGCGCAGCAGAATTCTAAAAGAAGACGGACAAGCATAGTGTAAGTAGTCTCATTAATAGATCCGTTACATTTTCTAAGTATCCTGCCAATAAAACGCAATCTCTAGTTAGCTTTCCCCACGTCATTTTCTGTTTTTCTTCCAATTCAAGTTGTTAGTAATTGTAATTACTAGGTGTTTAGATGAATTTAAGGCCTTTAGATTTGACTGATTTATCGTGTAACCGAAGTTTAACGGATTCCTTTTAGCAGTCATGTGGATGACCTCACAATTTTCGGTAGTTATGTATGATTAAATGAATGGTCCCTATCATGGAAGCCATGGATTTTCGTACATAAGTTTATTAGACCCGTTTTGTTCCATATCCTCTCATCGATCAATCCCTAGAGTTTGTACACGGTGGAAAAATTCACCCTGTATAAAGAGCAGGGAAATGACAGTAATACTTTATTAGGACAGTCATAGTCCTAATAACAGAGACGACAATTTCAAAATGTGCACGCGTTACGCAACTATGTGTTTTATATATAATACTGTGAAAAATGGAACTAATTTAGTGCTAAACTTAACAGTGGATCAGTTTCGATTCAGGAGAATGACTACAAAACGAGAGACCATTGGATGTGAGCAGAAAGGGGAAAAATCTGTTTGCAAAATGAAAGAAAGATTAGGTTTAAACACACCGTTATCAGAGAGGAACCGCTAAGTCGTATGGGGAAAGATATCTACAAGGTTCCATTTCAAAGGCACATAGCCGCCATTTGTTACAAGCTATTTAGGGAAACTGCGGAGATCCCAAAGGTGCATGGCAGGATGGGGATTTGAGCCACAGTTCTCTTGGCGGCGATTCTATTGTCTTACCACTGCAAAACCTCGTGCGATAAAACTGTTTTCTAAAAATTACCGTTGATATAAAAACGAAAGGAACAATAATCAGCAGTGGAAGAAGATATGTCATGCTGTCGGGTCTGGGGAGAGGGGTATATGACAAATAAAGGGAATCGTGTAGAACAACGCTGAGTTGAGACTGTCTCTTGCCTGTTTATGTATGACGGTGACTGGCTTCAGTAAAGGAAGTGTCGTTGCTCACCCCGATACCGGGTTCTCTCCAAAGATTTCTTAAATTATTCATCTTTGTACCGCAGTACAAACAGAAAAGCAGCAGTGGCAGTTCGCTGGGTACTAATAAGTATTATGAAAAGGAAACACGCGAATTGTATGTATGTAGCTATAGTCATTAGTTTTCCTTACTACATTCCCATTAATATTAATTATAAAGTCTTAACTCCGAAACAGCTTTTCTTTTTGTATTCTGCACACGTGGCGATTAACGGAATTTATAATCAAATTTTGGTGAAATATGACACATTACTTTGTTAGATCTTTCTGGTCCGTTGCCCAATAAACCAATGTTTTATTATTTTAAGAGCTTCTATGCTCTACATCTTGCAATCTGTCTATTCATTATCGTCCGCAGATAACTACCACAGGTTTCCCGCTTCATCTGAAATATATCAAACAATATTTCTGGCGAAACGACCGACCCTCTTTGTTGGCGAGTTGCCGTAAATTACAATTTTCCGTGGAGTTTCATGCTTTCTCCTAGATTTACGTTTATTGCTAGCAGAGAGAACAGCACTGTCAGTGGCAATAAACTGAATTGGTTAGGCCCACACATTTCTTTTATTATTTGGTATGGCTTTTACTTGAAAAATTTATTTGAAATTTACTTGGTGGTTTTAAGCGGACCTAACTAATCTTAAAATGAGAAGCTTCACTTTCCCTCGTTGAAGAGAATTATTCTAAGAGATCGTATTCGGTTTCTAATAGTTAGCACGAGTTTTCGTCATTGTTTTTTTCTGTTTCATAACATATTATATTTGATAAAAATATCTCGCCTAACCGGTCCCTACAGAAGCTGATGATGATGATGGGGTCCCATGCTCCGAGGAGAATAGGGGACGATGCGGGAGACCCGCACCAACGTACTAGGAAAGATGCTAGCGGAGGTGGTTTGCCATTGCCTTCCTCCGACCGTAACGAGGATGAATGATGATGATACCTAATTTCTCGCCATCGTTATTTTCTATTCTTTCGCCAGAAATTAAATAAGATGTTTTCATGTAATTAAGTCGACCTCTGTAATAAGTTCAGAGCAGTGACAGCCGAAAATTATGAATGACAGTTTATCAAAGAGTTATTCAGGATGGAGCAAATAAAAGCGGCCTGGTGAACAGACTTCCAGGGTACAAAGAATCACAGAAGAGGGAAGAAAATACCGCAGCAACCTGACTACAGCAGATGTTGAAAGTGACCACCATTCATTTCTTGGCACATCTGGGACCTGATGAGCGAGTTGCTCAAGGTGGATCGAAGCTGCTGCTGAATTGCTGCAGTCTCATCCGAAGCGTTCTGCTGTTGTTCTTGAAAACTATAAGGGTTGTCACGACACACTTTAGACTTCAGAAATCACCACACAAAGTAATCGCACACTGACAAATCAGGTGATCTGCTTGGCCAGCTAGGGCCACAACCTTCCTCCTCCGTTAATACTGCCACAAATGGTTTCAAATGGTTCAAATGGCTCTGAGCACTATGGGACTTAACTTCTGAGGTCATCAGTCCCCTAGAACTTACAACTACTTAAACCTAACTAACCTAAGGACATCAGACACATCCATGCCCGAGGCAGGATTCGAGCCTGCGAACGTAGCGGCCGCGCGGTTCCAGACTGTCGCGTCTAGAACCACTCGGTCACCCAGGCCGGCCAAATGGTCTCAGATTGTTGGCAATGTAACGCGCCGAAGTCAGAGTCTGAAGAAAGAAGATGGAACCAATAATACAGACACTGCACGTCAAACCTCAACATTCTCGTCATGCAATGGTGTTGCGTGGAAATTACACGGATTATCCGCTGCCCATAATCTGTGATTCTGTGAGTTGGCACAACCAGTCAAGTGAAACCAGTCTTCATCCGACATAAAAAACAAATATATGACCAAGCCATTCATCGTTAGCTTAGTGAACACAAATCAGGAGACGGTGGGGAGCATTTGTTGGCTTTAATGCATGAACAATGGACACTCGGTGGGGATGCATGTGCGGGTCCGACATGATATGGCGGTCTCTTGCGACAGGCGTCGGGTTGATTTGGTAGGATTTTGAAGCAGATTCTGGTGAACTGAATGCACATTTTCTGCTGTGCAGGCACGTGTCGGAATGTTTTTTGACTGAGTCAGAACAGATCCTTTCTAATGCCATTTTAGAACTAAGCGTTGCATGGCAGTCTTTGCTGGTACTTTGACACCACTAAACTTCTCGAAAACAAGTGACCAGAACGTTCCCACGACTTTGTTGTCACGTAATATTCCACTACGAACATCCGTTACTGCACTGTGAATACCATCGTCCCCTAAGCACTGCTGCACTGGCGATGACACAGCCCGCACTCCGCTCTGAACTGGTGTGAATCACATGACGGGTGAACATGTGGCGTGCACGTCACGGGGTGTGGTATATGCAAACATTCCGCTTCCAGTCGTATCAAATTTTATTTGCGCGACTCTGTAGTTAGCCTTATAAGGTTCGAGAAAATGCAAGATTGCAGCCGATATCATCCTCTTTTATCTAAAAGTCAATAACCAATGAATTCTGTGGCTAAGATTCACATTCATTACAAGTTAGTGGTCTCTTTTTGGAGTTGAGCGTTCATGACATATTAATGCTGTGTATCAGGCTGGTCTTCGTGTTCTTACCTCTTCATTTTGCGACCGCTTTAACTTATCACGATATTTGGCATTCATTTTAAATTTTGTTATAATGAATAAAACATCCATGCAATAATAAAATTTTTTTATCGATAGTCACAAAATACGAAATATAAATAAATAAAATAAAATGTGTAGCGGTGGAACTTGTGTTTCCATAAAAAGTAGTCTAACTCATTTAAAATGTGAGTAAGTAAGTAGTTCCTTAACGTTACAACTCGCCGCTAGGGTGAAGCACATAAGAAAAATGTTTTATTATCTACTGCATGTAAACGTACAGATTCCAAGGGTTCTATGATCTTCTAGTGTTACGTGGAAGGGGACAAATGTCAACTTAAGAATCCTAACCATCTTTAGTCATTAGTTTACTAGTGTGATACATATCGCAGCTCAATTTGTTTAAATCTGCGGTACAGCAAAACTTTCGATTTCAGAACCGAAGCTGTAAAGTTTCCTACGCTTTTATACAGAGTATACGGAAAAATTTGGAGATGTAAGGTGGAATACATGGTGGATCCAAGAAAGAACTGTGATGGCTTCATAATAACTACATAAACATATTGCGTTCAGTCTCTCCATTAAAACACGGAAGTACTTCAATAATCTATCCAGTATTTTATTTTATTCCAACATGATACACCGAACATAAGTTTCCAATAAAACAAATATATTTTTTTATCTATAATATAACACACATTATTAACAGATAACCTCATCTATGCTCATTGTTCTATTGCAACACTCACTCGACGTAATCAGATGCCACATCCTGGCCACCGCCTTTAGTGAGATTTATTACCGTCACCAATCATGATACAACGCACTGAAAAACATGATTTCAATTCCGATGCTAATGACAACATAAATTGTGAGCTTTTAAATGTATTTGCAGTCAACTCTCGAGTCGCAAGTCGCTCACGCTTTGCCTTCCGATCAGGTATTTTGCACACATGCATTTAGCCTGACCCAGCGAAATATGACATGCTTCAAGAGTCTGTCAGCAATTCCTTGTACGTGCATATGTAGACGTCAACAAGTTTGGAAATATCATAGACTTTTCTGAGGAAGTACTAAGACAGACATCACAAGCAAAGCAATCGCTAGTAGTAGCAAGTTACTAATGATGTTGCTGTCCGGTGTGAAGGTGTCATCTAGAAAGTTTGCAGACACACATATATAACTCATATTACCTTAAAATCCAAGTATAATAGATGTTACTGACGGCCGTCTCAATTCCTACACTATTTGTACTAGAGTGACAATATAGCTTAAGAAAACCTTCCTCTTGTATCTTGCAGCTATAAAACATAACTACGAAAATCCAGAATATTCTGACGCCTTCATTTTCAAGCTGCTGTTAAAGAAGAGAAGCTGTTACAGACAGTTCTGTAGAACTATAAGTAATGGGGCAAAGAGCATTAAAATCAGTAATGATACTCCTGAATATATTTAAACGGATTCCGCTTTTAAAAGTCAGATATACAGTGGCATAATAGCCTGTCATGATGAGTTTATGAGGATACCAGTTGTCACCCACACAGTATGTGAGTCCAGTCGGCCACTTAGGATAAAAGTCTCACTTGCCTGTAAATTCCTACTTCCCAAGTCAGGTAATGTTAGGGAGATGTATGCGAACGGCAAGACTGCATTTCTGCTACCGCCGAAAGATATCAATGAATGGTACACAACCAATGTTAAAGACTCAACTTTTTAAAAAACTGGACACATTCCAGACTTGTGATTCCAGTTGAGCACTAAAACAAATTTTGAAACTTTGGGTTAACGTGAATGTAAATGAGTGCTTTCATGCAGGAATGCACAGAAAATTACCAAAAGTGGTTGGAAACAAACATGCTGCGATAAAGGTTGATTCCAAGAATAACTGCTTAAAATGGTAAATTTTAGCTGATAAGTACCCATCAGATGACCGCGTGAGCTGTATGTCTAATTATCTCCTTTATTCACGTGCATTAACTCTGAAAACATTTCATTTCTTAGAAATATGAAGCACATGGAAATATTTGATAAAAACAACAAAAAATGTCTCTGTTAAAGTGCTCTGAGCACAACTGGATAGTTATAGGAGGGGAAAGAAACAAGAAAGAAAAAATTGTAAGGCGGTTCCATTTTAAATCTGGAAACATCAGACGCGAGAAACATGTAAAACTGTTAATGTTGCTTTTCAAAAATACAGAGATTTACCATTTCTGCTACATAAAAATGCTTCAAAACCTTACAAGTAGTAACATTACCGTTCATCGACATTTAGCTGAGGTATGTGAGAGCTTCTTGCATTTTTTTTTTATTTTAAAGAGAAGTCGGCCACACATTTCCTTGATTATTCACAGTTCCAACCCATCAGCAATGTCATGCTCGAAGGTGAGAAGCAGTACACAAAATACAACAAGTATAGCAGGCTGCTGAAACTACTAGTTGTCAAAAATGCAGACACTGAATGCTGCAACACAATTACAACACAATTACTGACGAAATTCATGTGCATAAGCAATGTAGTCTTACTTCTCATGCACACTGTAGTTGGAGTGAGTAATATTCAGAGTTTGAGTTCTACCGAGTTGCTGACTGTATGAAATGGTTTAGCAAACAGATGCATGTGGTTGCCGAGTGCATAAAGAATTATTTATTTATTTATTGCGCAAAAAGCCGGCGAATATTAGCCTTGAACAGGAAGAAGCGTTTAAAGGAGCAGAATTTGCCATATCTGCAAGAAGTCCTTCAAGCAAACTAATCTGAAACACAGAGATCGTTGTCTTTTTTCTGGCTGATTTTGAGGAGCTGCCAATACTAGCTGTGATATAAATTATGTATCAACTTTTACAGGGCCAGTAGTGTTTCACGAACTGATGAATTACGACTGAATTTCATAAATGAACCTATGCAAACAAATGCAAGAAACTGCGCGCAATAAAATGGTGAAAATCAACCCAGGTCGTGTTTCTGTGACTGTGGCAAACATGGAAAAGTATAAAATATTTACTAATACCGTCACATGTCACAACAAAACATTAGTGCAAAAGAAAATTCCAGTTTATAGATTCCTTTCAACTTTTTGGTGTGCTACCAGAAATATGTGTTTCATTTTCAGTTGAAAATAACGAGAAAGTATTTCCTTCACGGTGACCAACGTAATTCCATTAATAAGAAAGGCACATTTCTACATGAAAATGTAGTGAATAAATCCTTTTTGTTGGATGAACAGTAGCTTCTACTTGAACCATTCAAGAGATTGATGGCCCTTGAACCAACTATGAAGAAATATGACTACCAAAAAGCGTGCAAAATTTGAAAGAAAGATAATAGCAGTTTACTCTGGCTTATATTTACAGTTCAGTGTCTAGCCTCTGGCCGTTATCTCTGGAAATTTCCATGTATTCTTTCTCAGTTCGTTCAAAATATATCCAACCAATCAAGTGACTGTAAGTGTTTTGGTGTGGGATGCTTTGCTGAAAACTATAAAACTGCAACTTATTACAGACATAAAGCAACTAAAATTTGTTTACAGTGGCATCAGTGGTGGCAATGATCACTGTTTGCATGAACATGTTGTTGCAAACAATAGGTTCATGGACAATTATAGAGTCAACGGCCTTGCTGTTTTGGATACCCTCGCTCTCGCCCTATCACTGAGGATAAGCAACTTTGGGCTCAGTTAGTACTTGAATGGGTGACCACCTAGGAAAATTGGATTCCGTTGGTTCAGGGACACGCAAATTTCCAAAATTACATTCCTCTATCATCACAGTCTCTAACGCTGGGCAATAATGCAGTACCTACCACTCTATGATTCTTCTATGATTCTGAATGGTTATGTGTGGGCATTTTAGAAATAGACCTTGACAATCCAGAAAATATCTGTAGTGGACTGACAATGCAGCCAGTCCACAGTGACGGGTAGCCGAAAGAAAGGCAGGCGTACACACACGCCGACTGGCGTGAATTCTGGAACAGGATAGGTAGTGAATTCTGATAAGAAAAGTATGCAGTTCCTCGAATACTTAACTTTTATTCTTTGTTTGTTTACAACGTTCTTGATGAGACATTTCATGCGATAACTATCAAACTATGTAAGGCTAATGGCGCCTTGCTAGGTCGTAGACATGGACTTAGCTGAAGGCTATTCTAACTGTCTCTCGGCAAATGAGAGGAAGGCTTCATCAGTATAGTCGCTAGCAAAGTCGTCGTTCAACTGGGGCGAGTGCTAGTCCGTATCTCGAGACCTGCCGTGTGGTGGCGCTCGGTCTGCGATCACACAGTGGCGACACGCGGGTCCGACATGTACTAAACGGACCGCGGCCGATTTAAGCTACCACCTAGCAAGTGTGGTGTCTGGCGGTGACACCACATTATCAACGAACCATTATGCTCAGAGAAAACTATGTCACTACCGAGCAACAAGCCAGAACTTCATACGAAGCTGATTTCCTCGTTGTATGATGAAAATTTATGTGATTCACTACAAAAGTTTAAAGCAGTGTCTGAACAATAATCTTATTCAATGACAAATTCAATGCATATTACCATTCTGCCAAGCTCCATGGGTTAATCCACATATTAACATTAATGGAAGAAACGTATAATACAAAAAACCAAGAATTATGAATAACCATCTGTGTGGAAAAACTAGGCAGAGTGCATGAAGAATGAGTGGTGTGAAGCTGGTAACAATATTGGAAGTTACATACAGAACTGTTTCTATGATTCAAGAACTATTTTCAAGTACAGTGTCCTTCTTATGTAAATAAATTTTGCCTGCTATTGAATTAAGTGGTTCTAGATAGATCCACAGCAGTAGTAATGACTATTTCAGATGTTTCTAAGAAACTTCCTGTAGATTTCCATGGTCATACATTGAAGAGATTTGAGGCATAAAATGTTAAAATTTGTTAAACAGACAGGGACAGCTCAAAATACCGTGTAATTACTCAAATATTTATGATGATATTAGAAGTGATGTGGACAGGTGGTTTGGTACTTTTGATTATCCCAGTAGTAATACTCATAACATCCTTGTGCCAATGAAAAGAAAGTGGGTTTAATGAAACATGAATTATCAAGAGACGTTACTACAGAATTAATAGATCCAAGTTAAGAAATGTACACTCTTGAAAGTGAAACACAATGTGTAATGCGTAGAGCAAAAGGTGTAAAATTCTCACCAGGTAATTAATTAAGTGCTGATGCTAACCAGGAATCTGTATAAAATACTATTGACTGTTCATTATATAATTTCATCCAAGTTACATACAATTTGCACAATAAATCAATGTAAATAGGCAGTATCGTCAAAATATGGTAAAAGCTTCACAATCGATGACAAAATGAGAAGACATAACTATGTATGCAACAGGGGATGATTTAATATTTATTTAGCAGCAAAATACTGTTATTCTCGGTCATAACGTTTACATACATGTTGAAGCATTTTGTGCACTGAATTACGGTGGCAATCAGTGACAAAATACAATGTGCAATAGTGTAATGTTACTCAACATCTCCGCCTTTACGCCAGTGATGCAAGTGAAGCAGCAAGATGATGAAATCGCTGTGATATCATACGTAGTCAACCACAAGAAGGAAACCAGCAGAAGACATCACTGATTTTGATTTCCAGCCATCTACTGCCCCACTCCTCCCCCCCCCCCCACCCAAATGCCACACCAGCCTCTACAATAACAAACAATGGACAATGAGTTCTAGATTAATCTAGTTTAAGACTGTTTATTTTAACTAATATTTCTCTGTATGTGTGTATGTATGTAAAAACACCTCAAGATGAACAGAACATGTTCGAAATGCGTTGTATTATGATAGATTAAACATAAAATAAAAAAGTGACTGGTAGCAGAAATTAGAAATAAATAATTAGCAAAATACTTGTTATAAATGTAGCCTATCAAAACTGCAACATACCTATCACAGACATATAAAAGATACAAGCTAAAAATGTAACGTACATAACATGATAATATAATGCTCTGGAATTGTTACCCAAATGTTACAGACAAATTATGATAGTGAAGATGTTATTGTAACACTCTGGTTATAGATGCAGAAGATATGTTACAATATTATGAAAATGACACAAAATCCTCCATACTATATTGATTTACATATATCATTGTTTCTCATGTGATCATTAGCTACCATGCTTGTTGGAACCTGTATGGCAAACAAAATATTCCATCCTCTACATGCATGTGTGCATTTGCCTACGTTATATCACATAATAGCTCTCAGAGAGTTCATATGTAATTACTTGGCTGTGTGCAACCAAGCAAAGTATATGCTTGTTCAAACCAGAATGGTGGACAGTTATGCAATTGCTAACACCACTGGATGTTAATAATGTCATACCATACCTACCCTTTTTGTAGGACGCACTCTGATCAGCCGTTTCATTTTTAAGGCAGTAAAACACCGAGCTGTGGTTGCGAGATCAAAATATATGTAAAAAAATAGTTTTAGAAACTCTCTGATTGGCTTACTCCTATGAAACGTGAGGTGGCTTAGGAAGGAGTTCAGAAATGTGACTGGCTAATAACATACAAAGCTGTATCTGGGAGAGTTAAATATGTGTATTGGCCTATGAGCTCTATAATTGGCCTTTGTCAAAGAAAGATGTGTGGCTTAGTAACGAGTTCAGAAATGTGATTGGCTGCTTCATTTTTATGTCAGAAAATACTATGTGTGACTGGAGGAGCTAAATATGTGTCACACAACTGGCTTAGAAGCTCTCTGATTGGCTTATATCCAAAAAGAAAACGTGGCTTAAAAAGGAGCTGAGAAATATGATAGGAGAGTGAAACACTGAGCTGTTATTTGGAAATACGTGAGTTGGCTTAAAAGCCCTCTGATTGGCATATTTCCATGAAAGTTTGACGTGACTTGGGAAAGACGAGGTAAGTGGAAGGCATGTGGCTTAGGAATGGGGAAGGGAGGATGGAGTATAAGGGAAGGGGCAGGTGGCAGGAGGGGTGGATTGGGAAGAGAGCTGGAGAGGGGGAAAGATAAAGGTGAAGGTCAAGGTCAAAGGTCAAATATCTCGTCAATCGAAATTGCTTTTCTACGTATGGAAAACTTACTTTCTCTGTGGAGACTTCCAGGTCATGTGGTCTCTGAATATAGCTACTTGAAGAACCTTGTGTCCTACAAGTATACAATGATTGATTGTGACGAAGACGAGTGCTCATAATTTACAACATGTTCGCGTCTCTTTCATAGGAATAAACATGGCTTCCACAGACAATGGTTTTGGGAAACGGAGCCCCCCCCCCCCCTCCACCTGTCCATGTAGTAGATTCTGTCTCACAGATTGTTGCTGTGTATGTTGCCATCCTGAAGACATTCAGCACAGTTCCACACTGTCACCAGATGAACTAAATGCGAGCATAGGATTATCAGACAATTTTTCTGATTCGATCGAAGAGTTTTTTGTAAATACAACACAGCATGTCATTCTTAAAGGAAAGATGTCTTCAGGTGTGAAAGTAGCTTCTGGGATATCCCCAGGGTGTACTATTGGACCATTATAGTTTGCAATACGTACATAAATTGCCTATAAGAATCTCTATATAGAGCAGTCGCAATGTCAGAAAAGTGAGCAAAATTCAGGAAGAACTGTAGGGGATCAACACTTGGTGCCGGTATTGACAGTATGAAAACTACTGAGCATATGTAGGTGGGAAGACTCGTTAATGTTCGGTTACACAGTAGCTAAACAATCAGTGGGAACAGTCTCAATGATTAAATATTTGAAAGCATGAGAGTGGGGTGACCTGAAATGAAAGGACAGCATAAAACTAATCGTAAGAAAGAACGATGCCGGATTGAGATACAGTGGAAGAATTCTCAGGATGTGTAGTCCATAGACGAAGAACGTTGCTTACGGAACATTTATTCGAGCAATTCTTGACTACTGCTCCAAATACTGAGATCCTTACCAGGTAGGAATGACATAAGAAATAGAGTAGATCCAAAGAAGAGCAACGCGTTTTGTTGCAGGGTAAGTTTAGTAAGACCGAAAGCGTGATGCAGATGTTTACTCGACACCAGTGTGTCTCTGCAATACTAACTTTGTGCATCGCGGTATGATATAATCTTAACACACCGAGATCTTACGTTCCTTGAAAACTGAGCCAATATATTCCTACCTCGTAGATATATCTTTCTAAAAGGCGACTAAAGTAATATTACGGAGATTATAGCTCTTACAGAGGCTCAGTAATGATCGTTCTTCTATCTGCTGTTTGCAACTCAGACAGAAAGGAAGAAGTGACTGGGGCACACAACAAATATCATAAGGTGTACAGATGTAGATGTAGAGGTGGGTCCGTCTGGCGTCGAAACAGGAAGCATAGATTTTAAACTCCGCGTTCAAAAATATATTCACACAGGAGGATAATGCTGTGCCAGTGTTTGAATAGTGCACAGAATCACAAATAAGTGATATAGATATTAGCACCTGCAGTACTGACAAACAAAACAAAACTACTAAAAGTGAACAAGGCACCTGGACATCAGAAAATTCAGTTTTATTTTACATTGAATACGGAACGGAATTAATTCCTTCTTAGCTGGTATTTATCTAGAGTTGCCTGCAAAATGAAGAGTCTCGTGTGACTGGAAAAGGGAAAAGGTCACATCTGTTTACAAAACGGACAAGAGGCAGGGAATATTTTCAGATCAGACATGATGACGTTCCTTCAGGGAAACAAGTTTCTCTCAAAGAATCTGAAAAAATAGTTGTTGCGTGTGGGACACAGATTGTTTTAGTCGTAATGGGCAGCGTGCAAACAGTATATACTGATGAACAGGTACGGTCTCTCTTCCCAGATTTCCGAAAGGCATTCCACTCTGTGCTACATCGTTCACTATTACCCAAGGTAGACTCATAAGGAGTGTCTTCGTAAATATGTGACTGTCTAGATCAGTATTTCTCTAGTAGGATGCGGGACGTTATACTGGACAGTGAATGTTCCGCAGAAACGAAGGTAAGATCGGGTTTGCCCGAAAGAAGCATAATAGAATGTTTCATGTTAACGTTTAACGTTAAGATGACGTTCCTCCAGGGGAACAAGTTTCTCTCAAAGAATCTGAAAAAATAGTTGCTGCGTGTGGGACAGATATGAACAGCAGCGCTATAACATTGTTGACTGACGATGCAGTTGTCTACAGGAAAGTATCGTCGTTGGACGGTCGTAAGGAACTGCACAACGACTGGCAAAAGTTTCCACCTTGTATA
Source organism: Schistocerca piceifrons (assembly GCF_021461385.2). Lineage (NCBI taxonomy): Eukaryota > Metazoa > Arthropoda > Insecta > Orthoptera > Acrididae > Schistocerca > Schistocerca piceifrons. The sequence goes on along the minus strand of NC_060149.1, from coordinate 844,512,147 downwards.
ATGAGTGGCAGCTCTATTTAAATGTGAATAAATGTAAGATAACGTCTATAGCAAAGGGTATTAACCGCATATAATCAGGTTACAAGATTGGTGGTAAACTTACTGAGTATTTATATCGTGTAAGTATTTAGCGGTAAATATTAAGAAGCGACATAAAACGGGACGATCAAGCAAAATTATTATTAAGAATAGCATATGGAAGACCGATTTGTTGAAAGGGTTTAGGAAAAGGTCGTCGCATCTGCGAAGGAGACATTAGGGCGACCAGTTGTGCATTATTGAGTTTTTACAAGTGGGCATGACAACAGAAATTGAACGAATTCAGACAGTCGTTGCTATGGTCGTAGCAGATCGGTATAGACAATACGAAAGTGTAACAGAAATTCACAGATAGCTTAAATGTGAATCCATGTAAGAAAGGCGACGTGCTTCTCGCGAAGCCGTGTTCAATGAATTTAGATAACCCGTATTTAAAGGTTACTGTGCGACTAACATGCTACCATCAACGTATATCTATCGTAGCGATCGTGAGATGAAGATTGGAGATATTATAGCGCGTACGGAGGCATTTAGACAGTAATTTTCCCATCGTAAAATACGTGAACGGAATACGAAATCAGACTGATAATATTAGTATGTTTTACCCTCTGTTGAGCACTCTACACAATGAGAAGTATTTATGCAGACGTAGATGTACAAGAGCAATATAGAGCCAAATGTTGCCGTCAGTCCCAGAGACGAAATTACGCTGACAACCATCAGAATAAAAACATGGTCACGAGAGTTGCTAGATTAAAACGGTTACGGCCTCAGCACACAAGAAGATAAGCCCCATAAGATGATTCACTCAATAGGCCTCAGAAGAGATGACTGTTTGACACCAAGAGGAATTCTGACACACTATGGAACATAATGACAATGACATGTGATATTGGAAAGTATTAGAAAAGGTCTTCAACAGCAATGAGTGGATAACTGATAAATACGGAGAAGTAGTGAGCATACCCCATATTAAATGAAGTCAGATGGAATTCATGCATTGATCCCAGTAGTATTTGAGTTACTGTGTCGCCTCTACATGATCATTATCGCGAACAACTGTCATGGAGATTGAGGTTTGTGACATTTATCATACACGCTGCTCAGTTGCACTATTTCGTTCAAACCAAATTACTCCAGTATCCGTTTCCTTTGTGCGATGGAAGGGAGTCGCACACTCGCTTCATTTCTGATTCATTGCGGAACTCGATTTGGGTGTTGCCCTCAAGTTAGCTGCTTTTCCGCAAAAAGTTATATATTTTCCCTCGTTTTCTCCCATTTGTGGTTCATGTGAGGTTCACGGGGAGATATAAAAGCAATGGCCGGCAGCAGAGAGTGCTGAATATAATCTGTGTTCGCCGATGAGAGTTGGTGCGGCACGACGTATCCGATGGCACAGCGGATGGCGATAAAAAGCGAGGGAGGGTTGACGTATGGCGGCGCTTCTGCCCCATGTAGCGCCACTACTCGTAATGGCCGGGGTTAAGCGGCGCCCACTCTATTAGGCCTCCCTCCCCTTGTCTTACAGCTCCCCGCCACTGCGCACTGAATTTTTTTACGCAGGGGCGCTACGATTATTTAACTTAAGAAATAGGCGAATCAGTTGCCGTGATTTGATCATTCCTTTTGTGTTCTTTGTTAGGGGATGAATAATAGTTTAAAGACACACGGTGTCTTGATCTTCAATTATGCATCAATCATATGTCATATAGTCACTGTAGAATGTAATTCCCAGAGTATTGATCTCATCATCGTGGCTCAAACTAATATTTTGCTGACAGTGGTGCGCTTAGTTTAAGTTCCTCCCAAGCATCAACGCATATGACAATGAGCAAATGAAAGGATAAATTTAACTCACTGTGACGCTGCAGGTAAGGTGAAAATTAATTGAACTGAATAAGATATGATGTCAGTTTTATTGAAATCTTATAGTTTCTATTGATAAAAGTCCCACAATAAATTCAGACACGTGTCGTAATGATCTCTGGTATGGTTTTCTTTAAACAGATTTTCAAAGTAGTATTGTTGTCTAGTGTGCTTTCATACATATAAACTGAAACACCACCTCGTAATAAGAGTATTTTTTGGCTTATCGTCATGGATTCCTATTCAAAATATTATGTACTGACTGCCCTCTAAAAGTCCTAGCAGTTTGTAACGGGAATTTACGAACACCCTGCATACAAGATGTGATCAAAAAGTAACGCGAGTTTTTTAATTTCGCGGTCGTTATATATCTACATCTACATCTAAATTTATACTCCGCAAGCCACCCAACGGTGTGTGGCGGAGGGCACTTTACGTGCCACTGTCATTACCTCCCTTTCCTGTTCCAGTCGCGTATGGTTCGCGGGAAGAACGACTGTCTGAAAGCCTCCGTGCGCGCTCGAATCTCTCTAATTTTACATTCGTGATCTCCTCGGGACGGATAAGTAGGAGGAAGCAATATATTCGATACCTCATCCAGAAACGCACCCTCTCGAAACCTGGCGAGCAAGCTACGCCGCGATGCAGAGCGCCTCTCTTGCAGAGTCTGCCACTTGAGTTTGTTAAACATCTCCGTAACACTATCACGGTTACCAAATAACCCTGTGACGAAACGCGCCGCTCTTCTTTGGATCTTCTCTATCTCCTCCGTCAACCCGATCTGGTACGGATCCCACACTGATGAGCAATACTCAAGTATAGGTCGAACGAGTGTTTTGTAAGCCACATCCTTTGTTGATGGACTACATTTTCTAAGGACTCTCCCAATGAATCTCAACCTGGTACCCGCCTTACCAACAATTAATTTTATATGATCATTCCACTTCAAATCGTTCCGCACGCATACTCCCAGATATTTTACAGAAGTAACTGCTACCAGTGTTTGTTCCGCTATCATATAATCATACAATAAAGGATCCTTCTTTCTATGTATTCGCAATACATTGCGTTTGTCCGACTTCCATTTTTTTATCTTATTGATACACATGTTCCTGGCGTATATTTGCATTTTCAGTTGTTTTGAATATTTAGTTTATTGTTGACACTCGAGAAGCTCATACGTGTTGTCGAGCGGTCAACGAATTTTTGCTTTCAGAAAAGGTAGAGCACAGAATCTGTACTAAATTTTGTTTGAAAAATTCGAAATATTGACCGCAGCTTTTGACAAATCTACTACGAGTAAGACAGGAACGACTGGTATAAACGTTTCACAGAGGATCGAGGTGACGCTAAAGACGACGGCCGCACTGGATGCCCTAGCACATCAATTTTACTGACGACGATGTGGAAGAAGTAAAGAAAATGGTTTTGGAAAATCACCGAATCACCACCAGAGAGATTGCTGATGATGTCTGCATACCCCTTGGCTCATCCCAAGCAATTATTTCGTATATTTTGGGCATGAAACATGGAGCAGTAAAGTTTCTTCCGAAATTGTGGAATTTCATCGCTCAGAAATTGATGAATGAAATCGACAACGATGCTGAACTTCTAAAGAAGATTATAACAGGTCACGAAACGTAGGTATACGGGTATCACGTTGAAACCAAGACCCAATCGTCCCAATGGAAACTGCCTGAAGAACCAAGACTGAAAAAAAAGAACCGACAAGTTCGACCACATGTGAAGGTTCTTCTCATTGCTTTCTTAGATTACAATGGTACAGTGCATAATGAGTTCCTGCTTTGTGGTCGTACGGTCAACAAGGAATACTACCTGGAAGCTACGCGGCGTCTGCATGAAGTAATCCAAAGAAAACGACCTGTAGCGTGGCAAAACCACTCATGGAAATTGTATCACGATAATGCTCCCACTCGCACCTCAATGCTTGTTCGTGATTTTTTGGCAGAAAACAAAACCGTTATGTTGCCTCATCCACAGTATTCACCTGACATGGCCCCGTGCGACTTCTTTCTATTCCCAAGCTTGAAGAGTAACATGAATGGATGTCGTTTTACCATGATGAATGAGATAAAAACGAAATCTCTGAAGGAGCTGAACTCCATAACGGAAAGTGAGTTACAGAAGTGCTTCCAAGATTGGAAAAAGTGTTGGCGAAAGTGTATTATATTTGAGGGGGATTACTTTGAAGGGGACAAGGTTGACGTTACTAATAAATAAAAACTCTTTAAGAAAAACAAAAATTCCCGTTTCTGTTTGATCACACCTCGTGAGTGAGTGTAACACTTCGTAAGAATATGAAATGATATTACTATATAATCTCAGTCGTAGGTAAACCAGGTAGCAGATTTCGATTTATTGGTAGAATATTAGCAAAATTCAATCGGTCTACAAAGGAGATTGCTTCCAAATCACTCGTGTGACCCATCATAAAATATTGCTCAAATGCGTGGGACTCGTACTAAAAAGGATAAAAGCGGGATATTGAACACATACAGACAATGGCAGCACGAATGGGCACAGGTTTGCTTTACTTTAGAATGTCGCAGAGGTGCTGTAGAAGCTGCCGGTAGGCTGGGATTCTTGTCCACTGAAATTGCTTCCTATAGCTGTTTTTCTGCCTCCTAAGCTCTTCGAGCAATGGAGGTAGTGGTTCGTATTGCTGGTAGTCCTTGACGATGGTAAAGGATGGGATTTTGTTAGCTGTCCGGCGTTTTTCTGTTAAATATGGAACACAATCGTTGAATTTGCCGGTCGTTCGAACCTCCAGTGTATGAACGACGTTGATGTAGAAATAGGCCGGCCCGAGTGTCAGAGCGGTTCTAGGCGCTTCAGTCTGGAACCGCGCGACCGTTACGGTCGCAGGTTCGAATCCTGCCTCGGGCGTGGATGTGTGTGATGTCCTTACGTTAGTTAGGTTTAAGTAGTTCTAAGTTCTAGGGGACTGATGACCATAGATGTTAAGTCCCATAGTGCTCAGAGCCATTTGAACCATTTTTGTAGAAATACCTTTTGAAATGGATTCAACTATTTTCCTTGTATACGCGCCTGATCCATGGACGTCTCGTTCTTGAAAACGTAGCCAGCATCGGACTGTGATCTGTTGATGGTTCGCAAACGGTTTGAAGGAGAGGGTCAATTCCTATCCACACAGTAATGACGATGTCCCATACATCCGGTCCGGGAACTGACAACACAGCCTGCCTCCTTTTATGCTGAAGATCTGGCTCTACTAACACCTAGTGGTCAGTTCTACATTCGGAATACTTTTTATCGGACAGTGTAGGTCGACCTAATGAAGACACCATTAACATTTCATCAAAGACCATCAGTGAAGAGAAAAGCTGTAAAACAATTCAATTCGCTACTGTTATCCTTCATGATTGAAAACCGAATAATGCTCCGCACAAGATTATAAGATTAATTATATGCATAATGAGAAGACATTTCAATCCAAAAAAGCCCACTTTTTTACATAGCGATAAAACTGGATTTCTGAATCTCATCTGTACAACCAATACAGTTACCAAAATGTCCTGTATTCATTTTCGGAAAGAACTGGCTTTACCTCCGTGTCCGTCTATCTGGATTTAGGTATTCTATCTTTTCCCTAAATCACAGCCGGCCGCGGTGGCCGAGCGGTTCTAGGCGCTTTAGTCCGGAACCGCGCGACTGCTACGGTCGCAGGTTCGAATCCTGCCTCGGGCATGGATGTGTGTGATGTCCTTAGGTTAGTTAGGTTTAAGCAGTTCTAAGTTCTAGGGGACTGATGACCTCCGATGATAAGTCCCATAGTGCTCAGAGCCCTAAATCACTTAAGACAAATGCCGTGATCCACAATAAAGGATGGCAGCCAAAAACAGTTGCAGGATAGAATTTTTTTTATTAAAATTCTTGACCAAGGTTTCGGTACATATAAATATACCTTCATCAGAAGTACACTTCTAAAATTACATCATGCACTGGAGAATAATGAAACAATTATGCCAAAAGGCGTCGTCAGTAATTAAAATATCATCTCCATTTGTACAACATGTGTAATGGGCACAGGATCAAAGCGAACAGTTTAACAATGTTACTTCGCCTATGAACTGTTGAGACACAAATGGAGATGATATTTTAATTACTGACGACGCCTTTTGGCATAATTGTTTCATTATTCTCCAGTGCATGATGTAATTTTAGAAGTGTACTTCTGATGAAGGTATATTTATATGTACCGAAACCTTGGTCAAGAATTTTAATAAAAAAAATTCTATCCTGCAACTGTTTTTGGCTGCCATCCTTTATTGTGAAGAATTTTAACAGTTGCTGCTGCAGCCATGTTTAAAATCTTGAAATGCCGTGATGGTTGACATCGTTGACTTACCTCTCAGAGCCTGAGCTTTATTTGTAACGACGTTTTCGTTGATTGGTTGCTACAACCTACTCGTCCTTTCCTTTCATATGTAAGATTTTTGAAACGAATGATGAAACAGAAATTAGAAAATTAGATGCTACAATCTTCTCGTCCTTTCCTTTCATATGCAGTATTTTTAGAACGAATGATGAAATGGAAATTAGGATGGTGGCTGGAGAATCGACTGTCTGTCTCAAGACCAAGCAGGCTTTTGTATTACAGCGTACTAGCAGTGTACAGTTACAATTTGAATGGGTAAGCTGAGTTGAGGTTACTTTCCTAACTGGAAAGTTGTGAAATCGTGAAACTCCCTCAACATCTCGTTGTACTCCACACTGACAAGCGAAGTCTCTCTGCTCCAACAGGAAATCGGTATTCCAATTGTATTTAGCAGCATCAAATTACGTAACTCTTAGTGTTCCACTATCGGACTTTAAAAAGGTATATGAGGTCCTCAACAAAATGCATGAAACAATATGCAGATCACAACAGGAACCTTTGCCGAAAGCAGTATCTGGACAATCCTCAGAAACACATTCTTGAACTTCAAAACCAATTGCCACTTGAATCACGTTCTTGAATTCAGCAATATGTGTGGGAGTGTTGTACCTAGCCGCTTGCCAGGCGTACTGAAGCATAGGCTCGTACACTGGAGCAGATAGCTGCTATGAATAACGAAAGTCATTTTCATTATGAAAATTCTATCTCGTAATTTACTGTCGAAGTCACTGTAGAGAGTCCTTATAGAGTCTGTAATCCTTCTTGGATATATTTTATATTGCCGGAAGAAATATACAAAGGCTATGCGTATTTTGTTGTTTTTGGCGGAATTATCATACATTCAACGTCTTTACCCGCAAATAAATCATTTACTATTGTTGTGTGCTTCCGAGCACTTCAAGGAGTAAAGCAGTAAACATTTATGTTATTCACGACATTGTCATTACGAACATTTACGAGAAAGGGTTTCAAATGGTCCTTTGGCATTTTCTCAGTTTTACCAGTCTCCAAATGTATGTTTTGTGGAAGGCTGTCTTCAATAGCCTTTTTAATTTTCTGGCCGAAAGTTTTTTTCCTGAAGATAAATATACAATTTTTTCGTTAGGCGTCCATTCAGTTAAAGTCCAGCATATATTGTATAAATACGAGTTTCATTGAGTGCAGACTGGACCAAGGCAACTGTTGATTTTTCCCCGTTTTTAGATAGTGTCATACCAGAAGTTACTTCATAAATAAATCTACTTTGATCAGTGTTCCAAATGCAGTGTGGCTGTATCCGGATAACTGCAGTTTTCTGGTTTACTTCTACGACAAAATGGGCCCACGCTGGTGATTACTTCGTCTTTCTGTATATCTCTGGTTGTCAAGAAAGCAATTACGTGTCTGCGGCACATTCTGTATTCTTTCTTGAGACGTACTGTGAAAGTTGCAGAGCATTTCCACTTTGTGTGCCCAATTTCTCTTATTTTTTGCATTAACCAAAATTTCAGGAACCAGTAACTGACACACAGGTCGCAACTTTACGTGGAGATACATGATAATCATTATAACACGTTCAAGACGATCTGAAAGTTTTGTTAAAATGCTAACAGTATTGCATTTTGCTCCTGTGAAGATTTATAGTCACCAGCACTTTTAGCTTCTCTTTGAGGATTACCGATACCACCACCGCAACAAGCACTACAATCTTGAACTCTATTAATCGCGTTATAATCAATAAACTCATTTTCCTCATCCATTATCCTATCCAACGTAATCCAGTATAACTTCAGTTGAGCATTTTTGCTGTATATGTACGACAATAGTGACACACGTATACTAAACACACATCAACTACTTACTGAGGTAACTGACTGCCGTGTTAAACCCCTACCACCCCCGCCCCCCCCCCTCCCCCTGTCCACCAAAACTGCAAGCTATGTTGCATACAAACCAAGAGCGAGACACAATCATACGGTGTCGGAGGTGGTTAGAAAAATGAGATGGGTTTCTTTACAAAATTTTAAATACCAATTCTTGTTCCAGCAGAGAGATGTCCCCTGTGAGGTGATAAAAGTATGGAACATCGATATACACCAATACAGATGGCTATAGTACCGCTTACACAAGGAATAAAAGGGCAGCGAATTGGCGGATCTGCCATTTATACTCTGGTGATTTATGTGAAACGGTTTCCGATGTGATTATGGTCACAAGACGGGAATTAACAGACTCTGAATGCGGAATGGTTGTTGGAGCTAGACGCATGGGACATTCTGTGGTGTCACCGCCAGACACCACACTTGCTAGGTGGTAAGCTTTAAATCGGCCGCGATCCGTTAGTATACGTCGGACCCGCGTGTCGCCACTATCAGTGATTGCAGACCGAGCGCCGCCACACGGCAGGTCTAGAGAGTCTTCCTAGCACTCGCCCCAGTTGTACAACCGACTTTGCTAGCGATGGTTCACTGACAAATTACGCTCTCCTTTGCCGAGACGATAGTTAGCATAGCTTTCAGCTACGTCATTTGCTGCGACCTAGCAAGGCGCCATTATCAATTGCTATTTATCTTGTGATGCATGTACCGTCAGATCGATGTTCACCAATTATGGATTAAAGTTAAGTATTCCAGAAGCTACGTACTATTTTTACTACTATGAAAACCTTGTCCTGTTCCAGACCTCACGCCATCCTGCGTCAGCTTAAACGCGTGCCTTTCGGCTCCCGTCCTAGTGGATTGGCGGTCTTGCCAGTCCACAAAACAATCCATTTCGTAAATCGTTAGGGAATTCAGTTTTCCCTGATCCACAGTGTCAAGAGTGTGCCGAGAATGCCATATTTCAGGCATTACCTCTCTCCACAGACAACACAATGGCCGACGGTCTTCAGTTAGAGACCGATATTAGTGGCGTTTGCGTAGAGTTGCCAGTGCTAACAGACAAGCAACACTGCGAGAAGTAACGGCAGAAATCAATGCAGGGCGCAAAACGAACGTATCCGTAAGGACAGTGCGACGGAATTTGTCGTCAATTCGCCATGGCAGCAGACGAGCAACGCGAGTGCCTTCGCTAACACCGTGACATCACCTGCAGCGCCTCTCCTGTGCATGTGACCATATCTTTTGGACCCTAGACGACTGGAAAACAGTGGTTGGTCAGATAAATCCCAGTTCTAGTTGGTAAGAGCTAAATGTAGGCTTCGAGTGTGGTGCAGACCTCAGGAAGCCATGGACCCAAGTTGTCAACAAGGCACTGTGCAAGTTGGTGGTGGTTCCATAATGGTTTGGAGTGTGTTTACATGGAACCAAATGGGTCATCTTGTCCAACTAACCGATCATGGACTGGAAATTGTGATGTTCGTCTACTTTGATACCATCTTCATCCATTCACGGTCCTCATGTTCTCAAACAATGATGGAACTGTCACCTGCCTACAACTGTTCGCGGTTGGCTTGAAGAATATTCCGTACGATTCGAGCCAATGATTTTTGGCCACCCAGATCGCCCGACATGAATCCCATCCAACATATAAGCGACATAATCGAGAGGTCAGTTCGTGCACAAAATCCTGCACCGGCAGTTGATGATGAGTCCCATACTTCTTTACAGAGCGTAGGGGAACGACGCGGGAGACCCGCGCCACCTTACTAGGCAAGGCCCTAGTGGAGGTGGTTTGCCATTGCCTTCCTCCGACCGTAATGGGGATGAATGATGATGATGAAGACGACACAACACCCAGTCATCTCGAGGCAGGAAAAATCCCTGACACCGCCGGGAATCGAACCCGTGACCCCGTGCTCGGGAAGCGAGAACGCTACCGCGAGACCAGGAGCTGCGGTTATGGACGGCTATAGACGGAGGATGGCTCAGTATTTCCGCAGAGGAATCAAAACGCCTTTTCAGTCCATGCCACTTGGAGTTGCAGCACTATGCCCGGTAAAAACGAGGTCCGAGACGATTTTAGGATATATCCTATGACTTCTGGCGCCTCAGTGTATGTTGCTTACTAGATTACATATGATTGGTGAACACCAATAATCATGAACACATAAACATGAAGAAAACAGTAAACGGTTAACAGATGGCACCGGGCTTTCTTTACAAATTTGTCTCTTCATGAGCGATTTACGCACTGTCTACCTGTGTAATCATATGAAGAGTGACACCATGGCGGAAATACTACGGAGACTTCCGGCACTGATACAGGAATCAAGAATGTAGCACTTGGACCATAAAGGATCATCATCAATAAGTTGATTAAATATATAGGAATCCAGATTAGTTAGAAACTACACTGTAGGGAAAAAACGACGCACCGCAAAGGAATTATCCGAATGCGACGGAAGTCGGAAGATTTATTGTACAGCTACAAACAAACAAATGAGTATAATTTCAGGAAAATTTGATCATTTATTCAAGAGAAAGAGCTTCACAAACTGAGCAAGTTAATAATGCGTTGGTCCAACCTTGACCACTATGCAAGCAGTTATGAGACTTGATATTGATTGACAGAGTTGTTGGACGTCCTCCTGAAGGTATCGTGCCAAATTCTGCCCATTTAGCGCGTTAGATCATCTAAATCGCGAGATGGATGGAGAGTCCTGACCATATTGCTACTAACGTTCTCAAGCGCCCTTGTTAGACAAGGTAGCGTTTTTCGAGCACGAAGACACGCAGTAGAAGCTCTTTCCGTGTGCGGGAGGGCATTATTTTGCTGGAAATTTGGAAATTTGTGGTAAGGTCTTATGGGACCAAACCGCAGAGGTCATCGTTCCGTAAGCCTACTCAGTACCTAAACTAACTTACGCTATGGACAACACACACACCCATGCCAGAGGGAGGACTCGAACCTCAGACGGGGGTGCCGCACTGACCGTGACAAGACGCCCAAGACCGCGTGGCTTTGCTGGAATGTAAGCCCAGTATGACTTACCATGAAGGGCAAAAATATATACCGCTGTGCAGTAAGGGTGGCGAGAATAACAACCAAAAGTTGTCCTACTATGAAATGAAATGGCACTTTGGATCATCACTCCTTGTTTTCAGGTCATATGGCAGGCAACGGTCACTGTATTCCACTGCTGTCCGGATTGTCTCTTGTCACGTCTTTTGCCTGAAATCTCGTTGACTACAGTATAATTATCTGCAGTGATGAGTCCCTCTTCGAACTGACCCCCGGTGACCTACGAATACGTGTCTGGCAATGCCCCGAACACAGGTGGGATACCAACCTTCCTGTCGCTCGCCGTACGAATCGACAACCAGGAGTGATGGTCTGCGACGCAACTGCATTTCATAACAGGCCCCTTTTGTTGTCATCCATGGCACTCTTACAGCACAACGGTACGTCCTCGGTATTCTACGCGAAGTTTTCTTCCCTTCGTAACAAGCCATCCTGGGCTCACATTTCAGCAAGATAATGCCCACCCGCGCACGAAAAGAGTTGCTACTGCTTGTCTTTACTGTTTGTCTTCGTGCTTGCCAAACACTACTTTGGCCAACAAGGTCTTCGGATATCTCCCCAACTGAGAATGTTTGGAGCATTATGGGCGGGGTCCTGCAACCAAATCGGGATTTAGACGATCTAGCGTGCTAGTTACACAAAAGTTTGCACAATATCCCTCAGGAGGACGTCCAACAATTCTATCAATAAGTATGTTGTTCTTGTGGTCTTCAGTCTTGAGACTGGTTTGATGCCGCTCTCCATGGTACTCTATCCTGTGCAAGCTTCTTCATCTCATAGTACCTACTGCAACCTACATCCTTTTGAATCTGCTTAGTGTATTCATCTCTTGGTCTTCCTCTACGATTTTTACCCTCCACGCTGCCCTCCAATGCTAAATTTGTGATCCCTTGATGCCTCAAAACATGTCCTACCAACCGATCCCTTCTTCTAGTCAAGTTGTGCCACAAACTTCTCTTCTCCCCAATCCTATTCAATACCTCCTCATTAGTTATGTGATCTACCCACCTTATCTTCAGCATTCTTCTGTAGCACCACATTTCGAAAGCTTCTATTCTCTTCTTGTCCAAACTATTTATCGTCCATGTTTCACTTCCATACATGGCTACACTCCGTACAAATACTTTCAGAAACGACTTCCTGACACTTAAATCTATACTCGATGTTAACAAATTTCTCTTCTTCAGAAACGATTTCCTTGCCATTGCCAGTCTACGTTTTATATCCTCTCTACTTCGACCATCATCAGTTATTTTGCTCCCCAAATAGCAAAATTCCTTTACTACTTTAAGTGTCTCATTTCCTAATCTAATTCCCTCAGCATCACCCGACTTAATTCGACTACATTCCATTATCCTTGTTTTGCTATTGTTGATGTTCAATTTGTACCCGTCTTTCAAGACACTGTCCATTCCGTTCAACTGCTCTTCCAAGTCCTTTGCTGTCTCTGACAGAATTACAATGTCATCAGCGAACCTCAAAGTTTTTATTTCTTCTCCATGGATTTTAATACCTACTCCGAACTTTTCTTTTGTTTCCTTTACTGCTTGCTCAATATACAGATTGAATAGCATCGGTGAGAAGCTACAACCCTGTCTCACTCCTTTCCCAACCATTGCTTCCCTTTCATGTCCCTCGACTCTTATAACTGCCATCTGGTTTCTGTACAAATTGTAAATAGCCTTTAGCTCCCTGCATTTTACCCTGCCACCTTCAGAATTTGAAAGAGAGTATTCCAGTCAACATTGTCAAAAGCTTTCTCTAAGTCTACAAATGCTAGAAACGTAGGTTTGCCCTTCCTTAATCTAACTTCTGAGATAAGTCGTAGGGTCAGTATTGCCTCACGTGTTCCAATATTTCTATGGAATCCAAACTGATCTTCCACGAGGTCGGCTTCTACTAGTTTTTCCATTCGTCTTTAAAGAATTCGCGTTAGTATTTTGCAGCCGTGATCTATCAATAAATATCAACCCTAATAGCTACTTGCATAAGCGCCAGAGATGGAATAACGGTCTACAGGGTGAAAAGTATTTAAACCGACAAACTCTGACAGGTTGTCGGGGACATCAAAATAAATATTTTTCCCTAATGTCATTATTTCCTATAAGGATTATTTAAACCGTTGGAGGCCGTATTACGCTCTTCACTTGTTAGAGGCGGTATTACGATCTTCAGTTGTTAGAGGGCATATTGCGCTCTTCAGTTGTAGGCCACTGCTATCCACCAGTGTAGTAGTCCATTGTCTCTGTTTACTAATGGAGCGATACATCTGGAGTTGTAAGTAGGCTGTTTAGGTTTTTATATTGGTAACGCCACTTAGCGCTCTGTATGAAAATCACTGGCTGTGCTGTGTGCAGTCTGTGGCTGGTTTGCATTGTTGTCTGCCATTGTAGTGTTGGGCTGTTGGCTGCTAACAGCGCGTAGCGTTGCGCAGTTGGAGGTGAGCTGCCAGCAGTGGTGGATGTGGGGAAGCGAGATGGCAGATTTTTGAGAATGGATAATCTGGAGGTGTGTCCATCAGAAACAGTACATTTGCAAGAATGGATGTCATGAACTGCTATATATATTATGACTATTAAGGTAAATACATTGTTTGTTCTCTATTAAAATCTTTCATTTGCTAACTATGCCTATCAGTAGTTAGTGCCTTCCGCAGTTTGAATCTTTTATTTAGCTGGCAGTAGTGGCGCTCGCTGTATTGCAGTAGTTCGAGTAACGAAGATTTTTGTGAGTTAAATGATTTGTGAAAGGTATAGGTTAATGTTAGTCAGGGCCATTCTTTTGTAGGGATTATTGAAAGTCAGATTGCGTTGCGCTAAAAAAATATTGTGTGTCAGTTTAAGCACAGTCATGTATAATTTTTCTTAGGGGACGTTTCATATGGCGACCCTTAGCCGAGGATACCTCAATGGAATCTTCTGATTTTTTCCTTGTAGTTTGTGTAATTAGTGTAGCTATTGTTTATTGCTAGCGCGTAATTGTAGAGAGAATCTCCTTTGTAGTTGCAGTCTTTCATTGTTGTACAGTAAAACAGTTGGGGCATGCATGTAGGTTTGCACCAAGTATTTCGCAGCTGCGCTTGCAATTAATTAGATATTATTCTCAGTGCTATGTTAATGTGTTCTCTTATTTTTGCTCTTTAAATTGTGCTTTTCTGTGTTATCATGTGAAATATTGTGACAATAATGGCGTGTGAAAAACCTAACACTAGGCTCCAAAGTAAACTGAGAAATAATAGCGTCGACGAGCGTAGCTTATCAGCACCACAGTGTAGTGAATTAACAGACATTCGAAGTAGTAATTTGGTAATTGTGCATAGGGAAATGGAGCGGGTGGCAAATAATGGTGTAGACAATGAAACAAGTAGTGAACAGGGAAGCATTATCGATCGATCGGTCGGCAACAGCTCGGCTCAGGAATCGGGAATGACAGAACACAATATGGCAAATACTGTCGACTTAGGTTCTGGGTCCTCACCGTTTTCTCAAATGAGTCAAGACACATTTTCTGCTTGTCAAAATGTGAATTTTGCCGGTGAAAATGCACTGCCAAAAAGCATAGAGAAACAGATTCCAGACACTAATACATTATTATTGCAATTAATGCAAACGGAACAAAATCAGAGACAAACACAGCAAAAGCTTCAAAAGTTAGACACCATGCTTGAACAAACACGTGAAGATTTAACTACTGAGTTACATAACATTGAATCGAAATGTCAAAAAGTCTCTAATGGCGTAAAAACACAAATTTGTGAGCATTTTCAACCTATTTTTTCGCGGCATGAAAATGCATTACAGAATCACGAAGCAGTCATAAAAGAACAGCAAACTATTGTTCATGAAAATCATGAGAACTTGTAAGCTAAAATTGACTCAGTTGCATCTACCGATTCGGTTACGCAACTTGCAAAAACTCAGGAAAACTTAAAGGACACAGTAGATACTCTGAAAATTGGTTCAGAAAGACACATGGAGGAAATTAGTTCATTATCAGAGAAAGTAGCCGAACTTTCGGATCAGCTAAATAATTTATCTACAAAGGTAGATGATAATCTGAATGACACAAAACCGGTAGTCTTTAATGACACAGAAGAGTGCGAACAAATTAGGAAATTCAAACAAAATCAGAATCAAATTAATACGCAACACCAAAGAGAAATCCGGGAAGTACAAGATCAGCTGACACAGGTAATACAAGAATTTCAGAGGACACTCGCGCTCCAATACGGGAAGAGGGACATAGAAATACGGAACAGCCACTAAATAATAACACAGGGCACTTCGGATTTTATGAAAGACATTGGAAAGGTACACCGAATTTTGAGATGGAACCGCCGATATGACGTAATAATGACCGACATGCGACTCGCCGACATGATGATTTTGACTGTAAGCTGTTCATTACTACATGTAAATTCAAAACATTTAAGAATTCCGGCAACGACATTCATCCACAAGCGTGGCTTCAGCAATTCTCTCATTTTTTACCTCCCAACTGGTCATTAGAGCACAGATTAGAATTTATGTGTGGCTATTTAGAGAATGAACCAACTGTAAGAATGCGATTGGTCATTCACGATTGCCACAGTGAAGGAGAATTTTATCATGCCTTCCTCTCAGCATATTGGTCTCAAGCTACACAAGACCGAGTAAAACATAGCGTCATAATGATGAAACATTTCGAACAATCTGAATTTTCCAGTCTTGTGAAATATTTTAAAGACATGTTGCACAAGAATCAGTACCTGTCAAACCCTTACAGCCCCTCAGGACGTTGCAAAGACGACATTGAAGCTTTTCAGGGACTGTTACAAGAATTGGAAATTGACGCTGACAATCGCGGAATGCGAAAACAGGAGCACAACAATTACAGGTCACATCCGTCACAATTTCGCGATGACAGAAATAATAAATGGATACGACAAGGCTATTCTTACAATGCAAATCGTGAACAAAACAGACACCACCCATATGACATCCACTGGCAGAGTAATAGTTACAGAGATATATCGCATTTCCGTAATAATGAATATGACAGAGAGAACCAGAGAAACAGACAATATTGCAACTAGAACTATTATTATCACGGGAGACAGAATAACTTCAGACGCAACGGTCTACCATGCAGTGATAATTCAGGGAGAAATTCTCCACCACTTAACCGACAAGATAGAAACTACAGGAACTACCGACATGACGACAGACGATATAATCATTACGACAGACCTGAATTTTATCAGAACTGGCGAGATTCAAACAGGGTTGGGCCCTCTCGACAAGGTGAATTTGTAGAAGTTAGGTTTCCTAATCCTAATAACGACGTGCGTCAACAAACAGACAGACAATGACTCGCACCGCAGGCAGCTGTGTGCGCTGGCTGGCTCAGAGAAAAATAACATAGACGCTAACCTTGAGAAAAATTCCAGTATTCTTTACCGACATATACCGCATGATAATTGCGTTCAAGCTGAAACTCTGAGTACTATGAAGAGTAAAAGATTGCACCACATTTCACATGTAAAACCGCTTATTGAGAGATAATCTGTACTTTTACTTTAGTCTTTGCTATAAAAATTTTCACATCATGCTACTAGTACAATTTGTCACACAGAGAAACTGTTAACATGCAAAAATGTTTTGAAGATAACTATCCAGTCTAGAACCTAGGGAACATATTTAGACAAGTAATTACAAATGCATTGTTATAGTGAACAGAGGACACAGTGTTACTGTGTGGGTACATACTAGCTTGTTAATTGCACGACTACGTAACGGCTACAAGGCTTACATACTTAGAACATATACTGCTAATGAGACCTTAATGCAGCATTTTGGTTTACTTGAAAAGACATTCTTTATTTGAAGTACTTTCTGTGAGATTAAAGATGACTTAGTATTTGGTTTCTTTGACAGCTACACGATTATATCACGACGCTACTAATGTGTGCCCCCCATGAACCATGGACCTTGCCGTTGGTGGGGAGGCTTGCGTGCCTCAGCGATACAGATGGCCGTACCATAGGTGCAACCACAACGGAGGGGTATCTATTGAGAGGCCAGACAAACATGTGGTTCCTGAAGAGGGGCAGCAGCCTTTTCAGTAGTTGCGGGGGCAACAGTCTGGATGATTGATTGATCTGGCCTTGTAACATTAACCAAAACGGCCTTGCTGTGCTGGTTCTGCGAACGGCTGAAAGCAAGGGGAAACTACAGCCGTAATTTTTCCCGAGGACATGCAGCTTTACTGTATGATTAAATGATGATGGCGTCCTCTTGGGTAAAATATTCCAGAGGTAAAATAGTCCCCCATTCGGATCTCCGGGCGGGGACTACTCAAGAGGACGTCGTTATCAGGAGCAAGAAAACTGGCGCTCTATGGATCGGAACGTGGAATCTCAGATCCTTAATCGGGCAGGTAGGTTAGAAAATTTAAAAAGGAAAATGGATAGGTTAAAGTTAGATATAGTGGGAATTAGTGAAGTTCGGTGGCAGGAGGAACAAGACTTTTGGTCAGGTGATTACAGGGTTATAAATACAAAATCAAGTAGAGGTAATGCAGGAGTAGATTTAATAATGAATAAAAAAATAGGAGTGCGGGTTAGCTACTACAAACAGCATAGTGAACGCATTATTGTGGCGAAGATAGACACAAAGCCCATGCCTACTACAGTAGTACAAGTTTATATGCCAACTAGCTCTGCAGATGATGAAGAAATTGATGAAATGTATGACGAAATAAAAGAAATTATTCAGGTAGTGAAGGGAGACGAAAATTTAATAGTCATGGGTAGCTGGAATTCATCAGTAGGAAAAGGGAGAGAAGGAAACATAGTAGGTGAATATGGATTGGGGGAAAGAAATGAAAGAGGAAGCCGCCTTGTAGAATTTTGCACAGAGCATAACTTAATCATAGCTAACACTTGGTTCAAGAATCATAAAAGAAGGTTGTATCCCTGGAAGAATCCTGGAGATACTAAAAGGTATCAGATAGATTATATAATGGTAAGCCAGAGATTTAGGAACCAGGTTTTAAATTGTAAGACATTTCCAGGGGCAGATATGGATTCTGACCACAATCGCTTGGTTATGAACTGCAGATTGAAACTGAAGAAACTGCAAAAAGGTGGGAATTTAAGGAGATGGGACCTGGATAAACTGAAAGAACGAGAGGTTGTAGAGAGTTTCAGGGAGAGCATAAGGGAACGATCGACAGGAATGGGGGAAAGAAATACAGCAGAAGAAGAATGGGTAGCTCTGAGGGATGAAGTAGTGAAAGCAGCAGACGATCAAGTAGGTAAAAAAACGAGGGCTAATAGAAATCCTTGGGTAACAGAAGAAATATTGAATTTAATTGATGAAAGGAGAAAATATAAAAATGCTGTAAATGAAGCAGGCAAAAAGGAATACAAGCGTTTCAAAAATGAGATCGACAGGAAGTGCAAAATGGCTAAGCAGGGATGGCTAGAGGACAAATGTAAGGATGTAGAGGCTTGTCTCACTAGGGGTAAGATAGATACTGCCTAGAGGAAAATTAAAGAGACCTTTGGAGAGAAGAGAACCACTTGTATGAATATCAAGAGCTCAGATGGCAACCCAGTTCTAAGCAAAGAAGGGAAGGCAGAAAGGTGGAAGGAGTATATAGAGGGTTTATACAAGGGCGATGTACTTGAGGACAATATTATGGAAATGGAAGAGGATGTAGATGAAGATGAAATGGGAGATACGATACTGCGTGAAGAGTTTGACGGAGCACTGAAAGACCTGAGTCGAAACAAGGCCCTGGGAGTAGACAACATTCCATTAGAACTACTGACGGCCTTGGGAGAGCCAGTCCTGACAAAACTCTACCATCTCGTGGGCAAGATGTATGAGACAGGTGAAATACCCTCAGACTTCAAGAAGAATATAATAATTCCAATCCCAAAGAAATCAGGTGTTGACAGATGTGAAAATTACCGAACTATCAGTTTAATAAGTCACAGCTGCAAAATACTAACGCAAATTCTTTACAGACGAATGGAAAAACTGGTAGAAGCGGACCTCGGGGAAGATCAGTTTGGATTCCGTAGAAATGTTGGAACACGTGAGGCAATACTAACCTTACGACTTATCTTAGAAGAAAGATTAAGAAAAGGCAAACCTACGTTCCTAGTATTTGTAGACTTAGAGAAATCTTTTGACAATGTTGACTGGAATACTCTCTTTCACATTCTAAAGGTGGCAGGGGTAAAATACAGGGAGCGAAAGGCTATTTACAATTTGTACAGAAACCAGATGGCAGTTATAAGAGTCGAGGGGCATGAAAGGGAAGCAGTGGTTGGGAAAGGAGTGAGACAGGGTTGTAGCCTCTCCCCGATGTTATTCAATCTGTATATTGAGCAAGCAGTAAAGGAAACAAAAGAAAAATTCGTAGTAGGTATTAAAATTCATGGAGAAGAAGTAAAAACTTTGAGGTTCGTCGATGACATTGTAATTCTGTCAGAGACAGCAAAGGACTTGGAAGAACAGTTGAACGGAATGGACAGTGTCTTGAAAGGAGGATATAAGATGAACATCAACAAAAGCAAAACGAGGATAATGGAATGTAGTCAAATTAAATCGGGTGATGCTGAGGGGATTAGATCAGGAAATGAGACACTTAAAGTAGTAAAGGATTTTTGCTATTTAGGGAGTAAAATAACTGATGATGGTCGAAGTAGAGAGGATATAAAATGTAGACTGGCAATGGCAAGGAAATCGTTTCTGAAGAAGAGAAATTTGTTAACATCGAGTATAGATTTAAGTGTCAGGAAGTCGTTTCTGAAAGTATTTGTACGGAGTGTAGCCATGTATGGAAGTGAAACATGGACGATAAATAGTTTGGACAAGAAGAGAATAGAAGCTTTCGAAATGTGGTGCTACAGAAGAATGCTGAAGATAAGGTGGGTAGATCACATAACTAATTAGGAGGTATTGAATAGGATTGGGGAGAAGAGAAGTTTGTGGCACAACTTGACTAGAAGAAGGGATCGGTTGGTAGGACATGTTTTGAGGCATCAAGGGATCACTAATTTAGCATTGGAGGGCAGCGTGGAGGGTAAAAATCGTAGAGGAAGACCAAGAGATGAATACACTAAGCAGATTCAAAAGGATGTAGGTTGCAGTAGGTACTGGGAGATGAAGAAGCTTGCACAGGATAGAGTAGCACGGAGAGCTGCATCAAACCAGTCTCAGGACTGAAGACCACAACAACAACAACAAACTAATGTGTGACATAATTTACATTGTTGCTTTTGCGGTGTATCTGTTTTATATCTGCACAGTTTTTATGTATTATTCTGTAAAGTAAAAATTGTTTTAGTAGTGACCTTTGTGGTATAGCTACAATGAGACAGCCTTTGTCATAGCACAACAATACGTTACAGTGTAGTACTTTCTTGATCACGGTACTGTAGGTAATAACTATATCTGTACACATAGCATTTCGCTTTTTTTTATTACGAGGTAAGTACATTGACTTCCACAGAACTTTGCTTACGGACGACATAATTACGACACTTGGCACATTTTTTACCCTTAAGTAATGACAGAGATTATGTTACAAGACGCACAATTTAGCGCTACAGGACACGCATTTCAGTGATTAATTTTGTACTTAAAACATTTATTTTTAAAGATTTTTGAATTACAAAGAAAGTTTTCCGTGATACATTTCATTCCATTGCTGTAATCTGTAACACCTGAGGATATAATTACATTAATCCTCAGGGGGGTACACGCTTACTTTGTGTACCATGTCTCTGGCAAGCACAAGGAGCCCTAGCTAATATGGTATTTGCTTATACAACTTTACACATCGGTACCATATTTCTCTAACACATAAATTACACAGCTATCCGATCATTTAACTGGGAGAGACAAACATTTATTTTATTACATCAGTGACAGATGTTTGCGTAATTACACAGTTGGATAACTTCACACTTATGAAACTGTATTTTGTCTGTACTTTGTGAACTGTTCATATTTTTTTGGAACCACTGTGATACTATGAGAGCTTTGAATGATGTATTTGGAATGTGATCATGATTTTTAAAGTACGTTTGAGGTAGATGACACTACTGAAATGAGCAGAGAATTTTCTTTAGGTTTTGAAATTATTGGAGGAAGCTACGACATTTTTGAGATTTGACTGAGTTTTTATGATGTTATTATTACAATGACAATGTGTATTATGCTGTTGAGGTATGTTTATGATCAATAAGCTGATGCTATATGAGGAATTTGATTATGCTACATATTTATGATAAAATATTGAAGAAGTGTCGACGAATATCTATATGTGTAATAAGGTAAGGCATAATGGGTAGTGGTTAGGGACTCTGACTTGTGAAAAAGGATGTTGGAAAACAAGAATCGTACTTTAAGAGTTATGAAATGTATGTAAATGCGTGAATGTATCACAATGCTGGCGAAATTTTTTTGGACACTGTTATATTTACAGAATTTTGTTTCTACAGATTTGCAACGCAAGTTCTTGACCTGTGAAATTTTTATATGAGACTGTCACTGGAGTGCAAACTGGTGTCGTAAATGTTTCGGTAAGAAAGTTAAATGACCACCTTCACGTAATGCGTCATGGGCACCCAGCTGCGCGACAGTTTCCTGGAAAAAAGCATTAGTGTCTGCCTTTCAAAGGCACAGGTGGAGAAAAAAAAGAGGCCATTATCCTCGCTATTGACATTCCTTTGTAGAAAGCATCGTAAATAAGACACGCTCAAACTTGAAACATATGATTACACTGTGGAGCTCTTAATTTATGATACTTACTAAAATGCCTAATGAAATGATGAGAAACATTTTTACATCTATTGTCTTTCTAGTTGAGAGATTGCTCAATTTGTTTAATATCTAGTTTCTAGCTCCAATGCAGCATTGGTTAAAATAAAATTTAATAGATGTACTAATATAAATATTTTCTGTCTACAGATCCAGTAAATACACTCCTGGAAATGGAAAAAAGAACACATTGACACCGGTGTGTCAGACCCACCATACTTGCTCCGGACACTGCGAGAGGGCTGTACAAGCAATGATCACACGCACGGCACAGCGGACACACCAGGAACCGCGGTGTTGGCCGTCGAATGGCGCTAGCTGCGCAGCATTTGTGCACCGCCGCCGTCAGTGTCAGCCAGTTTGCCGTGGCATACGGAGCTCCATCACAGTCTTTAACACTGGTAGCATGCCGCGACAGCGTGGACGTGAACCGTATGTGCAGTTGACGGACTTTGAGCGAGGGCGTATAGTGGGCATGCGGGAGGCCGGGTGGACGTACCGCCGAATTGCTCAACACGTGGGGCGTGAGGTCTCCACAGTACATCGATGTTGTCGCCAGTGGTCGGCGGAAGGTGCACGTGCCCGTCGACCTGGGACCGGACCGCAGCGACGCACGGATGCACGCCAAGACCGTAGGATCCTACGCAGTGCCGTAGGGGACCGCACCACCACTTCCCAGCAAATTAGGGACTCTGTTGCTCCTGGGGTATCGGCGAGGACCATTCGCAACCGTCTCCATGAAGCTGGGCTACGGTCCCGCACACCGTTAGGCCGCCTTCCGCTCACGCCCCAACATCGTGCAGCCCGCCTCCAGTGGTGTCGCGACAGGCGTGAATGGAGGGACGAATGGAGACGTGTCGTCTTCAGCGATGAGAGTCGCTTCTGCCTTGGTGCCAATGATGGTCGTATGCGTGTTTGGCGCCGTGCAGGTGAGCGCCACAATCAGGACTGCATACGACCGAGGCACACAGGGCCAACACCCGGCATCATGGTGTGGGGAGCGATCTCTTACACTGGCCGTACACCACTGATGATCGTCGAGGGGACACTGAATAGTGCACGGTACATCCAAACCGTCATCGAACCCATCGTTCTACCATTCCTAGACCAGCAAGGGAACTTGCTGTTCCAACAGGACAATGCACGTCCGCATGTATCCCGTGCCACCCAACGTGCTCTAGAAGGTGTAAGTCAACTACCCTGGCCAGCAAGATCTCCGGATCTGTCCCCCATTGAGCATGTTTGTGACTGGATGGAGCGTCATCTCACACGGTCTGCACGTCCAGCACGAACGCTGGTCCAACTGAGGCGCCAGGTGGAAATGGCATGGCAAGCCGTTCCACAGGACTACATCCAACATCTCTACGATCGTCTCCATGGGAGAATAGCAGCCTGCATTGCTGCGAAAGGTGGATATACACTGTACTGGTGCCGACATTGTGCATGCTCTGTTGCCTGTGTCTATGTGCCTGTGTTTCTGTCAGTGTGATCATGTGATGTATCTGACCCCAGGAATGTGTCAATAAAGTTTCCCCTTCCTGGGACAATGAATTCACGGTGTTCTTATTTCAATTTCCAGGAGTGTAATAATTTTGTGATATACTTCGAAAAAAATGAGGGAGCACAAAAAGACATTTCCCTTTTCAAGTACTTGGTAATTTATTTTGTAGAATAAGTTGTGGTGCACCACTTTAATTACATAGACATTAAGATGTGAATATATATTTCCCTTATCTGCATTATTGTCTTTAGTGTAATATTTTTTCTGCTTGAGCTTTGTCATGTTTAGGTACAAGTTATACCATTTGCTGCTGCTGTTTGCCAGGCATAGTGTTACTGAATTTGACTTTGTATTACTCTGTTAAGCCAGTTTTACTACTTATTTATTTTTCTTGTTTGCTGCATATTGCCTTATATTAGTTATAATGTTGCATTTGCTTTGCTAATTTATATTTTTTGCTGCTTACTTTGCCAATTTGGATTTTTTTGTCATTGCTGTTTGCATTAATTGTTATGTGCTGCTGCATTGCCTCGTCCCTTGGTATATATATCTGAGCTCAGTGGATTTAAGTTAGCTTAAGACGGGGTAGACTATATAAGAGAATGGGTTGTGATGAATTGGAAGAGATGCATTGAGAAGTTATATGAAAAAAGTGCAGAAAGCAGGTATAGATAGGACTTTTTGGAAATAATGAAGAACGAAGGGAGATCTCTGAGAAGTAAAGAAAGTTTTTTTTTTGCAAAATACTGCAGTAAAACAAACCCTGTCCTTTCCTCCTGTGTTATTCTGCTATGTGTTTGTATACTCTTGTGTATTTGTGTTTTTCCTGTCTTTATGTGTTTAGCTAATAAGATTTATGTTGTAAAATTTTTCTAATACTAAGCTACATCCACTATGATGAGGAATACTGTCATGCTCAAACATAATTTGCATTAATAGTGTGTTATTTACTTTGTAAAGATGTTTAGACATTATTTATTCTGTTCTGTTTTAATTCTCATGTGTGAAGTTGATGTTTCAAAAGTTATTCTGATCTTTTATGTATGTACTTATGTCATAATTCCTGTAACACTGATGTATATGTTACTTCAATTCTTCTGTAAAGCCCATATTACTACAAATGTTATCAGTACGGTTATGTTCTTTAATGATGCATTTTGTACCTTTGTAATTGTATTGTTATGTTGTAAATTTATAATTGTTTGGACACCAGTTGATCAAATTAAGCTACATTTCACTGCACACATTTCTGTTGGTCATAATATATGCACAGTATGTGAGAAGTTGGGACTGTTAGTGCTTGCACGTGTGTTGATAATTCAGCAAGGGACTGGTTAACAGCATTGCTGGTTCTAAGAACAATCAAAAAGAAAATTTGTGAGTGCACAAGTGGTGGTTTATGGACTTACTATATAGTACAAGACTCTTCGATGGTGATTGTGCACCTGCACAATCGCAACAGATGGCTGCTAGCCATCTCTACAAGGACTACAGTGGGTCTACACCTTTGATGACTCACCAACACCATTATTTCTACAAGGACTGCAGTGAGTCTGCACCTCTGGTGGCCCACCAATACCACACTCTCTACCAGGACTACAGTGGGTCTGCTCTGTGATGACCTACCTACCAATATTCTTCAACTTCGACTGACTCTGCTGTGGGTTTGCTCTGTTGTGGCCCATTACCTGTCTGCATGTCAAGAGTCAGCACTGTCTTTCTGTTGGAAGGACAACACTACTTCTTCAAGACTGCATGGAAATCCACTACTTCCGTGTGCATTGCCTTTTACTGCTCAGACTTTGAGAAAAACACTATTTTACTGTGATGAACGATCAGGACTGTCTTTATGGACTGTGAGAAAATTTTAGCTTTTGACCAACATTGTTTCAATAAGTGTGTGCATATGATTTCTTTGTTATTGTAATTGTGAAAAACTTTTTAACAAATATGTATTGGCCAGTGCCCAAAACAATCTGTAAAATTTTTTGGGGGAGCATGGGGGCTATGCAAGTAGGCTGTTTAGGTTTTTATATTGGTAACGCCACTTAGCGCTCTGTATAAAAATCACTGGCTGTGCTGTGTGCAGTCTGTGGCTGGTTTGCATTGTTGTCTGCCATTGTAGTGTTGGGCTGTTGGCTGTTAACAGCGCGTAGCGTTGCGCAGTTGGAGATGAGCCGTGAGCAGTGGTGGATGTGGGGAAGTGAGATGGCGGATTTTTGAGAATGGATAATCTGGAGGTGTGTCCATCAGAAACAGTACATTTGTAAGAATGGATGTCATGAACTGCTATATATATTATGACTATTAAGGTAAATACATTGTTTGTTCTCTATTAAAATCTTTCATTTGCTAACTATGTCTATCAGTAGTTAGTGCCTTCAGTAGTTTGAATCTTTTATTTAGCTGGCAGTAGTGACGCTCACTGTATTGCAGTAGTTCGAGTAACGAAGATTTTTATGAGTTAAGTGATTTGTGAAAGGTATAGGTTAATGTTAGTCAGGGCCATTCTTTTGTAGGGATTATTGAAAGTCAGATTGCGTTGCGTAAAAAAAATATTGTGTGTCAGTAAATAAATGGAAATGTCGTGTGGCTAGGGCCTCCCGTCGGGTAGACCGTTCGCCTGGTGCAGGTCTTTCGATTTGACGCCACTTCGGCGACCTGCGCGTCGAGGGGGATGAAATGATGATGATTAGGACAACACAACACCCAGTCCCTGAGCGGAGAAAATCTCCGACCCAGCCGGGAATCGAAACCGGGCCCTTAGGATTGACAGTCTGTCACGCTGACCACTCAGCTACTGGGGCGGACTGTGTGTCAGTTTAAGCACAGTCATGTATAATTTTTCTGAGGGGACGTTTCAGAGTGAGTACACTGATATGGTTGGTGCGTACTACGTAGCCCACCACAACGGACGAGCTGCACAGCGGGTTTATCAACAACAATATCCTAATCGCCGTATCCCGCATCATACTGTACGACCTTTGCTGCTGGGTACCAACGTCTGCGTGAGACCGCGTCATTTAGCAGATTACCTGGACAGGGACGCCGTCGCACGGTAAGAACGCTGCAATTTGAGGAAGCTGTCTTGCAGCATGTGGAGCGGAATCCTTCAATCAGCACTTGTGCAATTGCACATAACATGGGGACGAATCAGACGAATGTAAGAACAGTCCTTCGAGAGCAATTGTTACTTGCATTTCACTTACAGCGTGTCCACAACCTGGAACCAGTTGATTATCCACCCAGAGCACAGTTTTCACAGTGGTACCTGGAAGAGTGTGAAATGCATCCTACATTTCCATCCTTTGTGTTGTTTACCGATGAAGCAACGTTCGGGCGTGATGGAGTCTTCAACATGCACAATTCGCATGTTTGGAGTGAGAATAACCCACATGCCACAGTTACTAGCGCTCATCAAGTGCGGTTCTTCGTTAATGTGTGGGTCGGTGTTGTTGGAGACTGTTTAATTGGGCAGTGTCAGCCACCTAGGCCTTTAAGTGGCAGCCACTATTACAATTTTTCTCGCCAGAACATTGCCATAATTGCTGGAAGACGTCCCGCTCCCTACAAGACAACGCATGTGGTTCCAACATGACGGGGCGCCGGCACATTTCAGTCGTCGTGTACGTCGATTCCTGGACCGACGGTTTCCAGAAATGTTGATTGGCAGAGGTGGTCCTGTACCATGGCCTGCTCGATCTCCAGATTTGTCCCCTCTGGACTTTTTTTTGTGGGGAGAGATGCGCAACCTTGTTTACGCAACTCCTGTTGCATCAGAAGAGGATCTGGTTGCCCGGATAGTAGCAGCAGCAGGAACAATTCAAGATACTCCTGGGGTTATGCCCGTGTCGGACAGAACATGATCCGACGGTGTAACCTTTGTTTACGTGTCAAT
Source organism: Schistocerca piceifrons (assembly GCF_021461385.2). NCBI lineage: Eukaryota > Metazoa > Arthropoda > Insecta > Orthoptera > Acrididae > Schistocerca > Schistocerca piceifrons. Next base: position 844,484,662 of record NC_060149.1, on the reverse strand, counting down.
TGGGACATTTTTGAAAATCTACTGCAATTGAAATTGGGTGGTGTTAATGTGTTGTCTCTTGGTCATGAACAATGGAAAAAGTGTTTGTTGGTTTAATTAATTTGCCGCCAGAGGAATCTTCCTCTACCGGTTTAAATACTCCTCATAGGAAACAATGACATTAGGGAAAAATATTTCTTTTGATGTCCCATACAACCTCCCAGAGTTTGTCGGTTTAAATACTTTTCACCCTGTATTGACGTGCTCAGTTTGTGAAACTCTTTCTCTTGAATGAATCATCCAATTTTTCTAAAATTGTACTCATTTGTTTTTCTGTACATGTACATCAAATCTACCCATTTCCGTCCCATTACAATAATTCCTTTGTTGCTGCGCCGTGGTCTTTTTTTTGTCTTAGTATGCAGTTTATCACTGTGTTTAATCCACGAGATGGAAACAAATTACGCATTTCATCCACCCGTCATCTAGTGGCTGTGTGCAGAGCAGGCTGTTAAAGGGTCTTGATCTGCCCGTGTTAATACAGTTTTTAAGATCTTCTTTGTTACATATTGACAATGTATATTATGCATGTTAATTTCACTTTTATTTATAATTTTTGTTAGCAGTAGTTATAGAAATATTATTTCAAGTTTTTCGCAGAACATTTAAACTCGTTTTCGGGTTGAATTTTACACACGGTTATGTATAATTTAAGCTAGTATAAAAAGTGACAGCTGCTTATAGGATGTTAGACTTATTGATAGCCGGCCGCGGTGGTCGTGCGGTTCTAGCGCTGCAGTCCGGAACCGCGAGACTGCTACGGTCGCAGGTTCGAATCCTGCCTTGGGCATGGATGTGTGTGATGTCCTTAGGTTAGGTAGGTTTAAGTAGTTCTACGTTCTAGGGGACTGATGACCTAAGATGTTAAGTCCCATAGTGCTCAGAGCCATTTGAACCATTTTTGAACTTATTGATAACATAACGATGTTTAAAATGTCACAGTTTCTAGACGATTTTCAAGCTAGTATAAAATGCGACAGCTTCGTATTGGATGTTAGAATGATTGGTGCCATAACGATATTTAAAACGTTACAGTTTTTTATACGAATCTCATTTCTTTGAATTAGTATTGGCGTTACTCTCGTGACATTTTGCAGCTTAGGTCCGCAGCTCTCGTACTTAGCTGGGCTTTCATTTATGTGGCTGGGCAGCCTTTGTGGACCTTCAGATATTAGTTGGTCTGTCATCTAGCCAGTCCTTAGTCTTTACCCTTTAGTATGTTCATTGTCAGGACGAGGTCGGGATATTTTATGGATGTTCATCTGTACTTCTTAAGGTATTGGGACAGAGCGACGTGGCGCACTTGTTAGTGTCGCGTCCGGGCGGCCGGCGGTTTAAATCCGCCTCCCCCCTTGTAAACTGAGATTCTCAGTGATTTCCCTAAATCGCTCCAGGCCATTGCCGTGATGGTTCCTTTGAAAGGTCATGGTATTTTGCTCCCTCACTCTTAAAAAATAACACGAGCGTGTTCTGCGACTCTAATGACCTCGTTGTCGACGGGACTCTAGACCCTGATATTCATGTCTGCTTTCCTTCTTCAACGCGTTGGGGACATGTATTTATTTTTAGGTCGGCGAATCATATGTCACTTCACAGCAAGTGTCTTCCGTAGCTGACATGTCGGCCATAGCGAGCTCCTAGATTTGTCAGTCTAGTCTAATGTGTAGCGGTCATGTCACGATGGCCGGCCAGAGTGGCTGAGCGGTTCTAGGCGCTTCAGTCTGGAACCGCGCGACTGCTTCGATCGCAGGTTCGAATCCTGCCTCGGGCATGGATGTGTGTTAGGTTTAAGTAGTTGTAAGTTCTAGGCGACTTATGACCTTAGAAGTTAAGTCCCATTGTGCTCAGAGCCGTTTGAACCATGTCACGATGATTTGGTACAGGTTGTCACTGGGTGTCTGGGGGAAAGTCTCACAGTTGTGGGCACGAATTGCGATTCCGTGCTGCAGAGGTTTTCTATCCATTATTTAATCATTATTGCCAGTGGTGCAGCTGAACATTCTAAAAGCGATCTTATAAAGGTCTTTACGTGTGGATCGGAGTACTGTAGGTGCTTCTTCCACTTCAAGTATTGTCGGATCTTAGAAGTGTAAAAGTGCTGCCCACATGCATTCCAGAATATAAGTAGCCAGTTGAAGCCCTAGCTAGAAAGAGCAGAAAAAAATTACGATTATATTATAACGTCCCGTCGACGACAGGGTCGTTATGGACGGAACACGAGGTCAGATCTTGGAAAAAGAAGTCAGTACGGATGATGGACGAAAATTATTTAAATACTTCTTGTCAAAAGTATCCAACAAATGTGGACCTTCCATTGTTACATTACCACCAGAAAAGAAAGGAAATAATATGTGATATACCTGGTGAACATAATAACAATTCCCTTATGAATTACATACATATTTTTATTTTTCTTGTTATATGAACAATGGTGAATAACCAGTAATCGTGCTAACTCTAGGTTCCACAATGACGAATGGGGCAAGTCGTACTATATGGCATAGATCTCTTAACTATAATTGTAGAACGTCGTTACCTCAAAGCACTTCTACGAAATTCTGACAAGTGAAAATAGTACTGCTCCTCGGAGGCGCACTTAAAAAAATAAGGGATAACTCTGCGCCAGTTTGTATCACTACGTAAACCTTTGCCGGAATGCGCATCCTGCGCTGGGACATAATAAGCGCGTATGTAACAACACGGCGCATATTCATGATCTGTATGCTGGTAAAATTAACCTCTTCATTCCATAACCGGGGCAGGTCGGAGAGTGGCAGGCGCGGAATCAATTTGGGCCGGCGCTGTGTCAACATTTGCTGATAGGGCGCGCAAACAGCTCCCTCTCATCAGCATATTTTTAATCTTCTCGGCAAGTGCCGGTACAAAGCCGCGGCCGCGTTTGCTTTTGTGGCGGCGCTCCCCACATACTTCTTGGCAATATTGTCCCAATGCGTGCGCGCGCCGACCCTTTCACTCCCGATGCGATGCCGAGAACTGCATTCACAACGTTACGGTTACCGCGACATTTTTTTTATTTAATATTTCTCGCAACTGCTAACACCACCGGAAAGCACAAATGCGATTTTTCCCTCCTGCCGCTGCCAAAATAACAAAGCGAACAACCGAATTTATGTAACGCGAGCGGCGCGGGAAGGGGAGTGTAGTTTTAAACATTGTCGGCCGTCTCGCGTTAAGTGCGAGTGCTGAAGGGAAGTGCGGCTCCTAATGGCACGCACATCCGGATAAGCGCAGCTGTTTGCTGCCTTTCCTGGCTCGTCCCCCACCAAAAGTACCGGCCCGTCTTTATACGGGCGCGAAATGCCTTTAATGGTAATTTGCATAATATTTTCTGATGGGCGCGGCTGTCAAAGCCGAGTCGTGGGACTGTAAGTGGGATTACCAAAGCTTGCCACTCCTTTCAGTAGATAAGGGAAAAGTTTGAGAATTTCCTACGTTCAACCTTCTCTGCGCTGTTACTTGCGTAGTTCGGCGAGGGTCAGGGGAAATGCTAACAACCATCTGGGAACCAGACACTACTGTGGCTTCTCTGTTATCGAGCGAAGTGGTACGCTGTTTAAGACACTGGAACTGCAGTCGAAAGACGTGCACTTCAAATTCCTGACCAGCCACCCAGGTCTAGATTTCCTGTTGTTTCCCTTAGTCTCTTAGGACAATGGTTGGTATGAGTTTTTCATTCAAAGTAAAGGCAGCGCACGATTTCTAGCCTCGTTTTTATACAGTGTTTAACTTTCAGAGATGGTGGTATGGACGAAAAGAGGAAAAAATGGTTCAAATGGCTCTGAGCACTATGGGACTTAACATCTGTGGTCATCAGTCCCGCCGGCCGGAGTGGCTGTGCGGTTCTAGGCGCTACAGTCTGGAGCCGGGCGACCGCTACGGTCGCAGGTTCGAATCCTGCCTCGGGCATGGATGTGTGTGATGTCCTTAGGTTAGTTAGGTTTAATTAGTTCTAAGATCTAGGCGACTGATGACCTCAGAAGTTAAGTCGCATAGTGCTCAGAGCCATTTGAACCATTTCATCAGTCCCCTAGAGCTTAGAACTACTTAAACCTAACTAACCTAAGGACATCACAAACATCCATGCCCGAGGCAGGATTCGAACCTGCGACCGTAGCGGTCTTGCGGTTCCAGACTGCAGCGCCTTTAACCGCACGGCCACTTCGGCCGGCTCACAATATTATCTGTTCAGAGGACATGGTAACTGAATATGGCGCCTTGCTAGGTCGTAGCAAATGACGTAGCTGAAGGCTATGCGAAACTGCCGTCACTGCAAATGAGAGCGTATGTAGACAGTGAACCATCGCTAGCAAAGTCGGCTGTACAACTGGGGCGAGTGCTAGGGAGTCTCTCTAGACTAGACCTGCCGTGTGGCGGCGCTCGGTCTGCAATTACTGATAGTGGTGACACGCGGGTCCGACGTATACTAACGGACCACGGCCGATTTAAAGGCTACCACCTAGCAAGCAAGTGTGGTGTCTGGCGGTGACACCACAGAACCTGCGTCCGTAGCGGTCACGCGGTTCCAGACTGAAGTACCTAGAACCACTCGGCCACACCGGCCGGCTTACAACTATTTATTTTATTCGTTAAACCGTGTAGTCCCTCTCTGATGCCAGGCCAAAGTTTTACATATAAAACACTTTCTACATTTTATTATTTAAGAAGTGACAATAAAATGTAATTTATGGAACTGAAAATGTTTTGAAACCATGTTTGAATGTATCTAACGACAATGTGATTAACAGTACTGACTAAAAACTAAAAGCGTACGTACTAGTATAAAATATTAGATACAAAAGTTTTTAACGTCTAAAAAATGGTATCTTCTGACATAGAGAATTTAAGGAGCGAAATTTTGGTAGACTGCAGTAGCTGCGGGCTTTGCGAAAAGGGAAGATCTGATTCGAAAGAGGCTTGTTTAGTTGTAATCCGGGAAGGGCTGCTTAAGAAACAAGGCAGACATTATTGTCGTTTTAGTAGATATAGCGTCCAGATATAAAGGGCGGCTGTTTTACAGTATGCTTCCATCAATGATTATTCAAACGAACTCTTGGGATGAAAACTGTAGGATTGAAGATTAGGGTTTAACGTCCCGTCGGCAACGAGGTCATTAAGCACAGAGAAAAAGCTCTTACTGGTTCAAGGGCAGAGAAGGAAACTGGTAGGATCCATTCAAAAGAACCATCCCGGCTTTTGCTTGCAACGATTACGGAAAACCCAGGTTTGGATGTTGGGGAGCGGATCTGAACTGTCGTTCTGCCGAATGCGAGTCCAGTGTGCTTACACTTAGCCACCTCGCTCGGTTGTTTTTAATTAGCTTTACTTTAAAATGTGGCTGTATTCTTGCATTAGACGGCCCCCACACCTGGTAAAAGAGAATTATGCAATTATAGGTAAGTGAAAGCTTTGTTCAGATGTCTCACGTAGTACTGCGATGTCGGCAAGTAGTAGTGGATTCGAGTTCCTGCATAATACAAAATTTTGTTAAGAACATTATTTCAACTTGCGTTGCGTAGCGCAGTGAAATTTCCATTGCACAGTTATTCGTGTTATCAAACACGGGCTCGCTTTCAGACTAAATAGGGTAAAAGTGGAGACGCAGAATGAAACTGTATAAGTAAATGATAAGCTATGCATCTGCCAAAAATCCAGTAAACAGTACAGTCTGGTTCCGAGAACTCATTGACACCAGTGCCGTAACAGGTACAGGCAAACCACAAAGCACGGTGTAAGAAAAAGGTACGGTTAACCACCCTCCTCATGCGAAGAAGGAGAAGATATGTGATGTGGACATGGTTCCGGACACACATTGTTTCCATGTTAGAACCCATTTTCTACCACTCTTCACAGTGCATTGAGATGAAATTATGGTATGGTATTATTGGTCGGGCTGTTCGGCCGCCTGGTGTAAGTCTTTCTAATAGACGCCACTTCGGCGATTGCATAGACGAAATGGTTAGGACACCTCAGACACCGACTCCCCGAGCGAAGAAAACTCCGACCCGGCAGGGAATGGAACCCGGGAACCGATGATGTAGACACCGACGCCAACCACTAGGTCACGAGCTGCGTCTAATGATTACGGGAAACAAAATGGGAAGAAAACGTACCAGCACGCAAATGAAACCCTTCCTTACACTAAATGTTCCAAATGTCATCTATTCAAATTGATACAAAGTTCATGCGTCAACCGTTTCGTTTAATCTCGGCTGCGCTATTTTACGCATGGTTTCGCAGCCATAAAAAAATGGGCATGAAGACTCTCAGCATATTTTACCGGATTCCGATATGGAAGATATTCCAAATCCCTCCCTCTACCTCCCCCCCCCCCCCCCCCCGTGGTCTCAAATGAAGGTCTAATAGGGGAAATTGAAGGGCAGGGAACGTCCACTTCGTCCCGTGCTATCCATCTGTCAAGTAACCTTATTTAGATACTGTCAAGCACTAACACTGAAATAATTTGGAGCTCTAACGTCCATGTATTATATGTCTCGTAGCACTGATAAAAACACATATTCTAGCAGTCAAGGTAGACTGTTCTCTAAGAAAGCACTGTAAGTTTCCTCGCTGCGCGTGAGCAGAGTTGCGGAGAATAAATTCTAACACGGAAATCATCTCTAGCCGACGCCCATGTAGTCTCTTCCATAGTGTGTGTGGAATGTGCTCTAAAAATCTGGCCGTTTCTTTTTGTTATATCTTATAAGAGGCATCAATTCTAGCAGGAACATACATTTTATGTTCGCGAATGTAAAGCGGTATGGAACGTCCAAGACATTAACACCAAAGAAGTTTTTAACAGATATCGTAAGAAAGTCATCAGTTATATTGTGTTCTTTTTAGATGACATATGCAAAGCGTACTAACACATCAGACGTGCATACACTTTATTTGCTTTGTACAGACTCTCCCATGAATGACAACAGATTGCACTTCAAAGGCAACGTAACTGATACGATGAATGTCTTCAAGCAGAATCTTTTTGTTTTATTACCTCATCTCTGAGGAGGTAATTAATATCCCGTGTAGGATCTAAAACGGGAGCAGCGCAAAAATTGACATGCTACTAAAACTGCGCACTGCGGCGCACCCCAAGACAAATATAAACTCCTCAAAAACGTTTTGCTACACCTGGATACCAAAGAAGGAGTTTAGGCTTAGATAGAAGAGGAAAAGCGAATGAAAGTGTAAGCCTTAAAGAAATAAATGTATAAATTTACTGTTAAATAAAAAGGAAACAATAACCACACTAAGGTCAGTAGAACGAAAAACCGGTCCATAGTTGCAGACTTTTACTTTTTAGTTCACTCGATGACTAGTTTCGGGCCGAGACGCATTTTCAAATCATCGTAACATAATCGAAAATGGCACAGATAACTGATATCTGTATGCGCTGTAACCGTTCGTTGCTCATTTTTGACATCTCCGAAAATGCCATTTCGACTATGCTACGATGATTTGAAAACGGGTCTCGGCCCAAAACTAGTCATCGAGTGAATAAGTAAGTAAAAATGTGCAACTTCGGACTGGTTTTCGTTCTACTGATTAACAGAAGCTGCTGACCCAAGGTACTCCAGCATACTAGAAATTCGTGCACTAAAGTCAGCCTGTTCCAAAATACACATCTTTGCGCCGTTGTGTTATAAAAATTTTCTGCTGGGTAATATTGAACGCCGTACAGCTGCGCTGTAAAGGGCTTGGATATCCCTTGGCTTACAGACAATAAGCTGGTCCATGCGTTGCTGCCCCACTCACCCCTGTGACGACGTACTGCGAGTGTCTTCTGATCCCAAGCAAGCTCGATTCCCTTCATGTCAGCGGACAGAGTAGGCAATCCCATTCGGCTGACGCTTGTTTCCTGGAGAAATGTGTTCATGGGGTGGGTGGGGTTGTAACACCACAGCTCTTATGCTGTATCGATTTATTTATTTTTTTGCTTTTACTTTATTTAATGTCACATTGTTGATCTTTTGTAAATGTGTTTGAACCGATAACATAAAATTGTGTACTCTTTTCTTTGTCAAACCTTTGATGTCGTGATTTGATTCTATGCAAAGTAATGTATCTGTAATTTAAATTCTTTGTCCCATTTGGAGGGAACAAAACTTACTGTATATGATTGTAATTTTGTGTGAATAATTTTTGTAGAAGTGTCAATATGTGAAAATGTTCTGTTTTATTTAATGTATTTGTTTGCTCTTATGTAAACTGCTGACCTTCACTTAGGGCTCTTAGTTATTCTGTATGTAAAAGGTGCAGTGGTTCCCCTCGGGAACGGAACTGTGTAGCGCGCGCAAATTGTGGTTGGCCTAGGTGGAAAAGGTGGAACTGATAGTCAGTCGGAGGCGAACTACCAGTCGGGGACGAGCAACCGGTCGGAGATGAGCTACCAAACTATGCACTATGCAAAGTGTGCATATTGTGCTGATTCCGAGAGAGGCTTCTCTTCCTTCTTTCTAAGGCCTCGGATGGATGGATAAATAGCTGGAACTATTCTGGAGTTTGTATCTGTCGTCACCACCAAGAAATAACAGAGTCCAGCAATTCAGTCTGCGAATCCATCTACCAACATGCAGTTGCCACCACGTTGCGCAATCACTGTAAAGCAATACTATAATGATGTACAGTGAAGGATCAGCTTAATGGATGTGTTATTGTGCTCAAATATAAGGTAATTTATATCTAAATTTATGTACCAACCTTGATTTTCTCCTCATCATAACACCTCTCAGGTTCCTTTCCGTTTGAACTAAGGTAATCACCGAGTGTCCCTACTGAAAGAACTTTTATGACCAATGTTATGCTAATTAAAACCTCTTGAACTTAGTAAAAGGAAATTTAAAGTTAATGTGGCAATAGAATAAGTTAAAGTAAATGTTGTTTGCCGAAAATAATTTTCCTATTAAAACTACTTATTAAAGTGCTGTCGCCAACTGAAAAATTAAAAGTTCTTAAGACTGAGGTTTCTGAAGTTTTGCTTAGCTATGATCACCTTGATATCTGTAGTAAATTCTAAAAGGTGAGTCAGTTTCTTGCAATTTTGTTAACATTGTGTCTCATGGTAGTAAAAGTGGAAAACTGCATAGTAGGAAATTATATGTTCATGACTACTAAGTGTTTGTCTCTTTTGTGTGCATATTAACAGTGTAAAGACCACTCAGTTTGTGCAAGCCTTGAAAGTGATAGTGTTTTTCTGTACGTGTTATAATTTTGCGAATAGTTTTTGTGCTGCCCCAGTTGTTAGCTCCAATCTTAAAGCATATGTGTGTCAGAGTTCATTGCACTCGCGTGTGACCTAGTCTACGTTGTGTTTGTCCGTTATAGTTACTTTACCTACTTTCATAAACGAGAACGTTATTCTTTCTCTTGCCTAATTAGGCTGGCGACCGTTTCCCTTATTCTGTAAACAATATAGATAGGCAAAATTTTGTTTGTTACTATTCCAAATTTTACGTAATTTTGACTTTCATTTCCGATAAGCCACCTCCGTTAGGAACGACACGGTCAACATAACAAAATTCCTCTCAGAGGGTAACACTGCTCTGTTGCTTTATACCATAACTGCTATAACAAAATAATTCTGTTTTGCAAACTGCCTCCAGTTTTGAGGTTAGGGTAGAGCAGTAGCAGAGTGGAGTGTTATACGTGGCGCCGCGTGACAGGACGTTGTTCAGTTTGCATCTACAGACGGAAAAAATTATAAGTAGTTAGCGTTTTACAAACATAGTGTTAACATAAAACGTCCAGCGGCACGAACCTGTACATTACTTGAGAGAACTTGTAGTGAAAGTTCAGTTTAAATTAAAAATAAAAGGTGTCAGTACTTAATAATAGCTAAAATGGACAGGAAACTAGAAATAAATCTAGACACGCGAGAGCAGAATGCAACCGAGAGCAGTTCAAGCAGCACACCAACAGATGGCATGACGCGCGAGTTAAATTACGTACGTTATCACGCAGACATCAATAAACAGATCGAAGCTGTGTGTGTCGCGCGTACCAAGCAAGACAATATGGGCGATGTTGTCGAAGACAGTGGTTATGTCAATGAATCGCGGGATATGTTCGAATCACCAGAAACTGAGAGGAGTGTAGAATCTGAACACGAAAATGCAGTTGAAACCAAAAGTGAAATGACACCAGATGTGACTGATTTGTTAAAAATGTTGTCTGCACAAATTGCAGCACAGGGACAACAAAATGCTGCGCAAAATGACAATATTAATGCACAAATCGCAGCACTGGGGCAACAAAATGTAGAACAAAGACAGCTAATTGCAATACAGGGGAGTGATATTAGCAAACAAATGCAAGAGCAAGGCAAAAATCTTAGTAAACAAATTGAAGAAGTTAACTCAAGGGTAGGAATAGTGAGTAATGAAATCAAAAGTATTAAAAGCGAAATTGCTGTCGTCAATGGCAATATTGCCAACATACAGGGACAAATTGATGACATTAACGAAAGATTTGATACTGAAGTAATTAAAATTCAAGATCAACTAGAACCCTTAGTCATCACTAAAGTAGACGAAAAGGTATTCGGTATTAAATCCGAAATACAAACAGAATGTAACGTGGAATTTGCACAGATCAATCTGTAACAGAAACAAGTAGAGAATTAACCAAACAGATTGTTAGTTGCGAAAAGAAGTGTGAACATAACACTTACAAATCCAAGGCAAAGTGTATGACTTGGAAAGAAAAATACAATCAGGACCTACACATTTTACTGAAAAAATTCCTTTCAGTAAAATATTAGAGGGCGAGGAAAAATTCGACCCTGCAAAGAGACATAACGGTTGGCACCCCCTTGATTTTGTAAAGAATTGCGAAAGAAATTTTCCTGAATATTTGTCTGACCAGGAAAAAATTAATGTTGTAATTAGTGCACTAACGGGAGAAGCAAAAAGGTGGGGGTTGAATCTGGATACTAACCAGATGTCTTTTGAAAACTTTAAACAAAAGTTTGTTGACGAGTACTGGTCAGAACAAAAACAAGACCAGTTGTGGCGTGAGTTTTTAATGGCCAGGTTGTATGACATCAGGGGTAGGCAAACCATGAAAGAATTCTGCGAATCATGGTACAGAAAACTGATACATTTGAAGGCTAGAAGGACTGAAGCCGAGATCGTTTGGGTTCTTTGGCAGAAACTGCCTGAGGATTCTAAACGGTATGTTGGAAGTACACATAGAAGTTTTTCTGCGTTTTTGGAAAGGGTAGAGGATGAAGATCACTGGCGAAGGAATCGCGAGCCCCGTCCTCATAATAACAATCATTCGCGAGAAAGTAATGACCAAGCTGAACGACATGAAAATGATAGATATCGTGTAAACACGATTCAAAGAGGTCGTGCGAGAGGCAGGGGAAATTACACTACGCGCGGTAGAGGATACATGACGCGGAATTTCCAAAATAGAGAAGAAATGGAAAACTGAAAACCGCGTGTGTTACGGGCCGGATTCACGCGGAAACCGGCTTTGGGCCCAAAGAAAAGATGTTAAATAATAGATTCGAGAAGGAAAGATGTAAACTACGGGGCAGGAAGGTTAAGGACGCGCCTATAGCAGACGGGCGCGGAATGATACATAGTGGCGTTCCCAGTGCGAAGTCACGTGACCATTCGTGCTCGGGCCAGCGGTTGCCGGAGCAGCGTACATTGCATTCGGCAGCAGACACAAATGGCAGACGTCAGAACAAGATGGCTGCCGTAGAGAGAAACAGAAGAGGCGGGATCGGACACTTCCGATGGCCGGTTTCAGTAGTAGATGAATGTAGAAAGGAAAATAAAGTTAATATGTCATGTGATAAAGATAACTCAGTTTCGGAGAAAATGCGAGTGAAAAGGAGGATATTTGTACTGTTAATGATGTGTATGAGGTCAAAGACGTAGATGTGGGAGAGATTATGATGAAATATGCCACGCAAAAGACGTGTGCACAGCTAATAATAGGTGAAAGGGATGTAAAGGAGGACTAGTAAAGATGACATTATAAACAGTGCAGGTGAAATTATTGTTGATGGAAAGGTGTTTTGTGGCTCTGATGCAGAAGGGTCTGGTAGGGATTTCACACGATTATCTGAAACTGATAGTAAAGGAATCATTGAAACGAAGGTTATCAGTGTATGTGACGAGTATACTATGTACGAAACTAAGTCTGAAACTGTCCCAAGTGCTACTACTGAAGTGCCTGCGTGTCCAAACTATGTGCATTGTTTAGAAAATGAGTCGAAAAACGTAGTGGCTGAAACATCTAGTGATAATCTGCTCCACTGTCTAAAAGTTGCTTTCCTGCTAGAATCTGATGACGAAAATGAAATCAGTGATAGTTCAGATGATGAAGGGTATATGAATATAGATAAGAATGAGTATACTAACTTTCCCTATTGTTCAAAAGTAGCGTACTTAAGTGAATCTGGTGCTGAGGAAGAGAGTAGTGATGACTCTAGTGAAGATGAATTTTCAGGTGTAAACGAAAGTGAATACACTTTTACTGTAAGAGGGTATGAGAAAATTAGTGACATTTTACCAAAGCAAGATACAGAAAGTGAAACTGGGCCAAAACCGAATGAATTATTCAGTAATGTAACACAGGGGCATAATTTGCAGGAACCCCCAGATGATACTATACTGGGGCAAGCCTTAACAAATGTTTTGAAGGAGTGTGAATTGCAGGAACAAAATGAACCACCTGGTAAGATAATAGCAGAACAGGAGATCATGTACCTTGCTAAGGACTTTGAAATTCGAAAACCTAAAAAACCACCTGATGAAACAAAACGTTGGCAAGACCTGAATAGGTTAGTGAAAGATGTAGAAAACAGGAAGCCTAAAAAACCACCAGATTTAAGTGACTGTTTTGTGAACCATAAAAGACTGCCTCGTTAATAAAGAGACTGGGGGCAGGATGTATGTATATACTCTGTTAATATAATGCATGACTTTAGTATTATTATAGTATCTGAGTGTTATCTGAAAGTCGATTATTATTTTGTTGACCTTTAGGCCTGTGGCAGTTTGTTGCTTATTTTCTGTGGTATACTGTTTGACTTTGCTTAGGAACTGTTTATTTTCAATTGAATACTTATTGTTGCCAGTCTAATTATGAAGAGAGGGCCATGTAATGTAAGAAACCTGAGTACCTTATGAATAATTATGCTTATAGTAACCTAATGAGAGTGCAAAGAACTCTACAAGATAATGATTAATTTCTAATGTACTTAAAAATCAGAAAGGGCATATGTTTGCAGTATGTGGTTTACTCAAAGAGACATGTGCTCAGATGAGGGTTCTTAAGCCTCAGGGGACATGCACTCTTTGCATTGTGAAGTGTCTGACGAGCACTAGGTACCCGAGTCGTTGCCAGCACTACTTCCATTTCTTTTCGTGCTGCCAGCCTTCCTCTTCATCATTCAGAACTTTTACTATCTTCTTTCCTTCTTCTCTATCAGAGTAAACTGAAAAGTGTAGAAATAATGTAAGGTACTGTGTGTTGTTTGTGGATAAGTAAATAAATAATTAAATTGGGTACACTAGAAAATGACCAAGAATAATGAAAGTATAGTGGGTATTGTTAAAGAAAAAATGTAGTGGAAAAATAATTGGAAAGAGAAATATGGACGTGGAAAGGTAAGAATACTGAAAACAAGGTAAATGTAATGTAAATGTTTTTTTTGAAAATAGGGATAAATATGATGTTGAAAAACTTTGTGTGTTAAAAAACTGAGGAGATAAACCTGACTAATGTCTGGAAAGTAGATGTGAGATATATATGTCTAGTGCCACCAAAAGGGTTGGCAGAAATCACTTGCAATAGCATATGAAATTATTGTCCTGATCTTGATGTATGTAATGACCTAACTGTGTGTGGAAAAGCAGTGGTAAAGGAGTAGTAAGAAATTCTTAATCCCAAGTAGGACATTTAAATTTTTCTTGATTAATGTATATGTTACCTGATGTTGTCATTTGAAAAGAAATGGTTTTGTTGCCAGTGTCTAATTGCCGTTTCAAAGTTGCAGGTTTTATGTTTTATACCATTAAAGCAAATTTTTCCAAAGATGTGACATAAAGATGAAAAAACCTGCAAATGATGTCAATAAACTGCTCAAAAATATGGTTTTGAGCAGCAAAACAAGACAAAAGAATAAAAATGTAGTGGTCCTAAAGCTGAGGGCTACCCAAATATGCTGTGTGAGCAGTAGCCAAAGGACTTGCCATTGTGGGGCAAAAAGTTGATAAGTGGTCACGAACTGCCAAACCTAGAGGATGGGGGCAGTGTACTAATTGAAAAATGTTTGTTTTAGTGTTCTTAATCTAAATTGTGTTTTTGTGCCTAAATGTTTATAAAGACTGCCAAACCAATAGTGGGCAGAATGTGTAACATGGACTGCTAGTGCTGAGGCAAGCAGTGAACTTAGTTAGGTTTATTGGTCAATGTGTTATGAACTGACTATTTTTCTGAAGTCAGTGAAAATTTATTATAGAATATATATATGGATTCTTATTCAAACAGATGTAGATATTTTGGTGCTAGGGTTTTTGGAATAACTTAAAGTTTTGGACTGTCTGTTTTTAAAATACAGCAGTGATGATTAAAGATAGGTTCTGGATAGGTTAATGTGTTCATGTGCAACAAACATTTTGGACTGCTATTAATCAAGAGCAGCTTTAAAGTTAATTGTTTTGAGAAAACCTTGAAAAGTTACTTTTGTATTTAAAGCACCAATTGGAAAAAGTTCTCATAGCTGTTTTGTGTAAATATTAGCACATATGTGGATGCAAACTGAATTTTTCAATATTTCATTAATTGCTGAACCTTGTGAAAAATACTATGACCATTAACATGCTTGTGTCTCTGAAAGTTACATTCTTTAAAAACATTGAAAGACAAATTTCTGTTTTATTAAGTTAAAATGTTCTGTGCTGTTGTGGATATGTGTATTTTCTTTATTTCATTTGAAGGCTATACCATATTCTAAAATATGTAGATTAGTTTTGCGTACTGCTTTGTCTTTTATTTGAACTGTGTGTGTATGAAATGAATATGCTTGAAAGTATCCTGTGTAACGATGCAAAATAAGTATCCTTGAAGCAGTCTGAAAATGAAAATTACTGTAAATGCTTTACTTTGAGGATGTTTTGGAAGAAAAGTATGAAATTTCTTAGTGTTTATACTGTATGTCTGTAATATGTGTATTTTTTTTTTGTCCCAACTGAAGTTGGATGGTATAATTTTTTTTCTGCAGCTAGCACCACTTAGGTGTTACAGATGTTTCCTTGAAGTATACCTTACAGGAAACTTCAACGAAACATGGGGCATGTGTAACACCACAGCTCTTATGCTGTATGGATTTATTTATTTTTTTGATTTTACTTTATTTAATGTCACATTGTTGATCTTTTGTAAATGTGTTTGAATCGCTAACATAAAATTGTGTACTCCTTTCTTTGTCAAACCTTTGATGTCGTGATTTGATTCTATGCAAAGTAATGTATCTGTAATTTAAATTCTTTGTCCCATTTGGAGGGAACAAAACTTACTGTATATGATTGTAATTTTGTGTGAATAATTTTTGTAGAAGTGTCAATATGTGAAAATGTTCTGTTTTATTTAATGTATTTGTTTGCTCTTATGTAAACTGCTGACCTTCACTTAGGGCTCTTAGTTATTCTGTATGTAAAAGGTGCAGTGGTTCCCTTCGGGAACGGAACTGTGTAGCGCGCGCAAATTGTGGTTGGCCTAGGTGGAAAAGGTGGAACTGATAGTCAGTCGGAGGCGAACTACCAGTCGGGGACGAGCCACCGTTCGGAGATGAGCTACCAAACTGTGCACTATGCAAAGTGTGCATATTGTGCTGATTCCGAGAGAGGCTTCTCTTCCTTCTTTCTAAGGCCTCGGATGGATGGATAAATAGCTGGAACTATTCTGGAGTTTGTATCTGTCGTCACCACCAAGAAATAACAGAGTCCAGCAATTCAGTCTGCGAATCCACCTACCAACATGCAGTTGCCAGCACGTTGCGCAATCACTGTAAAGCAATACTATAATGATGTACAGTGAAGGATCAGCTTAATGGATGTGTTATTGTGCTCAAATATAAGGTAATTTATATCTAAATTTATGTACCAACCTTGATTTTCTCCTCATCATAACACCTCTCAGGTTCCTTTCCGTTTGAACTAAAGTAATCACCGAGTGTCCCTACTGAAAGAACTTTTATGACCAATGTTATGCTAATTAAAACCTCTTGAACTTAGTAAAAGGAAATTTAAAGTTAATGTGGCAATAGAATAAGTTAAAGTAAATGTTGTTTGCCGAAAATAATTTTCCTATTAAAACTACTTATTAAAGTGCTGTCGAAAACTGAAAAAATTAAAAGTTCTTAAGACTGAGGTTTCTGAAGTTTTGCTTAGCTATGATCACCTTGATATCTGTAGTAAATTCTAAAAGGTGAGTCAGTTTCTTGCAATTTTGTTAACATTGTGTCTCATGGTAGTAAAAGTGGAAAACTGCATAGTAGGAAATTATATGTTCATGACTACTAAGTGTTTGTCTCTTTTGTGTGCATATTAACAGTGTAAAGACCACTCAGTTTGTGTAAGCCTTGAAAGTGATAGTGTTTTTCTGTACGTGTTATAATTTTGCAAATAGTTTTTGTGCTGCCCCAGTTGTTAGCTCCAATCTTAAAGCATATGTGTGTCAGAGTTCATTGCACTCGCGTGTGACCTAGTCTACGTTGTGTTTGTCCGTTATAGTTACTTTACCTACTTTCATAAACGAGAACGTTATTCTTTCTCTTGCCTAATTAGGCTGGCGACCGTTTCCCTTATTCTGTAAACAATATAGCTAGGTAAAATTTTGTTTGTTACTATTCCAAATTTTACGTAATTTTGACTTTCATTTCCGATAAGCCACCTCCGTTAGGAACGACACGGTCAACATAACAAAATTCCTCTCAGAGGGTAACACTGCTCTGTTGCTTTATACCATAACTGCTATAACAAAATAATTCTGTTTTGCAAACTGCCTCCAGTTTTGAGGTTAGGGTAGAGCAGTAGCAGACGAGGGTGTTATAGGGTAAGCTCTTGAGTTGTCATATCGAAAGACGAACCCATCATCGAAATATAGACTTTAGTGTTGGACAACAGATTGGAGTATCCTGTCGTAATACTGCACAGAGAAGAAGTAATCATCAACAGCAATGAGTGTTGTCCGACATCGGTACATGATGTCATCTTTCGTCTCACCCCTTGGGACTGCACGCTTGGTACCTGGCCGCCTCAACACTCTTCTACTGCGGTCACCTGGCGTCCGACAATCCCTGCACTCGTCAATCAAAGAAACCCGACGTCACTTATCCAGGTTCCATTCCAGATGTTCCCTTCTCCACCCTCTTCGCGAACAACAAAGACGGTATTTGTTATTGCTGCTCGTAATGGGCTCCTGGAGGCCACACTGATCGTGTTAAGACTTCTGAGTAATATCTGGGTAAACACAGCCACCCCAGCTACCTGTTTGAGGAAGTGCAACGTTCCGTCGCGCAGCCCTCTGAGCACCTGCGAGGCATAACAATTAGCCAGCGGTCGTCAGCTGGGGCAGTTCACGGCGGACAATCGCTAGCGTATTGGCTCGCGACGGCGGTTGAATGTTCAAATAACATCGCTGTGGTGTAAACGAGTTCGGCGTGCAACTTTCAAATAAGGACAGCCCTCATTGCTGCAAAGTGACGATGTGCATACTGTGTAAGCTAAAATGAATTTTGATGACATGTTCACAGGGTGAACAGTACCCACCATCCGCATTTTACACTCGCAATTTGACACACGGCACGCTCAACTGAGCTGCTCAGCCAGCAAGTGTACTTTTATAGGTGGCCGTACCTAGAGATTTCCGGTCACGAAAGATGAAATATGTACTTTGTTCAGTAAGAAAAATTATTAGTAATTTGTTATTTTGGTAGCTAAAACATATACACGTATAAACTATTAACCATATAGACGCTCCTTTGAATACATTTCCTTGATGGAAATCCTGTTTATATTCCTCGATATACAGCGAGTGTCAAGCAGGGCGTTTGTCTCTGTAACCTACAAAATAATAAACTGTGAGGAATATTTATTTAGATAGACAAGCACAAGAAAGACATTTTTTCTGAGGACCTATGAATGTAGTTTATTTAGTTACTTCCGTAAAGTTACAGCAACGCGTTATAATTTTTAAACCGAACATAATTTTTCTCCATCATGTATCTGACGTATTTAAATCAACACTGTACAAATAAGATTTCTCTCAGTTTTACTGAGGGATGAATGAATGTTCAAAGTTGTACAACAGAGATGAATTTTTTTAACATAACGTACAGAACATTACCAGCAGAATCCAATGTCTTTCGGCAATCAGCATGCTGCACGTAATTGCCTGTATGCAGATGGATGATCTGGTGCCGGAATGTTTATTTAAGGTCAATGTTCAAACCAGTGACCTTCTCCGGAATTTGCAATTCAATGAACCTTCTAAACAACGTAAATTTCTTTTTTGGGGTTATCTGCAGAAACTCGTCTATGTCACCAAACAAAAAAAAATTTAAATAAATGGAATCTTACCCTCCAACGGCCTAGTAAATTCCTAAAACACTGAGAGACGACTGTATGGCATTCAGATTAAAAGTTAGAAGGAAAAATGCGACAGAGTCCAGAATACCAGATGACTTCAAACAGCACTTCGACGAAGCTTGTCTCTCGGTGACAGCACCAACTCGTACGGAGAGCAGTTAGAAGGCCCGCTGAAGTGTGCATTTAGGGAAACGGGCAGCCGTTTGAATACCTCATTAAAAATGAACACTCCGCCACCAGAACATCTGAACACAGCGAATTACGTATTTTCTATTTAAAAAATTTCAGCTTGTTTCTGTTCAAATGTGTGTGAAATCTTATGGGACCTAACTGCTAAGGTCATCGGTCCCTAAGCTTACACACTGCTTAACCTAAATTATCCTAAGGACAAACACACACACCCATGCCCGAGGGAGGACTCGAACCTCCGCCGGGCTCGTTTCTGTAACTCTCTGAAAAATAAATAAACTAAGTTCGTAACTTCATAGAAAGAGTAATATTTATTGCATTTTCCTTTCTAAATAAATATTTCTTTCACTTATTACTTCGAAGTTACAGATAAAAACACTACCTGAAACACCCGGTATGTAATTTATACGACGAGTTCCAACTCTGCGCGGGACAAAAAGCTATCAAGAGACTGCGATTAAAAGAAAGGTCAGCGTGGGCCGTAATACTGATGTGATCGCTTCTCAGTTTTGATTATTGATACCGGTGTCTGAGTTTAATTTGTACAGCACTGAAGATGATCACTATGTGATCGAAAATCGATTCAGCTATCAATAAAACATCAATATTAAGGCCAACGCTGACCTTCCTTTTAATTTAACACATATGGTCGATGTGCACACAGCACTCCATGGAGTCGCCAATCAAGAGACTGCGATGTTACAAAGCATGAATGGAAGTGCTAAAAGCCGACCGGAGTGGCCGTGCGGTTCTAGGCGCTACAGTCTGGAGCAGAGCGATCGCTACGGTCGCAGGTTCGAATCCTGCCTCGGGCATGGATGTGTGTGATGTCCTTAGGTTAGTTAGGTTTAATTAGTTCTAAGTTCAAGGCGACTGATGACCTCAGAAGTTAAGTGGTATAGTGCTCAGAGACATTTGAACCATTTCTGAAGTGCTAAATACCGGAATGAAACACTGATTAAGGAATACATAAGTAACATGTTTTCGGCAGAACACAAGCACACTGTACTACGAAAAAAATGTCTCTTATGTCAGTTGGTAGTTCGGATCGATAGTGAAGAATAGTAGTAAAACCAAACGTGTTAACAGATAAAGAATTTCATACAGACAGATATGGGAGAAAGAACTGTACATCGGAAGACAATGACAGCTTGTACACAATGTTGGTAAAACACGCACTCAGCGCTGTGAATGGACAACAACGTTAGCCGGACAGTAACGAGGGATTGTGTTATGGTGGAGTGCCGAGACACGCAGCCCTAACAAGTCCTTTACATGTCGCAAGACACGTCCGCCGTTCGGGCAGCCGTGGTCGAGCACCTCGGATGACGAAGCGACTAATTTTCCCCGCATTAGGCACAAAAGATGGCGGGCGCGCTGGAAATAACGGCGCGAGGGTGAGCATTGTGCTGGCGCACGTGGCCTGCAGAGCATGTCGCGATACACGGGGCGCCGCACGCGCCGCGCAGCGGGCCAGCGCACGCTTTCAATCACCCACTTGCCCTCTCCGTGTTTCCTTTCACAACGGCTTACCTCCCGCAGATACTAACGCCAATAGTAAAAAACTGCTTTGGCTTTTTGACAGTCCGTGAAGTTACTCTGCTGCAACTACTTACGTCCTCGACAATAATGCGGCGCTTGCAAACATTAGAACTTCCGGTGTCACAAAAAGTACTACACTACTGGCCATTAAAATTGACACCACGAAGATAACGTGCTACAGACGCGAAATTTAACCGACAGGAAGAAGATGCTGTGATATGCAAATGATTAGATTTTCAGAGGATTCACACATGGTTGACGGCGGTGGCGACACCTACAACGTGCTGAAATGAGGAAAGCTTCCTACCGATTTCTCATATACAAACAGCAGTTGACCGGCGTTGCCTGGTGAAACGTTGTTGTGATGCCTCGTGTAAGGAGGAGAAATGCGTACCATAACGTTTACGACTTTGATAAAGGTCGGATTGTAGCCTATCGCGATTGCTGTTTATCGTATCGCGACATTGCTGCTCGCGTTGGTCGAGATCCAATGACTGCAAAATATGGAATCGGTGGGTTCAGGAGGGTAATACGGAACGCCGTGCTGGATCCCAACGGCCTCGTATCACCAGCAGTCGAGATGACGGGCATCTTATCCGCATAGCTATAACGGATCGTGCAGCCACGTCTCGATCCCTGAGTCAACAGATGGGGACGTTTGCAAGACAACAACCATCTGCACGAACAGTTCGACGACGGTTGCAGCAGCAAGGACTATCAGCTCGGAGACCATGGTAGCGGTTACCCTTGACGCTGCATCACAGACAGGAGCGTCTGCGATGGTGTACTTAACGACGAACCTGGGTGCACGAATGGTAAAACGTCATTTTTTCGGGTGAATCGAGGTTCTGTTTACAGCATCATGATGGTCGCATCCGTGTTTGGCGACACCGCGGTGAACGCACGTCGAAAGCGTATATTCGTCATCGCCATACTGGCGTATCACCCGGCGTGATGGTATGGGGTGCCATTGGTTACACGTCTCGGTCATCTCTTGTTCGCATTGACGGCACTTCGAACAATGGACGTTACATTTCAGATGTGTTACAACCCGTGGCTCTACCCTTCATTCGATCCCTGCGAAACCCTACATTACAGCAGGATAATGCACGACCACGTGTTGGACGTCCTGTACGGGCCTTTTGTAGATGCAGAAAATGTTCGACTGCTGCCCTGGCCAGCACATTCTCCAGATCTCTCACTAATTGAAAACGTCTGGTCAATGGTGGCCGAGCAACTGGCTCGTCACAATACGCCAGTCACTACTCTTGATGAACTGTGGTATCGTGTTGAAGCTGCATGGGTACCTGTACACGCCATCCAAGCTCTGTTTGACTCAATGCCCAGGCGTATCAAGCCCGTTATTACGGCCAGAGGTGGTTGTTCTGGGTACTGATTTCTCAGGATCTATGCACCCAAATTGCGTGAAAATGTAATCACATGTCAGTTCTAGTATATTGTATTTGTCTAATGAATACCCGTTTATCATATGCATTTATTCTTGGTGTAGCAATTTTAATGGCCAGTAGTGTATTTCTCTGCCACCGTCTGTTCTGGTGTTGCCAGATGTCCCGACTTTCACGGAATGTCCCGATTTATAGGTGCATGTCATGACCCTTTCCGCGTAAGGCGTATACGAGACGCCAAATGAAATTTCATGCATTACTACCAATTCGGAATATAATGTGTACTCACTTTAACAGTGGTCAAGTGCATGAAAATTCCTAAATGAGATGCTTAACCCGTCGATGGTGGTAACCGAGAAAGGCAAGATACAGTGGGTCAACGGCCGTTATCAACCGATAAATGCCGCAACGCTTGTCTAAACTACGTTTTGAAAACATTCAGCCACGTGCCTTCAGTTGTCGTATCACAGCAATAAACCACTGTTTTCTACGCGATGTTTCAGCTTTTCGTCTCTCACCATTTGACAGGCTATAATTTCATGGTGCTCACCGCCCCTCGTAGCCGCCCGCTTGTCGATTCTGTGCTTTGGTGTTTAGTCAGAAGCAAAATGTTTGGGCAGGCGACTTTTAGGTGTATGCACAACGCCAGACGACTTCACTGAAAAAAAATACATCTTTAACTCTGGAAAAAAATACATTTTCTTACACTTTGCATTTGTGAAATACTGTGTGAAACTTACCATATTCTCTCACATGCTACACTTTGCACTTACATAATTAATAAACATTTGTTAAGTGTTAAAACAGAGTTTTAAACACCAAATGAAAAACAGTTACGGTAGAATTAATAGTTCTATCGAAAAGTAGACATACAGAGGTATAATATATGTCAAAATAAATGTTCGAATGTGTGTGAGTTCTTAAGGGACCAAACTGCAGAGATCATCGTCCCCAGACTTACACACTACTTAAACTAACTTAAACTAACCTATGCTAAGAACAACACGCACACCCATGCCTGAGGGAGGACTCGAACCTCCGGCGGGAGAGGCAGCGCAATCCGTGACATGGCGCCTCTAACCGCGCGGCCACTCCGCGCAGCTATTTCATAATAGATCTTGTAGTCCTGATCCCTTGGAATTTCCATTAAACAGGCGAATCACAACATTTCCAAAATCTCTAATATCTGGTTCATTATCTATTACTAATTTTGGAATATTCTCTTGTCGACTGTAGATTTCAGTTTAGTGACCAAACCCCCTTCCTCATACAGAACAAAAAGTTTATACCCCGATTTAAGCGGTTTGTCTCTCGTGAACACCTTCATGTGCTGCCTCGCGTTGGTTGCACAGATTTTTTCATCAAGTAACAAATGCTCACTTAATGCAACTGAAAGCCACTTTTTATTCGTATGATCAATTATAGTCCTAATTTTGTACGGTTTGTCATGATCTCACCCTCAGGTTTGCTCACTTTGTATTGTCACCAAACTCAAAGAATCTCGGAGATACCGTCTGTTTTACTATTCGGCACTGTTAACATCGTTCCAGGGATCGTGGACAGTGGTAGGCGGAGCTAAGGAGTTAACAAGGCGTACCTCTATAAATATATAAATGTCATGGACATTGCAATTAAATATTGTATCTTGGATTTTCTGCGTGCTGTGAAAATTACTTTCATCTACAATTTTCTGAAAATCTCATTCTGGAAACATCCCCCAGGCTGTGGCTAAGCCATGTCTCCGCAATATCCTTTCTTTCAGGAGTGCTAGTTCTGCAAGGTTCGCAGGAGAGCTTCTGTAAAGTTTGGAAGGTAGGAGACGAGGTACTGGCAGAAGTAAAGCTGTGAGGAGCGGGCGTGACTCGTGCTTCAGTAGCTCAGATGGTAGAACACTTGCCCGCGAAAGGCAAAGGTCCCGAGTTCGAGTCTCGGTCGGGCGCACAGTTTTAATCTGCCAGGAAGTTTCATATGAGCGCACACTCCGCTGCAGAGTGAAAATCTCATTCTACAATTTTCTCCATTAATTCGTCAGTAAAAAGTTAAAAAAAATGATACGGCATAGAAATAACTCTGGCATTGATTAGGACAGTGCGGTATTTTCTTTGAACCTAAAAAGGTTATTTACAAATGAAGCACTTTGGTTTCTCTAAATGAGTCGATTTTTCAGTATTTTATTGTGTTGACGACATCTGGAATTCCAGTGGTGGCGGTGCTGGTTAGTGTTTAACGTCCCGTCGACGACGAGGTCATTAGAGACGGAGCGCAAGCTCGGGTTAGGGAAGGATTGGGAAGGAAATCGGCCGTGCCCTTTCAAAGGAATCATCCCGGCATTTGCGTGAAACGATTTAGGGAAATCACGGGAAAGCTAAATCAGGATGGCCGGAGACGAGATTGAACCGTCGTCCTCCCGAATGCGAGTCCACTGTGCTAACCACTGCGCCACCTCGCTCGGTTGTAATTCCGGTTCCGGTAGTGAAGCGTGCTTGGGTAACCTAACGGTAAAGCGATCGCTCGAGATAAGCGGGAAATCCGGGTTTGAGCCTTGTTCCGGCAAAAATTTTTATTGTTGTCACTCCATTAGACAGCTGATGATTGTCCATATTCGCAACTGCGAATACATTTCATGTATTTCATAACGGTACGTTTATGTGATACTCTGATACGTATCCCGAGGACATAATAGAAATATATGGTTTCGATCTGCTTCCTCTCCGCAAACACGTAGAGGGGTGGCGGTTGGGTTGAGCCGGCAGAGGAGTTTGTTGAACTCCCAATTATTATTTCAGCCGTGTCGTGAAGCTCCTTTATGTTTGTGCCTTATTATACCGTGACAGTCTTGGAATCATGGGATGAATTAATACGTAGTGACTGCCTTTGATTTTAGGTGACTGCTACCATTCCTCTTGTTAGCCTGAGGACAACCGATTTCTCAACTTGGGTATCATTTATATGAGAGCGAGTATATCGTATTTAACAGCTCCATGCAGAGATGCCTGCTTTTCCACGGCATCTGCTTGTTCATTTTCAGGTATCCCAGGGTGGTCTTTCATCCAGACCACCACGATGTTGCCACAGTTCCACTACACCCAATAAGCAACATCGACAATTGCTGCCACTATGAGGTTGGTACAATTATTATGATGGTTTCTTATCATTTGAAGGTCTGAAATACTATCATACGCATATGATGACTATTGTGTCTGCCGTGGTTGTCTGTGCGAAAGCTATGACTTCCAAAATGACAATCAGCCCGACTGCCATAATAGTAGAGTGTGGATCCAACTTCTATAGGCTATGTTGTCTGCTTCGGGGTAAACAATACGCACTACCAGCACCTTCACGAGACTTGGACCCACCTGTATACACCACACAAGCATGATGATAGTAAGACTGGAATTCCATTTCCGTTCCATAACCTGGGTCGTTTTTAGGATACTTTAAACTGTAGGGTGTTAATTCCCGATTTTTTTTTTTCGTCAAGGGGCCCATATTTGTCGAAATAGAGTCTCAGGAGGAATTTCTTTTAGAGGTATTTTCGTCTTAGCTTCAACGATGGTTCATTTGCTTCAACCACTGATACGTTGATTGGCGTTAACATGAACGCCCCAGTAACTACACGCAAGGCTTTCTACTGCATAGTGTCGAGTCTTTGGAGCGTGCTGACTGATCCTGTTCTGTAGCACAGGTTCTGTAATCCAAGTGTGTCGTTAGTGGAGACCAGTATGAAGTCATCGCTGTCCACCTATCAGAGCTGCAGCATATTCCAGTCGTAACTCTAATGAGATTGCAGGCTTTCTCACATCTGCTAAAGATATGTCGGATATGAGGATCCCATCTTATTTTGCCTTCGAAAATCACCCCAAGCTGTTGAGTGGTTTTTCCTACTGTAGATGTATGCTGTCCCAGATGCATTGTTTGGGGAAATGAAATCTCTTGGCGAGTAAAGGTAATAAGAGTAGACTTAGCCACTTTCTGAACGCCACTCAGGCAGACATATGAGAGCGCTATGCATTTTTGGCTGATGGGACTGTTCTGTCTTCGGAATATATGCATCTGTCGTCTGCTTATTGTAATATCTGGGCGTCACTGGCAAAGATATCATTTAAGTCTGCAGTACATAGAATGAATAGTAAGGGAGCCGAAATTGATCCGTGCGGGAGTCCGCTGCGGGTTTCTCTGCATCCCAGTTTAGCTTTGTGTTGCCAAATGATTGTCTTACTACTGCTCAGAAAGCTTATAGTTTTACAAACGAGCTGTTTTAGAATTTGGAGTTTCTCCAATTTTTCCCTAAGACTGAAAAGACGATATTGTCGTATGTTTTAGGCAATTCTACGAATGTAACAAACATATAACGATGCCGAGAGAAATTTAGCTCTATGTTAGTAACTTACCGTAAAAGGATCTCAGTTGTCCCTTTTCCTTTCCGAAATCCATATAGTGTTTCCGGTAATACTTTATAATCCTTTGCATTACCTTCGCCGAACACGATAGTAAGTGATAGGCCAATACAACTCGCATTTATCACATCTTTTTCCCGATTTGTGGGTGGGGGAAAAACGATACGTTTTCAGCGAGTCAATTTTCATCTGTTGATAAGCCGATACAACTCTGGTTTATCACATCTCTTTACCAATTTGTGGATAGGGACAACACGATATGTTTTCAGCGAATCGATTTTGATCTGTTGTGTTCATACATTATTGTAAATTTTGAACAGCAGCAGTTTCCCTTTGTGTGGGATGTGTCGTAGCACTGTGTTAACGTACCGCTACAATGCTTCGTCGATGTTATTATCGTCGTCGGCTTCGGCGGTATGTTCCTGTGTACAGGTTATTGAAAGTAATAAACCTTACTGGGCAGTTTAATAGGCAGCAGCTTATTGGTGGTTCCAGTGTTTTTCGTGGACTTAAAATGCATTTCACGTTTGATGTATCAGCAGTGTTTGGAGGCAGTACATGGTTGACCTTGGCCGCTGTATGGGGCAATCATGCAGACTATGGTGGCGTTGAAGCTTTTCCTGGTGCAAACATTTTGGCTTGGAAGACTTGGAGTATTACAGAGAGTACCGGACTACTACAGAAGATTCCTTATGGTACCTTGGTTCCAGACAAGACGTTTTCCATCTCATCTAGAAGAAAGAAGCTGCTTAATTCTGACGAGTATTTGTTTATTTGGGCCAAGTAGAAAATAACAGTTGTAAGATAAAGCTTGTAGGAGACTGTATGTTGTATTATAGGCCATGTGCAGTACTCTACCCTTGGGAGAGCGCAGTCTAGATTTCTCCCAGCGAACAGAGTTGTGTAATGCCACTGTTGTCCTCTTCAACATTTATTAATGGTCCCCTCGCCTTCCGTGTCCATTACGTCAGGTGGGCTTATCATGCGTAAGAATGACTCAAAATGTTTGTCGGATGGTGGAGGTGTGAACATGTCCATTGTCGAACCGTTTTTTATGTTCCTTATCACATTTAAAATCCTGGTTATTCGTACGTCTTTGCAGAACGCAGTGCAGAAATTTGGCAATTTTTTTTTTTTTTTTTTTTTGTACATGAATATTTTCTTAGCTGCAGATTGTGCTTTCTTAAGAGTAAGAATATTCTTATCTTAAGAGAGATTTTTGTATATTCTCAATGTCTCCTTTCGCTCCCTGCGTCACATTTTGAAATCCACCAACACGATGATGGCCGATGAATAGTCCGTTCAGCCGGCCGCGGTGGCCGTGAGGTTCTAGGCACTTCAGTCCGGAACCGCGCGACTGCTACGGTCGCAGGTTCGAATCCTGCCTCGGGCATGGATGTGTGTGATATGCTTAGGTCAGTTAGGTTTAAGTAGTTCTAAGTTCTAGGGGACTGATGACCTAAGATGTTAAGTCCCATAGTGCTCAGAGCCATTTGAACCATTTTTGAATAGTCCGTTTATGTCCTTATTGAGGTACTGAGACTATTTCATCGATAAGTGATTCCAAGATCCCATAGTCTCTTTCGGGATCCTCAGTTTCTATAGTCGATTCCTGTTTTTCTTCCAGTACCAGGTCGCAAAGGTTCAAATTGGCTTTGCTTGTGTTCCATTTCCGGCTGATTGTATGTTTGACAGTCAGCCTAGGTTGTGTGTTTATTATAATTTACATTGGTGAGTGATCTGTACCTAAAGCATCCTATATCACTTCCCATGTTGTTCCGGTAAACAATGCAGCGGATGCTATGCTCAAATCCGCAGCCGTCGGGACTTCATTTGGCCAATATATTCGTATGGGTGAGCCAACATTTAGTACTTTAAGGTTTTTCGAATCTAGTACATCTACTATTATTTTTTCCTTTGCGTTAGCATTTCTGCGGCTCTACAGATACCGTAAAGTCATTTAGTAGCAGAAGGAGCTTCCCGATGGAGGCAATGATTGTTGTTCACTGTTGTTTGGAAAGACTGTCGTTAGGTGCTTTGTACAGTATGTTGAGAACAAATTCTGATGAAAGTCTCTGATCCGCAGGAGGATACCCGCAATTTGTAAAGTATCATGCTGAGTGCCACTATTGACAATGGAAAAGTGTGTGTCTTGTTTTATTAACAACACTGCACCGCCAAAGCCATTATCTCTATCTTCTCTAGTGACAGGTATCCCAGAAGTGTAAACGGTTCTTTCGGTTTTAACAACTTTCGCTAATGGTACAAACGTCTACATCAGTTTCATGTAAAAAATATCAGAGGTTGCCTCTGTTTGCCTTGAGCGATCTCGCGTTCCATTATATGATTTTATAGGCCGTTTTGGGGTGCATCGGGTGGAGCAAACACATTTTGGATTAACATCCGGAAAAATCTGTGTGTAGTACTGGAGTGGACCCTCTAGTATCCTGCTGGAACAATATTTCGTTCATCACAGCCATAATTATACTTAAAATGTTGTTAACGTGGTAATTCTCTCTTGGTTGAGTCTGCGAAATTGTCGTGGGTAGGGATTGGGACCCACTGGCGGGAGAGAGAGGCAGAGTTCTTGTTGGTACAACTGGTCCCGTGGGACTGCACTTTGGTGGGCCCTCTATGTCCTGTAGAAATTACAGTTTTCTGATGGTGTAGCTGGACACGCCGTATGAGAGAAGGGGGCGGCGGTATCGGCTGTGAATCCACTGGAACCACCGATCCTGGCGTCTGCTGCATTATCGTCATAGGATGCGTTGCTACAGATCGGAGATAGCGGTACTGCACTGAGCAGCTGTTGAGTTGGGAGCGTCGGGAATTCTGCAACCTGTCTAGTAATGTTTGGGAGAAAAGTAAGAACATTTGCATAAGGCCTATTTTCAAACACAGCTGCTGCGACTCGGAAGCCATGGTGGCTGGATCTCATCAATCTTCGACCGCAAAACTTCATCTTTGCCCGCTTTCCGTGGCCAGTGAGCAGGTGGCGTGCGCAGAGTGGCGTTGGGCTGAATCGGCGGCGAGTACTTCTGTGTGGAGTTGCTCGGCAAGTGATTGGTCGTTTGGGAGAGGTAATAGCCTCTGCTGTTGTTGTCTCCCCGGAACGTGGCCGTGGCTAAGAAACGTTTGTGCGGCACCTCCCTGATGGCGGAAAATTCATTTCTCGTTGCCTTTGCGATGCGGATAAGGTTTAAAGATTGAGTTTTCCTATCGTACCCTTTAGTTGCCATGAGAGTGGGCTGTATCGCAAGTTGCAATGACCCCAATTGAATAAACACGAGAATTGCTGTCTAGTGTGTCCAGCAATGACCCCAATAGAATTAACATGAGAAATGCTGTCTAGTGTGTTCACGCAGATGAGAGCAAGACATTATAAGTCTTGGATTGGCAAATGTGATTTTAAACGTTACCCTTAATATTTATGAAACCACGAGTTTAATTAAGAAATATTTTGGACACGTGTTAGTGTATATTGTATAATACGTTGTTTTAAATTGTTTTACTTATTATCAGTCGTTGGCCCAACAAAGGTTCATTGTGACTTCATATGCGGAAAATATAGTGGGCCTGTATAATGGGCGTGGTACACATCGGTTGGCAGTGGCAATCTAGTTACGCATAGAAAATTGTAAGCAGCGATTAAAATCTTTGGTTCAAATGGCTCTAAGCATTATAGCACTTAATATCTGAGGTCATCAGTCCCATAGACTTAGAATTACTTAAGCCTAAGTAGCCTAAGGACATCACACATATTCATGCCCGAGGCAGGATTCGAACCTGCGACAGCAGCAGCAGCGTGGTTCCGGACTGAAGCGCCTAGAACCGCTCGGCCACAGCGGCCGGCAAAATTTTTGGTTTAAGTGGATCCTTACCTCGTTTAATTCTCATTCTCTTGTAGATGAATGTAATTTTCTAAGACATCTCCGTCACCTCAGTTGTCGTTATTAATTGTGACCTTTCCAGTGTATTGACCGAATTTAAGATACTGTTATAATTACTGGAATTTATCATTTACCCTGAAGAATTTTGGGTGTCTCACATTCCTGTGTTAAACCGTATTTAAGGGCTGCTGTAGCAGTCGGTACAATGGGAACGCCACCACTGCTTGTCTGTGTTTGCCCTATGTTAAATACGTACGGAGTCGGCGGAACACCATCACCGCCCCTTGGCGGTGTGCGGTTACCTCTTGGCAGTCCAGCCGCGTGGGCGCGGTGCGCCGAGCGATAACTTGTGGACGTGATACTCGTGTTTCCTGCTCACCGCATTTATACCTATGTTAAGTTACCTTGTGATTCAATAATCAATGTTTCTTATTGTAAATTATATTGCCTTTCCTCTTAGAGCATACTTGGTCTTTTCATTATTCACATTATGCTCGGCACTTTAGTGTCATAATTAATTATGCTTTACAGTTGTCATGTTCCAGGAGACTGGATTTAATTTCAACTGCTTAGAACTGTTCTTGTGGATCCCCAGTTTCCATAGAGGGTTTCCTCAGTTGAAGGTTGAAGTTCCCCCACGCCAGATTATTCACGGTTGAAAATGTTGTACACTTTCGATGTCGTTTTACGTGGCTTAGATAGTTGTTAGTTTCTGAAAATTTAAATTAAATGCCCGCCTTGTGGACTCTTACTACGTAATACCAATCGGACTGATTCTCCATCATTTTAGAATTTTTGGGAGTATTGAACTTAACAAATCTGTATTGTCCGAAGCACTTCGTGCTGAAAATCTAACTAGATACTCGATCCATAGATTCTTACAGTTCAGTTATTGCCTGGACTGATTATTCATTATTTTAAATTTTCTATAAAATTGAATTTAACAAATTTACGGTTGTGTAAAGAATTTCTTGTTGCTGAAAATTTAGCCTGAATGACTGTTTCAGAGATTCTCTGGTTTTACAGCAACTGGGCTGAGTTTGTATGTTTCGTATTTTCTAAAGTCTTAAGACTGTTTGAATAAACTATATGTTCTTGAAAAACTGAATACGGTGAAA
Source organism: Schistocerca piceifrons (assembly GCF_021461385.2). Classification (NCBI taxonomy): domain Eukaryota; kingdom Metazoa; phylum Arthropoda; class Insecta; order Orthoptera; family Acrididae; genus Schistocerca; species Schistocerca piceifrons. The sequence continues at coordinate 844,453,452 of NC_060149.1, read as the reverse complement.
GGCGTAGCAGATAAAGATGAACCTGAGGCCCGATCCTTCCACTTTGGTTTTCCTTAAATTTGTTTAAGGGGCTACTGAGCGTCGCTAGTAATATTACTGAGAGACATAATTTTGTCAATTTCCTAGTGTTTCAGTTAGGTAGGGCATGTTCGTGATAGGTCACTGTGGCCACCGGTACAATGATACAGGATGGTTGATTATCCCTCCCACAGGCATCACTTCTGTGTGGGCCTGCGCAGGACACAGGTCTTGTGTTACTTCTGCATTGCTTACTGCTATGTCCAAATCGCAAACAATTACAGTATTATAAGAAGGAGGGTAAATAAACTTTAAATGGACAGCGAACTCCATAAATATAAACAAAGTTTAGGAGCCGCTGTGATATAAACACCACAACACAAACTGAACACGGCTTTGTTACCTTTTTTCCATTCAAGATTACAATTTTAATAAATCTTATGTTGTCAGTAGGTTCGCAGTAACATGTCATTTCCGTTAGTAATTCGTTTACAGTAAGGGCGGTTTCAACGGTACCGATGATGAATTGTTAAGCAGCGAAGACCTTCGGAAAATAGGCCTCCAAATTTGGTTGTCTAGGAAAGAATGTTGAACCAAGGCTTGGCTGTTAATCTCTGCACAGTCTTGAGTTTCACATTTTGTCTCTAATCAAAGTTACCCCCATGACGTGATCAATCACCCCAATACGTTCGATGCAAAGACTATGGAACACGATACCTACTTCCCAATACCCTCATCATAGAAGGCATAGAATTCTGTACGCGGGTCTGCAGCTCGTTGTATGTGCCAAAATGCAATCCTCATAGCCAGCAGCTCATATGACAAAAGAGATGGAAATCCGAGGGAGCCGAGTCTGGGATGTGTGGTGGGGAATAACACTGCCCGTCGAAAACGCTGCAGAGGCGTCTTTGCTGCAGCTGCGATGAGCAACCGAGCATTGTCATGAAGGACATGCCTGATGGCAATATCCCTCATCGCTTATTATGGATTACCCTTTGCAGACGACTGTCTTGAATCATCTGAGCCACTCGCTGAACAAGATCATTGGTTGACACTCGATTCCTTCCCTAATCGCTCACAGGACGAAGAGCTGCACGTCTTTCTTCAATGTTCCTGACTCATTGCCGCACTTTGATGTCACAAGTAACGTGATGGACGGGCGTACTAGAATTACTACGCAACACACCTGCGTAAACGTGCATCTGATTTTCATAGTGGTTTTAATTTCGCTCCCTTTCGGACCGTGACAAAAAATAGCCCTCGTATAAGGAAATAATTATCTAACGATTAAAAATTTAATTCTTTTTATGTCCGACATTTGGGTCCTTATACCACAATTTTTCATACCACCAGTACCTATGTCCAATTTTCGGCAGCACTAGTCTGTTCTAACCTCACGAAAGTAACAACTACACGTGTGGAATGAGCAACAAAATTTTATGATACGAATACATGTCCAGTATGGAGAGTAAATATAAAATAAATAACCAAAACACTCAGGTTTCAACAAGATAGTTAAAACACAGTACTTACGGAAAGGATGGTATACAGGGTGCATCATAATTAAAGGCGTAAACACATACAGTTGAAAGTAAACGATGCTAGAAGCAAAGAAGTCTCAGTAAACATAGGGTCGAAAATGCATACCTTAGGAGCTGCGAGCAATTTTTCATCTTTGATACTGTGAAATAAATCTCTTCTACTGCAAGTTCTTTGCTTTCCATATTTTGGGAAGTGGTAGTATGGACCAAAATAAGAAAAAGATGTCCAGCAAACATGTTCTCTAAAGCGCATACCTTAAAAGTAACAGGCGCTTGAAAACTAGAAGAGTTGTGTTTCAAAGTAGCAAAGATGAACAAGTATCGGTGGTTATATACTGAAGCGCCAAAGAAACTATCATAGGCATGAGTATTCAAATACAGAGATATGCAAACAGGCAGAATACGGCGCTGTGGTCGGCATTGCCTTTATAATTCAACAAGTGTCTGGTGTAGTTGTTAGATAGATTACTGCTGCTACAATCGCAGGTTATCAAGATTTAAGTGAGTTTGAATGTAGTGTTATAGTCGGCGCACGAACGACAACTGAAGAGAATCATTCGACGTGACAAAACTGCAACCCTTCCACAAATTGCTACAGATTTCAACGCTGGACCATTAACAAGTGTCAGCATGCGAACCATTCAACGAAGTATCATGGATATGGGCACTCGAAGCCGAAGGCCCACGCGTATACCCTTGATGTATTTATTTATTTAATCGTATGGCTAGGGGCTCTGGTCGGGCAGGCCGTTCGCCGGGTGCCGGTCTTTCAATTTGACGCCACTTCGGCGAACTGCAGTCGATGAGGATGATAGGATGATGATGAGGACAGCACAACACCCTGTCCCTGGGCGGAGAAAATGCCCCGATCCAGCCGGGAATCGAACGCAGGCCCAGAGGACTAACAATCCGTCACGCTGACCATTCAGCTTCCGGGGGCGGACGTGTACCCTTGATGACTGCACGACACAAATGTTTACGGCCTCTCCTTTACCCATGGTGACTGGACGACATAAAGCTTTGCGCCTCGCCTGGGCCCGTCAATACATAGATTGGATTGTTGATGACAGGAAACGTGTTGCCTGGTCGGACGAGTCTCGTTTCCAATTGTATCGAGTGGATGGACGTGTACGGGTGTGGAGACCTCATGAATCCATGGACCCTGCGTGTTAGCAGGGGACTGTTCAAGCTGGTGGAGGCTCTGTGGGGCGTATGCAGTTGGAGTGATATGGAACCCCTGATACGTCTAGATACGACTCTGACAGGTGACACGTACGTAAACACCCTGTCTGATCACCTGCATCCATTCATGTCCATTGTGCATTCCAACGTACTTTGGCAATTCCAGCAGGACAATGCGACAGCCCACAAGTCCATAATTGCTACAGAGTGGCTCCGGAACACACTTCTGAGTTTAAACACTTCCGCTGGCCACCAAACTCCCCAGACATGGACACTATTCAGCATATCTGGGATGCCTAGCAACGTGCTGTTCAGGAGAAATTTATCCCCCCGTACTCTTACGGATTTATGGACAGCCCTGTAAGATTCATGATGTCAGTTCTCTCTATCAATACTTCAGACTTTAGTCGAGTCCATACCTCGTCGTGTTCCGGCACTTCTGATTGCTTGCAGCGGCCCTACACGATATTAGACAGGTGCACCGGATTCTTTGGCTCTTCAGTGTGTACCTGCATCAGAGACGTGCTACACCGCATAATCGCTGCAGAAATGCCCTAAAATGTTAACTTTTTGATCTCTCCTTATATGTTTATGCATGTACATATAGATTTATTGTCTAAGAATTCATTCAATATGTTACAGCTAACGTTCCTCAAATGCTCGAGTAATTGAACCCCCAACTGAATGATGAACAACGGTCCGCAAATAATATTGTTGTAGCGAATGAGTCAGATGGATGACAGGCTCCTTGTATTTAGGGGCTGTTAGGCTCATGTATATATTTTGTATATGTTCATACATTATCTAACAAGGAGAGATCCCCAGCGTTGTGATCGACTTTTTGAAACTGTCTGTACGGTGATGCAGGTTAAGGTCCCAGGTATCACACACTGCAGCCATTCACCTTGGTGGGCGCTCATTTGCGAGTATTTGCCGAAATAAAATTCGGAATTTGGTGTGACCCTTAATAACCTTAAAAAATGATAAGTGTGTCATTGTGGTTGTGTGGCATAATTTATAGTGTGATAGATTCATATGTAGTAGGATGTTCGTTCAAATCTCGTCATAAATATTATTTCTTTATATTTTAAAACTGTTTTGGAAATTACATCGATTATCATTTTTATTAAATTAATTGGTTTTAATGTGTTTTTTTAGTTCTATTACTTTGTCACATAATTTTAATCACAATATCAGCTTCTTCATTTCGTCTCCTTTTTCTTCTTATCAATCTTTCTCCGTTTGAAATGTTTGTTCATGTGTTTTAATTGATTTTATATATTCATTTCAATTTAATTTCTATTGTTTTATCGCCCTGTTGTTTTATCAACGTTATTGCATTCTTAGTATCTATTTCTCATTTTCCTTGAATTTGGTGTCACAGATAAACCCCTCTGTCATAGAAATTTTCATCTGCGTTATTTTGTCAATAGAGCAATACGTATTTAGGTTATACTTTAAATGTTTGTGTGACAGTTACTATGCAAGAAAATTGCACATATGGTAAAAAATACATTTTTCATGCCATTGCACAAATCTAAATAGATAATTTCGTCTTTTGTTTTTTAAATGGTAGATCGGAGTTTTCAAATAATTTAATATTGTAAGAGATAAATATAATGATATTCATATTCACAAAGATTTCGATTGAAAAAATAATGATGTAAAGAAAAAATGAAACATATGAAAATGTTCATACGATGATGAAAATGTGTGGCAAAGAATCACAAATAAAGAATTACATTTGAACTAATTACATGAATAAAAATAATGAACGAAGCTATTTCGCAAAGATTTAAAAATAATAAGAAAACTTGTGTACCTGATGAGACTCGAACCGACAACTATACGTTCATGAAGCTATCATTCTATTCATTACACCACACAACCACGTTTTACAACATAAATATTTGTAACGTTATTAGTTGTCATACAAAATTCGGAATTTTTCTTTCGCCAAGTATTCGCAAATGAGGCCCCACAAAGATGAATGTCTGTAGTGTGTGATACCTGGGAGCTTAACCTACATCAGTGTATACATAGTTTTAATAGTTCGATCGCACTGCTGGGGACCTCTTCTTGTACATGTTGAAAGCTATGTTATTAAAAAGTAGATTACCACAAGAACTTCATTGGCATAGAATTTTTTGGGTAAAATCATATGTTCTTGAGGAGAATAATAGATGATGACAGCCTAAAAGATGTTCTTTTACTGCTGAGAACACAAGTGCAAAGAGAAATCACTCAGATAAGATTGGCAAGAATGCAGCAGAGGCCGATGACAGAAGATGGTAAGTAGTTGAAAAGAAACCATATACGAGGGTTGAATAAAAAGTAATACCTTCACCTTCGTTAACTGGGTTTGGATGGGAATATTTTAATAAATCAAACGCAGAAATAGTCCTTAGAATGTTATTTTTAATTACGAATATTCACTTTTCCACATAATCACCAGCCAATTGGATACATTTCTGCCAAGGGTGAACAAGTCTTCTGATGCGTAACAGAAGAAGTCGACTGACTCTTTGTTTCCGCAACCATAGTCTCACAATTCTCTCAACGTCTTCATCAGAAGCATAACGATTTCCCCGCAAATCAAAAGGCTCTGAGCACTATGGAACTTAACTTCTGAGGTCATCAGTCCCCTAGAACTTAGAACTATTTAAACCTAACTAACCTAAGGACATCACACACATCCATGTCCGAGGCAGGATTCGAACGTGCGACCGTAGCGGTCGCTCGGCTCCATACTGTAGCGCCTAGAACCGCTGTGACTGTTGTTGACACCCTAATACATTTGAAAACTCCTAAAGAAACTGATTGAGTTTTATTCAATTTTTTCATTTAATACACTGGTAGAGAAAAACAGCAACACTAGAAAGAAATGTTGGGTAATGAAATTTCGGGAATAGATTTATCTAGGTAATATACTTCAGTGATTAATATTACAGGTTAATGAAAGCGCGAGATACGCCATCGTGTACAAGCTGTCATTGTCTTCCGATGTACAGTTCTTTCTCCCATATCTGTCTGTATGAAATTCTTTATCTGTTAACATGTTTGGTTTTACTACTATTCTTCACTATCGATCCGAACTACCAACTGACATAAGAGACATTTTTTTCGTAGTACAGTGTGCTTGTGTTCTGCCGAAAACATGTTACTTATGTATTCCTTAATTAGTGTTTCATTCCGGTATTTAGCACTTCAAAAATGGTTCAAATGGCTCTGAGCACTATGGGACTTAACATCTGAGGTCATCAGTCCCCTAGAACGTAGAACTACGTAAACCTAACGAACCTCAGAACATCACACACATCCATGCCCGAGGCAGGATTCGAACCTGCGACCGTAGCGGGTCGCGCGGTTCCAGACTGTGACGCCTAGAACCGCTCGGCCACTCTGGCCGGCCCTCGCAAATCGTCTTTCATTATCGGGAACAGATGGAAGTCAGATGGTGCTAAATCTGAATTGTATGGAGGGTGTCATACAGTGGTGAGATTCAGTCTCTGAAGTTCTGCTGTGGTGGCACGTGAATTGTCATGCTCCAGGAAAACATTTCCCTTTTCATTTCGGATGCTTGTTAGCCGTAGTTTCAGAGTTCGCAGCGTTGTGATGTAACACTCTGAATTTATTGTTGTTCCATGATCAAGGAAATCAACATGGGTGACACCATCTGCGTCCCATAACAATGTGGCCATGATTTTCCCAGCTGAGAGCTGCGTCTTGAATTTCTTTTTCTCGGGCGAGTCTTTGTGTCGATATTCCATAGATTGATGTTTCGTCTCCAGGTCGTTACGGTGTACCCACGTTTTGTCTCCTGTCACACTTGAATGGAGAAAGGCGTCACCTTCATTCTCGTAACGAGAGAGGATTTCCGGCAAATTTCAAGTCTGTGCACTTTCATTTCAGGAGTCAGCATCCAGGGTACCCATTGTGCACAGATCTTCCGGTAGCCAAGCAAAGCAATAATGTGACCCACATGTTCTTGTGAAATGCCGATTGTGCTTGCAGTTTCTTTCTGAGTGATACGACAATCGTCCTGAATCAATCTGTCAACACTTTGCTTGTGAAACTCAGTGGTTGCTGTCACAACTCTTTGTTTATCATGAAGGTCAGATGTTCCTGCCCCACCATCTTTAAACTTACGCACCCAACGACGCACAGTACTCACATCAGCACAATCACCATAAACTGCTTTCATTCTCTGATGAATCTCCTTTGGGATAACACTTTCTGCTGTCAAGAATTCAATGAATGGTTCAAATGGCTCTGAGCACTATGGGACTTAACATCTTAGGTCATCAGTCCCTTAGAACTTAGAGCTACTTAAACCTAACTAACCTAAGGACATCACACACATCCATGCCCGAGGCAGGATTCGAACCTGCGACCGTAGCAGTCCCAGGGTTCCGGACTGCAGCGCCTAGAACCGCAAGACCACCGCGGCCGGCAAGAATTCAATGACTGCACGTTGCTTAAATGGCACTGACCGACCGTCTGCGCAGGGTTCCATACTTTACCCTGTAACAATACAGCCGTTCAATGCTAAGGCTTCCCGCCGACTGGAGCTTTAGGGAAGAGGCAAAGGAACAAGCCAGTACCTGCCACATACCAGTGCTGCGAACTGTTGAAGAGTTTCGAAGGTGGAGGCATTACTTTTCAGTCAACCCTCTTATTTATTTCACACTTTTATTCAGATTCTAACGATTTACTTTTATTCATCGCTCTTTACAGAACGTGTGCTGAGCGCAAACTTAGAAAATGATACAGAAATACTCCATGTATTTCTGTATACTTTAAAAAAAAATTTTTATGAGTGGAATGGTACTTTCTGTTCTATCCACTCACTCCACCTGCAACCCATAATTTTATTTTTGTGGGTAAATAAATATTCTAACATGATGCTTTCTTTGTTTCATATGTTAATCCTCAGCCAGTTACCAGCGAGATATCTGCCAGTATCTGATGACGACATGATGTTCCTCCACATGGGTGACGAAACTTCAGATTTTTTAATAGAGCTAAGAAATACTGACTCCAAAGGAGAGTGGCTGAACAGAAGTGGAGGAACAGTCACTGCTAAGCAGTGATGACAATTTCCTTTATTGCCTTTGCATGCCCATATATGTGCTCAAAAACAGTTTACACCTGGACAGAATGTTTATCTGATGTTATTTTCAGAGTTTTTTTACCATAGTGGGTATATGTGATGAACCTAACCCAAATGAAACCAGTCCACTGCATGTACCAAGTGTGAACTCCCAGGACGAAAGTTCATGGACTGGAGATAGATATCATGATGATAATGATGTGGTTAAGTCACATATCTATATATAAATACAAGTGTGAGTATGTATATTTACAATTGCTTCTTACACATCGTTGCGTTTTCAGAAATGCACTGATGACACAAAACATTATGACGACTGCCCACTGCGAGATTGTGTGCTGCCTGGTGGCGCTGTGTACATGAGCGGAGCAGAGACAACTGGGGAATTATCCTGGCGACGATAACTGGCGCATATGCGGAAATCCGCAGACTTAAGCAACTTTGACAAAAGCCAAATTGTCGCAGTCCAGTGCCTCGGAGCGAGCATTTCGGAAACAGCGAAGATGGTGGGTTATTCGCGTGCTACTGTCGCGAGCATCTATGGAAAGTCATTGAAGAATGCTGAAACCACGAGTAGGCGACAAGAAGTTGAATGTCCATACCTCGTCACAGAACATAGGAACTGGAGGCTTGCCCTCTCTGTAAAAATAATGGTTCAAATGGCTCTGAGCACTATGGGACTTAACATCTTAGGTCATCAGTCCCCTAGAACTTAGAACTACTTAAACCTAACTAACCTAAGGACATCACACACATCCATGCCCGAGGCAGGATTCGAACCTGCGACCGTAGCAGTCCCGCGGTTCCGGACTGAAGCGCCTAGAACCGCACGGCCACCGCGGCCGGCCCCCTCTGTAAAGCAAGATAGGCAGCGATCTGGACAGATCTAATGACAGAGTACAGTGCCGGTGCAGGTACAAGTGATTTGGAGCACACCGTTCAGCGCACGGTGTTGAACATGGTGTTCTGCAGCAGAGGACACCAACGTATCACAATTTTCACCCAACAACACCGTCAATTGAGAGACTGGGCCGTGGATACATGGAATCGTGTCGCCTCGTCGCATGAATCCCATTCATTGTTAAACTGGGTCGATGGCCATATCCAGATGCGCCGTCATCCAGGCAAACGGCTTTTCGAAACATGCACAGCGCCACAAACGCAGGCCTGCGGGAGCAGTAAAGTGGAACCTCGCATAGCGAGCATAATTCTTTCCAAAATCTTACTCTCTTGGCTGTGATGTTCCACAAACTCATCGATATCATTGTTATCCACTTCTAGTCGCATGCTCTTGATCACTTCAGACTCCAGGTACTGACTCAAATCCGTCAGATTCACTCTCGACTGCGCACTCCGGCCAAAGCTTCTGCCAGACAGAAGTGTGAGATCTTTTGGTAACCTTTCCAATACCTTTTCAACCATCTTGGTGCAGGCGATGATGTTGAAGTGATGTTTCCAAAACTCTCTGAGAATGATATTGGTAGCTTCAGTCAGCTCAAAGCAATGGTCGAAGAACGCTTTAGTCTAGAACTTGTTACAGGTAGAAATAATCTGCTGGTCCATAGGCTGGAGTAATGGAGTGGTTTTGGGAGGCAGAAACTGGATATTGATGAACTGAAATTCTTTAAGGATGTGGCCTTGTATGCCTGGGGAATGGGAAGGTGCGTTGTCCGTAACAAGCACAACATGGAGTGTCAGATTGAAGATTCATCTCAAGCAAATATTTTTTCACCGATGGACCAAAAACTTCATTAATCCAATCACAAAAAAGGTCATGTGTCACGCACGGCTTGTTCTTGGACCTCCACATCACATTTAATTTGCTCTTCTGGACTTAACACTTCTTGAAGGCTCGTGGAGTTTCTGAAAGGAAAACAAGCAGCGGTTTAATTTTTAAACCGCCGTTTGCATTGGTACAGAATAGCAGTGTGAGACCGTCTTTCATTGGCTTGTGACCAGGCAATGCATTCTCCTCTTCTGTTATGAAGGTACGCTTCAGCATCTTTTTCCAGAATAGACGCTTCTCGTTACAATTAAAAACCTGTTGCGGCAGATAACCCTCAGAATCTACGAGCGTCTTGAAGTTGCTGATGAAATTCTCTGCTGCCTTCGTGTCGGAGCTGGCTGCTTCGTCGTGCCTCACAGCTATGTGGATGCTGGTTCTTCTCTTATACTTCTCGAACCAGCCACGGCATCCCTTATACATTTATTAGGACACTGATGATCCTGGCATCATCTTAACGAGGTTGGCGAAAATCAGACTAGCCATCTCAAAAATGATGTTCTCGTTAATAGTATCGCCTTGGAATTGTATCTGATTTATCCATATAAGGAGCAACCTTCCGACATCGTCCAGAATGCGAAACTATTGCTTACATACTCTTGTCAAACCCTTTGAAGCATCTGTCTCCTTTCTTGTTCTTGAGGATAGCGCAAATAGATGATGTAGACCGATTGTATGTGTGACAAAAAGCTCTCGTTTTTCAGTGATTTTACGTTTCATTTCTAAGGTCATTTTCTTTCTCTTATTGTTACCTTCTTGCGGCTTTATCTTCTGGGACATTTCTACGAAGGTTTTTAAAATTTTCACACAAGAAAAACAACTGCGTGAACACAAGTTTAGAAAAATGTGTGATCACAAGCTGCTCGAAGATGGTCGCAGAAAGAGCGCTAAACTGAGACTGCAGTACGAGCTACAGAAAAAATGTTCAAATGTGTGTGAAATCTTATGGGAATTAACAGCTAAGGTCATCAGTCCCTAAACTTACACACTACTTAACCTAAATTATCCTATGGACAAACACACACACCCATGCCCGAGGAAGGACTCGAACCTCCGCCGGGACCAGCCGCACAGTCCATGATTGCAGCGCCTTAGCGAGCTACAAACATTGTTCGTATATCTTACCGACAATGAAAGGTGTTCATATTGTTGAACGTTTCCCCCACAGCTGGCGAACAGCTGGTGACGTCACGCTAAATCGTCGTCACTCGTTATGCGAAACATCGCTCGTTAAGAGAGTCTTTGTTTTGCTCCTCATGCGCATTGCGAGTTATGGGAGGTGCTCGTTAAGTAAAGTTACACTGTATTATGTTATGGGGGACATTCACCTGAGCTTCCATGGGACCTGCGGTAATTATCGAAGGCACCATGACACGTGTGTGGACTATGTGAGCATTATTAGGGGCCATCTGTAACGACTTATGCTTGACATGAAATGTATTTTCAATTGCGAATATGCATTAGCATCTGCTGTATAATGGAACGCCAACAATGAAAATTTCTGTCGGATCGGGATTCTAACTTGGATTTGACTATGCTAGCATGACTTACGATCAGATCGAAAATTCCAAATGATGTCAACCATGTGTCCACGGCCTGTACTCGTACATCCATTATGTATTTTCCCATACAGGGGATACGTTTTACTTGAAGGTCGCTTACGCAAAAAATGGTTCAAATGGCTCTGAGCACTATGGGACTTAACATCTGAGGTCATCAGTCCCCTAGAACTTAGAACTACTTAAGCCTAACTAACCTAAGGCCATCACACACTCCCATGCCCGAGGCAGGATTCGAACCTGCGACCGTAGCAGTCGCGCGGATCCGGACTGAAGCGCCTAGAACCGCTCAGCCACCACGACCGGCTCGCTTATCCAGTGTCGGCAGATAAATACGACATTTCAGTACCTGTGTTACTGCGTATTACGACATGTGTCCATTCTCAGATAGCCAAATGGTAAAGCGCGATAAGCTAGGACTCCAGGTTCGAGTAACGGCCCGCCACAAATTTTCATTGTCATTTCGTTATAAGGCTGACGGCAACCCACATTCCGAATTGCGGATATATGTCGTGTCTTTCATAACGGCTGTAGTCACTGCAGTGTCTGTTCCTTCTGATATGCATGAGTACTCGAAGGGACTTTGTGTAGTGTGTGTGTGTGTGTGTGTGTGTGCGTGTGTGTGTGTGTGTGTGTGTGTGTGTGTGTGTATGTGTGTGTGTATGTGATTAGGATTGGTATTCAGGATATGTGTTATAACTAAGAACAAGGATACAAGGAAACAAGTTTCCTTCATTTATTCACAATATATAAAAGATAGCAACAATTTTTTAGGCTTATCCACAATTGTTTTCATGTTCAGAAAATTACTTATGCTTCCTTAGATTGTACCCACGTTACTTGGATAGGTGTGGTAATTCTAAGGCTAATACATGCAAACAGAGTCCTGTCCAGAGATGGGGAGGACGCTTTTATTAGATCAAAACCAAACTGTCGGCTCGTCCGGTCCGTTTGCCATGGTGACTCTTATATGAGCTGAGTTGAAACCACTCGTTATACAAGGGGCAACAGATATGAGAGAAAGGAAGTACCGTTTGCAGGTGAGTATTCTGACTCCATTAACCCAGTAATTGCAGGGGAGTTTGCATATCGTACTGCACTATCACATCCGTTTCCGAAGACAAATAGAAGACATGTCTAAAATTATATCTTTCATAGAGGACAACGTATGTGGACAAAAATGCAGCACGCCTTCCCGTGAAATTCGAGCAGGTTGTTCAAACCTATGGAGGAAGAAGAGGAGGAGGAGGAGGAACAACTGGTGGTGTGGGTGGGACAGGTTGGTACATCGGCTTGCTCAGACATGTAGATGGAGTATGAACCGAAAAAATAACACACAGTTTAAAAAAATACATAATTTGTTTATCATTTAGCTTAAATGCAATTTTACAGAATCTAAAGCACATATAAAGCAATTCTCTTCTTCTTCTTCTCCTTCTCCATACATCTCCTTAAGCAGCCGGAGGGATGAACCTTCTATGAGTCTGGGTTCCGAATCATAGTATACTTTTAGATGTGCACGTCCATGAAGTCTTCTCACTGCCTTTGATAACACGATCGTGTCTGTGTGGTCGAATATTCAAAACGATGTCACCAAATCCTCCTAAAGACTGTCTCGTTCATCCCATCATATTGAATGGAAGTTACGGGTTAATTGCAAAGCACTATATCATTTTTTTTCACACTTCACATTATTGAAAGGTTTTAGAGGCACAACATTTGCGGAGAATGTCTGTAGAACAGGTAAAGAATTTGTGAATGAGATGAAG